>NC_090928.1:1023859757-1024484757 GCF_040938575.1 Ambystoma mexicanum | reverse complement strand
ACTCTTCATTTGTTTCACTGTGTGTGTGGCTTAGCCGTTTTCAGAATAGCTTCAGCTCTTTCAGGGGTTACCTGATTTCCATCATGTGAAATCAGTTGGCCTATGTACAACACCTCTTGTTGACAATACTGTAACTTCTCTTTGTCAACCTCACATCCGTTCTCAGCAAGTATAGTCATCAGCTGAATGGAATCGCGTCTACACTCTTCCTCTGTTGTGCTACAAACTAAAATGTCATCCACATATTGCAAAACAACGCTCTCTAAAGCAATGTTGCTCAAGTCCATTTGCAGGACTCTATTGAAAATCGAAGGGGACTCACAATACCCTTGAGGCAGTCTTGTGCTTTTCAGATGAACTTGTCTGAACGTTAAGCATGTCAAATCCTACGAGTCCTTGTGCAATGGGATTGAGAAAAATGCATTTTTTAGGTCAATCACTGTGAAATACAGTGCCTCAACAGGTATGTTACATAGGATCGTGTATGGGTTCGGGACTAGAGGGAACTCGGCTTCTAGTATCTGGTTTATTGGCCTTAAATCCTGGATTAAACGCCATGACCCACTCTTAGATTTCTTGATAGGGTACACTGACGTATTACATGGTGATTCTGACATCACTAAGATGCCCTGATCCATCATGGCAGAAATTGGTCCTCATCACGAGTTGGGGGGTAACCTTGAAAATCGGCGGTAAAGCTATCAGCGCCGATTTTAAGGGTCCGTCGGATCACAAGTCCAAATACCGCCGGCGCCATTACAGCCGGCGCAAGTACAGCTGGCTGTACAAGCATCGGCTGTAAAAGCGCCAGTAACCATTCGCGCTAAAACATAGCAATCATGAGTCTGGCGTAGGCGCAATTAGCGCCAGAAAAGCGGCGGACAATCCGCCGAAAATACCCCCTGGAGGTAAAAGAACACAGGTCACAGCAATAAGGGCCCAGGTGAAACCAATGCAAATCAGAGGCCTACAAAGGACCCACCCATGCACAACACACCCTCCCAACACCATTCCATCAGCAGGAGCAGGGAGGAGGCAGCAATAAGGGCCCAGGTGAAACCAATGCAAATGCAAATCAGAGGCCTAAAAAGGACCCACCCATGCACAACACATACTTCCAAACACCATGCTGCCATTTGGAGCCGGGATCCTTGATGTGGACTTCTACCTGCTGCGCCTTGAGCTACAGAGGCCAGACAACCCGGCCAGGGCCCTGGGAGCGCAGGGGGTGGTGGAATGAGGAGAAGGAGGAGGAGAGCAGCACCAGCAAGGCGGCCAGCCATCCCCAAGGTCAGGCCAACACCCTGGGCCCTGACTGAAGGCCAGTTGGTGACTGAATATCGGCTGGACAGGACAACCTTCACCCAGTTGCTGGACACAATCCAGGCTGACATCGGCAGCCGTATAGCCATCAGCACAGCAGTACCCCCACTTGTGAAGCTCATGTCCGTGCTACAATTCCGGCACAAGACACCCATTCAGGTAGTAAAAGACATGTGGCAGCACAGTGACATATGGAAGGCCTACCACCACATAGCCTCCTGTGTGAGTAGCACTCTGGCTTCCCACACTGACACAGTACAGACATCCCACCCTCCCACCCGACAGTCATGCAAATGTAACACAAAAGTCTGCACATCCACAAAAGCACCACACATAAGTAGTCTGATTAATGCCAATGTACATCCCACAAACACTGTCCCCTGATTGGCCAATGAAATGCTTGGAGAACAGTACACAATAGTGACAACCAGCAAATGCAACAGCAGCTAAAGGGAATGCAATGACATATGAGGTAGCCACTTCTCGCATGCACAAGCAGATGGAAGGGTCCCCTCCCCCAGTGACAAGGGAATGAGTACTGTTACATTCTGAAACAGAGGCGTACCAAGTTGTGAGTACTTTATTGAATCAATGCTGCTCGTAGCACAGCACACTCCACAATGTTAGTGACCAAACAACAAGTATGGCAAAATGACACTGATGACTGAGCCCTGTACACCCACTGAACTTACCTTCTCCCCAAACCTGCTTTCTCTCCCCTGCAGGTGATTCCGGATATCCCCAGTACACATGGCGCATGATTCCTGTTCTGTGTGTCATCCACACACTGCAGCAGAGCGGGCATACAACATTGCCCATGGTCGTAAACGGGTCTGCGTGGAGAGGGCATTTGGACTGCTGAAGGCACGCTTCCGGTGCCTAGACCGTACAGGAGGGGCATTGATGTATGCACCTGAAAAAGTTGGAAAAATTGTACTGACGTATGCCATGCTGCACAACATCTGCTGTCGCAGGAATGTGCCACTGCCCCCTGATGCTCATGTCCAGCCACCTGAGGATGGGAGTGAAGGTGATGATGTGCCTGAAGGTGTTGCACATGCACAAAGGGTTGGGCTGAGGGAGGGGAGGTTGGCCAGACAGGGCTTGATTGATGGGTTTTTTTTATACGGGTGACGGCTACATTTTGCACATGTCACTTCAACATTAAAGAGCACTTAATCACAATCACTACTGTCCATGCTTTGTGAATTTTGAAACGTGATTTATTCTCAGTTTAACAATCCCCCCTCCCCCAGTGAACACCCAGCACACAATCCCCCCTCCCCCCAGTGAACACCCAGCACACAATCCCCCCTCCCCCAGTGAACACCCAGCACACAATCCCCCCTCCCCCCAGTGAACACCCAGCACACAATCCCCCCTTCCTCCAGTGAACTCCCCACAACAGTGCAGGTAGGTGCATGTTTGTTTTCAGGGCACCCACAACGATGCCATGTCCAACTATGATGGTTGTGGGTGCTTTCCATGTCCAGGCCCCTCTGGTGTGTGTGACCTAAGGTGGTGCATTGAACGGCGCCTAGGAGAAGGCTCAAGGGATCCCTCCGTGGGTGTAGTGGAGATCGATGGGACTGACCCGGTTGCTTGCATATGCTGACGGAGAAGGTTGTTCCCCTCCCTTGTCTGCTCAGAAAGTGCTCCCTCACCCTTTGAACAAACCCTGTCAGCACTGAGGTGCATTGCTCCACCACTCTGCGTGTGCACGCATTGTCTTGCGCAATGTACTTGCATCCATGGCGTATGGATGCACTGATTGCCTTGATGTGCCGGCTCTGCACTTTGGCCATGGATTCAACTTTGGCCTGTTTGGCCTCGATCACGTCCAGTCGTCCCATCACTGCTGGCCCTGTGACAAAGGGTACCCCTGGTGTGGCAGGTACCGGCCTGCCACTTGTGCGCTATTGGGGGGGAGGGCTGCATGGGGACATGTTGTCGGCTGTGATTGGGCTGCTGGGCTTTGAGTGCCGGTCTTCAGGGCTGCCATATGATGGCGTGTCTTCGTCTGGCTGTGGTGTGCAGACATGACGCACATGCACAGGTGGGGTTTGTGCTACCTGTGTGACTGGCCCTGGGGTCCCCTGTGGTGTGCCCATCCCTTCAGCGTCACTGCTTCTGGGTGAATGCAGACGTCCTGCCTGATGAGCACATGGAGGTGTCTCTCCCACGTCGGGCTCCGATCCACAGGTGACTCCCACGGCATGAGGGGTATGCCTGGTGGCTTGGGTGAGCTGGCCGTGGACTCCCTGCAGACATGTGGGTGCAGCAGTGGTCTGGTTGGGCTGCATTGTGGTGATGTGGGATGTGGCCTACATCGGTTCCCTTCCGTGCAGCCCCTTTGTGGGGTGGTGGTGCTGGTCGAGGCACGTGTGGCCTCCTCCCCATCATCTTCATCCCGTGAGGTTTGCCGTGTGCCTGTGGGGTACATAGGGTGTGGATTGAGTTCAAGGCAACCTACATAAGTATCAAGCAGTTCATGCCATTAAGTGGGATTGTAGACAGTATCAATTATGCATTCAACTTGCATTTTGTTCAGTCACTATGTGGTGATTGGTGTGATGTGTGAGTGTGGAGGTACACTGCATGGGACTGTTTGTGTGACAAGATCACATGTGGGGTTGGGGTGCACTGCGCTGATGTGTTCTGGTCCTGGGGGTGTATTCTTGCACACTCACACTCTACGTAGCTGTCCCATGGCTATGGATGTCTGTCCCCTGCCCCTTCTATTGATGCACTGCACGTGCAGGGTAGTCTAGGCAGCAATACGGTTCAATGGATCAAGGGGTCACTTATGAGTGTCTGCAGTGCTTCACATGGATTTCTTCACATTCATTCACTCAGGGTCTGCATGTGTGGTACTTTCATTGCATGCATTTGGGGTGGGACTCACAAGCAGTTGGATCAATACCAGTGCCTGCCTCCGTTCCATCAATTCCCTCGATAGTGCCAATGTCAGTCAGGGCACTCATCTTCTCCTCCCAGGGTGTGAGTTTGGGTGGGGGTGGTGGTGGCCCTCCTCCAGTGTCCCTGCTTGCACTCCTGTGCTGTGACATGATGCAGCGGACTCTCACACGCAAGTCGTTGAGGCGCTTGTGACAATCTTCACCATCCCGGGGCACGCACCCCACTGCAGTTACCCTTTGGCTAATGTTGCCCCAAATCTGTGCTCGGCGCTGGCCACTGGTCTTGAGCTGCTGCAACTCTTCATGGTGGATCTCTGCCTCCTCCACCAGTACAGCCAGCTCCTGGTCGATAAATTTGGGCTTCCTCACCCTGTCCAGGGCAGACTTGCCCCTAGTGCGCTCCTGTGACATGATTCTGTCTTCTCAGTGGTGGATGCCTTCCAGGGGCTGTGATATCCGACGGATTGTGATTTCCAAGATGGCCACTGCTTTGTTTCCCGTTCCGGCGGTGACGTGTTTCCTGCACGCTAATAGCACGCGCTCATGGCGCGTGCTATTAGCGCAGTATGGCGGTACCGCACGGTGCACCGGATTTACGGGTTCTTGGCCCGTTTTCCCGACGAGTGCTCTTTGCGCTACCGCCATGTCACTGTGCGCATGCACGAAAACTCGTGATCTAGCGGACTACCCGCCGGGGGCTTGGCGTTAGCGCTATTTATGCTCAACGGGAAAACCGCTGCATTACCGCCGAACTCGTGATGAGGCCCATTGTCTTAAAATCCCTTCATCCGCCTCCCTAGACATGGGATACTGTTGTGCTTTTGGTAAAATTGCAACTGGTTTCAATTTAATCTTCACTTCTCCTTTCAGTAAGCCTACGTCATAGGGGCCTGCAGTCCATACTGCGACAGGCACCTTTGCCATGTCGTCATCAAAATATTCAGGACGTTTTTGTGCCAGCATCATTCTCTGAGGCACCTCTCTTTTAATCATTTCCACCCAATAAATTAGATTTACCTCAAATGTCATCTCATCCTCAGCTATTAGTTCTTCAAATAGATCGTCATCAGTGATGTTAGTCAATCTGTAAACTTGCCCAATGGCAATAACTGCACACCATTGTCTGCCTTCATCATCACAACCGTCAAGCAAAGCCATTTCACCTCGCACTATGACTGCTTGTATTGCTAAGGGAAACACTTGTCCCTTTTCCTCATGCATGGGTATTCTTGGTCTGAACATAAACTCATCTGGGTTTCTCATTGCTCTGTCTGCCATGACATTAATATGCGCACTCCATATGTGAATATCTCAGGTTCTAACAGAATAGCTCTCAAAGCCATTCGCCCTGCGTATGCTGTGATCATTTCACACACGTTTAAATAATGCATTCCTGGAGTTGAACATACTATGCCTTCCTCAGTGAACGAGATTTTCATTTTTAACTTTGTCATCAAATCTCCTCCCAATATATTTACAGGAGTCTGTCTCGAATACAACAGTGGCACTTTCATGTCACACTCTCCTATAGAAACTAGAAGTTCTTTTGTGAAAGGAACACGGCTTGTTGCTCCTTTAAAGCCCTGAGTATTCATGGCGACACCGGACAAAGAAAACTTGCCTTCACGTATACACAAACACGTTGCACCCGTGTCAACTAAGAAAGAATATTCTTTACCCCCTATAGAGACATCTACCCTTGGTTCTTCATGAGGGTTCGGTGTCACTGATAGGATGAAACACATCAGGTCTCCCAGTGAGCTGTCCTAGTCCATATATAATTGCGTTCCACTGTTAGTGAATGGATTTCGACCGTCACCAGTGGCATTTCCTGCTCTTGAGTTCAATATCTGTCCTGTGCCTGCAGTTTGCTGAAGTTGCATGGACGACTGTTAAGACTGCCCATGCGGGAAATTTGTCACAGTCTGCTGTTGCTGTACGTTTTGCTGCACTCTCGGTGCTTGCTGTTGCACAGTTTGATTGTGCGCAAATCCATCTCCACCCTGCTGCGAGAACGCAGGTGGATTAATCATCCCCCCACTTGTGAATTGGTCATTTTGCACCATCCCTTGACTTCTGCACATACGCGCTAAGTGTCTTGTTATCCCACACGTCCAACAAGTTGGCGGTGGTCTGATCATTTGCCCTTGTTACATATTCTGATTTCCCCCTTGCATATTTTGGAACCCACCTTGATTATTCTGAAAGCCTCCCTGATTACTTTGCCATCCTCTTCCTTGGAAGCCTCTTCCTCTTGGGTTAAACCTATTATTGCCTTGATCGAACTGCCTTTGGTTATTGACCTGCTGTGCATTGGATCCATCTGTATTAACTAACATTGCCCCTTCAGTGGCATATTTGGACAATTGTATCTGCACTAATTTAGCCTCTTCCCCTTTCCTTGCAGCATCTTTATTGCGATTTTTCTCTTGCAGCAGCCTGCAATAGTGCACAATGGTCTGTTGTATTTCTGACCATGGGTTAGCTTCAATCCCTACCAACTTCTTGAGCTGCTTCTGTACCTGTACTGGCAGCCCTTGACATAATATATGGTAAAACATGGGTATAGATTTCCCCCAAGATTCCTGCATTTCCAGTACCCACGCGTCTAGAAAATTCTGAATGTAAATGAACGGATAATCTCCCTCTTGCATCTTACGCTTCATTATAGCTCCCATGTCAGAAGTGTCCGGGTATAGCACGCGAATCGCTTTCCATACCGCGGTTCTGCAATTGTTAAACGGCGCTCCGTCATGTGCGGTACTAACTGTAGTCACACCAGGGTAACCTGCACGTGTCCAAACATCGTCAGCTCGATCACCACGTATGGTGATCAAAAGACCCTTGATATCTCCAATAGCCAACGTATTTCCTCCCGTCATTTTTTCCAATTCATGTATCCATTTCCCAGCTCCAGATATCAGCATCAGGAGTTTGTTTTTTAGGTTCTCTCTGTCCATCTGCGGCCATGGTATATACTGTGGCCTTGTCCCTCCCTTCTCCAATAAGGGGAACTGTGACGCGCTAAACTCCCTTTCTTCTCTCATCATTTGTCTGTCTCCCGCAGGGATAAAATTCCCACCTCGCCGCTTACCTGGCAATGTCCTTAACCTGCTTACATATGGTGGGGGAGACACCCTCCTCTGACCGTGTGTCAGTCCTTCGTGCCGTTCTGACTGTATCACTGACTCTGGTACCTTAGATGTGGACCCAGTAGAGTCCCACCATCTTATACCCTTTCCCCTAGAGAGACGTCTCTCACGACCTTGTTCTTCGTCTCTCTCTTTTCTTTCACAGGCTTCCCTTTCTTCGTCTGATATTGTCTGTGCCCAACTCGTGCAGCTTCTCTCATCTTCCTCATTTCTATATAGAGTCAGCCGATCTAACGACAGTTCTCTATGTCTGCTGCTGCGTGAAGTGTCCTCAGTGTCATACAACTGAGTTCTTTCAAGGTGCTCATCCTTTCCCTTTCCTTGGGGTACTTTTTCTAGCCCATTTCATCTTATATTTTATCGATCGTCTCTCCGATAGTTCTGGTATCAAAATCATCTTCTAGATTTACTCTAGACGTGCCTGGTACTGAATTGTACTCAGGAAATAATTCTTCTATATCTTCCTATTCCACCACTGGATCAGGTTTTCTAACCACCCTTTCCAGATACTCGAGTTTGCGTGCTCTCTGTTGTTGTTTGCATTCTATGTCGTCATCAAATTCTCTATGCTGCCTCGCTTCCTCTCTAACCCGATCTTCCTCTTGTTTCCTCACATCTCTTCGTTCATTCGCTCTTCGTATTTCCTCATCTTTCTATCTTTTTATTCTCTTGTCTCGTATCTTTTGCTCTTCGTTGTCTATTCTCCTTTGTTCTATTCTTTCCTGATCGTCAGCTGTTCGCTGCTTATTATTGCCTTTTCTTTGTTCTTCTGCTTTTTCTTGTTTTCTGACTTGTTCGTCATGGTATAACTGCTCTTGTTTCTGCCTATCTTTTTTTCTTGCCCTTTCTTCTCTTAATTGTTGTTCCTTTTCCTTATTTCTTACTTTTAGTTCGTCTTGTTCTCCCCTTTATCTCATGTCCTCAATGCCTTTACCATCGAGTTTCAATACAATCTGACCTCCCATCCATTCGTTCTGTGTGAATGCTCTCTCATCAGTTCTACCTTCATCTCCTTTCCATCTCTTTACCTCTCTTCCTGTACCTAGAGATGTACTTGCTTGTGCTTGATCACCTTTTCCCTTTTCGCGCCTCTCCATGTCTCTCTGGACTTTGGAGGTAATATCTCTTTCCCTTTCCTTCTATGGGCTTTCGTCACTACTTTGCGTAGGTGACTCATAATGTGGGTTGCTATATCCCGTTGCTGCTTTAAGTTCCCTAGGTGGGTACAATCCTTTGTCTTTACTAGCTTTGTTTTTTATTTCAGACGCGGTGGGTGGCGCAGAAGGCTCTTCACCCCCCTCTGTGCATATATTCAATATCCAGTCTAACGGCGGCTCTTCCTCTTTTTCTTCCTGGTACATCTTCCAAAGTTCTAAACTAGCCAGGCGCTTGTCTAACTATTTGCCTGTGTATGTGGCGTGTAAATATGTCATCATATGCTGCAGGACCATTTTAGATAACAATCTGCCTTGGGGCCATGGCATAAACATTTTGCTTGCGGTCCCTTTAACCCATTCTGCACTGTACTGTTTAAGCTTAGGTGTGTGTTTCGAAAACTGTTTGCACAGGTGTATTAATGGAGTAAAGTCCTCCAGCCTTGACTCGTCTTCTCTTTATTCATATAACACTTGCTTATTTTTCACTTCACACTTTATTAAAAATTCATGTTTTCACATATCAACAATATGAGCAAGCATCAATCGTCGCAAGCTCCAATCCCATTAATTTCAACTTTCAACAACACTTTTTTATTTTAATCTTGCTAAAAAACAACCATCAATTCATATAATGCAATGATTTTCATCTATAATCGTGCACTTTTCATACTTTTTTCACATACAATTATTTTTTACCATGACGTCACGACTTTACTCAAACACATAAAACAAACAGACAAACTTTGGCCAGTTACATAAACCTTATGCCGTCTGCTCTGTCAGACACATCTTACCCCTATTTATTTATTCCGATATGGAATTCAAGCCTATCTCTTTCAGATTGTCTTTAATCGATATGGTCTCCCACGTCATCCTATTAATCAGGACCTTAGATAAGGGCTTCTTCTAGTGTTATTTAAAACCTAGGCACTGGGCGTATACTCTTATGCACTCACGATAACTCAGTGTGGTCACAGGGCACACAGGACTGATACAAATGTTGCTATTTTACAGTTACCTGCAACACGGTATAGACATTGGGCCTCATTACGACTGAGGCAGAACGGGTTAATGGGCTCTGCTAAAGGAGGCGGACCCGTTAAACCCATTCCGCCTCATAACAAGCTCCCCTCGTGGGACCCGGTAAGTAACGCCTGGTCAAACCAGGCGTCCTACCGGGTCCTGCGAGGGGAAGAGGGAGCAAACTACGGGCCGCTCGTAATTGGCCCGTTGTTTGCTCCCTCTCCCATTCCCATTGAGCCCTTTGGGGGCTCAATGGGAATGGGGAAGGTCTGGGCCCGGGTTCCTGGAGGGAGGAATTACCAGGCCCTCCGAACTCAGAATGGCCCGGTAATTCCTCATTCAGGGAACCTGGACCCGTACCGGATTTTGGTGGCAGCCATGCCGCCAATAGTGGCATGGCGGCATGGCTACCGCCAAAGTCATAATGAGGCCCATTGTGTCTTTGAACACATTTGCCCTGCAGAGAATTCATCTACCCAGGGGCGCACTGTGCAAGAGCGCATATTCCACAAATACAGAGAACATCTTATAGCTTGACTTCCTGAGGTTGGCACTGCATCTGCGTTGAGTGCTACTCCTTTGTCTTAGAGCTGTTTATGTCTCAAAATTGGTTACACAATAGGGTCTTCCCGTATAAGCTAGGGGCTGGGATGACTAGTTGATGTCTCTTGTTTCCTAGATGGTGGCATACATCAGACCTCATACCAGCATCGAAATGTTAGACAAACATTGCAACTTTCGATGAAGAAGGATTGTTTCTAGACCACCGGGGGAGGTACACTTATTGATTACAATTGCACATTTATGAATAGCTACTATACTAACCTATTAGGATTTAACATGCTGTATTCATTAGAAAGTATGTGGTGTTCATATAAGGCATAACTATAGAGTAAGTCTCACTGAGGTGAGCCGCGCATCCTTAGCGATGCCCGAAACAATGTTAGATGATGGATCGGTTCACATCCATCAGGGCTTCAATTTTTTCCATGTTTTCTATCCCTACTATGTTGGTAACACAGTTTGCATTTAGAGATTTGACTAAGGCCTTGTTAGACTGGAATGTTTGGTACAATGAAAAATTGTTATCGAAGTGCGCAGTTGATAACATACTTACAGCATCTTTTGTGTGATATTTCTCTACAGTACAATTAGGCTCATGAAGAAGAGGATTGCCCCTCGAAACGCGTCAGCCACACACATTGGATTTAGGGATAGCTTTGCAGATCAATTCTTTATAAATAAATTGCTATTGTTTTTACTTACTATATTGTTTCAATGCATTTTTTGCTGTGAATATTTAACTGAAGTATGTACTTTATATGATTTCTAAAGTGAATCCTTAACTGTCTTGTGACGGTGTTTTATAGTGTGCAAGGGATGGGAGGGTTCCAATCTTGGATCCTCGTTTCCTTCCTGACCTACAATACCAGAGCAGGACAGGACCTGACAAACAGTGCTTGTGGGGAGGGGTGTACTTCTAGCAAAGGCCAGGTAATTAGTAATAATTTAGCGCATTTCATTGTTAGCACCTGCATTTGTATGCATACATTTTTAGGCAATTGAAATCATGATGATTGACTTGGTACTTGCATGTCAGGGGAGTGAGCGGGACATGGGAGTCAGCAGGCAGCTCATTCTCAAAGTTCTTAAGTAAGTGTGTCTTTCTGACACAGAGCGTCAACAGCTTTTAACATTTAGGCTGACTAGAATAGTCTCATTAGAATATGCAGATGCACCCACAATGTTTGCCCCTCCCCCGGCGACTCCTGCACTCTCTAAAAGTTAGCCCCTCACTACAGGGTTATCCCGCAGTCAGGGTCAGCCCTGGGATTTGCGAAGCCCTCGACGGCAAATGATGGGTGGGTCCCATCGTAGACAATGATGCAAAGAAAATGGTCATTAATATCCGTAGGGATCAGATAAACTGATGCTCAATACCTGAATTTTAACTGTTAATATAACGGTTGTAGCAATATCAGGAGTGAGGCTTATTTTGGAGTAGCCGACCGAGTGAGTTGAATCATTTGTAGAAATGGGGACCTCAAAAGAAAATACGGTAATGAGGATGGGATTGGTCCCGGGGCAGACAGGGAAAAGTGCTTTTGCTGCAGGATAGTGCAATCCACAGGATAGTGCAATCCTAACAAAGCTTATTTACCCAAAAGGTACTAAGACAGTCAGAGTAAGCAATTCTGCAGGTCTTCAATAGGTGTCAAGTCCAGAAAAAAAATGTGGGTAGTTCATTAACATACGCAGAGGGACTGTACGTATCCTACAGTAAAATACACACATTTAATTCAACTGGCCTTTCCTAATAGAAGAAAATTCAAAATAGAAATTAACATTGTCTTTTACATAATTAATCATCAATACCCTGGAGAACAGCTAGAGGAGATTTTCCTAGTACACTGCTGGCAAAGTGTACAAGGTGTGCACCTTTTAACCCATGGATCTAAATTGAAATAGTCTATGGAAAGCAAAATACCAATACAAGATGTGTGCTTTGGCGACACTTTCATGTGGTTTTGTGGGTTCAAATCCTGGTGGGCGAACATTTTTGAAAACAACCTTTTTTGCATGCTGACCTCAAAAACACCCAAAGGGGATGGAGTTGGCACTGTGAAAAAAGTGATGGACGCAGTCATCCACGTGCAATCTCAACTTGTACCCTGGAAATGAACACAGGACCAGGGAGAATATCTTCAGTCCCGCCACCTCTCTTTCCACATCCATGGACCTGGTAAATCATCACAACAAATGTACCCTCTGATCCTTTCCCCTCCTCACCATGACGTTTGGCTTTCAGCAATACTCTGTTTTATAAATCAGACCTGAAAAGTACACACATCATGATTAAAGTACTACAGCAAAATAGGAATCCTTATTGAAATAGGTCAAACAATAAGAGTGCAAATGTGTTATTTTCACCCCATCTTGAAAACTACAAATACCAGAATGCAATTCCACAAAATTAAAAAGAATGGCTTGCAGGCTGTCTTTTGAAACTTAATCATAACAAATGACAAAAAATGTATTTAACACACTCAATGCGAACATATGAATACTATCGCTGAATACTATGAATTCCACCCAGTCCAGCACCCTGGCTGTGGCTGCTGACATTGAGTCAGGCCACCAGCCAGTGTGAGGAACTGAGCTGCGCGGGGTATCTCTGCCGCCCGCTTTATGTAATGTACAGCTAGGCTGCGCTGTCCAATTACTTCATTGATGCAGCGACTGCAATGTGGCCCCGGCCCTGCTCTGCCCCAACCAAAAGATGGGGGGGACAATTTGGCATGCCACAAAAGTTGGAGGGGGGGACTTGTCCCCACTGTCCCCCATATAATTACACCCATGAGTGGACATTTTTTTTTCACACATAGAGTTGTTGTTTATCGTGGACAGTGATTTTAAGTGACTTAAAATGTATTTAATTTGTTTAATTTTACTTAAGCTATAGAACACATCAATATTTATTTTTTCATTCTTGTTTGAACTTTAGTTTTTCAAAACATTTGTTATGAAAAATGTTTTTATCAGACTCTGCAAATGCACAATTCTATAGGATTTTGTTTTCCAAACAATTCTATAACAACTTTTAAAGAATATCGTTTTTGTTTTCAATTATTATTTTTACATTTGTTCATTTTCCATAAAGCTTTTACAGCCTTACATTTTGTACTGATTAAGGTGAATACTTGAGCTTGCTTATTATGTTCCCAGTCCTTGTTTCTGACATTTAAGTCCCAATGAACATTTTGTATAATTGTGTTAATTGCTATTATTATCAAAGAACAGATAACATATTTTCATGAATGTTTAGGTAATTCATATTAGAGCTTATCATAGAATAACAATTGAGTTTTTCTTTTTTCAATTTCTTTTTTAGCTTGAGAGCATAATTGTTGTTGCATTCTTTTTATTTTGTATTTGTTTTACCATCTAAACAGTCATATGTCCAAATGATGCACATATGGTGTGTGCTTAATTGTTTTTTCAGATTTGGATTTAGTATGTCACTTCTAGTTGTTCAGGAGCGTTCGGTGAAGTCGTCCTGTTCCAGGAATTTCATCATAAAGCCCCTCGGCGGTTGCTTACTACTGTTTTACTGCTTTAATTGTGTGCATCTGCACTTCGGTGCTTTTATACATTTACTGCTGCATGACACTGTGAATGGTTTTGACTGGTGAGTGACATTATATTGTGATTGCTGGACTACCATGTTCGCGGTTAGTCCTCTTTTTGTGATTTCAAGGAGTTCTACCACCTCGTTCTGGTTCCCATTCACGGCATTTATTAAGCCCTCGCAGCGGATGGGCAGAAGGGGCGTGCCGTCAGCATGCCTAAGGTGCACTTAACGCAAGCCCGTCTGTGCCGTCAGCTGGGCCCTGCTCTAATTTCTCCTAACAAGCATCTTGTTTTTCGCGGGCGCAGCTATTGGCTGTTGCCCCAGCTGCTACTATATTACCTAATAATTTTTGCTCACATCCTGTCTCTGAGCCTATACCACTGGTGTATAGTTTTTTTTACTGAAATCCTGTTCTCTGGCAGCTCATGCTCAGAGCTGACGGGATTTTCTAGAAGATCATCAACTTGATCTTCTTTTTACATCCGAAACCTGGCTGGGTCCTCATTCTGATACCAGTATTATTCACATTTTCCCCTCCAACCATGCAATACTGAGACGTGACCGCCTGCCTCCTCGTATTGGCGGGGGTATTGCTGTTGTTTTTAATTCTAACTTTCAAATTCACACTGTGCCATTGGTTCATGGCTTTAACATGGATGCAATTCTATTTGGCATTTCTATGTCTGCTTCTAATACACAATATGTATTTTTGATTTATCACTCCCCACCCCCCCAGGCTATGACAGGAGGTTTTGTGATGAGTTCTCCAGAAATACTCTAATGTTGTTATCATGGGTGATTTTAACCTTCTGATAAATGAAACCTGTAGCTTATTGGCCAAGCAAGCTATGTGCTCTATGTCTGATTTAGGCTTCCCTCAGTTGTTTAATTATCCTACACATCGGCTGGCCAATGCTCTCGATTTTATCTTTGCTTTGCTCACAACTCTTTCAATTGCCCCGGCATTACCTATTATCTGGTCTGACCATCTAGCGGTTCCTTTTTCAATGCCAATTATGTCCCTCCCCACTTCAGGTCCTCAAAGGTTTGCTTTTAAGCAAGGCTGGCATAACGTTTCTCTTCCAAATCCTACGTCCTTGATTCTTGAGGATTTCTATAAGGTTACTAGTTGCACATTGGCAATCATTTCCCAGACTTTTACATCTGCTGCCGATAGCCTGGCCCTGTGCAAATGTTGTCCTATAAGGACTTGCCGGTCTCAGCTCTGGTTTACTGCTGAGCTTAAAACTCTCAAACTTTGCCGGAGACAAGCTGAAAGGACATGGAGGTATTCCTATTTGCCTGAGCATCGTCTTCTTTATTGGCTTGCCATCCTTGAATATCAAAAAGCTATTAGGGTGGCAAAACGAATCTACTTTAGTAGTAGAATTGAACGGGCTATTAATCAACCCACTGATCTTTTTGCAGTTGTTCAATCTCTCGCTGTGCAGGCTAATTCCCAGAATGGTATCTCCTCTTCTCAGGATTTGTGTGACTCTCTTTCTCTTTTTTTTAATGAGAATATAGTTAGCATCCGAGAAGGCATTGTCACATCTTGCCCCTCTGATTCGCAAAATCTCCTTTCTCCCCCTGGCGCTCTCACTGCCGCCAAATTGGTTCCGCAGTGGTCTTCATTCCTAGTGTTCTCAGAGGATGAAGTAATGGCTGCACTTAATGGCTTTAAGTCTGCATCCCCCCAGGATTCTGTTCCGCTATCTGTACTTAAAGATATCTCTGGAGACATTGTGGTACAACTTACAGAGGCTGTTAATGATTCCTTCACTTCCGGGATAATTCCAGACAACCTCAAACATGCTCTTGTTATTCCAATGCTGAAAAAACCTGGTCTCGACCCGGCAGTGCTGTCTAATTTTCGCCCCATTTCTTTACTCCCAAGTTTCATGAAGTTGCTGGAATCTCTGGTGTCCCCGCTTCTCAGCACTTTTTTTGAATTCTCTGATCCATTTCAATCGGGTTTGTCCTGGGAGGGTTCAGTCTTGGTTTCTGTTGTGGATGACCTGACTCGTCTGGTTGATCAGGGTGGGGTTGGAGCTCTGATTTTGCTTGATTTATCAGCAGCTTTTGATACCATCAACCACCCTACCCGGATCTCCCGGCTTTCCACCGCCTGCCTCTCTGGCAAAGTACTGGCCTGGTTTTCCTCTTTTCTGACAGGAAGCTCTCAGTCTGTTTCTCTTCCTCCATTCTATTCCTGTGTGATTTCTCTACTCTGTGGTGTCCCTCACGGTTCATCTCAGTCTTCCACTTTATTTAATTTACACATTCAACCTCTTTTGGCTATAGTCCATGCTTTTGGCCTGCTATGTTATTCCTACGCCGATGATAACCAAATCATTGTGGGGTTAGATCTTACTAAATCTGAATCGGCACGTCAATTGAAAAACTGCTTGGTAGCCATTGGTGAGTGGATGGTGAACAATTGGCTTAAGCTCAACAGTGAAAACATTGAGGTGTTGGTGGTGGGTACGGCTACTCCCTCCTTGTTTTGTGCCCAGGAGTTTTGGCCAGAGAGTCTTGTCCCTTTTCTCCAGCCCATCACGTCGGTGAAAGACCTAGGCATTCAAATCTCAGCCTCTCTTTCCAAAAAGCTAATTTCAAGCTACGGACTCTCTGGAAAGTCTTACCTTATATTTCTGCTAAGTTCCACGCCCCTGTTGTTTCCTCCTTAGTCATTAGTAATATTGACTAATTGAACATCTCTTGTGGTGCCTCCAGCGAATGCAAAATTTGGCCGCCCGGGGCTGTTCGTCGCCCTCCCTGGGGTGTCCATATGACCCTGTTGTTGCGGCATCTCCATTGGCTCCCTGTTGAGCAACGTATTAGGTTGAAGGCACTGTGCATAGTACACAAGGCCTTCTATGGATTAGGTGCCAAATTTCTTCAGAATGTATTTGGTCTGTATATACCTTCCAGGCCTCTTTGTTCACAAGATCTTAAGACTATACAGCCCCCGAGGGTTAGGCATGCTCGTATGGGTGGGCGTGCTTTCTCAGTGGCTGCTACAAAAGCCTGGAACCTGCTTCCTTTCCTTCTGCATAGCACTGAATCCCACTCATTGATCCATCGAGCACTTAAGACTTTCCTGTTTTCGTTTTTTCCTGTGGATTGGACAAACCTCCATTAGCTTTGCGCCAAGATGCCTTTGCGCTTATGCTGCGCTCTACCAGTTTTATTAAGATAAGATAAGGCAGAAGTTGTAAACAGTCATCAAAATGTGCACAACACATTTGTGCATTTCAAATAATGGTGGATGGCCAGTTTTGGTAATGAAAGTAGAACGCCAACTGACATAAGCCTTATGATGATTAGATTTGTTTGCTATTAGCATTTAGAGTAACAACTTTATACCTTTGTGGCATTTGAGTTAAATGCACTACTTATTAGAGGTATGTTATGTTTATACTGTACATGCTACACCAGAATGTCTTAATCTAATAGAATAAGGACTGATTCGGGATAGACCTTGAAATCATGCAAGTAGCAAATAAACATTCTATTGAGAAACGCATTAATGTGTTTGTGATCTCGTTCAGAATCAGTGTCAGCACCACAGAAACAAGAGGGTGGGGCTCTACACTACAGCGAAATTGATCCTGGTACTGTTCAGGCCTGAACAGTAAGTGTTTGCTGTTTACAGGCAACAAGTATGCACAGTACAGACTCTGAATGTACCTTTAGTTTGGGTCTACTTACATAGGTGAGCAGATGTTACTCTAAAGAAGCGGATGCGTGTCTATGTCAGGGAGCATGTCCCAGGCAAACCTAAATGATTTCCATTGACAGGTTTAATAGGTTTAATTCCCCACACTACTGCATGCCTAGGAATTTCTTGATCATCTAAACATGCAGCAAGCACATTGTGCCTCAGTGTTTCACCAGAGAAGGAAACAGGCCAATGGTGGAGGTAGATGTTAGTGCTCGGTGCATGTAGCACCTGATGGGGAACTGGCATCCTAATTAATTCATAGTCAGTCACAGTGACTGAACAGTTTCAGTGGAGAGGCAGAAATACGTTCCATAACTTAGTACAAGTGACTGAGCATACTAAGGGAGGCTAAAATAATGTAGAGGTTTGAAGGGGTTCTCCTCGAATATATGTTTGGAAATAAAGGGCTAAAATGTTACATTTTGAAGCAAAGATTTTGAGAATAAATTGGCTAAAAATGATTACATTTATAATTGGTTCACGGTTTACACATGAAAAAAATCCAATAGATGTCACGTGGCCAATTTTTCAAAGGGGCATTTTAGAACCTTTAGATTATGCGTTGCACACACTATAGCCCTTATTCACATAGCCCTTATTCACATATATACACACACACACACACACACACACACACACCCACCCCACCCACCCCCCCTCTCCCCCCAACCATCATTTCCAAGTGCCTGGCATGTGACTGATTGTCTCACATTCCACTTGTCTGTCAGAGGCCCTGACTTGCCTAGAAGTTTCCTAACTTCACTGATGTCCAGTCCAATTGTGTATCCAATACTTGACACCACTCAGTTGACTGAGGTCCTGGGTCTTGTTAGATGTGTACTCTGAGTTTGAAAGTTTGACTTAGCCTTTAATCCTCTTTAGTGCTAAAGCTGCAGGTGTCTATAAAATAAAATAACGTATGCACTGCATACAGCTAAATAATAATAATAATAATAATAATAATAATAATAATAATAATAATATAGCACAAGAGAGAACAGCACAGTCCAGAGGAGACTGGGAAAAGCACCACAGGCAAAGAGACAGAACATTCTAAGAAAGGGGCTGGAGAAGGAGAGAAGGAAGATAGAGAGATGCAAGGCAGTCATACAGAAGTGGAAGTAGTTATGGTGATGGAACAGACATGTTACAGGCCTAACAGGAGTGAGCTGAGGGTAATTGGAGTTTCGAGAAGATGCAGGTGGAGTTAGAGGAGGACTCTGGTGGAGGGCAGAAGAGGCAAAAGACCAGTCCCTCTAGGCCAGGAGGTAGACAATGATGTGGGATTGATGTTATTTATTGATCACTTATTAGGAGCTTATACAAATAGCAAAACTGTTTCAAAGCACCCACAGGGCAAACCGGGTGGGGACAGGGGAAGGTAGACAATGAATTACAGCAAGGATAAATAATTGCATTAATAATACAAACAAATAATGAGAATAGAGGGAAGGTGAGACAAACCTACCATGCCTTGTGAGTGTTCAGAACGTGCAAGTGCCGGGGGCAGACCCTACATCCAGGAACTAGATGTAAGAAGGGGAGGAATATAGCCTGACTCTGCCTAAAGATACATACAGTTGGCCAACCTTCTGGTGAAAGTCCTGAGACTTTGCATGGCCTTATCTCCCACAACTTCCTAGGACTAATGTGCAATAGAACATGGGTCCCCAAACCCCTGCAAAGGGGGATTTCAGGAGTCTAACAGTGTATGGAAGCTAAACCACATCCCAAGACTGTGAGCGACTGTGGGGTAAAGGCCTGTCCCCTAGGGGAGGGATTGTGAAACCCAGAGAATTTCATTAGAGTGACTTTTTTGTGTGAAACCCAATGTAAGAGAAACTCCTTACTCCTTGTTGAGTTGAAGGGTGAAAAAATCCCCAAGACTTGTTATCTATGGAGTATCCAGACCTGTTTATTAGAAGAATGTTGTATAAACCCAAGAGAAACCATTTTGTAAAATGCCAGTGTTAGTGATTTATGGTAGGTCCCTAGCAAGGAGAAGTGGTTTTGAGGTACCCTTGACCCTAGTAGCTATTACTGAAAACGTGTGTGTGCACATATCGGAGATGGCGGATGTTTTTGTGCATTTTGCTGAATTCTTTTAATTTCGTCATGTCCCTCCTTATATACACATGCCCTGCTGAGTGTTGGTGTGGCAGATCATCTTGAGCAATTTGCAGAATTTCATGATTTCATGACGCATTCATTTTGTTCTATCCCTTCGACCCCACTGACTGTGCCTTTTCCATGTTTCACAATCTTTGTTAGATGCACTACTTCAGCCTAACGCCTAGGTGTTCCCCACCATCCTAGAAAAACAATTTTGCGCGCCCTTTTCGACCTCGGTGGACATTCTCATGCCAGAAAAGGTGTTTTTATTAGGAACCCGTTTCTGCACCTTTGCCAATTTTGGCATGATAGTTCGGATTTGGCTAGATTAGTTTCAGAACTTTCACGGATGAGAAAAAAAAAGGAACAGAGGCAAACGTTTTTGTAGTTTTTTCTTATTTAAAGCTATATAAACATTTGTGTATAGGCGCGTTGTAAATGCCATATCATATCATATCATATCATTTATAACCTTAACTTATAAAAAAGGTAAACAATCAGCCCCCTGGCAATTGAAATCATTAAAATAATTGCTGCCACTTTTCTTCTCTCATAGAGTCATCTTATTATCGCTGCAAGGTTGAATGAATGCATTGCAGCTTATTCACAACTACCACAATATTTTCCCCGAAGCAACTGCACAGCCCCATGTTCTCTTGAAGTTACCCAAGGGAGCTAGTGGCCTGCCAGCAACTGCATTGGTTACCACTAAGAAAATAATGTAATTTAAAATGTACAGGCTTGCTCATGAAGAAGCTTGGACCACATCTCAGAAACTTCAAATTCTGCAGGGTTCTAACACGTTTTTCATTCAGTAAACCTCCCCTTCAGCTCTATAGTCTCTTCTACCCTTAGCCTCATAATGCTTCTATGAGAAGCACAGCTGCACACTACAACGACATTTAGCATACCATAATAGCAATCATATAAATACCAATAGTAAAGCTATTATGATGGCTGATTATGGAGCCTCAGCATGGGGTAGAACATTATTTATTAAAAAAAACTCTTTGCTTTCCCCGATCAGCCCCAAATGTTGCTAGTCACGAGGAACTACGCCTTGGCTTCTTGACTGATGGTCTCATCACGCAGCCCGTCTCACTCAATCTACTATCCTGGAAATGCTGGCTAAAAGAGGGGCAGAATGCGTCCCATGATTAACCCATTTGAAAACATATTTGGGGTGTATCGGCTGTTCGAGCCACCTACACCACAAAGTTTAGACCGGCTTCATAGCCTCCCAATTAAGGGCCAAGATCCGGGCTTATATCCGTGAGAAGTGAGAAATCAATGAATGAGTCACTCTTTCTAATGGGCGGCACGCTGCCATTACTTAACCGGCACTCAAGGATAGTTGGAGCGGGCGAATAATCTGTCTCAAAGGCCATTCATAACAAGAGCAAGTTTAACTGCTCACCCTTAAAGTCGGTACTGGCGGTGCAGCAAGGAACCCCTGCTGAGAAGCGCTACCCCTTAGGCTTAGCGGCGCAAGCGAACTTGCTTCACTTTTGGTTCTTTTGCACGGCATACTATGATGTATGCACAAAAAACATTGACAGTCCTCTTCAGAGAACTTTGTTTTATCCAGTGCTGCCCAGCACTACCCGTTTTCCTTTCCGTAGAGTCCACTGGGAGTGTATTGCAATACATGATTCAGGCACAGAAGACATTGGGCCTCATCACGAGTTTGCTAGTCTGGATACAACGGTACCAGTACGCTTACCGGTACTATTGTATCCAGACCAGCAAACTCTGAGTTGTGCTCGTGGGTGCCCTTCATTCCACCAGGTCTGACCTGGCGGAATGAAAGGCACCCGCGAGCACAGCATGCCTGTATCACCGGCACGGTAATGAACCGTGCCAGTGCTACAGGCATCCCCATTCCCATTGGCTCAATGGGAATGGGGATCACCCGATTCCGCCCCCCCGCGAAAGGGCAATTACCGGGTCCGGCGGGGCCGGAATACCCCGGTAATTGCCATTCGCGGGTGCCGGAACAAAATGAATACCAGCGGCAGCCGTGCCTGTGCTACAGGCACGGCTACCACCAGCCTCGTAATGAGGCCCAATTGTATATTAACTGCATAAACACTGCAGGAATCTGGGGTAATTACTTCTGCATTACACGCTGCCCTGGCTTATTACGAATTTCTGAGCATAATAACTGGATCTTTTGGGTTGTCTGCTGCAGACATACTAAGCAGGTCTGTGGGGTGGGGGGTAGGTATGCAACACTGGGGCTTTTATGACTTTTTTGTACTTATGTAAAACTGGATACATGGTGAAGATGCATGTGTTTTATTATTTTTGTCAAATGTTATTTTCTTATTGCTGATAATGTGATCACTGTATGCATAGTTGCTTTGATTGTAATGATTTCAGCTTTTATGGCACTATGCCTAATAAAGTTAATATTATAGCATGAACACGCGATTCGGTGGGCAGGTTCGGGTGGTAACGGTCCAGTGCCCAAGTTATAGGCCTGAGTGGAGCAAATTAATCAGGTGAGTGGGGCTGGGGGGTAAGAAGGGACAACGGATCGGAGAGGAGGGTGGGGAGGAAGATGGTGGGGCAGGGGAAGCTGCGACCAGGCTGCTCGGAACCCAGGCTTAGATCATGGGATTCAGCCCACGATCCGAGCAACCTAATTGGTTGCCTCTCTCGCCCAGGTGCTATTAATAAGTAATAATAATCATAATAATAATAAGAAGAAGAATGATATGAATAATAATATTAATCCAGCGGCTGCTTGGTTTGTATGATGTATGCAGGCATATCTAGTGAATACAATTAATTTCAATGAATAATGAAGGGAGAAAGGAGGTCAGGCATCCTCTGCTTGCTACAAGAAAAGGGACCCAATTGATCAAATAATCTAAAGCAAAATAAAGAAATTAAGTGAATATCAGTGGTATTTGTGGGGTATATATATAGTCCAGACCCACTCTCCTGGTGGAAGAAGAAAGATCCATCTGCCTGATCTCAGACTTCATAACAGATATGCAACAATACAGCAATCACGCTTCTGGTGGAGAGATGAGATGAGGGGCTGCAAGAATGGGTGGATCTTGTGTGCAGTCCTAGGGTGACTGTCCCTCCAACTTGAGCACTGTAAGAGGCTGCATGGCGACACCCTGCCTACGAACTACCTGCCTAATGGTTAGCTCTCCATAAAAGTCAGAATATATGTCATTTCTGCATTGCAGCAATCTGTGAATTCAGACCGAATAGAAATTAGAAGAACCAGCTTAATGTTGATTTTCCTGAAGTAATCTAGATATTATATGATATGGCATTTATAACGCGCCTATACAAAAAGTGTTTCTAGGCGCAACGAGGCAAGTGAGGGGAAACAGAAGGAAGACCGAGACAACAGTTCTACTAGGCCAAGTGACATTGAAATCGCTCAAGTGCAGGGGATGGGTAAGGGGAAACGTGCAGGGGGAATGAAGCAGATAAGGACAAGCAATAGGGTCAATACATTTGTTGAAGCTAAAACAGAGTCACACAATAATGTTTTATACATTTTCTCCATTAACACTGTTATAAACGACATAAAAGAATCATAAACACCACTTTTGTTTTACACTCTCTTTATTGTTATATTGCTCAAAACCAAAATAAACAAGACAGCAGCACTTTTACTAAAACTCTATAGCATCTCAGTACAAGGGTTCTAAAAAACATCACTAGTTACACAGAATCAGCAGAAGAGTGCACAGAACCACCTGAATCGAATTGAGCTTCTCATAGCAAGAGGATTGATTCATTTGGGGCCCATACATTTCTAGGTCTCGCAGAGGGATCTACAGTTGCATAGTATTCAGCTGCCGCATTGTGGCATTACAGGATATCAGACTACCATGAACCATGCTCAGGGGGGCGTCCCCTGCCCCAGACCATAGCCACCCTCATCCTTACCAGGACCAGGAGAAGGTCCAGCAGACGCCTAACATGGCCAGAGGCCTCCTTTGTGTACCCCAGCAGAGAAATTAAGGGCGAAGGGGTCAATTGGTCACCAATGATCTCACTAATTGTGCAGAACACCTGCGTCCAAAATGGATAAACGCAGGGACAGTGCCATGATAAATATAGAAATGTGTCTGGGGAAAATCCACAGCGTAGACAAGCATGCATCTGTGACCTCTGGGTAAAATGCATGTAGGCCAGCAGGAGTGAAGTAGAACTGGCGCAAACATGTGAAATGTATTCATTTGTAGCTACTATTAAGCGCTACCTTTTTTGTCTGAGCTCAACAATAGTACCACAAGTTCGCCGAGAATCTTCCAAGTTCTCATGAGCCTCCTCAGCACATCCCACTTTGTTGGCTATAATTTGAGCAAACACACGTGGAACCAACTTCCCATTGCCCTCCAAGTCTATTGCACCTTGAAGAAGAGATGCAATAGATAGAGCCAAAGGAAAAGACGGAAGCCAGCCCTTTAAGACATTCCTTAGCCTAAAATACAAAAGCAAATCCAACGTAGGCATGCCCCCCCCATGAGTTTAAATTCTTTTTTTAAAATTTTATTTTATTTTTTTGAGTCAGCTCTAACCTTTACAAAAACATCAAACAATATTTACAGCCTTAAAAAAGTAATTAACATTCCAAAAAAAAAGACAGAGAAAACAATAAAGAAGACCAGTAAAAATCATTAAAAGGATTTAAACAGGCAATTACTATACAGCATAGAAGAAGAGAGAAAAAGAGAAAATAGAAAAGAGAGCCAGGAGATCGCAAAAACATGAAAAACATACAAAAGGGGGTGGGGGAAGAAAAGGAAAATGAGAATAGCCAAGTTGTATCTTAACGGCCGACTATGCCTTAATGTCTACAGTTGCCGTTTCTTTGCTACTCCTTGTCTGTGATAATAGTCCTACACATTGTTGCCTCAAGTTTAGTTTGCTACCAAACCCCCAACCCCCAGAGTTCCTTTACTTCCACTTTCAATTTGTGCCTGTGTTAAATCCATCTCCTGCTGGAACAGTCCAATTTTTACAAGAACCTGACTAACTGCTATAATTATGGCAGTGTTATGTCCTGAAGTCATTAGGTTCCAGAAGTTCTCTGACGTCAGCCATTCTATTTTATCCACACATTTATAGAAATAGTTGACTCTTACATCCCATGTCCCTTTGCACTCTCGAAGCAGATGGAATAGGCTTTGCTTAGATGGTTCTGCACAGCTGTCGCACAAAGTGGTGGCTTTAGAGTGTTGTCCCCGTATACTAAGGATTTCTCCTGTATGTATTAAATTTAGACAAGCCCTCAGAAATCTGTTTTGTGAGTCAGCACTTAGGTGTTTTTGTAGCTATTTCGGCAGTTGCCCCAGCTTTTTGTCCACCGTGAGGAAACTATTTTTGGGTTTTATTTGCCTCATTGTAGACCCTGTTCTAATCCAGTCCAGTGTTTCTGTTTCTTTTTTTAAGGGGTTGGCCATCAACATTTCTGTCGGAGTATCCACTACCAACAGAATTTCTGAGACTGTTGTTTCTAGGTATCTAAGTGAAATCAACTTCTTCGCTTGCATCTGGAGTTTTATATCCTCATAAAGTGAGTTAACTTGTGGATCTTTTATCAGCCTATAGAGTGATAGCAATCTCCAGTTTACTTGTTGTTCCAGGGATTTCAACCCGAGTTCAAACCTTAGGGCCGACATGTGCAAGCAATTTGGCAGGACTAGTGATCTCTTCCATACGTGACCTTCAACTTTTTGCCAGTCTAACTCCCAGAGGATTGCGTTGGCCTCCAAGCCGTATAGTAACACAGGGGTTATTCTTGCAGTATAAAACTTTACCAGTGGTATAATAGAGAATTTGCAGAGCTCCCATAAGATTTTTTCCATCTGTGGTATTGCTCTCTCCATTTTTGTTCTTATTTCAACTTCAATTTTATTTGTTGAAGGAGAAGCATATATCACATTCCCCAGGTACACTAGCTCTTCCGTTCTCTGGATCACCTCGCCTTCAAAGAACCAGCTTGTGTAGTTTATGCGCTTATTTGGGTGCTTCATTATCAAGATTTTTGATTTCTTAGGGTTTACTCGAAGACCATTCTCTTTGGTGTACTTGCTCAGGCCATTCAGGAGGTGTTGTAGTCCTACCGCTGTTCTATCGATCAGGACTATGTCATCCGCATAAGTGAGCCACAGAACTTTGGTTGCGTGTAGTTTCGGGCTCGCTATTGCCCATGATTCCAAGAAAGGCCCTAGATCCGATAGATACTGGTTGAAAAACCTTGTCTCACTCCTTGCTCGACCTTTATGGAGCTACTTAGGTGCCCAGCCTCATCCAGGCGTACCATCAGTGAAGTGTCCTTGTGTAATTCAGATAGAATGGCCAGCAAACCCTTCGGTGCTCCCCAGTTTCTCATCTTCTCCCACAAGCGTTCTCTACTCACTAGGTCAAAGGCCCTAAAGAAATCTATCCATGCTCTGTATATGGGACCTTCTCCTAAAGTTTTAGAATGTTCTGTCAGCAAGGACAATGTTAGCCTATTTAGTGTAGTGGACATTCCCTTTCTGAATCCAGTTTGAAATTTAGAGATTGTTTTTGCATGCTTAGCCCAATCCTCTAACTCTATCATGATCAATCTCATGAATATTTTACTTTCGATATCGAGGAGGACAATTGGCCTGTAGTTTTCTGGCAGCGACCGATCTCCCCCTTTGAAAAATGGTATGATCACTGCTTGTTTCCAGGACGGGGGGAACATGTGATTTTCTAATATTTCCGTATAAAAGATGTATAGGAGGTTCGCCCAGGTTCTAGCATTGTTTTTTAGTACCTGGTATGTTAAGCCATTTGGGCCTGCTGCCTTTGAGGATGAAGTTTTTAGAATTAAATCCTCTATTAGTTGTAAATCAAGCTTAGGCTCCCATTTTATGTTAGCCTCTTCTCCTCTTGGATACATAGATGTATTTTTAAAGTTGTTTGTGAGATAGTCCACCCAGTTCTTTTCCAGGACTAAATTACATTGAGTAGTGTTATCATCTGGTTTGTTGCCCAAGTTATTTATAATGGACCAAAAATTGTGGGAGTTATCTTCACAGAGAACTTTGGGCATCTGTTCATTGTCCTGCTGATGTCGCTTGCACGAGACCACTGTTTATAGTCTCTCGCTCGATTTTTTAGCTCTCTGTGTAGTGTTGATGGATTTGTTATAAGCATTTTCAGACGTCTACTTTCTCTTCTTAGACCTTTTTTGCGCTTCCAAGTTTCTTCATCAAATAAGTGTTAATGGTGAGTTATTTTCCCAGGCCCACTTGTGCTTGGAGGATGTATAGTCCAAATGAATTTCTTAAAGCCTTCGGGGTTGCAGTTTTCCTTTACGTCCGTGGCAGTAAGGCACGACAGTTTGTCATTTAGTTTCTTCCCCTCTCTCTTGTACTTTACCATCGTTGCTCTCCCTTTTTTCACAGAGAGGTTGTGTATGTACGTCGCTGGACGAGTTTTATTAATACTGGGTATATTGATTTGTATGCTGGCGTGATCGCTCCCTTCTCCCCATATAGTTTCCATCGAAATGTCTTTCGCCTGAAGAGCTTCAGATACAAAAAAATAGTCTAATGTTGAGAAGGAGTTGCCCCGCGACCAAGTTGGGTTTGCTGGCCTGTCACCTGTAACGGATCCATTTAACATACGGAGGCCCCATGAGATAAGATATTCTACCCAGTGCGATCCTGCCTTTGTATTTTGACCCATTTTGAGTTGTTTTCCTTGTCCTGCATTGTTATACATTGGGCATTTAAATCGCCTCCTAGGATCACATTTACATCACTATGGGTTAACAATATTCTTTCCATTACTGTGGTCAACAAGGCCTGAAAACTTTGGAGATTCAATCGTGCCGGGTTCCAATATACATTCACTATTACTAGTTGTACCTACCCCCCCTCCGTTGTATTGAGCCCGACTTTGCATGCAAGGACACTGTCTTTATCACTATGTAGAATTGTAACATCTCTACTCAGTGAATTATTGATCCCAATCAGCAGCCCGAAATTCTTCTAACGTGAGGAATTGTCCTAAGGGAAATAAATCCTGCCATCAGAAGATTCCAAGTTTGACCATGCATGGAGTGTAACCTTTTTCACCTGTTAAAGGGATCCCAGGAACAAGTATAACCATTAAAAGGGGAGAAAACAATACAGTGCTGTGATTCTTTTGCTCAGTTCGCCAGAAAGCCTTACAAGTGCCCTCTACTATGTTTATAGCTCTACCTATACATCACAGAGAAGTAAGTACTACTGATCTCAAGAGCGTGGGTGATGCAACGGTTTGTTCTATCTGAACATGAGATCAATCCGGGTTAGGGGAATATTAATAGGACAGAAACTACGCTTGCGTTGCATCATAATGAGATCCGAAATCCGGCATTGCAAGTCTTCCCCTTTCCAAAGGAACAATCAACTTATCCCAGTGTATTCAGGCCTGCCTGCCTTCCCAAATAAACCCTGACACAATGGATTTTAATTTCTTAAAGAAGGACCTCAGCACCTCAACCGGCACATTTAGGAAGGTATATAGAAACCTCAGGAGAAGGATTATTATAACCAAGGATATGCAACTGTACAAAGGTAATGGTAAATGCTACCACCTCTGCACAACAGACCGGGCTTGAACCCATTTTACTACATTGTTTTTCTGAAATAAGATGTCCGGGGATCGTGCCAGCTCGATTCCCAAGTAGCAAGTGCTTTCTTCATGCCATTGGAGGCCCAGCCCATCAATGTACTTCTCAATCCCGTTGGTTGAGGGAAACAGCACCAACTTAGCTGTATTAATGTTAAGACCAGAGTAAGGCCCAAATTCAAGAACATCTGCCATAATAGGTGGCAAATTGACCTCAGGTTCAGTAACAAACAGTATCATATCATCAGCACATAACAAACTTACCAATCTGTGTGTGTGTAAACGTAAACCTCTGTGGATATGTTTGGATCTCATTAACTCTGCCAAAGGTTCAGCTGCCAGAGCGAACATGGGGGGAGGAAGTGGGCACCGCTGTCTTGTTTCACGACCCATCCAGATCGGTCCAGATGTCCGACCATTAATACAAAGGCGTGCAGCTGGAGATGTATATAGTAAGGAAACCAGTGATATAAACACCTCCCCAACCTTCATTCGCCTAAACAAGAAGGACCACTCCACTGATGCAAATACCTTCACAGCATCCAAAAGGGCAGCAACCACTGGGGCCTGCTGATCCAATGCTAAGAACAGGACGAACACTCTGCGTAATCCATAAGAGGTGGACCTCCCGGGAATAAAGCCCGCCAAATCCGACTTCACACTATTAGCCATTAGTGGAGCAAGCCTAGCGGGCAAAATCCTTGCTAGTACTTACTATCAACATTTATGAGCGAAATAGGCCTACATGAGGAGAAATCTTCGGCCTCCTTCCCGAGCTTCAGGAGAAGCGTGACCACCACCTGCCTCATGAACTCTGGCAAACTCCCATCAGTCAAAGCCTGCTGAAACACATTCAAAAGGTGTGGTACCAGAGTGGTATCGAATGCCTTGTAGAAGTCGGCTGTGTAGCCATCAGTACCTGGAGCTTTCCCCAAGGGTATAGCTCTGATGGCATTATGGACCTCCTGAGCCGTGATAGGGATACCCAACCATTCCCTTTCATGCTGAGTGAACCAATACAATGCAATCTAATCAAGATAGTTGTCAGTCTGAGACTGAGATGCAGTAGCCTTGGTAGAATATTAAGCACTATAATACCAACTGAGTCTGAGTAATGTCATCATCGGTATATTGCAGGTCCCAAACTCTATTTCTTATGGCTATAATATGGGATATTGGAGCCTTGAAAGGGTACCACATGGGCCAAGAGTCGACCAGGGTGTTGACTGTCTCCATATTGGTGGATAGACGTCTGCCTATGTAAACATATTACATCCCTTCATGCAGCCCCTCTTAAGTTCTCCACTTCTTTATAAAATTGTGCTTAAAGAGCAGGATCAGTAATGAAGCCTGCGTCCACCTCAATCTTTTGAATTAAAGATTCACTATTGGCCAGTTCAGCCCTAATGGTTTTGAGACTACCAGCCTCTTTGGCAATGCATTCCCCTCGGAGTAAACATTTATAAGCCTCCAAGTTTACAGAGTGAGAAGCCATTGTCCCTTCATTTTCCCCAAAAATTAATGATACCTTGATGGAATCCTGAAACGCTATATCAGAATGGCTAAAACATTTATAAGCCTCCAAGTTTACAGAGTGAGAAGCCATTGTCCCTTCATTTTCCCCAAAAATTAATGATACTTTGATGGAATCCTGAAACGCTATATCAGAATGGCTATCATTCTTGAAAAAACAGGATTTATCAGCACCCCTCCTGCCCAGTATAACCATTCTAACAGTCACCAGGGCATGATCTGACAATGTATGTGCTAGAATAGTACTATCCGTAACCCAACCAGCCCCTTTTTCATAGACTAGGAAATAATCCAACCTGGACGCTGATTGGTGTACTGTGGACCTATATGTACAGCCCTTTACATGCTGATGATGGTTCCTCCAGAAATCACTACTGGTGCAAATCTGTTGAAGCTTTTGCATAGCGTTAGAGACCAGTCTTTGTATTAAACCTGTCCAGTCTAGGTCAGGGTCAAGAAGTGCATTAAAATCACCTGCCCAAATAATAACATTAGCCAAATATTTCTCCAGATGTGCTTCAACCCATTGCAGTGTCAAAGGGAATCAATGTTGGAGCTATAGAAATTGACCATCATGACTGCATGGCTCTGGAGTACACCTCTGATAATCAGTGCCCTTCTCTTAGAGTCCTTCACCATTTCTGTAAAACGGAACCCCAATGCCCCATGGACAGCTATACAGACACCAAGTAAAACATGAGAGAGGGAGGACAAATACCTGTGGCAATACCAGGACTTGACAAATTATGCTTTCTCTGCTGAGGAGAGGTGGGTTTCCTGCAGGAAAGTGACATCAACAAGGCGTGTTTGCATATACAGCAATACTTTCCACATCTTTGAGGGGCAATTGTGCCCACAAATATTCCAAGCCATATTATGTACACCCTCAATCAACATATGAAACCTACATAATCAATCTCAGGGCACATTTTTCAAAGCTTTGCAGTCATGACTCAACAGAGACATATCGTGAGAAAATCAGCACAGGTGCCCCATCTCGCATGGAGAATGCTGCCCACCCCCCATAGCAAGTTGCAGTACTGCCATGAGACCAAAAATGAGTCTGATGTCAAAGTGAACAGAACTGAAAACCCAAAAGTTAAACCAAGCAACTCCCTTTGACTAACCAACCCCTACCGCACCAGCAACCCAATCTGCCAGTTAAACCCCTACCCCAAAAACCACAATGTATCTTGCTACGATGCATGAGAACTGCTCGAAGCACAGCAACCCTGGCAACCCCAGTGAAGGCTTCGACAGCGCTACAGAGCAATTACCTAATCAAATTAACAACAGGCGAAAAGATCACCACTACATCAACCAGGGCCCTATTCAGGGGAACTATTCAACTTTTTCTGGCTCGCCAACCTTTTAAGTTCATGGGACATTGTGTCCAAAAAACACAGGTATCCTTAAGGGACTGGAAAAGCAATGCCCAGCCATTGTGTTTAAATTCTCAATTTTGCTGGAAAAAGCTTACCATATTTTAATCCTTTCTCTCAGAATCTTGTCTTGACATCTGAAAATGTTCTCCTGGAATCTTGGACCTTCATGGAAAAGTCTGGAAAGAGACGGATTTGATCAGCTTTGTAGATTAGCATGCCCTTATCACAAGCATGGTGCAGCGAATTGTCTCTGTAGTAAAGCAATCTGGCTATTATCGGCTGGGGTATTGCACCAGGGATCGGCGTCTTTCCTCCTGGGATTCAATGTGGTCGCTCAACCACGAACGGTGATGAAAAGCTATCCTGGCCCAGTGACTAATGCAGGATAGATTGCACCAGAAGCTCCATTGAACTGTGTTCCTCTGACTCTGGGACCCCCACTATTCGCAGATTATTCTGCCTCGTTCTGGATACAAGTTCATCTTGTTTGTCTGTGAGGTCTTTAAGAGATTTTTTGAGAAGGGTTAATTCTCTCAAGGCAGCTGGAGTATTGTCCTTCACTGTTTAAAGTTGAGTTTCGGCTACATACAGCCGATCTCCATGTTTATTCAACCTGACTTGCATATGATCGACTTTGCAAGTTAAGGTGTTCAGCTTATTGTCCATCGAATGAAGTCTTGCATGCAGCTGTTCAAAAATGGCCTTAATAACTTGCATATTGTCCAACATAGCAGTGAGCGCTGTAATCTGGACAACCTCTGCTGCCAAGCCCGACACAGGAGTTTGACCACCCTGGGAGAAAGCAGAAAATTGGAGCCTAGATTGGCATTTCTCTGATTTATTTCATCATGCTCAGGTTCCTCTCCCAGCCGTCTCAGATAACAATTTGTACTGATACTAAAAAATCACTTGCCGGTGAGTGGGCCCAAATAGTGACAGGACAGAAACATATAGCACCTGGAGTCCCTTGTAGTGCCAGGAAAGCATGCAATGGACCTCTTACACTCTTACCACAATTTAGGTTTTTCTCTATGTACTATGGACAGTAAACAGACTGCGGGTTCACCCAGTCAGTGCAGCGGGCATCCACCAGGCCCATGGTATCACTGCAAGCCCGCCCACATCTTCCTGCATATAGTGGCAAGGACAACAAGCAGCAGATTACCATAGGGTATGCATTAAGCAGAACGCTTCTGGTTCCCATCCGGCAGATGGTGTAGATATTTTTCTGTGGCTTGAAGTGGGCACCATGTCAGGAATGACATGCACTACACACCGTTTAGTGTGCAACAAGGATAATGTCAGGACGTTGAAAATGTATGGGGCACGAATCAACCAGCAGCCTAGATCGTGATAGGCCTGGGTGCTGCAGTGCTTGCTCTCCCCAGGTAAGTGCGTTGTGCTCTTCTAGAAAATGCAGTAACAGCAGCAAGACATGTGGTCCCTGAAAATAATAGACCCCCAGATGGCTCTGAGCAGGCCTCTTCAGAATCCTGGTGCTTGGCGAGACATCCAAGCTCAGAATCATTGAGGTGAGCTTCACACGCCCATCATGGTCCTTTACGTTTGCCGAGTCGGGCCACTACATCGATCTTTAGATGGAGAGCTTTCCAGTGGACTCTGCCGGGAGATAGTGGGATCTCTGGATACCCCAATGTTTGCGATGCCTGGTATTGCTAAAATAAACAATCCATCAGCATCTTCTGGGGAAGGATTCAGGCAGGATTTACTTGAGGTGCAGGTAGCTCACAAAAACGCATCCATCTTGGCCAGGCTATCGAGAGCCCCCTCAATCATAAACACCTTCTCTAGAACAAATACAAGAGTAAATCAAATCATATCACAATCAAACCTACACCATAAAACACATGCTAATTAAAAATGGTCTCATCTCATCTTTCACATATTGGGCAACTTTCACATATTCTTCTATTTCATAACTAATGTTTACAGCATTAGCAATGGCTCAATGTCAGAACTGATATTATTATAATGTGGCACAGCTATTTCCTTAAAAAATTAAGATGTCTATCAGAAATTAATGGAAAACGGTGCTGGTCTTCAGCATTACCAAGGCTAAAAGTGCACCCGAGATTAGAGCCTAACTATTTGATATGCGCACCTATGGAAGGACGTTTAAATGGATGAGTAGAGAGACTTTTCCTACAACCTTGTTACCTGAGCTCATGGAGATAATTTCCTACTTACATCGCATCAGTTACCCTAGATTAGTGCAAAAACGTGGATAGGCTATTTACTCAAGACATTCAGCTAGTTTCTCAGCATGTAAGTCCTCTAACTGAATCATAGTTTTAAGTTTGATATAGGAATGCTGATGCTAAATTCAAGTTTCAACCATGTTTTGAAGACCTCGCTATGAAGACCTCAATGACTGTGAAGAAATGCTTAGTACTGTGATTACCACCCAACCACGTCCAGCAGAAATAAGGTCACCAATACCAGAACTGTTAGAAGCTGCCAGGGCAGATAACAAGAACTTGGTTAATTGTACCTCCTCCTCTAGACTGTGGATGACACCTGCTTGTAATCCATGAAGGCACTGTGACGTAACGTAGTGAAATTTCTTTTAACTGAGCAAGAGTGTGGGGTTATTTTAAGGGGATAATTTTTGAATGGCCTTGTGCATAAAAGGAAAGTGAAATAATTGTTCACCTTTTCCTCTTATGCTCTAACGTATTTTCGGCAGACACAAGGTGGAGGAGAGTCTGTGCTTTTCTATTCCAGTCATGAGTGAGTACTTTGTTTAACAACTGCATAACATTTTCATGCAGGCGCATAACGAGTAGCTACCAATGGACTATGCCTCACATATGACTCTTTTCCTGATTCTTCCTGAGCTGGCTAGTCATTGGCCTGCTCTCACTGCCACTAACATCTTCAGGAGCACGCTGAGGAGCGGCCAGCTGGTACGTGCCACCTCCTTCATGTAGGCCCATGTAGGACTTTAAAAAAAAAAAAATGTTTGTATTTGATTTACCAACCTTTTACAAAAAAACTTAGAAAAGATCATAATAAATAGTAACAGTGTAGTAACAGAATAACAGAAAGGAAAGTGCTACAATACACATAGTCCACATTTCCCGATGATTCCAAGAGCTGAGACGTAGTAGGAAAACTAATTATATACAACTAACAATAAAATAACATAAACATTAGTGGAGTTAAAATTACATACAATTCTATAATTCACATCTTTCCACCCTCTGCCCAAAGGTTTAGAGTGGAATCTGCAAAAGTTAGACAGGGTAATTCATAGAATTTCGCACAAAAGTGGCGCACGCGGGCTGGCGCACAGTGTCCCCGTGCGATACACTGCGCCAGCCGCGTGGGATAAAATCCATTTCATCGCACAGCGTATTCATGGATTTTAGCCTCCAAAACCAGCCGTGGCGCAGAGTAGCACAGCGACCCTGCAGCAGCGCCAGTTATCCCCCCAAGAACGCCCTTGCGCAAGGAAAAGCCATCAAAATCCCCAATTCATCGCAAATGTCTGCGCTGACCCTGGACTAGTTCAAAGGGCTGCCAAACAGCAAACGCCAAGCGGGGAACGTGTATTTCATGGGTTCGCGGGAAGTTTCACACGCGATTGTCCTGGGTACATGTATTTCAGGGGTGTGCGTGAAGTTTCATACGCGATTGCATCAGGGCACGTGTATTTCAGGGGTGCGCAGGAAGTTTCACACGCAAATACAGCAGGGTACGTGTATTTCAGGGGTGCGCGGGAAGTTCCACACGCGATTGTCCTGGGTACGTGTGTTCCAGGGGTGCGCGTGAAGTTTCACACGCAAATTCAGCAGGGTACGTGTATTTCAGGGGTGCGCGTGAAGTTTCACACGCGATTCCATCAGGGCACGTGTATTTCAGGGGTGTGCGGGAAGTTTCACACACAAATTCAGCAGGGCATGTGTATTTCAGGGGTGTGCGGGAAGTTTCACACGTGAATACAGCAGGGTACGTGTATTTCAGGGGTGCGCTGGAAGTTCCACATGCGATTGTCCTGGGTACGTGTATTCCAGGGGTGCGCGGGAAGTTTCACACGCAAATTCAGCAGGGTACGTGTATTTCAGGGGTGCGCGGGAAGTTCCACACGCGATTGTCCTGGGTACGTGTGTTCAAGGGGTGCGTGTGAAGTTTCACACGCGAATTCAGCAGGGTACGTGTATTTCAGGGGTACGCGTGAAGTTTCACACGCGATTCCATCAGGGCACGTGTATTTCAGGGGTGCGCGGGAAGTTTCACATGCAATTTCAGCAGGGTACGTGTATTTCAGGGGTGCGCGGGAAGTTTCACACGCAATTCCATCAGGGCACGTGTATTTCAGGGGTGCGCGTGAAGTTTCAAACGCGAATTAAGCAGGGTACGTGTATTTCAGGGGTGCGCGTGAAGTTTCAAACGCGAATTAAGCAGGGTACGTGTATTCCAGGGGTGCGCGGGAAGTTTCACACGCGAATTCAGCAGGGTACGTGTATTTCAGGGGTGCGCGGGAAGTTCCACATGCGATTGTCCTGGGTACGTGTGTTCCAGGGGTGCGCGTGAAGTTTCACACGCGATTCCATCAGGGCACGTGTATTTCAGGGGTGCGCGGGAAGTTTCACATGTGAATTCAGCAGGGTACGTGTATTTCAGGGGTGCGCGGGAAGTTCCACACGCGATTGTCCTTGGTACGTGTATTCCAGGGGTGCGTGGGAAGTTTCACACGCAAATTCAGCAGGGTACGTGCATTTCAGGGGTGCGCGGGAAGTTTCACACGCGATTCCATCAGGGCACGTGTATTTCAGGGGTGCGCGTGAAGTTTCACCCGCAAATTCAGCAGGGTACGTGTATTTCAGGGGTGCGCGGGAAGTTCCACACGTGATTGTCCTGGGTACGTGTGTTCTGGGGTGCGCGGGAAGTCTCACACGCGAATTCAGCAGGGTACGTGTATTTCAGGGGTGCGCAGGAAGTTCCACACGCGATTGTCCTGGGTAGGTGTGTCCCAGGGGTGCGCGGGAAGTCTCACACGCAAATTCAGCAGGGTACGTGTATTTCAGCGGTGCGCGGGAAGTTCCACATGCGATTGTCCTGGGTACGTGTGTTCCAGGGGTGCGCGGGAAGTCTCACATGCGAATTCAGCAGGGTACGTGTATTTCAGGGGTGCACGGGGAGTACTACACATGAATTGGCCGTGTGGGTCCTCCCAGGTGTTCCCTCTACACCCTTCACGGCCCCTGCTGGCAGCCCACACCACAGGGGACTACCCTGCACCCCTGCTCATGCCCCGCAGGCAGCCCATCCACCATGGGCATGCCCCCCAGCCAAGCCCCATGTCACCTTGCACTACTGATCAACAACGCATGTCTCCCAGCCCCCCGACCCCCCAGCACTGTGGGGCACCTGCCAGCAGGCCCCCACTCATATCCAACTCATGTCCCCCTGCACCCCCACCCCCCAGCCTTCAGGGGCACCCTCAACCAGGCCCCGACACATGTCTCCCTGCACCCCCACCCCCCAGCATCCAGGGGCACCCTCCACCAGGCCCCCACTCATGTCCAACTCATGTCCCCCTGCACCCCCACCCCCCAGCAGTGCAGGGCACCCTCCACCAGGCACCCACTCATGTCTCCCAGCAACCCCTCCCCCCAGCAGTGCAGGGCACCCTCCACCATGCCCTCACACATGTCTCCCAGCACCCCCACCCCCCAGCATCCAGGGGCACACTCCACCAGGCCCCCGCACATGTCTACCAGCACCCCCACCCCCCAGCAGTGCAGGGCACCCTCCACCAGGCCCCCACACATGTCTCCCAGCACCCCCACCCCCCAGCATCCAGGGACACCCTCCACCAGGCCCCCACTCATGCCCAACTCATGTCCCCCTGCACCCCCACCCCCCAGCACTGTGGGGCACCCTCCACCAGGCCCCCACTCATGTCTCCCAGCACCCCCACTCCCCAGCAGTGCAGGGCACCCTCCACCATGCCCTCACACATGTCTCCCAGCACCCCCACCCCTTGCAGTGAAGGGCACCCTCCACCAGGCCCCCACACATGTCTCCCAGCACCCCCACCCCGTAGCAGTGCAGGGCACCCTCCACCATGCCCCCACCATGTCTCCCAGCACCCCCACACCCCAGCATCCAGGGGCACACTCCACCAGGCCCCCACACATGTCTCCCAGCACCCCCAGCCCCCAGCAGTGCAGGGCACCCTCCACCAGGCCCCCACACATGTCTCCTAGCACCCCCACCCACCAGCATCCAGGGGCACCCTCCACCAGGCCCCCAATCATGTCCAACTCATGTCCCCCTGCACCCCCACCCCTAGCACTGTGGGACACCCTCCACCAGGCCCTCACTCATGTCTCCCAGCACCCCCACCCCCCAGCAGTGCAGGGCACCCTCCACCATGCCCCCACACATGTCTCCCAGCACCCCCACCCCCCAGCATCCAGGGGCACACTCCACCAGGCCCCCACACATGTCTCCCAGCACCCCCCCAGCATCCAGGGGCACACTCCACCAGGCCCCCACACATGTCTCCCAGCACCCCCACCCCCCAGCAGTGCAGGGCACCCTCCACCAGGCCCCGACTCATGTCCCGCAGCCAACACGTCATCACAATCTAGATCCCTGGCCCTTCTGGGCTGCCTCCACATGCCAAACACCCACCCAAGGATTGCATCCACCCACTTAGAAATGCCAATTACATGATACAACCCCAATGGCAAGTATGTAAATGAACACATGTCCCTCACATACACACAATGGGTGTCAGTGAATGTCAAAACCCATATCATCATATGCATGAAACCAATGAGATGATACTACACATTGAAGTTTGATGAAGAAAATGTATTAAAAGCAACATAAATGGAATCAAAAATAAACAAACGACAATGGGAATTAAAAACCAAAAGCAGCATGTCCGCAAAATAATGTAAAACCACAAATCATAATCCAAAGGAAAGGTGTCCAAAGTCACAGTTCAAAAAAGTAAATCCAATGGAAAATCAAAACCGAAAAACCATTGCTCCATGGGTAAATTCCCAAAAAAAAAAAAATCCAACAGATAAACAATCCAGGGTCCATGATCCCAACAGAAGAAATTAAACCTATCTAATAATACTACCTAAAAAAAAAACTATATACAAAAAAGTGGTCCATTGTCCAAAAGGTCCAAAAAAAATAAAAAAGCAAAGAAAACCTAACACTAACTACATAACTATTTACAAGGGCAGTGGGCTAGTCCGACGGCTCACTGGTTGTGTTCATGGGCCAGGGCATCATCGAACTCTTGTTCAATGGCTTGGAGGCGGGCATGTTCCCTGGCCCTGAGGTCTCGCAGGGATAATGCAGTGTCCAGTTCCAACTCCCTGCGAAGACCCTCGAGGCACTCAGCCCGCCTCAGCGCCCTCTGCATGGAGTTCTCCGCCCTTTCCATTGTGAGCCGTTCCCCCTCTGCCCGCTGCCGCTCCGCACCTATCTGCTGGGCCAACCGCTCCCACACGGAAGACACTGCCATTCCAGGGTTCTCCTGCCCTCCGTCCGATGCCTGCCCCTCCGATGTTGAAGGCCCCGAGCCATCATGGCTCCCACCTCGTTGCTGCTGCTGTGCCTGTGCCCGTGCCCTGGCTCCTGCTGCCTGCACATCCTCCACCGGCCGGGGTGCAGTCGTTGATGTGGCCACCCCTGCTGGACGTCCGACTCCCGACTGTGGCAGGGATGTGTCCTCCACCAGCCTAGCCGCACCTTCAGCGCCAGCCCCACAGGGCACCCAGGTGACAAATGGATGGAAAGATGGCACGGAGGACGACTGGCGCATAGGGTGTTCAGTTGAGGAGGGGGTCGGAACAAGCTCCAGCAAACGGAGGAATCCAGCCTGGGTGACCTGTCCCAGTAGGCCGACGCGGTCAACGAGCCATTCGAGATGACGTGCAGTCTCCTCATGAAAAGACTGCAGGTCACCTCGCATGGCCTGTTGACGCAACGCCACACCAGTCAGGACAGGCTCAACCCGTACCTGGATAGCCACGTCCGCAGGCAGAGGAAGGCCAGTTGTTGTAAGCTCATCCCCTGCCTGAAAACGGGTCTGGACGTAGGCATCCCTGCTGGTGCAAGATGATGCAGTGACAGGATCAGGGACAGGATTGCACACAGGCACCTCCGCGGCGGCCTGTGCTGCCTCCTGTCCCTGGTCCTGCACTGCACCACTAGCATCAGTGGAATCCCCACCTCCAGACCCCGTCTCTGTCACTTGCAGGGCCTCCTCCTCCACCAAACCCCCCACCAACCTGGATGACTCTGTGCCATCTTCCCCCGTTGGGCCCTGTGGGGTCCCAGCTGCCCCTTCTGCTGCCAAGGAGTCCAAATCCGACCTCCGCCTCTTGGACCTCCCCCCGGCAGCTGCGGCCTGGGACGCGGCACCGGACTCCTCACTCCCCGACGAGATGACAGCCTGAGAGGGGAGCCAGGCCTTGCGTCTCCGGCTGGCGGTGCAATCCCTGCCGCTGTGCTCCACAGCACCTTCTCCGCCCTCTTCATCAGTTGACGCTGCAGACAGGGAGAAATAAAACACAGGCATCAGGGCACTGTACAATCGACACATACACACATGACAGTTGTACATGAGTGGCATTGGGAAACCTCAGACATGGCATCACAATCGCCAACACACATGGCATTTCAACTCGCACGCATGAGCCATACACAGCCATATCGCAACAGCCAGCACCATCCATACACATACAACAGCATGAGCAGGCAAAGGTGAGCCAGACATCACATGCAACACAGGGAGTGCACTACACATGCACACACACCACCACACTTGCATGCATGTGTACACCTCTGCCAACTGTCGCAGTGTTCAGATTGGCATCCGTGTCACATCTGCCAATCAGGCTTCCACATCCCGGTGTCACACGCATCCATGTTGCATCACTGTTGCACCCTTGTCAAATACACACACATGCACATGTACACAGTGCTGATACATGCAGCTGAAACCAACATCCATGTGTGACATCACGAACATGCCTACTTACATACACATTCATCCAAACATGTGTGCCCACACATCTGCATTTGGCATGCAAGCCTACACACACAAGCACCATCCATGTCTCACACATGAGAGCCCTTGCATGTGTTAGCCTCACGGCCCTGTACGCCCCCCCCCATACTTGGCCCCATAAAAACACATGTGCAACCTGCACACTACTGGCACACCACCACACGCACAGCTTACAATTAGGATGCATGTACACTTACCGCTTGATTCCAGACGAGTCTGCCTCTCAAGGACCTGGACGTGGAGCGCTGGGGATATGCGTTCCAGGACCCTCACTTGATCGTCCGACAAGTGGCCCCGGCGCCCCTTAGCATCCGCTGCCTTCAAGAGGCGCCGGTCCTTGTTGAGGGTCCTGGACCTGAAGTCCTCCCAGCGCTTCTTGACATGATGGAATAGTCAGACTGCCACCCCCTCCGTGTTGATGGCAGTCACGATGTCCGTCCAGATCCGAGTCCGTCCTTCCTTGTCGGCACGAAAACTTCCGAAGAGGGCATCATACTGCCCCAGGACTTGCTCCACCAGGACACCAACTTTGGTGGCAGTGAAGCTGGTGCCCCTCTGCCTCTCTAGCCGGGGGTTGCCAGTGGTGCCAGATGTTGCAGTGCCCAACATGACAACTCCAGAGGCAGGAGTGGGTGGGCAACTGGGTCCTGGGGCTGGTCTGTGGAGCGATGGAATCCCAGTCGGGAGTCTTCGGTTCCAGCAGGGGTGGTCACAGCAACAGCACCCCTGGCTGATGTGCAGGCAGCAAATGGCATGGCACGTGGGCAGTAGGCAATCAGGCAGCAGCAGATGGCAGGTGGGAGCGTGCTCAGGGGCCTGGGGGGCAGTAATTCGGCCTTCTGGGCAGGAGCGTGGTCTTCTGTGTGCTTACGCGTGGCCAGCTTGATACAGAGTGATTTGGCACGTGAAAATCCAGCACGTCTGCGTTTAATTCGAGGAAAGGGCCTTAGCGCGTAAGCGCGTCAGCACACATACGCGAATTCATTGGCCCAAAGGCCCCCAGCATGTAGGCGCGTCTATGACATTACACGCACGTGCATTTTCCATGGCGCGTAGAAAAAATGAGCACGTCAGAGTGTCATAGCCTCTATTTGGTGGAAAGGGCCTCAGCGCGTATGCGCGTCTGTGACGTGCGTGCACGGGCGTTTCCCTGTACACAGGTGCATGTTACACGTCCAATGACTGCACGTCAGAGTGTCAGCTCGTGTAATTGGAGGATTGGGCCTTAGCGCGTACACGCGGCAATGACGCTGGACGTGTGGGCATGTTTAAAAGGTACGTGTAGAACGCCATTTCCTTGTACATGCTTTTCGTGGAGAGCGAGTGGGTGAAATCTGTACTTCTTGTCGATTCACACGTGATTTACTTCACGGCGTTCCAAGTTCGTACTCCCTGTTACCTCTGACAGCTTTTTCTCTTTTTGTCTTTTTCCTGGGCCCGTTTCCTCAAACAGCGTTCACTTCTTCTGTTGTCCTGTCTCCTCAGACAGCGTACAATTCTTCTTTTGGCGGGGGTGTTGCCAACGCGCACACGCGCGTATTTTTCACGTGATTTTTCCAGGAAGACGGTGAGTCGCGCACGTATTTAACATCTGTGCTTGCCCCGTGTGTCGCGTACCCCTTCAGAGGTCATTCTAGGCTGCGTGTGACACGCATACGTTCATTTTTGTGTTTCTGGGTGCCACAGCGTAGTGCAGGTTTATTTTTCCACGCACGTGGTCTAGGAGGGGTTGCATGCACATTATCTCCCTTTTTTGAGGTGCCTGTGCGTTGCGGGACCCGTTATCTTCCCCCAGGGGTCACATACAGCCTTGCTAGAGCACTAGGGTACGGATTCCATCTAGTACCCTACCCCTTTCACCCCCAATTACCCAGGACAATAGTTTACTGCAACTCCCATACACACAACAACATCAGTACCATGGTTGGGAGGCGAGCACGCGGTAAGGGTGGCAAAGGTGGCCGAGCCTCAAGAGGTGGCCGTGGTGGATACGGTAGGGGACATGGCCGGGACTTGCAGGGTGCCCCTAGCCCCCATGTGTGGGTGACCAGTCAGGGACACCCATGCCCCCCCCAGTTGAGGGTAACGTGGCTGACACCATCCCTGCTCAGCCCTTGTTGGACCAGCCCATTGTGGCACCAGCCTGGCACAGGGTGACTCCATGGCTGACTTCCAGGTCAGCAGGTCTAGGCCATGTGTGGCGGTGCACGTTGGTGTCACCAGGCCATGTGGATCAGGGGCAGCTATGTCATCTGCTGCCAGGAGTAGGCAGGGTGGGGAGGCTGCAGGGGCAGCTGCGGCTCCATCCACCCCAGCTCTGAGTCTCCCAGCCAGGACAATGTCGGTCCCAGTCCATCCTGCTGACGTTCCCCCTGACTACATCACACTGCAGCTAATGCCTGCACCAAGTCCCATGGTGAGTGTTCATTCCCACACTCCTAGTCCACAGTCCACCGGGGCGCCTGCCCGTAGTGTCCAGAGCGGCGTAGGACACTCAGAATCCCCACCACCTTCCAAGCGGAAGAGGAAGAGTGCTCGTCCACTACAGGCTGATGCCCCAGACACGGCACAGTCCGGCCCACCAAGGAAGCCCAGCTTCAATTAGGCCGAACTTGATGCACTTGTGGAGTATCTGTCCGCACATGACAGCGAAATGGTGATTAATGCAGGATGCAAGTCCACACCTGCACAACGTCTGGCACACTGGCAGACCATTGCAGACATCATAAGTGACCTTGGATTCGTGAGGCGCACATCTAATGATTGCTACAAGCGCTGGAATGACCTGAAGCGCAGGGCAAAGAAAAAGCTGGCCTCAAGTCATGCCGCTACTCTAGAGACTGGAGGTGGGTCTCCAGCAGAGGACATTGAACTCACTCCACATGAGTATGTTGCTGGGACCTACGTCACGGAGGGACAGATCCAAGGCATGGGAGACCTGCCAGATTACGAGGCTTTGTCCGGTGAGTGCACATGCATGTGTGTGTCATCCATGTGCATGGTGTGTGTGTGAGGGCTTCTGATTGAGTGCCAGGTGAGGGTGTGTGTGCCTGAGTGGTTTGGGTCACCCATGTGCTTCATCCAATACATTCTGCGCACCGGGATTTGGGTATTGCAGTATCCCATCTGGCAACAGTAGACATTTAGCCCAACCTCACTCCAGTTACCCTTGAAGTGTCATCTTGCCACAACATAGTTGCGTATTATGCTGTGTTCATTCAGGCTGATTGTTTGCATTCCCCCACTTTCACTAGGCATTTCTCAGTACTATTGTCACATGTGGGTCATGGCTATGGTACATGCCATCTGTGTGATGGCATGTGTCATGTACGTGTATTGGACATGCCAATCACAGGCCAATGTGTGATGGCACTGCTAGCCAGCATGCAGCAAATGTTGTCTTGGTGTCATCAATGTGTGCCATTTGCCTCCCCTTCATACGCAGTGACGGTGCATGCATGGGAGGGTTATAGTCATGTGGGACATGTGTCAATGAAGTACTGTTTCTGTTGCTTCTCAGCCCTAATTCTGTGCCATGGTGCTAATGCCTGTTCCCATTTCTTTTCTTTCATGTCTTTGCAGGGGATGACGCACTTGATACTGCTGGGGTTGTGGAGATGGTACAGACACAGGAGGGGTCTCAGGCCCGACCGGTCACCAGTGAGGGACGTGGTGTGGTGGTGGGTGAGAACCCACACTTGCTGCAGACCATTATCTCAAGGGGTGTCTCTGGGTGCACCTCCCCCGAGCTCCATTCAGGTGTCGATTCGGATGATGAGACCTATGTGCGGTCGCAGGTAAGTGTTTCTGGGAGGGATTCTGTACTGTCCAACCCACCTGCACCAGGGGTAGAACCCTCAATGGGGATGTCAGTGTTGGTAGGTCCGCCTTTGGTGGCTACGGATGCAGGGTCACACTCCGCAACATCTGATCCTGTTCCTGGGCCAGCAGATCAGAGGGGGAATGCAGCCCTGCAGCCTCAGGCAGTGCCGGCACAACAAGGCGCAGTTCGCCTTGCCCAGACAGGTGTGGTGCCCGCCGACGCGGTGGCCGTACGCCACCTGGCAATACCGCATGGGAGCAATCCATATACGGTATGGCAAACCAACAGGCAGCGTCATCTGAGATGATGGCTCACGCCATGGATAGGGTGGCCACTTCCATTGTCCCCCAAGAAAGGCTGATGGAACAACTACAGCAGGCAACAGACTCCATTTGCCAGTCACACAGGGAGGACATGTTGGCGTCCAACAGGGACAGATGGGCGGCACTGGAGACTCTGCGGGAAGCCATTTCTATTGAGTCCCAGGGCCACAGGGAAGCCCTGATGGTGGAACTTCGTCAGCTCAGGGTGACTCTTGTTGAGCTTGAGGCTTCATCTGACACGAGGACAGAACAGCAGCTGGAGCGGCTCACACGTACGCTCTCAGCTGAGATGCAGGCAACTAGGGAGGAGGTCCGGGCATCCCGTGAGTTGTTGCACGGGGACCTCCGCACGATTATCCTCCAGAACCAGACCTTCCACACCCGCATGCTTGCTGCCATGGAGGACCAGACTAGGGCTTTGCGTGGGCTGCCTCCCATAGTGCCACCACCTCCTGATGCAGCTGCAGAGGGTGAGGAGAGCGACAGCAGCGAATCTCTCACAATAGGGTAGCCGTGCAGGCCATGAGCCCATGGAGGTGTTTTTTTTTTCCCAAGATCCACACAGGTGGGTTTTGGTGTGCACCCTGTCCTCGGACCTCCTGGGTGGCCTCCCCCACCCCCCTGGCCCATTCATGGGCATTTTCTATTTTTGATTTTTGATTTTTGATTTTTGATTTTTTTTACAGTGTGTTGCCTTGTGTGGCTCCCGTGGGCATATGCTATATTGTGGCTGGGCACATGCAGGCTTGTCCTGAATTTGGGTTAGATGCTTGGGTTTGTGTGACACACACCCCTCCTGCTTCCCGTTTCCATGGGCTTGCAAAGGGTGTGCCCAAGTGACATTGACTTACACAGTGATGTTGGACTCCCATTTGATGTGTGGGCAGTCTGTAGTCAATACTGTGTATACATTCCTAGTGCATATTGTTGTTGTATTGTACACTGCATGGTGTATTGATATGTGCCTCTGCATCCATCTCATCCTCCTAATTTGCAGGTCCATTCCTCATGTCTTCACAAGGCGGTCTACTTTGGAAATGGAGTCCATGTTGTAAGCAGTGCACCTACACTTTTGCGTGGCGCTAACAATGTACAGTTGGAAGTGTTCGAAGTGCTGGCATTACCAGGTAGTGACACTGCCAATGTTTTAAATACGTACTGTCATGTTTATGGTAGGTTGGAGGTTTTGTAGGTGATTAGTATTATTCCTAAATATTTGGTAATGTGTGTTGTTGGTCCTGCATTACTGTGAGCATTTCATGTGTGGCCAGTTTCCATTAGGAACACTGTACTTTGTGACACTTGTGTCATGTTGTGGGGATTAATTTGTTTGCTCTCACATAGCATGACATGCCATTTGTTTTGTGTGGCGGTGCCGAGGAGGGGTTGGGTGACATGGCACTGTTCTCATGTTGTATTTTGCAAGTGGGTATTCATTTTTGCTGCATAGAAGTGTGTCTTTTGATGACACTGCATTGGTGGTGTTTGTGTAGGTAGGGATACACACATTGTGACACTTCCAGGTGAACAATCTCAGGCTGGTATGGTTGTGACAGTTGACTGTCCCTTATGTCATCATCATTGATTGTCAGCTGGTATGTGCCAGGGCTGTGTGCACTCCACAGGGGTGTGATTTCTGTGTGAAGTAATTAGCCACCAGCTGCCTACGGGCTGCCTCACCCCGTGCCCTTTCCCCTTCCCATGCGCAGTGGGCGTGCATGTGGTTGGTGATGTGGGGGCACCACCATGTCCACAGCTAGGCCCCGGCGTGTTGCAACATTGTGCAGGACACATGCTGCCACTATGATCCTGCACACTACTGGGGGAGCGTATAACAGCTGCCCGCCAGAATGGTCAAGGGAGCGAAAGCGTGACTTGAGCACTCCGAATGTGCGCTCCACTATGCCCCGGGTTGCAATATGGGCTGTGTTGTATCTTACCTCGGCTGGCGTGGTGGGGTTCAGAATTGGCGTCATCATGTGGGTGCTCAGAGGGTAGGCACTGTCCCCTGGGGAGGTGGTGATGGGGATCATTAGTGGGGTAGTGACATTACTCTGTATCTGTCATGCATGTGTGTGCTGTGGCATTTATACTCACCAAGCAGCCATGCATCGCCATGCCGCCCAGCTTCCATGTCCTGGTTTAGGGTTGACATCCTGTAAATGAAGCTGTCGTGGGTGGACCCTGGATAGTTGGCATATACTGAGGTGATGATTCCCTTGGCATCACATACTACCTGGACATTGATGGAATGCCAGTGCTTGCGGTTTCTATAGATGCGCTCAGATGCCCTGGGGGGACGTAGAGCCACATGGGTGAAATCAATGGCACCTAGCACTTTGGGAAATTGTGCCACCCTGTATAAATCCTGGCTGACAGCATGCCTTTCTGCAGGTGTTCTGGGCAGGTATATGTGCCTGCGGACTGATGGGCGTGCAGTGATGATGGCCAACACCTTGTGTAGGCACCGTGACTGCGTGGCCTGTGACACCCCCCCACTATGGCACTTGTCCGCTGAAATGATCCGGTAGCCAAGAAGTGCAGTACATTGAGGACCTTCTCCAGGGGGCTGAGTGCTTGGGAGCAAAGGGTGGGTGATGTGAGGTCATCCTCCCACTCACTGACCAGGTCGAGTATTATGTGAGGTGGAAACCTGTACCTCCCATACACCTGGTCATCAGGCATACCAAAAAGGCTGGTTCTGGGTGTGAAGATTCTGGCCCTGACTATCCTCCTCCTCCTCCTGCAGTATCCCACGGCCACTGCTGCTAGGAACGGTATATTCATCCTGGAGTCTGAGCTTGTTTGTTGTTTGCACACACTTTTATGCTGCGCGGGACGTGCGCCTGCTTCATGCTAGCGTACGTGTTTCCGGATTGGACCTTTTTTTTGGGCGTGTTGTAGGCGACCGTGTAAATCTTCCCGCCCACCCCAGGAATACACATAACACGCTCTCCCAGGCCCAGTCATGAGTGAATATTCCCGCCCACCCTAGGAATACACGTACCCCACTCTCCCAGGCCCAGTCGCGCGTGGAAGTTCATGTGAACCCCGTAATACACATACCCTGCTCATATCGCGTGTGGAAGTTCACGCGAACCCCGTAATACACGTACCCTGCTCATATCGCGTGTGGAAGTTCACGTGGACCCGTAATACACGTACCCTGCTGATATCGCGTGTGGAAGTTCACGCGGACCCGTAATACACGTACCCTGCTGATATCGCGTGTGGAAGTTCACGTGGACCCGTAAAACACGTACACTGCTGATATCGCGTGTGGAAGTTCACGTAGACCCATAATACACGTACCCTGATGAAATCACGTGTAAGACTACCCGTGTACCCCTGAAATACACGTACCCAGGCAAATCGCAATGCTGGGGGGTGGGGGTGCAGGGACACACGAGTGGGGGCCTGGTGGAGGGTGCCCCTGGATGTTGGGGGGTGGGGGTGCAGGAAGACATGAGTGGGGGCCTGGTGGAGGGTGCCCCTGGATGCTTGGGGGTGGGGGTGCTGGGAGACATGAGTGGGGGCCTGGTGGAGGGTGCCCCTGGATGCTGGGGGGTGGGGGTGCAGGAAGACATGAGTGGGGGCCTGGTGGAGGGTGCCCCTGGATGCTGGGGGGTGGGGGAGTGGGAGACATGAGTGGGGGCCTGGTGGAGGGTGCCCCACAGTGCTGGGGGGTGGGGGTGCAGGGGGACATGAGTTGGACATGAGTGGGGCCTGGTGGAGGGTGCCCCTGGATGCTGGGGGGTGGGGGTGCAGGGAGACATGAGTGGGGGCCTGGTGGAGGGTGCCCCTGGATGCTGGGGGGTGGGGAGGTGGGAGACATGAGTGGGGGCCTGGTGGAGGGTGCCCCTGGATGCTGGGGGGTGGAGGTGCAGGGAGACATGAGTGGGGGCCTGGTGGAGGGTGCCCCTGGATGCTGGGGGGTGGGGGTGCTGGGAGACATGAGTGGGGGCCTGGTGGAGGGTGCCCCTGGATGCTGGGGGGTGGGGTGCAGGGAGACATGAGTGGGGGCCTGGTGGAGGGTGCCCCTGACTGCTGGGGGGTGGGGGGGTGGGAGACATGAGTGAGGGCCTGGTGGAGGGTGCTCCCGACTGCTGGGGGGTGGGGGTGCAGGGGGACATGAGTTGGACATGAGTGGGGCCTGGTGGAGGGTGCCCCTGGATGCTGGGGGGTGGGGGTGCAGGGAGACATGAGTGGGGGCCTGGTGGAGGGTGCTCCTGGATGCTGGGGGTGAGGATGCTGGGAGACATGAGTGGGGGCCTGGTGGAGGGTGCCCCTGGATGCTGGGGGGTGGGGGTGCTGGGAGACATGCGTGGGGGCCTGGTGGAGGGTGCCCCTGGATGCTGGGGGGTGGGGGTGCAGGGAGACATGAGTTCGGGCCTGGTGGAGGGTGCCCCTGACTGCTGGGGGGTGGGGGGTAGGGAGACATGAGTGGGGGCCTGGTGGAGGGTGCCCCTGACTGCTGGGGGGGGGGGTGCAGGGGGACATGAGTTGGACCTGAGTGGGGCCTGGTGGAGGGTGCCCCTGGATGCTGGGGGTGGGGGTGCTGGGAGACATGAGTGGGGGCCTGGTGGAGGGTGCCCCTGGATGCTGGGGGGTGGGGGCGGGGGGGGAGACATGAGTGGGGGCCTGGTGGAGGGTGCCCCTGACTGCTGGGGGGTGTGGGTGGGGGAGACATGAGTGGGGGCCTGGTGGAGGGTGCTCCTGGCTGCTGGGGGGTGGGGGTGCAGGGGGACATGAGTTGGACATGAGTGGGGCCTGGTGGAGGATGCCCCTGGATGCTGGGGGGTGGGGGTGCAGGGAGACATGAGTGGGGGCCTGGTGGAGGGTGCTCCTGGATGATGGGGGGTGGGGATGCTGGGAGACTTGAGTGGGGGCCTGGTGGAGGGTGCCCCTGGATGCTGGGGGGTGGGGGTGCTGGGAGACATGAGTGGGGGGCTGGTGGAGGGTGCCCCTGGATGCTGGGGGGTGGGGTGCAGGGAGACATGAGTGGGGGCCTGGTGGAGGGTGCCCCTGACTGCTGGGGGGTGGGGGGGTGGGAGACATGAGTGGGGGCCTGGTGGAGGGTGCCCCTGACTGCTGGGGGGTAGGGGTGCAGGGGGACATGAGTTGGACCTGAGTGGGGCCTGGTGGAGGGTGCCCCTGGATGCTGGGGGGTGGGGGTGCAGGGAGACATGAGTGGGGGCCTGGTGGACGGTGCCCCTGGATGCTGGGGGGTGGGGGTGCTGGGAGACATGAGTGGGGGCCTGGTGGAGGGTGCCCCTGGATGCTGGGGGGTGGGGGTGCTGGGAGACATGAGTAGGGGCCTGGTGGAGGGTGCCCCTGATGCTGGGGGGTGGGGGTGCAGGGAGACATGAGCGGGGGCCAGGTGGAGGGTGCCCCTGACTGCTGGGGGTTGGGGGGTGGGAGACATGAGTGGGGGCCTGGTGGAGGGTGCCCCTGACTGCTGGGGGGTGGGGGTGCAGGGGGACATGAGTTGGACATGAGTGGGGCCTGGTGGAGGGTGCCCATGGATGCTGGGGGGTGGGGGTGCAGGGAGACATGAGTGGGGGCCTGGTGGAGGGTGCCCCTGGATGCTGGGGGGTGGGGGTGCTGGGAGACATGAGTGGGGGCCTGGTGGAGGGTGTCCCTGGATGCTGGGGGGGTGTGGGTGCTGGGAGACATGAGTGGGGGCCTGGTGGAGGGTGCCCCTGGATGCTGGGGGGTGGGGGTGCAGGGAGACATGTGTGGGGGCCTGGTGGAGGGTGCCCCTGGATGCTGGGGGGTGGGGGGTGGGAGACATGAGTGGGTGCCTGGTGGAGGGTGCCCCACAGTGCTGGGGGGTGGGGGTGCAGGGGGACATGAGTTGGACATGAGTGGGGCCTGCTGGAGGGTGCCCCTGGATGCTGGAGGGTGGGGGTGCAGGGAGACATGAGCGGTTGCCTGGTGGAGGGTGCCCCTGGATGCTGGGGGGTGGGGGTGCAGGGAGACATGAGTGGGGGCCTGGTGGAGGGTGCCCCTGGATGCTGGGTGGTGGGGGTGCTGGGAGCCATGAGTGGGGGCCTGGTGGAGGGTGCCCCTGGATGCTGGGAGGCGGGGGTGCAGGGACACATGTGTGGTGGCCTGGTGGAGGGTGCCCCTGACTGCTGGGGGGTGGGGGTGCAGGGGGACATGAGTTGGACATGAGTGGGGCCTGGTGGAGGGTGCCCCTGGATGCGGGGGGGTGGGGGTGCAGGGAGACATGAGTGGGGGCCTGGTGGAGGGTGCCCCTGGATGCTGGGGGGTGGGGCGGTGGCAGACATGAGTGGGGGCCTGGTGGAGGGTGCCCCTGGATGCTGGGGTGTGGGGGTGCTGGGAGACATGCGTTGGTGGGCAGTAGTGCAAGGTGACATTTGGGTTGGCTGGGGGTCATGGCCATGGTGGATGGGCTGCCTGCGGGACATGTGCAGGGGTGCAGGGTAGTCCCCTGCGGTGTGGGCCGCCTGCAGGGGCCGTGGAGGGTGCAGAGGGAACAGCTGGGAGGACCCACATGGCCAATTCACGTGTAGTACTCCCCGGCACCCCCGAAATACACGTAGGCTGCTGGATTCGCGTGTAGAACTTCCCGCGCACCCCGAAATACACGTACCTAGGGCAATCGCGTGTGGAACTTCCCGCGCACCCCGAAATACACGCACACGCTATTTTTCACAGAGCGGGTGTCCGTGTTTGTCGGTACCCCTTTGCACCTCATTTGTCCTAGAGGGCCACAGTATGGATCATTCATCATAGCTGTATATAGGTGCTTTTTGTTAGCGCACATTTTGGTGCACATTTCTTTCAGGTGCAGGGACGCTACCGCCTGCTTTCTTGTGGCGGACTTGTTTGGCCCTGTGCGCGTCTTTGACCGTGCGCTGGTTTGCCCTATTCGATTCCATGAATACGAGTTGTAGGCGAGCGTGTGGGCGTTCCGCACACTTGCCTCCTGTACTTCCCCCGTGACGCCCATATTTTCACGCGTTGTTCCCCATTCCGAGTGTTACGCCCCGTGTTCCGCCTACTTTTGTTATGTGCGCCGCGCTATGTGCGATTTCGCTGTGGCCGTGGCGCACGCCGTTGGATGAACTGTGCGCCGGCGTGCGCCGCGTACTTTTTCAGTGCACATCCAATATTTTTCTCGCGCACGGACTTCCATGAATCGATGTGCTCTGGTTTCCCTGCAATTTTTGCACTTGCACTGCGATTCGCACGTTTTGGCACCTCTGGCCGGAATTTTCGGCGCACATTAATTCCATGAATCGGCCTGAAAATTTTTCCTATTCAAACTAAAACAGCTCTTACTATACATTTTCCTTTCCATGTCCGATTTCAACATTTAATAAACCAGGTTAGATGTGCATAAACTCTCTTATCCCCTAAATACAGATCATCTTGAGCTCCTGAGGTCTTAGAAAGGGATATTGCAGCTTTCCAACATACGAATTACAGCTATTGTCAGACCAGGCAAATGTCCGGAGATTATCCAGTCCCAGAACATATCTGATATGTAGTGGGGGGAATCAATCCCGAATTTACCCAACTAGAGGCACCTTGCAGGCCAGGTTCCTTCACAATCCAGTAGTAAATGTTTAATTGTTTGTTCTTCTGGATTTGTGCAGTTCTTACATAATTGGATTGCCCGGTCCCCCTGCCCTCTTTTTGCAAAGACTTCCCCGGTATGTGCTATATTCAATCTCAATCTCTGGAATTTTTTTCTGATCCTCCAATCCAGGAACTTTATCAAATATTTATTCAGATGCCCTAATTCTGTGTCCACTTTTTGGAGTTGGTTTGGATTTTTCACAGATCGTATTTCATCAATAGTGTTTGTCCAGTCCATCTTGTCCCATTGTTTTTTTGCTTTTACAGGATTCTCAATTATTGTTTCAATATCAGTGTCCATTTTGTCCAACCATTATTTTGCTTGGCAATCGAGGTTCAATTTATTATTCCCATGGTGGGCTCTAATGTCTGGATATAATGATCCTTCTTGGGCCAATAAGATCAGCCGAAAAAGGGAGACCAATTTCCATCCGACATGAGCTTTCAAAGACTTTAAGCCCAATTCGAACCTAATGTTTGCAACGGGAAGGCACATTGGCAGCCCTAGAACATCCTTCCACAACACACCCTCCCATCTGTGGTTTTGAGACTATGCCATAGAGCAGAATTGGGATGACTTTGGCCTGATAAAATTTTATTAAAGGACACAAAGAAAACCCACAATAACTCACCAAGATTTTTTTCATTCGGGCTGCAAGTTGTTTCGTTTTCATGAAAATATCATGTTTGACCTTATTGGCAGCCGGGGATGCATATATTTTATAACCAAGGTAAATTAGTTCTTCAACCCTTGGAATTTGCCGACCTCCCATCTTCCATTTTTTGGAATTTGACCTTTTTATTTCTTTGTCGGAATACCATTATCTTTGATTTCATGGGGTTTATGGATAAACCATTTTCTTCCGCGTAACAATGTAGTCTACTCAAAAGGCATTGAAGCCCAATTGCTGTCTTATTGAGTAAGACTACATCATTCGCGTAGACGAGCCAGTGAATTTTAACACTGTTTAACATTGGACTTGCCAATGTAGATGACTCAAGGTACTCTCACATATCAGAAAGATAAAGGTTAAAGAAGAGGGGCGCTCCTAGACAATCCTGCTTAACTCCCCCTTTCGACCCCGACTGGGTCTGATAGGTGCCCCTCCTCGTCCAACCGGACTCTAACTGTAGTGTTCCTATGAAGTTCTATGAGCATGTCCAAGATTCTCTCTGGTAAGCCCTTGTTTCTTAATTTTTTCCACAGTCTACCCACTAGGTCAAAGGGTTTTGAGAAGTCCACCCAGGCCCCATAGAGTTCTTACTCCCTTTTCTTTCCTGTGTTCTCGGTCATAAGATTTATTACCACTCCATTTAACATTGTGGTCAAACCCCTCCTAAATCCCTTCTGGCATTTTGAAGGACTCTCACTCTTCTCTCCCACGCTTCAAGCTCACCCGTCATGATCCTCATGAATATTTTACTTTCTATATCAAGGAGGGCGATTGGTCGGTAGTTGTTTGCCGCAGTCCGATCACCCCCCTTGAACAGTGGAATAACAATGGCAGATTTCCAGGACACTGGGAATTCCTGCTTTGCCATGATCTTCTTAAACAGCCAATTCAGAAGCCTAGGCCATAGAATTGGGTCATTTTTTGACACCTGATAGGTCAGGCCATTTGGGCCTGCTGCCCTAGAAGAAGATCTGCTCCCAATTAAATTGATGATATATTGCCCATGTAGGACTTTTTGTAATTTCATGTGTGCCTGATCCACATATGCTGCCGGAGTGCCGCCTGACAGAGCTGTTGTGTGGTGGTTGCTTTCTCCCCGCATTTCCACCATTGAGCCTGATATCATCTAAATTGCAGTCTGAGCCATTTGCAAATGGCTGCCACCTACATCGGCGCAGGAGTGTCTCAGAGCGTTACCATGGAGCTGCACCAACTAGCTCATGATTGGCTGTGATTTCATTACTTGGGTGGTCCCAGGAAGCTGGCAGGCAAGCTGGCCCCCAGAACAAAGGCCCACACTAAGGCCCATGGCTGGCCTGTCCGGCCGTAGCAGCAATACCTCATTGCACTGCCCCGTCTGCCCTCCCCACTGGGGGTACACCTTATGATCTTCTGAACCAGCAGGTTGCATTTGTTTGTTAACTTTTTCTAACTCGGGCCTTGAACTTGTTCATCTTATTGCTGCTCCATTGTATTGACTCTAAATGTGTAACCTAGGCTGCTACGTCACCTGGTGAATTAATTCCTCGTGCTTGTGTAGTCCTCCCATCTGCCCTCAAAATACCCCTGCCTGCAGCTATAGTGCTGTATAGCTCTCCTATCTACTCTAATTGCTACTCTATCACCTTTCATACCCCTCTCTTGAAGCCTGGTAGGAAGACATTTAAGAAAGCACTCCTGGTCTCCAATCCAGGTTTGCCCATTGCTGATACCTGTGTCAATGCCTCCTCCAGGCAGACTATTACTGACATCCTCTTTACTGTTCCCTCTCCTAGCCTATGGATTCCCTGTATAGTCTCTATCCTCTCCCCTTTTTTGACCTCGCCCATTAATGGTGGAAGCAGGTGGGAAGTTCTCTTGGCACACTTCCTATCCTCCAGGTGCATCACTAATGTCTAACGGAATGGCACTATCATGGCTCAGGGCTCTCAGCCCAACCGCCTCCTTCTTGACAGGCATCTTCCATCTCTTATTAACGTCCTCCCTTCCCCTGCCTCTACCCTCTCTGCCACTCCTCTGGTCTATTTGCCACAACCAACAGGTGTACCCCACCCCTGTACCTTGCCTCGGAAAGCCTTTAAAGGGGGCAACCAGCTCCATCTACCTACCCTCAATTTGCACTCTGCTGTCAAATACTCCTCCGACATCTGTCACCTCCTTGAATACTTGACCTTGACATCCTCGATCTCGACTAGATGTGGTTAAATGCCAGCTTGATCACTGCTTTTGGCACTCTCCTTCCTGAGGGCTACAAGATCCTCGCCAAGCCCAGATCTAGCCGGTCTGGTGGCAGTGTGGCCCTTGTCTACCCTGAATGGGTCCCTGCTTCCATCATACCCACTCAATATTACTCTTCCGTTGAATGTCTTGTCTGCAAGCTTTGCATCTCTCCCACCCACTCCCTCACTCTTGCTACCATCTACAGGCCACCATGACCGATTTCCACTTCCTTTGGGAATGGTCCAACCCTGTCTCCTATCGTCTGACCTCTTCCTCTAAGCGTCTCCTCCTTGGAGACTTCAAAATCCATCTGGATTCTACTGAGGCGGCCACTCTCCACTTCCGCAATCTCTGTAATTTTCTTTCTCACCATTCTCCGCTCCAGCCCTACTCACTCAGCTGTGCACACCCTTGATGAGATCATCACTGCTGATAACTCCCTCTCTAACCCTCTCTCTACTCCCCTCTCTTGTTCTGACCATTCTGTCCTCTCCTCCCACCTGCAGCTCCTGGGCTCCCTAGCTAAGCCTCTTCCCACACTGTCAGCGTTCTTCTCTGTCATTCAACCAATGAAGCAAGTGTCAGTAGCTGCTTTTGCCACCTCCTTCACTCCTCCCACCCATCCATTTACTATCATACTGACTCAGCTCTTGCTAACCTTCTCCTCTCCATCGCCAATACTTTTGACTTCCTTACCCCTGCCATGAGAAGCCATATGATGCCTGCCTCTAAGTGCAATAGTTGGTACAACACTGACTTAGCCTCGTTGAAACACAAATGCAAAGTTGCAGAACGGAGGTGACTGCCTTCTAGCACATCCTCTAACAAACTGACTCGCCGCCTGCTCCAAATGCAATATAGACTGTCTATTCGTTCCAAGAAATGGACCCATATCCAATCCCGCATCTCTGGAGCCTCAAACAATACGGCTAAATTTGTCTCCACTCCCTTCAGAGTCCCTCTGCATGGTTTTGGCAATCCATTTCACAACCAAAACTCAGGACATCCTGTCTTCTCTCTCCTCTATGCTCCCTCCCTCACCTGCATGCATGCCTCTCCTGGCCTCCTCCTCTCCCTCCCCCTTGCTCTCCTTCTTCTTACTCACAGCACCAGATGAAATCACCAAGACAGTCTGCTCTTTGAAAGGCTCCTCCAAGCAGGTGCTCCCCTGCTCTTCTCAAACTATCAAGGACATTATTGCATCTCTCACTCCCTCCTTGGCTGATTTCTGTAAGGGCTCCTTTGCTACTAGCTTTTTCCCTTTACCCCTCAAGCACTTAATTGTGCACCCCCTACTTAGAAAGCTATCTGCGGACCCCCCCTGCCAATGAACTACCATCCTATAACCACTACCCTCCCCCTTGAGTAAACTCCTGGAGAAGCTGGTCATCTCCCAACTAAATCATCACACGGAATCTGTTGGCAACCTCCTTGACCACCAATATGGCATCAGAGAACGAGAGGCACACAAACTTCTCTCCTGAACACCTGTGAGGACTTTCTCTCTAATCTCGATTCCAACTTTCCTTCTGCCCTTATTATCCTCAATCTGTCCACTGCCTTTGACATGGTCAACCATTCCATCCTCATAAACAGGCTCCCTGATACCCTTGGCATCACACACTGGGCACTGGACTGGTTAACCACCTTTCTCTCAAATCGACTCCCACAAGTTCAACCCGGCCTCTTTCTCTCCTCCACCGCCCTCTCAACCTGAAGCATCCCTAAGGGCTCGATCTTCTCGCTGTGGCATTTCAACATATTTTGCCCACTTTATCTCCACCTTTTCTCCTTATTTCCAGTGCTATGCTATTGACACACAGCTCTCCTTTAAGCTCTCCTCCTCTTCCTCCTCTCTCTCATCTATTCCTGATTGTCTGACTGCTATCCAGGCATGGTGTGCTGCTAATGATCTCTGCCTTAATGCCAGTAAGACTGTAATCCTTCTCATTGGGATTCCCTCTCTCTACTACCCTCCTACACTCTCGCTGCCCTCATTAGCCCCCATCTCCTCACCCTTGTGTGACCTGAAAATCTTGGGTGTCATCTTCGACACCTCCCTCTCCTTCTCTCCTCATATCACAGACCTTGCCAAGAAGGCCCATTTTCAGCTTTACCTCCGCATAGGCATTCCCCCTTTCCTCACCTTCCCCCAGAAACTCAAAATCTCCAGAGCTCTGGTTCTCTCTAGGCTTGACTATTGAAACAGCCTCTTCCTTAATCTGCCTTTCTCCTCACTCCGCCCTCTTCAACTAATCCAGAATAGGACAGCAAGACTAATACTTGGCCTCAAGCCAAGGGACTGCATCTCTCCAACCCTAACACATCTATACTGACTCCCGGTGGTTGCAAGGATCAAATTCAAGACCTTCTGGATCATCCAAAAGGCTTTCTGGTGCCGGGAGTACATTCATAAATAACTCCCTGATAGAGTCTTTCACTCCTCCATATCCAACTCTCTGCAGGTCAGATGTTTCTCGAAGCAGAGAGTGGGGGTACATCTCTCTTTTCGGCAGGAGCCTCCCTCTGCAATGGCCTCCCTGCCCCTCTCCATCTTTAGCCGGATCTCCTTAAATTCTGGAAGCTCCTCAAGACCTTCCTTTTCCCCTTCTCCTTCTCTCTCGTCCTCTCCTGCTATTCTCCTCCTGCCGCTTTGACTGGATGCCTGTTGTCACTTATGAGTCTCGCAAGGGTAAGGCCATCCTACGTCCAGTCTCCCCTCTTACCCCTCCTACCAGCACTTGCCCTTGGGCTCCCTTCCCTAATCACCTTCAGAGGCTTAGTCCCTCCCCTCACACTATCACCCTACCACTTGCATCCCCTGGCACTAGCAAGCCTGGCATGCCTTAGCACTTTCCAGTTCCTTGGACCCCTCCCTCCAGCAATTCACCCCTCCTGCTAGCTCATCGCTTCCCTGACCTTCCCCTCTCCCCCCAGCACTTCTTGATACTGCACTTGCACAATCCGAATGTCACAAGGCCTAGTAGGACCGTTATTGCTATTTTTTTCCTTGCCCCCACCCTCTTTTGTCTTGTTGCAGCTGGAAACACTTTCTGCTGTATAGGCGTCATACAAAAGTTCAATAACTAAATACAAAATAAATCAAATTAGCACCTGGTAATAAGCAGGCCTATTCCATTCTAATCCACTGGAAAACCCCACCAGCAAGGCGTGTTGGCCTCGTTTTATGCTTTCATTTCACTCTCTGTTGGGGGAGTGACGAAAACTGTATTCAGGGGATACCAAAGTACGTAAATGCAAATGTAGCCGGTCCCTTGCATGCAATTTCCTACTTTTATAAAAATTGACTTTATAAGTAATATAAAAGTATGTTCACGAGATTTAAAACGCATTGGCAAGGCCAACAGTTTGGTATTTTGTGTAGGCATGGGAAAGGCACTTACCAGGCACTGCCTTAGTCATATAGGACTGTGTGCTTATCCCAGAAGAGTCTTGTGTTACATAATGAATACTTTGTTTAGAAGGAATATTATCTTTGTCCTTCTCAGCAAAAGATAACATTGATTATTTTGACTACATGTATCTTTTTTTTATAAAATTCCTTAAACACTAAACTATTTAAAGGATCCACTTCTCCACGCTCCCACTTTTTTCTGTATGATCTGAGTGTCCTGTGCTCCCCAACTAGGACTGACCAATCAGGACAAGTCTCATTTATCTGCCAGGAAGCCTAAAGGATGCTGCTACACGTCAGTGTTGTCAGTAATTTCTTTTTTGGCAATAGTGAACTAGCTATACTTTGTCCACGTATAAAACCCAAGCAATTTAATTACATCCTCGCCGAAGGGACTTCTTTTGATGACCCGGAAGTCTTATATTTTTATCACAACAGATTATGTGTGAGAAGCTACAACAAAAACGAATTTACACGCAGGTGAGTTCCACGGAAAGGGCAGCCTGATTGAAATGGCTGGGAATATCCCCCACCCACCAAATCATTTGGTTTATAGATAATAAAATCAATATGTAAATGTAATCCAACGGCTCAATGGAATGATGATTGCATTTACAGCTTTGATGTTTACTATCGGGAAAGAAATGCACCTCCATTTGAAAGCGGAGCTGCTTCAATACATTCCGGGGGTGCTTTTTCATAAATCTTGCGCCTTTAGCGCGTTCCAGTGACATAAATATTAGCATCTTGTTTCTATTTCACCTGCTGTAGCGCCATTGCTGTCTGCTAGCAATAAGCGGCCGGGGGATTGAGCTATTTCTTGCTGTCATAAATAAGCAGGGGTGTCAGGCCTGTTTTCATTTGACTGAGCAGTAATGGAGTTAATTCTGCTTCCAGTCTCTTTGCTTTAGACTTGAGTTTCCCAAAGTCATCCCGGCTTCATGAAGGCTCTCTTTTAATCCACCCAGATTGTTTGGAGTTTAACTGATTGTGAATCTTTCTATTTTTCAAGCGTGTTGATTACTGTATGCAATGTCTGCGTGATGCCAGGGTTTCCAGCAAGCTGGTCACACTGGTGGCGGAAGTGGTGGCATTTTTATCACATTCCACATGACTCAGGCTCAGCTCAAAGGAACAGCTGAGAGGGGCGGGTCCAAGGAAATAAGTCAACCCAAACAAAGTGGCATTTACACAACAGCCAGATGTGATGATTTTAGGTACACATGGCACTCCTCAGTAACCCCTCTGTTGGTGGTGCACAAGGAATCCACCTAGAATTGCCTCATAGTTGCATTACCCCTGCATGTGAGCCCTTAACAGTGAACGCCTGTTTTACCAGGAGCCTCTTGTTTATGGGGTGTTATACACATGGGCGTAATTTTAGTGGGGGACGGGGGTGTTTGTCCCCCCAACTTTCATGGCACACCATTTTATCCCCATTCATTTGGCTTGCCCACCTTTTCTCCGGATGCCATGTCCACCCCAACATTTTCAGCAAAGTTGCTCCACTGGTTACACACAGAAGAACGCAGTCTGGAGTGTGGGCAGGGGATGATTGGCAGCCTTTGGCTTTGCAGGAAGGAGGTGCAGTGACCCGCGCCCATGTACAGTGGCCCAGAACCATCATTCACACTGTATATTTGATATTGAAAAATACTTGCAAATATAATCCATGAACACATTAAGGGCTCTTTTTTGTGTGGAAGTTGAAAACATATTTGCACCCATGGAAGTGTGAGGAGCCAATCAGGTGGCTGGAACAGAGGGTGAGAATACACAGTCTCTGTCTGCTGTTCCAGCCACACGAGGCCCTTCACCTGAGTGGTGCATATTTCTTTTTAATGTGGGGAGGCAACGGGGAGCCTGCAGAACCGCTCGCGAAACCCACCACAATAGAAACAAAAAAGGGACTCAGTCACTTTTTCCTGTGGCAGTGACATTTTGGGTTCTTTTTTTTTGCACTGGAGGCTGGCGTCGCTTGGGCTGCCAATCTGCAGAGGAAGACTGAAAAAAATGTTCTCCCCGGATAAACAGTGGGTTGCGAATGGCTGCGGGGGGTGACCATGGCCACTGAGGCTCTCACTTCGATTGTGCCTACCTTGGCTTGGGCTAGCAGGCTGTTATCGGCCATGGGCACCGCTCAGAGCAGGGGTGAAATTCATATTAACATTTGTCTCCAAGTTTTGCTACTCTGAAGCTTCCTCCTCCAAACTTAAATTCACATACGTCTTTGACAAGCAAACATAATGCAATGTACAAGAGTTTCCCTGCACTGCATGGAGTTGGAGCTAATGGAATAAGTTGTGCATTGATTTGGAATACGGTTTACAAACTGGCTCAGCTATTAAGATAACCAAATTCACACCTTTCAAGTCTTTAAAGTTGTTACAAGGGTTCCTTGGGACACAATGGGCCTCATTGCGAGGTTGGAGGTAGCCTTGCCGGTTTGACCAGCAAGGCTACCTCCAAACTCCCATCCGGGTCCGGCACCCGTGAATGGGCAATTACCGGGTTATTCTGGCCTAGCCCGACCCAGTAATTGTCCTTTTGCGGGTGCCAGGCCTGGTACACCCCCATTCCCATTTGAACCCCCTAGGGCTCAATGGGAATGGGGAGGGTGGTAGCACTCGTACCGTTAATAATGGTACCAGTGTCACCATCATGTTCTGCTTGTGGGTGCCGGTACGGCCACCAGGTCAGACCTGATGGCTGCAAGGGCACCCATGAGCAGAACTCCTAGTTTGGCAGTATGGTAGCAATGGTGCCGGTAGCGATACCAGCACCGTTGTTGCCTTACTGCCATACTTGTAATGAGGCCGAATGTCTGGTCCCACCAAAAATTCCCTTTGAAACACATTAGGCTAGATTGATGTTTCATAGTCACTGCCAAACATTTTTTTTTCACCTGAGCAAGCTGAACACAATAAGGATTTGGGCCTTCCAAAAAGGGGTCCATTTAAAGCTGTGCATATCTTAAGTGACTTGATATCCACAACTTGCTCAGGATGTCCCTTCTCAAAAGGTTTGCTGGGGTACCCATGCAATACAACAAAGGGGCTGATGCATTTTGATTACTTACCTTAATACGAAGATCTTCAGTATAAGGAACCAAGAGTACAGCCCCAGTGAGTCTCTTTGTCCATCATTTGTCTGACAAGGGGCACTCACCTTCCATAATACAAAACTTGGTATATCCTGTGTCAACCATCAATGAAAACATTTGGTCACCTACCTGCACACCTATCCGGGGTTCCTCTTCAGGATCGGTGGTAATAGACAGGACTGAAAACATCAAGGATCCCTGTGGGCTGTCCTTCTCCTGGTACATATTATCATCTAGGAGAGGAAACGGTGTTCCCCCGAAAACACTTGCTCCAGTGTAGTGTGCAACTGTTCCTTGGGCTATAGGATCCTTGTCCTGTGTCTGCACCGATGCTTGTGCTGGCATGGTTGGTAGGATCACAAAGGTCTGTGCAGCCCCAGCTGCTGGGTTCTGTTCAACCCGTGTCTGCTGCAATTGCACAGGACCTGGGACATATGGCAGGATCGGGGCCTGCATCTTTTGAGCTCCTATGTTAAAGAAGTACTGTGGCTGTTCACGACAATCCTGTGACACGTGCCCCAATTTACCACACAACCAACAATGAATCCCATAAAATTCTCTATAATTATTTCCTGTTGGACAATTAAACTGGGGACCCATTCTGCCGAACCTGCCAAATGACCCACTTCCCCCAGAAAATCCTCCTCTTCCCCTTAGAAACCCACTCATTGGCCTCAGACCGGGAACATACCTATCCACCCAACCCTGCATCATACCTGGTTTACTGTGTCATTGTTGTCCCAGTTGACCCTGCTGTCCCTTCATAGAATGTGTAATTACTGCCCCTTCTAAGCACATTTTTTCCAATTTCTTTTAAACGAGCTTAGCCTCTGTTCTTTTGCCTGTTCTACATTCTCCCTCTCTTTTTCCTGTCTTCTCTTGCAGAAATGCACAATGTGTGCCTAACTTTCCGGCCAACTGTTGACCTCCATCCTTACTACTTTATCTACATCATGCTGGACTTCTTTCGGAAGTCCCTTCTTCAGCATGTGGCAAGAAATTGCCACATTCTTGTCCCATTTTTCTCCCGTTTCTGCCCTCCACAACTCCTGAATTAACTAGATCTGTGTTGCAAGATAATCTTTCAAAGTCATCGTGTTAGCTAAAATCGAATTGATATCAGGCGTATCAGGGTACATAATCCACAAGGCCTCCCATACCTGTGCCCTAAGATTAAAAGCTGCCCCATCATGTGTATTTGTAGTATTTGTATTTAACTGACCTCCCAGATACCCCGATCTTTCCTAAAGCTTGCCTGACCGCTCCTCCATTAAGGTATCAGGTAATATTATCCCAATAAATAATGTAGCCATATATATGGTCGCTGGGAAACGGCATAGGTGACATTATTAATGGGGTAAATTGGAGCAGGGGTTGCGCGGGTGTCCCCCGCTCCATTTAAAAAAATTATGGCGGTTGCGGGGGTGTCCCCCGCAGGTTCCATGGGTTAATATTGCCACAAAAAAACAGCGACATTCTTGTATGGCGATATTTTTGCGGGTGTATTGACACATGGAGCCGCTATTAGGGCTGTGAATAAGCTCTTCATGTCCCTTATAGGCAACATGACACTGGCAGTATGCTTCTCCAATGCATAAATCCCCCCCCCTGCAGTGAGCTAATGGTTTGACTTAATTAAGTTACTCCGGTTCATGTGTGACCACAGGCCATAATATGCCGTCCTTCCCAGACCCTTCGGAGCAACGGAAACTGAGTTATAACTGGGGCTTCCCCTCTCTATCCCCCACCACTTACTACAGCCATGCAAATACCCTGGCATGTTCTTTAATTCCATGGTGGGCTTTCTATCACTTATTTCCGGAGTGGGAGGTAGGGTGTCTACACCCTGCTCACCTTGCTTGTCATCCCATTCCTCACCTTCTTCATCATCTATTCCGGCTGCTACATCCCCTAACACTTCAACATGCTGTACTCATGGCAGCAACCCAGTTTTCCGTGTCCACCTCAACCATTCTGATAACCGAGTTATCCAATCTAACAAGAACCTGCCCATGTCTCCACTTTACTTCTTCTACATCCCTTACCTGTCTTCTCACTTCCTCCTGCTCTTCATCTCTCTGCCACCTTAGCACTTCCTTAATTATTTCAAGTTCTTTCACCGGTACCACTCTTTGCAGCCTATTCTAGCAGGAAAAGGCTTAACCTCTTCTTTCTCTCTCTTGTTCAACCCCTCCTCTGCTCTTCTGACTACTTACCTCACTCTCAACCCTCCACCCTTAATCTATCTGCTAACTTAGCAGTCGGGGGAGTTATCCCTTTCAGGCTCTCCATTTTCAACCTCTCTGAAGCCCTAACCATTGAAGGAGATACCCTTCCACTTTCTTCAAAATGTTAATTCTTAGAAATCGAAACTGATGAAGGCGTTACCTGTGTCTGTTTTGCTAGCACTGGAGTAGCCACTGTGGACATTTTTAGTATGAACTCAGGGTCTGTGTACCCCTCTTCAGACAATCAAGGATAGCACCCATATGGGGAATTCCTGCACCCTCCTTTTTTGGCCTTACCCCCACGATTTCAACATCATGGCCCTTTCCACCTTTTTATGCATCCTCGATAATTCCAAGATGTTTAACTGCTTCTCTAACTTCAAGCCCTTGTGCTTTGTAGTTAAAAAGGCATGCAGGTGCTTCAATATCCCCTTATCATAGGTTCCCTCAATAAGTCAAGAAATGATCATTTGCCCCTTACTTTCCCAAACCATTTCCCGTAGTATTTTAGAATTGTTGCCTTATAGCCGGGCATCACCCGGCACAAATGATTCAATGGAGTTTCCATACTCCTCCCCAAGTTATCAAAACATAATTTCACAGAATAAATGTCGAGCAGAACCCCTGGCTTGAAAAATGTTCATCCAAAGAATCCCCTTCCTGCCCCTACCCAGTTTGTTTCTTAGTTGCTTCCCACAATCACTCAATTTCCTTGTTTATACCACAATTACCTAACTCAGCTACTTTCCTCAATTCTACTTCTCACTCTTACACAAAAGTCAGCACATTATCAAAAAAACTCACCGGCCTATATTTCCCAGGATATGCCTACCACTCAAGCATAGGAGGGGCGCAATGCTTTCCACCACTGCACCGCTGCTCTTGCTCTCTTTATCACTAGTACTACCTTCTTTACTATAAAACCCTCTTTTCCTGACTACAGGAAGTTTCGCCTTCACTATTTTGACTAAGTAAGAAAATGGAGCTGAGGAGCTCTGCCCGCACGGCTAATACAAAAGAATGTCAAGGCCTACTTCAGAAAGGTATCTACCACCCCGCCTTCAGGTGAGGGTTCCAGCCAACCAGACAAGCAAACTAAAGGGTATCAGGGCAAGCCACGCTCTGGGCGTTCAGAGTAAGATGCCACCTCACACCTCTAAAATATCAAACTAAGTACAAAATGTATAGGAAAGACTTAAGACATGGAACAGTTCAATCACTCCATCAAAACATCCACTTTTCCAATCCCTGTAACATCAACTAATTTCACACCCACACTCCATGGCTACTCTTACAAAAAAACTTAAATCAAAGAAACAGCCCTTTTTACCCCTATTTCCTCTCATGCTTTACACCCCAAACGTGCACTCATGTGACCCTGAGGCGCTCTTATGTGGTGCTCTGTCAAGTCATCCTGCACAGCTATGATATGGCACCACGTCTCTGGGGAGCGGACAGACCTTTAATCAATATGGTATCTATAGACCTCTTTTTCACTGTGCATGGAAGACTGGTCCCGCAGGGAGGTGCAGCAGCCGAGTATTGTCTCGGGAAAGCCTGGTCTCCTGGCTGGCTTGTCAAATTTGTGGGGGCACACCCCTAATTACCTCAGCCCAAACCGGGTCCACCACCTGAGGAACGAGTGCATGCTTTGTATATAAAGCAAGTTTTATTGTACAATTATCCGGGCAGCAGTTAGATTGTGTTGTAGGACCAAACTAACCCAAGTCTCAACAAACCACATCAGTTCACATCTTATATACATTTTTGCAACAGTTAAAACACTTACAGATACTTTATTACAATCGACCCCCCACATATGATTGGACAAAAAACCTCTTCAAAGAAACCCCATCTTTTGTCAATTCCTACATTTTCATTGGCTAGTTTTATCTTGTCATCTCCAGATCATATGTCAAACACACCCCTTCTTAGGATTCGTCTGTGATAGGTCATGATGTCAGCACATGGTTAAACATTGGTACTGAAACATAATTCATTACTATCAATAACTGGCGTAAGCTCTTTAGCCTTACATTTTAATTTGCATACGAGGAAGGCTAGGTAAATCATTTCTCTTTGAGTTAGCGATACTATCTCATTCCCCAGGTCACTGTTCCATTGAAACTTTCCAATATACAAAACTGTCATTTTATCGCACAATTGAAACTCCTGGGTAGCATTGGGCATTGGCTTATACCATGCTTCACTGTTGACCAAAACAAATAATGAAACCCCTTCTGTCATGCTCTCAGGCATTAGGAGATTACATCTACTATCTACAATGCTTCTCAGACCATAAAGCTCATGGCTAGTTCCTACAGCTGGGCTGACCGCCAAGGTTTTGAAGTTGCTTATTCACCTACCACTGGTTTCTAAAACCTCACAGAACCAGTTTCAAAGTTCACTTTGCAAAACAGCTCCCGACTACTGTAGTTTTGATTCATTTGTAAAAGCCCACTATATTTAGATTCATGAATTCACCATGTGTTTGTATTAGTGTGCATGTACATTTTGATGCATGTAACATTTGATCTTTCTGCGTGCCTGCAAGCTAATATATAGCACTTTCAGAGAACAGTAACACTAAAAGTTGCATCCCATCCATAATTAACTTCACTTTGATGCATATGAAATTGCAACATGGCGCCCAGTTCGTCGCCACCTACAGTTATCAATACGGCATGCAACATGAACCCCTCAAAATCATGGGGACCTTTCCTGACCAGCCCAACATGACGCCTCACCTAACCTGCGGCTACTACTTGCCAATTATCCTGACTAGTCCAACTTCAATGCGTTTAGCCCCATTGATCTTTCCCAATCATATAGTTTATCTTAATATTTTCTCACCCAGGCTCCATACTATGAACATTCTTACCTCCACCAATATACCTTCTACCCCTCTTAAGCCATGCCACCGATGTATGCAAAGCATTTCTAATACTACCCATCACATGCACTAACAATTATATGCCAAAGTAATGGTCTGTGCTCAGTTGTAAAAGAAAGTTGTGAAACTTGAGCATCTTCAATTACTTCTTAGTGCTAACATTTTGTGTCCACTCTGAGAAAACCACCCACCAAACCATCACACTTGGGTCACATGGAAGGTTGTGAAAGATTTATATTACCATTCAATTTTCAGAATTAAAACAAGATTAAAAGGCATCACAACAATGAGGGAAATGGTCCACTTATATGGGGGATGCGGGGCACTTGGGGCATAATTCAAGATTTATAAATGTATATACTGAACACTAAAATGTATTTATTTATTTTGACATTTGTTAAGTGCACTTAGTCCGGGGGCATCTAGGCGTTGGTTACAGAAGCATGGTGGTTACAGTAGTTCTCTTAGCTTACAATAGTTTACAACGGTTCACTTGGGTTACATTTGATTACAGCAGATGACAGAGGTTAGTCAGACAGTAGATCTTAGGATACATTTGGGCACAGTGGGTTACATAATTACAGGTACAGTTATGCAGTTATGCAGGTAGAGGAGGTGAGTATCTATTTCCCTTGATTGAAGAGCCAAGTTTTGAGTTCTTTAGGGAATGACCATAGGGATGGGTCTGATCTCAGCGCTAGATGCATGGCATTTCAGTGTGTAGCTGTGACCACTGGAAAGCTGCTGCCATCTGCTTTCTGGTGCTTGAATCGGGAGATGTCCAGGCGAAAGGAGTAGGCAGCTCGGGTGAGTCTGGTAGATTGAGCTTTGAAGAATTGACTAGATAGATAGCTAGGGGTGCTCTTTGACAAGCACTTGTGCGTAAGGGATAGTATTTTAAATGTTATGCGCTCCCAGTTTGGTAGCCAGTGGATTTTGTATCTAGCTGCAGAGATATGATCCTTTTTAGGAATGTTAAGTGCTGCTCTGATTGCATTATTCTGAATGATTTGAAGTGTTTTAATGTTTTTGGTGTTGGAGCCTGCAAAGAGGGAGTTGCAGTAGTCGATCCTGTATGGTATCAGTGCTCTGGCGAGTGTAATGCAGTTGTCCGCAGTCAAGAACGGTCTGATCAGTTTGGCAGTCTAGGCCGCTGCCGATGCAATAGCATTGACTTGCCTAGGCAGGGTGAGTGATGAGTCTCCTACTGTTTTTACCTCTTCGAAGTGGTGATGGTGTTGCCATCAATGATGAAGGCTTTGTAGTCGTCTGAGAGGTTGTTAATCTGAGAGTGGTTGCCAATGCGGAGTATCTCAGTTTTATCATCGTTCAGGCAGAGCTCATTGTGAGCCATCCAGGCCTATATGGTTAAGTAGATTTCGTTTTGGGCGTTGGAGTCAAGTTTGTCATTACCTGTGATAGGCAGGAGTATTTGGGGGTCATCCGAATAGTTAGTGTAGATGACTGCCAATGATGACTCACAATTTGTTTAGTAGGTCAGACAATGGCTTGGTGAAGATGTTGTAAATGGTGGGGGAGATACAGGATCCTTGGGGTCTCCGCAGGTGACTGGGGCAGAGGGGGCAGCCACCGTGGTTGAGAATACCTTCATGGTGCAGTTAGATAAGGATTCAACCCATTTTATGGAGTGGTCCGAGAAGTGGGGGACTGAGGTTAGGTGTCTACACAGTATTTTATCGTCAACCAAGTCAAAGGCTGATGACAGATCTAGTAGTAGAAGTGCAGCCATTTTGTCTTTGTCTTTTATCTTGTCCATTTGGATTTTTAGGTCCAAGAGGGCGGTTTCAGTATCATGGCCTGGGTGGAAGCCCGATTGTCTGAGGCCAAGGAGGTTGTGTCTTTCCAGGAATTTTTGTATTTGCACGTAAGCTATTCTATCCAGTATTTAAAGGAGGAAAGGTACAGTGGTGATTGGACAGTAGTTCATGGGGATGTTCGGGTCTAAGGTGGGATTTTTGAGGAGAGGGAAGACCCAGGCCTCTTTGAGATTTTCTGGTACGTCGATCGAGGTGAATGAGTTGTTGATCAGAGTTGTGATAAAAGTGTATTGTTCTTCGCAGACTCTTTTATGAGAGCTGCTGGGCAGATGTCACCTTGACATTTGGATGGTTTTAGGCCACAGCTAGTTTTGATGGTGTCAGTGATTGTTACAGGGGTGAATTTGAATCTCGGTAGAGATATGGGTAATGCGGGTTGTGCATCACAGGTATGGAGAGGTGGCGCTAGCTTGGATGTCTTGGCATTCATTTTGCCTTGGAGTGTGGACATTTTGCTAAGGAGAGCTTTTTGAATGTTGTTGCACCATTGTGAGTCTTTATTGCAGTGATCTGGCGGGGGTGCAGGGGATTCCAGCTCCTGTTAAACCAAGAAGAGTTCTCACGTTCTGGATTTAGCTTTCACAATTCTTTAGATGTGGGAATTTCCTTTTGCTTGGAGGATGACAAGTTTATATTCTGTGGCCAGGGTGTCAAATTGATGCTTGTTAGCACAAGAGGGGGTTCTTTTCCAGGTATATGCAGCAGTTATTTTTCCTAGGCGTGGGGCTTTGAGGCAGAGTTTAGGTGTGCAGTGAGTTAGGATTGTGGATGCCCAATGGGGCAATTTTGTTGATCGCACCAAGGATGGTATTGTTGTAAACCATGACCATATCCTTGGGGTTGAGTTGGGTGGGTCTGTAGTTAGGTGTGAGATAAGTGGGAGTATGTTGCATGGGGTGATGTTGCACGGATTCCTGGAGAGAGTGGTCTGGGTGTGTTGAGGAGGGCTGATCCCTTGGGAGATGTCGTTGATGGTGAAGAGTATGAGATTTTGGTCTGATCCTGGGCAAGGTATGTTGGCTATGATGGTCGTAGTGCAGTTGCAGTTTGCCAACCAGTTGAGTGTGCAACCTTTGTCATGTGTTGGGTTGGCTATTCGCTGGCGAAAGCCTTGTGATTCTAGCGTGCTTGCAATTGCAAGTGCCTGTGCATCTGCAGGGACGTTAAGGCCGAGATTGAAATCTCCCATGATGATGATTTTGGACGAGGGCTTGTTATGGGTCGAGATGAGTTGTGCGATGTCCTCCTCAAACTAATGCAGATGTCCTGGTGGACAGTAGATGAGGTGCATGGTAAGGATGGAATTGGACGAGAGTGAGATCTTAAGTGACATTAGTTTTCTTGAGTGAAACTCAATCTTAGGCATAGTTCTGCTGGGGAGATTGTTTTTGGCAATGAAGGCTACTCCATCTCCTTTTGGGGACTCTCTGTCTTTCCTGTGAATGGTATATCCTTCTGGGATAGCAAGGGAGAGAGCGGGGCCAGCTGCTGGGTGTAGCAATGTTTCCGTAATTGCTACGTCAAGATTGTTAGTGGAGATGGTGTCCGCAATGTCAAGAGCATGGGCTAGGAGTGATCTGGCATTGATAAGGGCACCTTTCAGCTGAGTAGTCTTAGGTGTCGAGATGACTGGGGTAGTGAACTTGCTGGTATTGACCGTGGGAGGCATTTTTGTGCTCGATGACGGATATTTGGCAGGTTGGTTGCCTGTCGTGTTTTTGGGATGCATGGTGTTAATGTCTAGAGTAGGTGGGGTCTTTGAGTGGTAAGGTCCATATGGAGGAGGTAGTGTTTTGTGCCAGGTGGATTTCTCTGAAGTTATTGTGGGGGTTGTGGTTTTGAGGTTGAAGCATTCATTCCTTCTTGTGATAGACAGAATGGATGTAGGTATGTGACGTAAGGCCAGTGTGAGTCAGGAAGCTATGCGTCTGTTTCTTTTTTCAGTTTCGCAAGGTTTTCTTGGGTGAGGCATTTGTCGTGTAATTGGCTGGTCAGTGGTAATGTGCTGAGGGCGTGCCTTCGGATGGTGGAAGGGTGTGGGAGTTGCTAGATGTTTGTTCCTGTTCCTAAGTAAGCAGGGTATTTTGGAGGGGAGTATGGGCAGGTGTGCACTGGTTAGGGTGGAGTGTCTTGTGGTGGGTGGTCAGGGCACTAGGAAGGAGTGTAGTTGGGGAATGTCCCATGCATTGGGCAGGATGGATGCCACAATGAGGCTACGAGTGTGTCTAACTAGGGTGAGCAGTTACTGGGAAGGAACCGTTGCTGGGTGAGTCTGGATTAGGCAGATTCAGGGCTTAAAAGTGGGTAGTTCTCTAATAGTGGTTGCAATCATGATTGCGGTATGAGAAGGCCCAAATCCAGGTCTAGTAAGGCAGTGCGCGGAGTGCAACGTGAGGAGGCATGCAATAGTGAGCTGTGATATTTGGTAGGTTCAGCATGTGATTATATCCATTATTACAAGGAGGCAGTGCACATTATGCAGGCAACATGAGGGGGCACACAGCACATAAAGAAATAATATGGCATGAAATTACATTATGTTTTGGGAATGGCAGTGTGCCATGAGCACACAGTATGAAATGACACACATAAAGTAATGATAAGGCAGCTCGCAGAACACGTGTAATCACAACAGAGTAGTACGGCAACTTGCGGGCTCAACATGAGGCTTTAACAAGAATGCAATTTGTTGCATGCTGCGAACAATGGCATTTCAGGGTGTAGCATGGCCAGCCATGTGTGAGGGTGGTAGGCACAGTCAGAGTGTCGGCATTCGACAATGTCTGTGAGCGGGTTATCTTTCCTGGGTGGTGAGGGTAGGTTAGGCGCTACTCGCCTGGGACACAGTGAATGACGCTCAGCACTGTGCGAGTGGGTGTCGTGCTATTGGTGCGAAGCTGGTAGTATTGATGGTAATGCATTGACTTACTTGTTCAATTGCAGATGTGGCTGAAGTAGTCTATGCAGGCTGTTGAGTGCGGGCGAGGTGGTGACGCAGCTCCGCCATGCTCTGACAAGCTCAGACAGGAGCCTTAAATACTGGGCCTTAGGAGTCTGGGCCAGCTTCCCCTTCTGGTGGTGTGATTGGCTCCAAGTAGGAGTGGAGAGCCAATCACTGAAGCCTCAATGGGAAATAGAAGAAATTCAGTGGGTGTGCCATGCAGCGGCCATCTTATCAGGTGCTTCTTTGCTTGGTAGCAGCCCCATGTTAGGTGGCTTGCTAGGCAGCCAGAACTCGATGCAAATAATTAGAAATGTCAGCGAGACGTATACATCATATATTCAGATGTACATATCATATATTGAGATGCATACATTAAGTACTAAAATATACACACTGCATGCTGAGATACATTCATTGTATACTGAGAGGTATATACTGTATAGTGAAATTCATATATGATATATTGAAGTGCATATGCACTGTACACCGAGTTCCATTCATTGTATACTGAGATGTGTATGCAGTAATTTCAAGCTATTGATATTGATATTTCATTTCTATCGCGCTTGTACACGAGTGTTTCAGAGCGTGAAATAGTGTGATGCATACATTATATACTTATATATATATATATATATATATATATATATATTACATGGCCACGGTAGTGGCCATGTAGTTATGGTTAAGTTGATGTTTCCATAGGAAGAGCACTTTTTGGGCGGCTTATAACTTCGCTCTCCCTGGACGGATCCTCACCAAACTTTGCAAAAAAAGTAGTTGGGTCACTCTGTTTGGTGAGGATTCGTCCAGGGGGGGGAAAAGTTATAGAGGGGGTCCCAAAACTTTTTTTTTTCCCATAGACTGAATGGGAAAAAACTTTGCACACGGCTACAGCCCGAACCGCTGGACGGATTTACACCAAATTTGCGGCAGGAGCGGCGGCCTGGTCCCAAAAGCGTGCTTTTGTAAAATTGGTGTAAATCTGTCCAGTAGTTTTTTAAAAAATGACCAAAATGTAAGGCAAAAAAATGTGTGATATCTGTGTTCGCTTCGCGGACGGACTTCCCTGTTCGCTCCGCAGACAGCACCCCGATGGGCCCATGGTCTTGCGTCATGTCCGCGGACATGCAACGTGTTCGCTGATTGGACGGCGAGGGGCGTGGAGCGCGTCAGATTTTCTGTGGCGCCCGCCATCTTGTATTCGCAGTCGACCGCGTACAGCGCAGTGAAACGTGGATAAAAAATTGTATTTAGTGCCGTGTGTTGGTGTGTAAGAGTGTTTGGGGAGGGTGGGGGAGTATGTGTCATTTTTGTTCGCAAGGAAGGTAAAAATGAGCTATGAACACTCGCGGTGTACTTAATTGTTCGTAAATACACAAACTGGGGGTGTCCTCAGGACGCTGTCCGTATTGTTATCTGTCTAGTTGAATGTGTTCTAAGAGCACTCGCAGTGTCCCAAAATGGTTGCAATTACACAAAATGGGGGTGTTCTGAGAACGTTGTTTGTATTGTTCGTTGTCAGGGTGAAAGTGTTTTAAGAGCACTCCTTTTGTCCGCTAATAGTACAATTTCCTAGGGGCGTCAACCGACTTTTTGTCCACTAAAGAAACGATAAATCTGGCTGGTGTGCGCCGACATTATGTGATAATCCTATGACTGGCGCTATTGACCTGGCTGACTTGCTTTTGCAACACTAAATCATATCTCCCGCCCCTAAGCCTGATATTATCAAAGCATTCATATTCCCCGCCTCTCTCCGTGACGTTACAGGGTACGTAATCAAATGCGCCCAGTCGTCTCCAGTACTACACGACTTTACACAGAACCCGGAAGACAACACACATTATGTCACAACACAGCGCGCCACAATTCGGAATATGAAACTGTGATTTAAAAGCAAACAGCAAGATTGTAAATGTTGTAAAGTACATTTATTTGACATCAAATGTTTAGAGAATATTCAGCAATTTGCATTTGTCTTTGTTGTCGATCCGCAAAAGTTCATGTTGAGACACACAATGTTCCTTTGCGGTACAGAGAGTGTTAGATCAGCTTACAACTCAGTGCGCCACAATTCGGAATATGAAACTGTGGTTTAAAAGTAAACAGCAGGATTGTACATTTGGTAAAGTAAATTTATTTCACATGAAATGTTTAGTGAATATTCAGCGATTTGCTATTGTCTCTGTTGTCGATCAGCAAAAGTTTATTTGGAGCCACGCGTTGTTCCTTTGCTGTAGATAGGCTGTTGGTTTATGATAAAAGCAGTAAATGGTCGCTCTGATAATCGGAAGGTTGCTCCGACAACGAGCCATTAGACCACCCTATTGGTTGATATGTTGTTTGTAGCCGCTAGTACTGCGTAAGGGCATATTGGTCCTTGGCGATTGTCCCATAAAATGGTGAGGGTCATGAAGTTGCATATTTGGACCTGCACCTGGCAGTTGAAGACCCCATCCGCTGGAGTCTGTAAATCGTGACATAGGCAAAATGGAGCCACATACCTGTTTTAAAAAACATAAATTAGTCTCACCAGCCGATCTTCATTAAAAATCATCATTTTATTTATTAGGGCGTGAAAATATTTGCTATCGAAGATAGTGCAACAGAGTATGTTAATAATAAAATAATAATATTTTCCCATTCATATAGTGCTAAGAACCGTGAGGTATCTAAGCGGTGCTTATTATTAACCACGGTGTGTGGTGCTCATTTATCGACCACGGACGGATGAAAGGCTGAGTTTGGCCTTGCCGGGATTCAAACTTGCGTTAGCAAGCTGTGCACGGATGTCAAAGCGAGTGCTGTACTCGCTGTGCCACTTGACAGGCTACAGTGAAGTGGCACAGCGAGTAGAGCGCTTGACCGCCTATAGACCGGTTAAATTATTTCTATTAACCCACCCTGTGTCGTCTGCCATCTTCAGAGCCCTCTAAACGACAGGGGATCAATTCGGCGGTGATAGTGCGCGGTAGAAAACATTATGCCACTTTCAACGAACAAGTTCAACTTGAGCGGTCTTTAATGCTACGCTATTGTAATTATATTTGGTATAAAGTAATCTAAAGGTTTACTTACAGTACAATTGCAATTTCCATTGTCTACGAGTGGTGCAGTCCCAAAATACGACTCCGCGTGTGCCAACGATCTTTCGCATAGTGATATAATATATAAAAGTGGTTTCGTTTCAGAAATTTCATCTTTATCTTCTCTTACGTTTTAGCAACACTCCTTCAAGAGAAGTCTTTCATCACAATCTCTGTCTGTCATGGTCAAAACACAATATAACCTTATAGTCCGCTTCGTGAGCCTCTCCGGGGACCGAGAAAAAAATGGAAGCAGCTGACCCTCACTGTGAACGAGCATAAATTCTTACTTTGCAACATTCTGTGTAAAGCCATCTGTAGAAGTTGTGGAAGCAGCTGACCTTCACTGTGAACGAGCATAAATTCTTACTTTGCAACATTCTGTGTAAAGCCATCTGTAGAAGTTGGTTTTTGCACGCCATGTTTGTATATTGTTTGCGTGATATTAAAAAAAGTTTGTTTAAAGGACGTTATGGTTCTAAGTACAGCCAAAAGACCCCTGAAAATCGCAAGTTATGGTAAGCTTTGAAAAATAAATGGCGCCACCACCGTGCACTGCTAAGACTAACACCCAGGACATCAAAGATGACATCGCAAATGTCATTGATGAAATCACTGATGACATCACGTGTGTAAGTACGTTTCATGGAATTTGTGTACTAGGGATTTTTATTATAATGTTGCGAAAAAAGTGTCAAGGATATTGCAATAAATATCATACCGTTATTAGTGCTTTGAACAATGCATTGATATAAATAGCATTGTATTATGGGATTCTATCTAGTATACTGAGCTACTAATGGAGAAACATAGCACTGTGTGCAGAGTACAAGATGAAAGTATAATATGTGCAATGTTAATATGTTGAATAATGAAATAATAATTGTCCTGAAATGTTCGAAAAATCACAAAATGGGGTTGTTCTGAGGACGTTATTCGTATTGTGTGATTGCTTAGCTGTATGCAATGAGGGAATGGCACAGAGAGTAAAGTGGACGCCGTCTGCGGACACCGCGGCTGTTCGTGGACAGGGCGTGCTACATCCGGGTTTTTCCAGGTAAATCCAACATGGAAAGAAGACTGTACGGATCAGCCAATCAGATGTCGAGGTTGTGGATTTGTGTTGAAAGAGACTGTGTGTGGTGAAGATGGCAGAAGTGGAGAAAGTCAGGATGTTGGTGCTCGGAGATATGTTTGTGCATGGTTTACAGCAGTACGCTGAATGCAGGCACGTTGCAAAGAACTTTGATGTGAAAGGAGTGGAGGTGGTGTGGAGCAGTGTGCCTGATTGCAATGTACAGGGAATTGTACAAGTTTGTGAGGATATGGCCACGATGAACAGTCCGCATGTGGTAGTTTTGCACTAGGGTTCTTTCCATTTGGGCAACGTCAGTGCCCCTACTTTGTTGGCTGATTTGGAACGCTTGGTTCAAGCAGTAATGAAGATCCTTCCAAATGCAAAAGTAATTTTTTCTGGATTACTACCTAGGGCAATATGGGACAAAAGTTCAGTTTTTTCTCCTCAGCAAAATATTGCTAGGTGTGTCATCAACCGAGGCATGTGTGCCTTCATGCTTAGAGCTGGTATGTTCTTCTGTAACAATGAGAATATTGATGCCAGTAATGCTGTTAATTTTAAAGAAGATGGCATTTCTTTATCTTTTACGGGAAATGCCTTTCTATTTTGGAATGTAAGGGTTGCTTTGGAGAAGGTTATGTGAAGATTTTAGGAGTAAAGTAAGAAAAAAAACAAGAAAAAAAATACAAAATAACAGGTGTCTGTCAAGCATCTGTAAAAAAAAAAAACACGGCTCTTTTCAGAGCCAACTTCAAAGGGGAAATGGGGCACACTATTTAAATTTACATTCACCACGCTCAGATTTTCAATGTGTCCGCGGACATGGCGGTAGTCCGCGGACATGAAAATCACTACAAGGGGGTTAGTATGTTCTATGTTACATGTATATGAAGTCAGGGATATTATGGTTAAGTTGTGCTACTAAAAACCTATGAAATTCAGTAAAAAACTTTGTTAAAGGGACGTTATGGTTAAGTGGCGCTACTAAAAACCTATGAAATTCAGTGAAAAAACTTTGTTAAAGGGATGTTATGGCTCAAAGTAAAACCGAAAAACCCCTGAAATTCGGCAGTTATGGTAACATAAGCAACCATAACTCGCGCCACCGTGCACTGCTAACACTAACACCCAGGACATCAAAGATGACATCACAAATGTCATTGATGACATCACTGATGACATCACATGGCTGGCTCTCCCTTTTTATCCTTTACTGACATATTGAAGCCACATAGTTTTCTTCAGTAACAGTCAGGAAGTAAAAATTGAAAAGGTACTATATTTGTAGACTTAGGGTCCAGTCACATCATATGAAACATATACATAGCGGAAGATACAGGCTTGAAAGAGAGCAATCCTTTCTGTGCATGAAGATAATCATTATGGTTATCAGCACTTTCTCATAGTTTTATTTTTATTACTCTACCTTCCCTCTATATGCTCATATTTGTATACATTATACTCACTCTCCATAGAGTGAATGGGAAAAAAATTGTGCTCGCGCCTACAGCCCAAACCGCTGGATGGATTTCCACCAAATTTGGACCAGGAGCAGCGGCTTGGTCCTGAAAGCGTGCTTTTGCAAATTTGGTGAAAATCTGTCCAGTAGTTTTTTTTAAAATTACCAAAAGTAGGTAAAAAAAAATTAGTGATATCTGTGTTCGGTTTGCGGACACACTTCCCTGTTCGCTCCCCGGAAAGTGTCCTGATTGGCCAATCGTCTTGCGTGATGTTCGCGGACATGCAAAGTGTTCACTGATTGGACGGCGTGGAGCGTGAAGCGCGTCAGATTTTTCGGTAGCGCCCGCCATCTTGGATTCGCGGACGTCCCCGGACAGCGCGGTGAAACTTTGTTCAAAATGTATATTTTGTAGAGTGTGTTGGTGTGTAGGAGTGTTTGGGGAGGGTGGGAGTATATGAGATAGGATGAAAGTTGTGTTTTTTATGTGTTAGACGTTCTTTTTGTGTTCGACTTGTTGGCGGCCATCACAGGTGTTCTGAAATGTTCTAAATAAACTGACTATGGGGTGTTCTAAGGAGTCAATATGTGTCCGTTTTGTTCGCAAGCAAAGTGAAACTGTTCTAAGAACACTTGCGGTGTCCGGGGAGTGTTCGTAGGGGGTGTCCTGAGGACGCTGTCCGTATTGTTCTCTGTCAAGTTGAATGTTTTCTAAGAACATGCGCAGTGTCCTGAAATGTTCGCAAATAAACAAAATGGGGGTGTTCTGAAGACGTTTTTGAGAACACTCCCGGTGTCCTGAAATGTTCGTAGGGGGTGTCCTGAGGACGCTGTCTGTATTGTTCTCTGTCAATTTGAATGTGTCCTAAGAACACTCGCGGTGTCCTGAAATGTTCGCAAATAAACAAAATGGGGGTGTTCTGAAGACGCTTCTAAGAACACTCACAGTGTCCGGGGAGTGTTCGTAGGGGGTGTCCTGAGGACGCTGTCCGTATTGTTCTCTGTCAAGTTGAATGTGTCCTAAGAACACTCGCGTTGTACTGAAATGTTTGCAAATAAACAAGATGGTGGTGTTCTGAAGACGCTTCTAAGAACACCCGCGGTGTCCGGGGAGTGTTCGTAGGGGGTGTCCTGAGGACGCTGTCCGTATTGTTCTCTGTCAAGTTGAATGTGTCCTAAGAACACTCGCGGTGTCCTGAAATGTTCGCAAATAAACAAAATGGGGGTGTTCTGAAGACGCTTGTAAGAACACTCGCAGTGTCCGGGGAGTGTTCTTAGGGGGTGTCCTGAGGACGCTGTCCGTATTGTTCTTTGTCAAGTTGAATGTGTCCTAAGAACACTCGCGGTGTCCTGAAATGTTCGCAAATAAACAAGATGGTGGTGTTCTGAAGACGCTTCTAAGAACACTCCCGGTGTCCTGGAATGTTCGTAGGGGGTGTCCTTAGGACGCTGTCCATATTGTTCGTTGTTAAATTGAAAGTGTTCTAAGAACAATAGCGTTGTTCTGAAATGTTCGTAGGGGGTGTCCTGAAAATGGTGTCCGTATTGTTCACTGGCAAGTTCAAAGTGTTCTAAGAACACTCACATTGTTCGCGGACATTAAAAGTTTCCCATAGATCATAGTTGAAATGTTTGACTCTATGGATGTGATATGCTGCGGTGGTTGTTGCCAGGGCATAGAGTCTTGGGTGCATTGGCCATTTGGGCATGCACCCAAGACTCTATGCCCTGGCAACAACCACCGCAGCATATCAGATTCATATTTGCTTATAACTTTGGGTGAAAAACAAATGTATAAGGAACAAAGTTATTAGATACTATGGATGTGATATGCTGCTATGGTTGTCCTTATTATTGTATACTTACTGTTTGCTCTAGTAATGGGAGTCCCTGTTTTTCTTCTTCATTTCTGTGATAAAAGAAAATAGCATGTTAGTATTAGTATTTTGTAATGACTTATTACATCGTATAAGCAATATACTTTTATTTTTTTTCGACCCTCATATTTAGTAGAGTACAAATCAGAGTACTGTGGGAGAAAAAAAATCCATGTTGGATTAAAAAAAAATCCTTTTTCTGTTATGCTACAGTTTATTTGTTTGTTTGTTTTCAGTGTTCACTTGTTGTTTCTGGCTAATGCTTTATACTTTACTTTGTTGTATTTTATTTTGGATCAGTAACAGATTCTTCATTTGTTTTGATATTATAAAATTTTGGAGCAGTTAGATACCAATTGGCGTATTCTAACTGTCTATTTTATTAATATATTTTAGTGGTTTTGATTTATCTATTTGGATATTGTTAAATTTTGGGACAGTTAGATACCAATTGGCGTATTCTAACTGTGTATTTTTTGGCCTAATTTAGTGGTATTAATTTATCTGATTAGTTGTTGTAGAATCTTTGAGCTGTTAGATAGCTTTTGGAGTATTCTAACAGTTTATATTATTTTAACACAAATTTATAATTTTGGGACAGTTAGATACCAATTGGCGTATTCTAACTGTGTATTTTTTGGTCTAATTTAGTAGTATTCATTTATCTGATTAGTTGTTGTAGAATCTTTGAGCAGTTAGATAGCTTTTGGAGTATTCTAACAGTTTATATTTTTTTAACACAAATTTACTTAAAGGTTTAAATACAGTTTATTTATCAAATTTTGGTTTTAAGAACATCAAATAAGCATGTGTAAGATTTGCTGGTAATCTCTGCTTTAGAGTAATGGTACTATCATTACATTCAAACCATCCACATTTCTTTTTTATATATGCAGTGTAGTGCCCTGAATTGGTTGTGGCTCCTGCGTGGTAGATTATACCTATTGTTGTGAAGGTTTTCTTACCAAGTGATATTTGACCATTTGTGAATCCAGTCAGCTTGCAGTTGTTTTTGGTACCATCTGCATTGTAACGTAGAAGTATTAGTATTACGTATTTACTATGTGTTTGTATTACTAACGTGGAGCGATTATCTGAATTGCAGGTAGAGCATAATCTACCATGGTTTGCATTTTGTATAAGTTGCTGAAATGGAATGGATTCACAATTTGGTGTTGATATATATATGAAGCGTTCATTGGGGATTTCTTCTTGTGTCACATTGTTGCAGAGAGTGCACGTATGTTTCTACATGTATGAAATCTGAAAGATTTCATTTATATGTATGTTTTTGTTTTCCAGTACTTGTAGTAAGTACATTAGAAATTCTTGTGGATCTTCCTGTGAGTTTATAGTGAATTTCACCATTCCAGCACAGTAGTCCAATTGTCGTCTTATTCCAAAAACACTATATGTGTTGTCAGGATTGTTTGCTGCATTTCTGTGAAGTACTAACATTTGCAAACACAATGGGTCTGTACTGTGTAAGTAAATGTTGTCAACAATTGGTGGTAATTGAAATAGAATATTCATTGCTACATTTGCATAGCAACTTACACCAACTATATTTGAGAATTTAAATGGTCCAGGTAGTTCTGTATCTAACTGCTTTTTTTGGAGTTTGTCTTCCTTCTTTAAAGAAGTACCTGGTTTACTTTCTCTAATTGATTCTTTTTTGGTGTGGTACTTAATGAAGTATTAGTTTCTTTTACTCTCTTTGGAGGATTTGCAGTGATGTCCTGTTGCATTTCTGTTTGATTTAGTTTTCTTTTACAACGTTTTAGTTTTTGTGGAACAGAATATGTGTTTAGATGGGGAGTGTAGTGAGCAAAGTCTATTATATTCTGAAATGCAAGGAATATCAGCGTTTACTTTACTTGCATCAAAGTTGATTAGAAATAGACCGTCAAGTGTACGTAAGCGTGATAGTACTACGTAGCTCATGCCTTCTTTAAAGACTGTGTTACCAATATCTATCATTGCTTTGTCTAGGTAAGACCTTGTGATTTATGAATCGTGACTGCGTATGCAAGAGTTAGAGAAAATTGTTCTCTGCGTACATACATATCTTTGAAGAGAAGGAATCCAGCTGTTGAGCGTCCTATCCGTTTTACTTCTGAAAGTTTGTCAAAGAGTATATTGACAAACTGAATTTTGTTGTCACGTGGGTATGTTTGAAAGCCAACAACTGTACCCAGTGCTCCATTAACTAGTCCTTGGTCCACGTCAAGGTTACGTTTAAGCATTACTCTGCAATTTAAGGATAGTTTTAACATCTTTTCTAAGCCTGCTGTGTTTGAGATTGAATTTTCTAAATTATTTAGTCTTGTTGTGGCTTGGTCACACATGGGTAGTGTCATACCATGTACATCTAGTTTGTCTGTGGCGCTAATTTCCATTATTGGTTGCATTTCTTTACTTAACATTATTTCATTGAATTTGAGACAGCTTGCAAGAGTTGGCATTAAGGCCATACAATTGACATTTTTGTGGGCTAATTGTTCCATTACATCTGTAGCACATGCATTATCGCCATAAAGTGCATTAATGTGCCGGGTTTTCAATGTTGCTTCTGCTTCTTTAGAAAGTATACCAACTCTCAAACTTTTTAAAATGTTGGCATAAGTTAGATCTGCAGATTGGCACATGTTTTCTGTTAATTCTCTGTATTGGAAATGTTGCCAAAGGTTGACATTTCCGATGCTGCCAACAGTTTTACGGCAGAGTTTGTGCCCTAATGTTTTAAAAATAGGTTCACCTTTTACTGGTGTTAATTGAAGCAGATCTCCAAAAACAATAATGTGTTTTCCTGCAAAGAGCTCTTCATAGTCTGTTTTGAGTACGTCTTGTAATCTGAGGTGAATCAAAGCTAACATCAGGTTGGAGACCATGCTCACTTCATCTATTAGTAGCATTTTCATTTGTTTCAATACTCTGCGTAATTCCATTGCAGCTTCTGCAGAAAGTTTGTAATAGTCTAATTTGTTCTGGTGTTCTACTGGTAATAGTAGTAATCGGTGTAATGTAACACCACCTATGTTGTAGGCAGCTAAACCTGTGGGGGCAGTGACAACAGCTGACAGTTTGTTGTTTGTCAATTGTTGAAGGAACTTACTAATGATTTTGATTAGGAATGTTTTGCCAGAACCAGCTTCACCACTGACGTACAGTAGTATAGGTTTATAATTATGGCAGGAACATTCTTTATTTTCATGTTTTACACCATGTGCAATTTGTTTTGTTACTTCTTGAAAAATGCTACTTTGCTCATTGTTCAGTTTTGATTGTAGTATAGTTAAGTCTTCCTTATCTTCATACTGACACATGGTGTTTTCTACTTCTATCATAGCTAATTCTGCCTCATTTGTTATTAGTGGTTCTCCCAGTGGTTCTTGGCTTCCTGTTACAGAAGGTTGACTACTGTCAGGAGTATCCTTATCTAGTTGGGCTTGGAGTTCTTCTTCATGTTGCTGTTCATTGTGCAACATTGTTTTGTACTGTGTAAAGTTTACATCAGTTATAGTGCTTTCATTTGCTTTGAAAGCATCCTCATATGAGTCATAGTTATCTAGTAATTGTTCTTCTTTTCTTCATGGTTGGAAGAGTTGTAGCAGGGACATGTAATATACTTCTTTATGTTGAGGAGTCTTCAATGACAATTTGATATGATTAATTAAATTTGGTTTAGTGAGTTTAACTAAGCTGCCTTCACAGTCTGTCACTCTATATTTACCTTGTTTTTCATCAGGTTTCATATTATTTTTGTATGTGTAGTTTTGGGCTATTTGGTATAGACACATGTTTTCCAAAGTATTACTTCTCTTTGGGTAGTATGTGTCCAATAAATTGTTTTTTAAAATATCTTGGCTGTTGGGCTCATGTTTGGCTATTGTTTCTATATCTTCATATGATTTTAGAACTCTTTTTGTAGATTTAGCTGGACCAGGACTTAGCCATACTATATTTTTCAGATTTACCATACAATGAAGTGCCAGTTAAACGATCAGCTGCTTCATAAGATCCACATTCTCTATGGGTGAGCATTTTCATGCCCAAGCTGTATAATTTCTGAGATACTATTTTATCTGATGACAGGTCATTCCAGAGGTCTTGGAGCTCTGTCTTTTCTGCTTTAGTTAAGTATGCTGTGACATATCATGCAACTGCAGTAGAATTGTCTGCAATGTACTGCACATCTATGTTTGCATTCCATAAGTGGGCAATGATTGCATTATAATCATTGATATATTTTTCTTCTTCTTTTCTTTTTATGTAATATGTATTTTTAGGTGACTTACCTTTAACACTATGTCTAACTGAAGACATGAGGTTGTTTACTTGACCTGTATTTGTAACTGGTCTAGGGAAACCAAGTCGGCATTTGGTGTAGTATTTGCCTTTGTTTTTGTATTTGCGACGACAATATTTTCCACATTTGTGTCTTTGAAATTGTAAAATTTGTGCACGAAGATCACTATTTGTGGCTTCTGATGGAATTTCACAAGTGACATATTTTTCAATAAACTGTAAAACAGTGGCATCACTGTCTTGACCAAATTTAGGAGCATCTTTAATCCATAAAAGCATGTGGATATGTGGTGCTCCTCTGGCTTGGTATTCTTTTCTCCAAAAGATGTGTTGCACTTCTCCAAGGGGAGGAACAGTTTTATTACAAATAAAATGTAGCATAGCAATGAAGCGATGGTGAAAATATCTTGAAACATTAACAGGATCAAAGAACAAAGTTCTCCAGGTGTTAGAATATCTATGTTTGTTTTGTTTTTATTTGATATGCGTAGGAAATCATGTAAATCTTCCCATGCATATTCTGCACAACTTAATGTAACAAACCAAGTGGGTGGGCCAAGGTTTCTGATCATACACCGTACATCTCCATGACGTCGAAACCAATACTCTTTAGTACCACGCATATTTGCTAATAGATTTGTAATATTTGATTGTAAAACCTCATCCTTTTGTTGCACTTTCTCACATAATTGTGTAGCTGTCATATTTTGAAAGTGTGATCCTGATTTTAATATGTGTGCAACTCCGTAACATAAAGTTGCTAGTTCACTTTCAAAGAGTAGGTGGAATATGTATTCCACATTTTGTCTAAATCTGGGATCTTCAGAATACATCCGTAATGAGCGGTATTCTGAAGATGATATTTGAATAGGTCTATCATCATACCTTCCTCCTTTGCCAGTAGGAAAGAGTAGAGGAAAAGCATGTGCTTCTATACTTTTTTCCCATATACTGATTGACGATCCTTTTGTTTGACGCATTTGGTACGTTTCCAGTACATCTTGTACGGTGTCATTACAGTGCAAAGGATGAATTGTATAATGGTCTAAAGTATTTCATATTGTAGCAGATCTAGTAGCTCAAATTGACCAGCTTCTTGTGTTTCTTGAATTATTTCAGTTGTATCTTTCAAGTTTTCTTCAATATTAATTTCTTTGTAATATTCATTATTCTCTTTAAGATATTGGAATGCTTGTCTAACTTTATATAAATCTACCAGCTGTTGCCATATTTGTTTGTCCTCTGTAGGTACTCCATTTACTAATATAATTAAAGATTGCTGCATTGGACGTTGCACTCCTAGAGTATGCACATTTTCTTTTAGATTTAATGGTAAATAAACTACTTTTCCACAAATGCCTTTTACCAATTCAGAGGGAGGTAATTTTGCTGTTTTTGGTTGAAGGTGTATTATTGCTTGAAATGGGTGTACTGTTTGAATTATGATGCTCTCATATAAATTAAGTTGTTGTAGAGGTTTTGGTACTGGGTATAATTCCAAATTATTTGTTATAGAACGTGAATGAGTTTGGTTGTTGTCAAGTTTTGCAGTGCAATAACTGCAAAGTATTAAGGGCTCAGTTATTTCATATTTGTTTTCTGCTAGAAGGTAGAGAGCTAATTCAAACCATTTAGAATCTTTATTGTCTTCTATTTTGTATGATAGGTCCACAGTTTTTGTGTTACTTTTATAAAAAATTCTACGGCAACATACACATAAATGGTTTGGTACTTCAGCTGATGTACTTTTATGTACTTTTAAATTTTAGTATTTCTTTTTTGTACGTGTTTAGCAAAAGGTTGCCATGTGTAGAATTGTTGCTTAATTGGTTTAAAGCTATTTCATTCTGTAAATGGCTTTCACTTCCAAAATATTTTTTCTGGATATAGTGAATTTCTTCAAGTAGGTCTTTTGCTGTACCATGTAGAAGGATGTTATTTAACTTTGCTAGTGCTAAAGCAGGACTTTTAGCATAGTACAGTTTATAGACTAGATTTCTTATAGTTGAATGATGTGTTGATATCCTTTTGATATCATGGAAAGTGGTTTTACAAGTAGGTCCTGTAATGCAGGCCAATGAATGTCCTTGTAGTCCTGTGTACTTGCGCACTGGAAAGGTATCTATATCTTGCAGTAATTTAATTTTGATTTTGTCTTTGCTTTTTACATATTTATTGAGGAATTGGTGTAAAGATTTGAAACATTGTTTGGGAATGTTACACATTGACGTGCATGGCCATTTGTACATTAGATGTTCTGATTCAGTTGAATGGAGGGGTAATTCTAAGTTTTCAGGGCATATTTTTGTAAGGAGTACGTCTTGTTCCATTATGGTATTATTCAATTTTTCATAACCTCGACCACTGCTGTTTATGGCAATTATATTTGTTTGCTTTTGTTTGTATGCTTCTTCATTAAAATATGGTTCTGTGCTCGTAGTGTGATTCCATTCACCTCCGCAGATACTTAAGACGTTCTTTCTGTTGACATTTCGCTTATTGAGAAGTCTTTTTTGTAATTTAGTTATTAGTTTTGTTAGTGGTTTCATTTTATTTAACAGTAAAATAAATAAATTTCTTTTGAGAAGAATTGCACTGTCCATCAATGCTTCTAAGATTAATTTCCTACGATAGGTTTTAAGCTTTGAACCTGATTTCTCTCCTGTTTTTATAAGATTTTGAAGGACTTTGTGACGGTATATTTTGGCTAAAATACTTTTCTTGGTATGCTTACTTTGCACTATATTAAAATTTGAAGAAGTAGTTTTATCTGTACTGATAGCTGATTTTCTGTTAATTGTTTTTTTGGTTTGTTTTACATTTTGATAGAGGAAGCAAAGTTGTTGTACTTGAAACTTCTTGTGTTTCACTAAATGATTGTATTAGCTGTTTTGTTTCAACTCTTTTTACAAATTCTGCTAGAGATGGATGCTTATGTTGGACACCTTTATTTTCATTTGCTCTACTTTTGCGTTGCTTTCTACGGAGTTGTCTTTTGGTAGGCATTCTTTAGGGTCTGTTGAAAAAAATAAAGAAGATATGGGTTGAGGTGTTCTGGAATGTATGTGTGCTGTGTGCATGAGTGTTTGAGTAAGATGATAAAGATGTATGTAATGGTGTGTGATTGTGCATTGGGAACTAAAACTAGTAGGGATAGGTATTCTTGAATTTATGTGTTACTAAACTGGGGTTCAGATGACAAAAAAAAGTAAGCTAGTGGTGTGGAAAAGTACAAATAGTAAATCTAATGTATACAATTAAAACAGTTGTTTGTTCTATAATATGAAAATTGTAGTGGTTCAGTTGGCTAATTTGTGTGTCCAAAAATAGAAATTTGTGGGCCATTCTGGCTGTAAATCGCTGTTTAAGACATGGACATTTTTGGACAAAATGGTACAAAATCTCTATTTTAAGAAACCAAAATAGCTCGTATTAATGTTATAGTATATTTGATTAATAATATAAATATTATGGTGATATTTTACTTACTTTTTTTTTAAATTAACAGGTAACTTCTTAGTTTTTCTTTCTTCTTCGAATTCGGCTGCTTCTTTTCAGGAAACTGGTCTTCACTGTAATTGTAAAAGCTTCAAATTAGTAACTTTGTTTGTATATAGCACTGTTTTTAATTTAGATATTGATTTTTTTAATTGAAATCCTCAGTGCCTTCTGTAAAACCATTAAACTAATTTATTTACATAAGATACATTGCATCAGTTCAGTACATATGATATGTTCTTAATGAACAAATTGTATTGAATGACTAACTGTAGCAAAAAAAATATCTTTACTATGTCTTGTGAAATTTATAATATATTAGTGAATACCACTATTTCTGTAAGTAAACTGTTCTAGGTAATAGCGCCTCAATGTCATGTCTAATTTAAAGTAATTAAGTAAATAAATAAATAAAAACAAAAAATATTAAATTGTATAAGTATTTTTATAAAGGTTTAAACATAGATTGTGTTTGCATGCAATTTTGTTTGAATATATGTAGTCTATATATTTCATTTAAAAAATGTTAGTTTAACATGATTTGAGTGTGTGTGTATAAAAAAAGTAAAAAGTATAAAGGTTTATAAGTGATAGTTGATTTTAGGAAATTGAAAAAAGTACAGTAAATTCATTTTACAGATTTTACAAGGTAAAAGTCTGTTTGAAAATGTGTTCATCTACCATAGCTCTCAACTCACACGCTTTTGGCGGGTGTCACACGCCTTGTAAAGGGCATACTCACCCGCCAAGCCTCCTGCACGCCCATTCATTCCAATGGGCGTCTCACCCGCCAAAAACAAAATCGGGTGATTTCACCCACCTGTAAAACAAAAATGGTTGAGAGCTATGTCATCTACTATACAGAAAATATGCATACCTGAAGTTTGTGTTCATGCATATGGATATGCATGGAGCTGCAAGTAGAAATCTTGAAGACTTGTACAGTATTTCTGGTAGATGCTGCTTGCCAATGATATGACACTTGTACTCAGAGAGATTCAGAGTACATTTGCAGTGCTGATCCATGATGATGCAGTTAGATGTAGAGGTCTTGAATGTGATTGGTGCATGGTCATGTGATTTTTGAGGTTCATCCAATGAGGGAATGGCAGAGAGATTGTAGTGGAAATGGTAGAAGGGCTGTTCATGTTATGATATGTCCGCGGACATGGCGGTAGTTCGCGGACATCGGGAGTTACATCCGGGGATTTTTGGGTTCAGAAGTCATGCAAATGAGAATAAGTACTGAAAGGGATTGGTCAGGAAAGTTTGGTGGGTGTGTTGTGCCAGGAGAGATTTTCTCAGATACTCTTTTTGCTGAGAGAACAAAAGATAGCTATGGCTGTGTGTTTCAGAAAACAGATTGTTTGGATTTTAGGAGATTTGTGGATACATTGGTTGAAGGTGCATGCAGAAAGCTGTGGAGTAGCTGTAGATCTTGGATTCCCACATGTGGAAGTACACTGGCATGGAGTACGTGGAATGAAGTGGTTGGACTTGCTACCTCTTTGTGCTACTTTGCAGACAGAGCAACATCCAGACATAATTGTAATTCATTGTGGAGGGAACAGTTTAGGACATGTGACTGGAATTGTTTTGCAATTTGCTATGAAAGAAGGACTAAGGAAGGTTATGGACATGTTTCCTAATTCTCAAGTGATATTTTCACGGATTGCGCAGAGACAAATGTGGCTTCGTTCTTCTTCATTTGGTCCACAAATGGAAAAAGCAAGGTGCAATGTTAATAAGGCTGTTTGTGGCTTCCTACGAGATTTTGGCATGTCTTCTTTTCACAATGAAAATATTATGTTTTGTAGTACATACATTTTTCGCAGAGATGGAGTCCATCTTACTTATGCTGGCAATCAGATTTTTCTGAGAAATGTACAAAATGCATTGCGACCTTTTTTGGAATTACATGATTTTGAAGTAGATGTTAAGCATTTACAATTTTTGACTTACAAACACCACCCAAAGGCTCTTTTCAGAGCCACCACTTCTTTCCAGAGAAAATTACAATGTTTGTGATGAAGTAGCAACCCAATTTTTTTAATGTTCCGCGAACTGTCCGCGGACTTCTAAAAAATACAAAGAGCCCTGCTTCATTTCTTTTCACTTCTATTTTTTAACTGGGAAAGGCGGCTCTGAAAAGAGCCTTATTTTTTTTTATTTTTGTAATTTTGTATTTTTTTTGGTTTTTCAGACACGACACACTAGGAGAGGAGGGTAAAGGAGGGCAAAGGGGGGGACACCAACCAAAGGGATAAGAAAGGGCGAGCTGAGAGAGGAAGATGTAGAGTGGGTTTTATTTGGGTAGTGAGCAGGTCTTCTCGTGCTCTGAGACGATAGTCTCAAAAGCACTCCGAAGTCGCTCCCCCCTGCAGAGTACTGTGTCACAGTACATACATACGACTGTGACCCTCGAAAGGTAAGGGTCATCAGCATTCTGTATGGCCTGTGAGGCAGGTTGAGAAAGACGCTGTCCCACAGAGGTGGTCCTTATGGTGACAGGATCAGAAACAGAGGATGAAGTAGAGGAAATCAACCTGCTACGTTCTTCGCAAGGTACAACCCTGCAAATATCCCCAGAGTGAAATGACCTCAGGTGTCGCTTCATAGTAGTGGTCCCAAAGCTGTAGTTACCGTGCTTCCCGCGACTGAGTATCATTTTGTACTCATTGCAGGTAACATGGTTCGCACGAGCCTTAGGACCATTCCCTTGAATTGTAAATAACCGCCACACGCAAGACTCACGCCTAGTGCGGGTAGTAGGGATTTCCTCTACCTCATTCTCATCATCCTCTTCTTCCTCCTCCGCATCCTCAGTCCTGTTCCCCTCTTCAGGCCCTTGGGGAGGTGGTGGTGGTGGAGGGGGTGGTGGTGGTGCTGAAGCAGGTGCAGCACCAAGTGGCAGTTCAGCAGCCAAGGATGCCATCTCGATGATGGTGTAGTCTGCAGGTGGCAGCAAAAATCACTGTATTCTGAAGAATAGCCAGAAACACAATGGGAATAAGCTCTTTGGCGTGGTCTTTTATAGGGGTGCTTGTGCGCGGTCCGCGGACATGCGCACTGTGCGCGGACAGATCGAACACAAAAAAAGGATCGGAAAGTTTCAAAAGGTATATAGAAACTCAAGATTGCTATGTGGGACTTGTGGCATGGTGAGATTTTATTGAAAAATATTATGGATTAACTGAAAATGTACTTTTAAATTGTTCGGGGACATGAACAGTGTCCGCATTTCAGGACACATGATGAGCGCGGGCGCGGTCATATGATCTGTTTGCGAACTAGTCTGCGAAGGAAGCGCCTGTCCGCAGGAAACCAAGTGCATGGAGATTGGTTAGCGCATGCGCATTGATGTCCTACGGACACTGTTCGGGTTCTGAAGTAATTAAAAGTGCGTCACACGTGAAACGAACATTTCAGGACACCGCGTGTGTTCTTAGAACAGTTTAAACTTGGTAGCGAACAGTAAGGACAGATATATTGTTCTTCAGGACACGTGTAATTTAGTTTATGTACGAACATTTCAGGACACCAATTGTGTTCTTAGAACAGTTTCAATTGGGTAGCGAATACTACGCACAGGTATAGTGTTCTTCAGGACATCTCCATTTTCGTTTACGTACGAACATTTCAGGACGCCAATAGGGTTCTTAGAACAGTTTCAATTGGGTAGCGAACACTACGCACAGGTATAGTGTTCTTCAGGACACATCATTTTCGTTTATTTACGAACATTTCAGGACACCAATTGTGTTCTTAGGACAGTTTTAAGTTTATAGCGAACATTACGGACAGATATAGTGTTCTTTAGAACACTTTAATTTTTGTTTCTTTGCAAACATTTCAGGACATCACGTGTTGACCAAATTATTAAAATTGGTCAACAGTAAATCAATTTTTTCTTTTATGTTGTCAAGCGTGTTTTCCAAAACAGCTTCTTCAGAGGTAGTTTCTATTTTGTTATGCTCTGTACAAAAAATATATATATATATGTTAAATGTATACAAAATAATAATATTTAAATGGTTTATATTATAAAGTGTTTACCATTAGTTTCACTATCTTGTGACATTTCTTCATGTGGGAAATTGTCCTCTTGCCATTCCAGAGTACTAGACATTTCTGTGAGAAAAAAAAAGATAATATATTGTTTAATCTAATACAGAAAGTTTATAAATATATGAGTAAAATGAAGTACACTTACTATTTCTGGTAAGATAAGTCCTATGTATTCAGTGGGTCGGGTCTTGTTCACAGTTCTGTTGTGTATGTGAGGTAATTATGTTGGAAGCCAATTTATGTTCTTGTGGTATATTCCATTTCAGAACATATTGTATTTAAATGAATGGTTAGTGTGTTACATATATGGGTTACATTTCTTATGTATTACTATATATAATGTGTTTGTGTGCTGGTTTTTGAATTTGTTAAATGTTCCTATATTATGATATAACAATAAAACATACCCCACCAGCCCCCCCCTCACAGTTTTTAGGTAGTGGTACTGTTCTCCGAACATGTCCGCGAACATTAAATAAGTTCGCGGACATCACGTTCATAAGAAGAGATCTAGTCAGTTCCATATGACATGTATATAAAGTCAAAGTCATTATTGTTAAGTTGTGCTACTAAACACCTATGAAATTCAGTGAAAAAACTTTGTTAAAGGGACGTTATGGTTCCAAGTAAAACCGAAAAACCCTTGAAATTTGCCAATTATGGTAAGCTAAGCAACCATAACTCGCGCCACCACCGTGCACTGCTAAGACTAACACCCAGGACATCAAAGATGACATCACAAATGTCATTGATGACATCACATGTGGATGTACTTCTTATGGAATATGTGTAGAAGGGATTCTTATTATGTTGCGAAAAAAGTGTCAAGAATCATTGCAAGAAATATACCCTAATAAGTGCATTGAACGATGCATTGATATAAATAGCATCCTATTATGGGGTTCTATCTAGTATACTAAGCTACTCATACAGAAACATAACATTGTGTGCAGCGTACAAGATGAAGGTATGATATTCGTAATGTTAATATGTTGAATAATGAAATGATAATTGTTTTCTTAATAGATTTTTGTGTACTGTGAAATATGTAATAAGTAGCTAATAAAACCCATGTATTACATAAATGCATTACTATAGACAAAACACAAAGACACAAGAACACATACCAATATGGGTATATACAGGGAAAGTGAAGTTAGCAAAAAAGCACAAGTAGTAGCAGAAACAATTCATAACTTAACTGATTAGTTTCATGCAAATAAATGATTGCTCTGTTTCAAAGCTGCTATTTACCATATGTATATGTATCACTTGATGTGATTGGACCCTAAGGAAAGTAGTGTGAGTACAATGTATACCAATATGACCATATACAGGGAAAGTACAGCCATAAAAAAAACAACAGAACTAACAGAAATTGCTCATAAGTCTAGTGATTATCTTTATGCACAAAAAGGATTGCTGTCTTTCAAGCTTGTGTTTTCCCATATGTATATGTTTCATATGATGTGACTGTACTCTAAGGGAATTACTGTAAGAACCTACTAGAAGGATACGTCTACAAATAAAATAAAATTCTTAGTTTCTGACTGTTACTGAAGAAAACCAGGTGGCCTAGATATGTCAGCAAAAGAAAAAATGGTGAGCCAGACATGTGATGTTATCAGTGATGTCATCAATGACATTTGTGATGTCATCTTTGATGTCCTGGGTGTTAGTCTTAGCAGTGCACGGTGGTGGTGCGAGTTATGGTTGCTTAGCTTACCATAACTGGCGAATTTCAAGGGTTTTTCGGTTTTACTTGGAACCATAACGTCCCTTTAACAAAGTTTGTTCACTGAATATATATATATATATAGTTGCCTTGTACCGCAGTATAAGGCTTTCGGAGTGCACTCCAGAAAACGGACCCACGTGGAAATTCCACTCTGGACCCAGAGTTACAAAAAAGACCAGCAGTCCTCCAAACATCCAAAATATTCTTTAATTAAATGCCATGGACAAAAGAAAATGTGCGGCAACGACACATTTTGCGGCAAAGCTAACCGCTTGATCACATTAAGGGTACAGAAACAAAAGAAGTACTTTTAAACTAGTGAGCTCTCTATGGTATGCAAGGATAGAGTGACCTGCACAATAGTAATCATGTGTATGCACAGTATCCGCCATGTTTGAACGTGTTTTAAACCCAAATGGGTTGTATAAAATGTACTAAAATGCATAAAATACATTTTATAAACACATCAAATTGACTGGCAATGTCTCTCTTTTCTCAACATGTAAACCATGCATAGTATGCATTATAATGACCTCTTATTGCACATGCTCCGTATATTTATTGTTGTGCTGCGCATATTCGTATAAATGTCATGCTAAGTTTACCGCATGTTGAGCCTGCTCAAAGTATGGAGCTGATAGTTCAACATAGATTTCAACGCGGAATTTTTAAACTGTCTACGTCTTTATTTGTACATCAAAACACGTATGTGTACTATATTGAAGGTGCGCAGACAATAGGCCAGTGAGTTTCGAGGTGAATGCTTGTCGTAAACCAAATTAATTGACTAAATAGCAATCAATATTCCCAGAATTCGAAAACGAATTTCTAAGGCAATATCACAATGTAACGTGTATCATTAGTTGGAATATTCATACAGCAGATTATTTGTAAGCTAGGCAAACTAGTTAAAGTGCAAGTGCCTTTGGACTGCCTCTGCAATTAAGCCAAGGACTGCCTGTTGCTAATAAAATGCTAGTGCATAAAAAAGCAAGCAGCTTTTTAAATATACCACATGTAAAAATGTATAAAGTGCAAGTGCCTATGTGCAAAATTGCAATAGCTAACCTTAGTGGGTAGTGTGCAAATAGCAATATAGCAGCATAAGAATCCTATACAAAGGTATATAAAGTGCTTTGTGCATACAGAGCCTAAATATTAAATCAGTAAATTATTTCCACACTGTCATATGAGTGATAATACAATTAAGATACATATTACGACAATGGATAAAACCTTAATAGTGAAACACACAAAGGAAAGAAATTAATATACTGGCCTTATGTGCATTAGAAAAAGGGGATGGGGGGGGACATGATAAGTACACTATAGTAAGAAGCAACCACAAGTTTAACTAGTGTTCCTAAGTAACACAGCAATAAAGTTGCTGACCCTATATAAGAAAAAAGAAGGGAAATATATTTAAAATTAGATAGCTAGAGGTAAAAAGAATCTAAAATTCATTCAATTACTGTCATAAAAATATTGAATTGATAGACTCTATAGCCTGCAAGCTAATGTGAGAGACAGAGGTGGTGTAAACAAAATATATATAGCATTGAGACTTATGTACAATATCAGTAAAGAACATAATGTAATCCCATAAGTATGTAACTAACTGATGGAACTACAAATTATGTTAAACGTGTAGCAGAGAATTACAAAGATTTACAAAGAATTGGTAAAGGGGGGGTATCAAAGTAAGCACTCAAGACTAAATACAATGCATCCTCATCATCAAGCATGGTAACAAATGCATAGTAAAAATACAGGCAATTTGTTTAGGTCCCAAGAAAGGTATAGAGTTCCTCATCTAGGTTATGTCCCTTCGGTTTCTTGATTTCTAAGTCAAAAATGTATTTTGTCTCAGTTTGTCTAAAGAGCAATTCCCGGTTTCCTCCTCTTGGTGCCTTTGGAATTATATGTATCCCAAAGTAGGCGAAGCCTTGTAGGTTACCTCCATGTATTTCCTGAAAATGTAGAGCCATCGGATATGTGGGATCAATGTTCTTGATGGCTCTTATATGTTGCAGTATCCTAAGTTTCAATTTGCCAATAGTACTACCAACGTACCATTTGTCACATGGACAGGTGAGCACATACACAACATACTCAGTTTCACAAGTGATATGAGATTTAATGATCATGTTTTTGTGTAGTATAGGATGGAGGTAGTTTTTGGTATTTTTGGCGAATTTGCACGCCTTACATTTCATACATTTCTGAAAACCATCTGGTGTGACTCCAAGCCAACTTTGGCCTGTTGAGACAATTTTGGGACTCATATAACTGGATACAAGGTTATCCCGGAATGAGGTAGAACGCGTTAAGGTATGATGTTGATGTTATTACCCAGAATGCTTCGCAAATGTTCATCTTGTTTCAATATATGCCAATGTTTATGCATTATATGACGTATATCATTGGAAGCCTTGTTATACGTTAGAATTAATCTGGTGTCTCCTGTTTTCAAACTAGTCACTGTTGAGACTTTAGACATCAACAAAATAGAGCGGTCTTTTTCTTGTGCCTTGTTGTACGCTCTTTCCAGCACTTTCTAAGGATAGCCCCTTTCTAGGAACTTTAGAGCCATACTTCCACATTCTTTGTCAAAGGTTTCAAGTTGGGAACAGTTTCGTCGTATGCGAATTAATTCGCCATAAGGTATGCTCCACTTCAGAGCTGTGGGGTGGTTGCTTTTGGCATGAAGTGGTACGTTTGAACTGGTTGGTTTACGGTACAGTTCTGTCACTAGTTCACCTTCTGCCACAATAACAAGAATATCTAGATAGACGATAGCAGTCTTGCTATGGGACTCGGTGAACTGTAGATCAAATTCATTGATAGTAAGTACTTTGACAAATTCCAACCATTCAATAGTGGACCCATCCCAGATGATAAAGAGGTCATCTATGTAACGTAGCCAAAGTACAACCTTATCTGTATTGTGAGCATTAGTAGATGTCCAGACTTTAAACTTCTCCCACCAGCCCATAGTGCGATTGGCGTATGAAGGAGCAAACGTAGTTCCCATAACTGTACCTTGCAATTGAGTGTAGAAGTTCTTGTCAAACAAAAAGCTGTTATTTGTCAAGCATAAATTGATCATTTCCAGAATCATCTTGCCATGTTCTAAGAAGTTGAGTGATCTGGTTTTTAGAAAGTAATCACATTATTTCAGGCCATCGATATGCTTGATAGATGTGTAAAGAGAAACCACATCAAGTGTGACTAGCATATATAAATATATCTACAGTTCAACGACGAAGAAACCGCCGTTGCGGCGAGTGGCACTCCTGTGATTAGATTTGTAATTTCAAAAAATCAATATGTCAGTTTGATGAGAATATCAAACTTTATTGTTCCAAAAGGATAACATTTCTGCTGGAACACACACAAATATTTCACCTCCTCATAGGAAATCCATGCCAGGGAACAGCAGGCTGACACGTTTCGCCACTGTCGTGTGGGTTGTTCACAGTAGCTGGCCCATTACCAAAACTGAGTTTAAAAACACTCTTCACATGTGATAAAAACAAACAAGGTGACTTTTTGCTTTAGCTAAACCAGTGCGGCCATCTTGGCTTGGGATAATTAATTCCCACGTTTAGATGTATTTACGCACCGTTGTGCTGTTTTGGGGATACAGCTTGGGATGAGCCTTTTGGCAAATATTTCAAGTGCAAAATGCATTGTATACAAACATGTTGAATACGCTCGGTCTAATCCCCAAGTAAAGTGCAAAGGTTTACAATGCATAGTACTTATATGCTATGGGGTACTTCGTAATGCATTTAATTGGAGTCATTTATAGATACTATGTCATGCCCTTATAATCGTTCATGTATCTAGGCCAATCACAAATACAGTGCAAGATGTGCATGATTGGAGATATGTCTAGGGATGACCCTCTGGCGAACATATACAGTGCATAGTGCATTATCCAAAAACTCACTCGTAAAGAGCAATGATTTGAAAAGCATAGTATTTATGTGCCACGAGGTACCATTCCACTCGCTTATCAGTGCTATGCCATAACATAATAATAATTCATGTAACCAGGCTGATTGCAAATGAAGTGCTTGATGTATACTGTCCATACAGATAAATATTAAATGATGCGATCAACCAATTGCCAAAATCCATGACACTCAAGCGATTTGATGCCCATACCTAACAGGTGCATAATTGCCAGTAGTGATCAATACCTCTGTCAGAGAAGCATGATAATGTCCCATTGCATTGAATTTATATTCTAACCCAATGTAACAGAAATACAGTGCATTCTGTGTGATACTCAAGCATATTAGAGTGACATTGTTTGACCCAATATTTGGGAGCCGGATCAAGGTTTGCTCCGTTTCTCTAACATATGGCATGGATATTCAAAAAACAATAACCCCATGTGCATAGATTCAGTGCCAACAGCTTGAGGCACAAAGAGTCAAAACACTGAAAAAACGTTGTTAAAGGGACGTTATGGTTAAGTTGCACTATTAATAACCTATGAAATTCAATGAAAAAACTTTGTTAAAGGGACGTTTTGGTTACAAGTAAAACTGAAAAACCTCAGAAATTCGCCAGTTTTGGTAAGCTAAGCAACCATAACTCACACTGCCACCGTGCACTATTAAGACTAATACCCAGGGCATCAAAGATGACATCATAAATGTCAAAGTACGTCAAACTGAACATTCGTCCATCAGAACGTTCATCATATGGCACACAGCACACTTTCAATCCACACTTCAATAAATATTATTTAAAATCTTGCTTACATCAAGTTTTGCGAATCCATTCTTCTGATGTAACAGAGGACGAACCGCTTCAAAACACAGTTTTCTGAAATAGAAACTTTACTTTCCGATTTCAGCTTTCAATATAGTGAATCTTATCATTTCTTTGTGGATTTCCAACACATTTAGTCCTTCAAATTCTTAGTGCGGTGTATTCAAGGACGCATAGCAATGAGACCCTTCATGTAGCGCTCACAGCATGTCCGAATCAGTTACATTTTTGGAAACACGTGCCACAAAAATGAACAATATTACTGGCAATCAGTGTACTCAAAAACAACAAAATATTTCACGTAAACCTCCCCAGAGCAGGAGCCCTCCCCAGAGCAGGAGCTCTGGGCCACACACCTGGAGCACCCCCTGCACCCCCACCGGCCGACACATTCAGAAAAGCCAGAACCTTCTCCCCCACCCGCTCCCAGCCCAGCGTGAGCGTGCTGGAAAACTGGCAAATAATTGCAAAATCCATTTCGAGCATTCGCGAAGCGAAACCAGAAACTTCTAATCCACAAAAGGTTGCTGCCTTTATTTTTCAAGCACCGAAAGCCATTTGGCCTTTGCTTGATACATAAGGCTCTTTGCCATTCCAAGATGGCCGCCTCGAGTGCCTGCACCTCTTCCATTCATTTGAGCTCGTACCTCCCTGCCCTGATTGGCTCCATCTGTTGCTAAATTGCCAATCAGGGAACAGGGTAGGCATGAGCCGGCCTCCGTGTGAAGGCTCAGGTGCTGTCTGAGCTGACCGAGATGCAGACTGCACCAGGACATTATACCCTACCACTTCCAGCCCTGCTCACCATTCACCTACCTTGTCCTTTTTGACTCCTGAATTTACCTAGTCTGCCCGCTGGACCTGGAAACTGCAAACACCATACTTCATTGATTTCCCGGCGCCATATTTCATCACACAGAGGTAACCTATATGCGACCTTCTGCCAGAGATACTTACTATATGGGCCACAGCCGTACATATACCATGTATGTATATGCAATCAGTTGTTTCTACTCTAAACATGACAGATTGATGTATTTAGCTATTTAAATGTACACTGCATCGCTGATAGCTGCATTTAGCCTGCCTTGATAGCTGTATTTAGCCTGCCAATACACAGTATTTTTGAAAGTTGCATTTAGCCTGCCATGCCACTGTACTTTTGAAAGTTGCATTTAGCATGCCACTCCACTGTACTTTTGAAAGTTGTATTTAGCCTGCCTTAATAGCTGCATTTAGCCTGCCACTGCACAGTATTTTTGAAAGTTGCATTTAGCCTGCCACGCCACTGTATTTTTGAAAGTTGCATTTAGCCTGCCATGCCACTGTATTTTTGAAAGTTGCATTTAGCCTGCCTTGATAGCTGCATTCATCCTGCCACTACACAGTATTTTTGAAAGTTGCGTTTAGCCTGCCACGCCACTGTATTTTTGAAAGTTGCATTTAGCCTGCCATGCCACTGTATTTTTGAAAGTTGCATTTAGCCTGCCTTGATAGCTGCATTTATCCTGCCACTACACAGTATTTTTGAAAGTTGCATTTAGCCTGCCACGCCACTGTATTTTTGAAAGTTGCAATTAGCCTGCCACGCCACTGTATTTTTGAAAGTTGCATTTAGCCTGCCTTGATAGCTGCACTTAGCTTGCCACTACACTTCTGAAAGTTGCATTTAGCCTGCCTTGATAGCTGCATTTAGCCTGCCACTACACGGTATCTTGATATTGCAACGTGTTTGTCATATTCAGCTACCTATGCGGTATCTAGCCTCTGACTGCTGCAAACTTATCCCAGTCCAGCCCCGCCACCTGACCTCCACACACTACCTACCATTAACAAAATGTACCTACCAGGCATCTACTCAGTACTGTTGAGAGTCATTCTCTCCCTTATCAATTCCCTCACTGATCTAAGTTTTACCCTTCGTGGGGCCCCCATAGGCATTACTTCTACACCTTCCAGTATATCTCACCTCACAACTACTTTGCCCCACCTGTCCAAACCATGCAGCCTCCCGGCCAGAAATACCAGACTACGCGGCAGACTACCTAAATTATACGAGCCTCGAGCCAGAGACACCACCCAGTCTATACTTACTAGCCGCTCCCCAACTATGTACACAACCACCCTCACTAAGCCTCCTCCTGAAAGACCTAAACACAGTCAAACTAACACCAGGTCCAAGCATAAGGTGCACGACACAGATTCTAATCCCACTCACACCAAAAGTACTGTCTCGCCCATAAGAGGTGCCATAATAAATGCACGCTCTATAGTAGCCCACGCTACAGATTTAGCAGATCTCATTCTAGCAGAAGACTTAGACTTCATAGCCATTACAGAGTCCTGGCTCCATGCAGCCGCAGGCCCAGCCCTCTCACTAGCCATCTCTAACGACTACACCATCCTCCGAGTGGATAGAACACAATCTAGAGGTGGCGGCCTAGCCATAATTGCCAAAACGTACCTCAACATTAGACTTGACTCCTCCAACCACCTACCATCTTGTGAATCACTCACAGCTAAGTTGCCTACTGCCAACTCCCAAACTATATCCAGTCATTTATTCTACAGACCTCCTGGACCCATAGGTTCTTTCGAGGAGGACCTCTCGACTATCCTTACCAACAACCTAAAAAACTCCTCCCAGTGCCTCATTTTAGGGGACTTCAACTTAGGCCTAAATGACCCCAAAGACTATCAGGCCACCCTCATCAATAATACAATATCAGAACTAGGCTTCACCCAAAGAGTGCTCACCCCTACCCACATTAAAGGGAGAACCCTTGACTGGGTAGCTGACTATAACTGTGTAGCCTCCATTTCAGCTAACTCCCCACAACCATGGTCTGACCACCATCTCCTCTCCTTTGCCCTTGAAGCCCAAAGTCCCATCATCAACAATGTGCTAGCCTCAGCTATCCCCACAAGAAGTAAGAAAAATATCACAGTGGAAAAATTAATCCCACTCATCTTACCGACTCTGAACCAACTCCCAGCCACCTCCACCCCTCATGACCTTGTAGAAGGCTACAACAAAATTATGACCTCAGCCCTTAACTCCATTGCACCGTTAAAGATTAGAAAATGTAAGCCGAAAAAACACCTGAACTCCTGGTTCTCCCCTCACCTTAAAGCTCTTAGATTCGAGAAACGCAAAAAGGAACAAGTCTGGAGACAATCTCCCACAGACAACAAGTTGACTCTCAATAAAATAACATCCACCTACAAAAAAGAAATCATAGCCGCCAAACAAGAATCCTTCAACCAGAGAATAACACAAGCTAACTCCAGCACCAAAGAATTATTCACTATCATTAAAGAACTGTAAACACCTATTCTGACTCCAGACACATGCGTTAAAGACAAACAATGGTGCACCAGTGTCCAAAACGCACTGTCTAATAAAGTAGCAGGCCTCCAAATTAAAATCAACAAAAAGAAAGATTCCCTAACCAAATTGACGAATTCCTCTAAAACTGCCTCTAGGCCCACATCCCAACACTCGAGGCCCAACAACCCTCTTATCCGCTTCAGCTTCTCCAAAGTCTCCACCTTAGAAGTGGAAAAAATAATTCTCAGCCTTAAACCATCAAACTGCAAGGGTGACCCCTGCGCTTTCCAAATCATCAAAGATGCAGCTAGAGATCTTTCTCCATTCATTACCAAACTCATTAACACTTCCTTCTCTTTAGATACCATCCCCAGCAACCTTAAAGAGTCCTGGGTCCTCCCCCTTCCCAAAAAACCCTCTCTTGACCCTTCTATACCCACCAACCACAGGCCTATTACCACAGTGCATTTCTTGCTCAAAATCCTAGACAAGGCAGCATACCTACACATACAAAATTACCTTGAACAAAACCATCTCCTGGGCATTCGGCCATCAGGCTTTAGACCCCAACACGGGACAGAAACGGCCCTTATCGATCTGAAGGCCCAAATTGACACTTTGAGAGACAATGGGAAAACTGCCTTACTGCTCCTCCTAGACCTCTTGGCAGCATTTGTTCTCGTAGATCATAAAACTCTATGCAACCATCTGGACTCAGCGGCCCACTTCTCCCACAAAGCCATCGGCTGGATCGAGTCATTCCTAGGCAATAGATCTATGTGTGTCTTCTCCACCTCTGCCGCCGCAGACCCCATCCCTATCACTTGTGGAGTCCCTCAGGGATCTTGTGTCTCCCCCACAACGTACAACGTGTTCACAAAGCCCCTGTTTGATGATCTCGATGGCCTGGGTATCACCTATACTAACTATGCCGATGATACCCAGATCCTCATCCCATTGACGGGAGATTACAACCATGATTTTGCCTTGGTGAACAGGGTGTACCTCATCATCCCGGCATGGATGGCCTCTCATAGTCTATGCCTGAATGATGACAAGACTGAACTCATCATCCTCGGCTCCACTCCTAACATCACCAAACTGGACCACAAATACACTAGCTTCATCATTGAAGGGAACCTAATCACGGTAGCCAAAGAAGTAAAAACTCTAGGAATATACATTGACTCCTCCCTCTCCTTCCACAAACAGGTCAGCTCCATGGCATCTTCCATGGCATACACCTGTAAATTAATAAGAGCAGCTAAACCATTCCTATCCTCACAGAGCTGCATCACTCTAGCTAGAGCCCTTGTACTTTCAAAATTGGACTACTGTAACACCCTCTATGTAGGAGCCAACAAACAGGTCACCAACAAAATCCAGACATTGCAAAACAATGCTCTCAGAGCAGCACTTAGTATCTCTAAGAGAGAACATATTTCCAATATCAGGAGAACTCATAACTGGCTCACCACTACAGACAAAATCCTGCTAAAAGTAGCCTTGTTAACCCCTAAATGCCTCAACAATGCTGCCCCCCGCTACCTAATCGACAGAATTTATAGATACACACCTAACAGACCCACTAGATCCTCAAATGCAAATTTGCTCACAGTTCCCAGGTTCAAACAAACCAAAATGGACGGCAACAGTTTTTAGGTGAAAGCAGCCCAATATTGGAACTCCCTACCACCCTCCTTAAGGATTTCTCAATCCTATACCCAATTCAGACATAACTACATCCAGTGGTTAAAACGTAATGACTGCTAACTGACTGCCCAACCTACCATGTCACTGTAAACCGTGTAAATATGTATATTCTTAAACTGTATATCACTGCCTCTATTGTAACTGTTTTTACCTATGTACTCACTGTAAATACTGTACAGCACTGTAACTGAGCTGAGAATATCCTTGTCTGCTCCTGCGCCCTCTTACCCTCGGGTCTGGCGCGCAATATAAGTGAATAAACAAACAAACAAACCACATATCACAGGCGCGGTCCACACAGGCACGGATTTCCCTGTATGTCAAATAGTCATCTGCCCGCTGCTCTCTTCTATGAGAAGCATTTCCCCAGCAGAAACTTGGAGCGACAGAATGGAAATAATCATGAAAAAAAGAAGTTTGTCAGAAAGAGCTGCAGGTACATTGTTCCCACGCCCCACACAGCCTTGTGGATAATGCAAGGGTCTTGAATTTCAACCTTAAAGCAACCATGAAGGCATCGCAGTTTGTCCAGCATATTTGCTGGAACCTGAAGGGATAATAGTGATGCGAAGAAAGTTCATTGATCACGTAAAAGTGTAGAGACATGAAGAGTGCAATACAGGCTTACTAGCTTCTGTGTACATCTATTCCCGCAATCATATCCATTTCTGCATTCATGCACACGCCTCTCGTTGCTCTCCACAGTAAGACGTAAATGGGCAAAGGCCACAGGCGCTTGTTCATAATGCACATTGGCAATACAAATTCCTTCACCCATTATTTCAATATTGGCTAACACTGTGGCACATAAACTTTCCCCTATTGCAATCTGCAGCCACTTATCATAGTACCTACTTTCCAGCATGGCCAGACTTAATTTACTTTATTCATTTATTTCTAGGCTATTTGTGAAGCGCCTACACCCAAAGAAAATGTGTACGTTGCAACAAATCCAAAAAAGTGTCAGAGGGCAGGGAACAAACAGCAATGATAAGATAAGTCATTTATAACGTGCCTGTACACAGGTGTTTGTTGGCGCAACAAGACAAGTAAGGGAAAAACAAAGGGAAACAGTACAAATGATCTTACTATGCCTTTTGTAATTCAAATGATGCAAGTGCAAGGGGAAACAAGAGGAGATGTGCCAGGGGGATGGAAGGGGACAATGCAATAAGCAAACTCCAGTAAGTGAAGCTGGGGTGGCAGGCTCTAACTAAGTGCAAATAGACATGGCACCATGGGGTTGCAGATAGATCCCATAGTGCGTGGTGGGCCTGGAGACGGTGCATGAGGCTACTGGTCATGAGGCAACCTGGTCCCAATAAGGTTTGGAGGGGGGCCAGGTAACCAGTTAGTGCAGCAGAAACAGAACAACAGCAGTGGAGAGTGAGAGTGAAAGCAGAGCATAAAAGAAAATCTTCAATTACTTCCAAAACCTGAGGTGTTCCTGCTCAAATTTCAGAGAGGCAGGGGAGCTGTGCCAGAGGGACTCACCAGCCGAGGAGAGAAATCTATCCCCCACACTCTCTACCTAGAGAAGCATCTAACCCTTAGACAGTTGGAGGTGAATGAGCAAAGGGGTCAAGGTGAAAGAATTTTAGGAATATAAAGTTGCAGGTAATGTGGTTCCTGGCCCCAGAAAGCCTTGTGAAGAATGCATAGGGTCTTAAACGTGATCATTGCAGCTACCAATTGAAGCCAGTGTAGAAATTTCAGGACTGGAGATATATCATCCCTTCGCTTAAGGCCATGGACAAGTCTTACAGTCCTGTTCTGGATAAGTTGCGGAGGTCGAAGAATAGAGGCAGGAAGATTTAGAAAGAGGATGTTACAATAGTCCAGCCAAAGGAGCTCTAGAGCTCTTGTAACAGTGCACATCTGGGGGAAACTAACAAAAGCAACAATACCTCTCAGTAGGTGCAGCTGGTAGTGGTACTTCTTAAAGATGTCCGTTATGTGAGGACAGAAGGAGAGGGTGGAGTCAAAGATGACACCAGGGTTTCTTTCCTCACTAGAAGGAGCAGGTATAGGACCCAGGGAAGAGAGCTGGAAAGAAAAAAGGGAAATCAGTAGCAGGGGTCCAATAAGAATGATGTCAGTTTCACTGGCATTAAGGAAGACATTATTGGAGGCACACCATGCCTGTATCACACATACATCGTCAGCAATAAACAAGAGAGGAGAGGATGCTGCACACATCTTGAAGGAGAGCTAAGTTTCATCCGCATAAAACTGAAAGTTAGAAAATAATTGAGAGATTAGGTGCGCTAGAGGCGCCAAGTAAAGGTTGAAGAGCCACAGTGAGATGTGCGGTCCCTGGTCTTGAAGCCAATAATAAGTCTTGCAGCCTTATTTCGAATTAGCTGGAGGGGCAGAGAGAGAAAGCCGGTAGATTAAAGAAGAGGCTGTTGCAATAGTACAGCCTATTTATTTATTTATTTATTTATTTATTTATTTCAATTTTTGTAATGCGCCACATGCCTGTGGGCCTCAGAGTGCACAAAGAGAAAACAGACAAACAACAAACAAAAGGGGGCAGCAGGGGGTGTCAGCAAGGAGAAAGCAGGCTAAGTTCAGCCCGGGTTCAGTTGGAAAGAAACATTTTCATTTCTTTTATAAAAAGGGCCAGATTTTCAGCCATGAATATATGTCCTGGAAGTAGATTCCACTGCAGAGGTGCTTGGACATTGAAGGATGTACCTCCAAAGTGTACCAGTTTGTACCTAGGTTGAGTTTGGGGCAAGCAGAGGAGCGAAGCTTCCTTCTGCTTATCTCGGTTTTAATCTGTCAGGCAGGCAATTTTTTGACATTTGAAGGAAAGGGTCAAGATTTTATGAGTAATCCTGTGTCGAACAGGCAAACAATGAAGTGACCTCCTGGCCTCCGAGATATGAGCACATTTAGGCAGTCCCTAATGGCTCGAACCGTGTTGTTCTTTGTGACTTGCAGGGCTTTAATGTTACCTTGTTTGGTGTCTGCTAGCGGACTATTACAATAGTCAAGCCTAGATTTGACTAGTGCGGTGGCAAGCAAGGCACAGTTGTTGGTAGAAAGAATGGGGCGAATATAATTAATTTGCTTTGTGATAAGGCTGCAAGATGAGCGGATAAAGACGACATGGGGCTGCATTGATAGCTCATCATCAATAATGACAGCCAACATCTTTACCTTCTTCAATACTGGAATAGTATTAGCAGAAATAGGGAATTTGGCATAGGCAGGATCTAATTTGTTCAGACAATCTTTTGAGGCCTAAATCAAGAGCTCAGTCTTTTTACAATTAAGAGTGAGCGAATTATCAGCCACCCAGGCCTGGATGGCTTTATAGATGGTATTGATGGGAGCCGAATCCTGCTCGTAATTCCTGCTAAGCTGGAAGTCAACCTGGGTATCATAGGCATAGTTTGTATACCGGACTCCCAATGCATCCAGCATGTCAAGAAGTGGTTGTATATAGATATTGAACAATGTCGGGGAAAGACATGAACCCTAAGGGACCCAACATGTTTGAAAAATGGGGTTAGGACTTTTTTCTCCAACAGCCACTCGGACAGGGAGCAAGAAATGATAAAATCGACTGGGAGGCAATATTTGAACAGTGGGCAACCTCCCCCAAGCCTGTCATCAAGAGCGAGTGGTCCATCAAATCGAAGGCCGCAGTGAGGTCCAGAAGCATCAGCAGGGCGGAATGACCATTAACCACCATGCCAGCCAAGGTGGATTTAAGGTCCAGCATGGCGGTTTCCGTCCCGCGCTGAGCTCTGAAACCTGATTGGCGTACGCTGAGTATCTTGTGGTCTTCGATATGTTTTTGCAATTGGAGATATGCCAATTTATCCATGATCTTAAGGATAAATGGCCCATTCCTAATGGGCCGGTAGTTGTCTAGATCCTGTGGGTCAAGATTGGATTTCTCTGCAACGGTGTGATCCAAGCCTCCTTGAGAGAGGAGGGGACCACGCTTTCATCAAGATTGATGAGCCTAGTCATCCAAGGTGCTAAAACCTCAAGGGAGCCCTTGAAAATATTCACGGAACAACAATCTGTTGGATAGGTGATAGGTTTGTGGTCCTCAATGGTTTTGGTAACTTGTTCTTTGGTATAATGTGAGCAATTGAAACATGGTATGTTGTTCATATCAGGGGGAGGGGCTTTGAGCCAGTTTATTGACTATTAGTTTCCTGCATGGTAAAAAGGTTATTAATGGTTTCCTTATGAGTGGGAATTTTGGCCAAGAAGCCATCATGGATTGTCTGACACCAGGCAGCATCCTTCGTGACAACATTAATAGTAGGGGTTTGGATCCTGAAAATCAATCAATATCTTAAAGAGCTCACTAACATTAGAGCAAGCATTATTAATCTGATTGTTGTAGTGAGATGACTTGGTTTGGAAGCACCTCAAGACCTTCCTCTTTGTTCTGCTTTTGCTCTTCCTCTCCCCTGCTGTTCTGGTCTGCTTGGCACCAGGCACCTGTTTACTCTCTGCTTTCCGGGTCCAGGTCCCTGCCCAGCCAGCCACACACCCACACTGCCTCCTGACAACCCTGCAATTGGGTCTGTATCTGTTACCCTACAGTCCCCCTACTTGCACTTATCAGACACCCGTTGTCTGTGCCTTAACCTCGCACTTGCCATCTCACTGGCTGCACTACTGGTTTTTGTTGTTTTATCCCTTGCTCAGCACTTTCCACTTCTCCCCTCTCCCTTGCACTTTCCCCCTTCCTTCTCCCCTGCGCTTGCTCATTATCAATGTCACTGGGACTAGAAAGATTGTGGGTTCGTCCCTCTTGTTCCCCTCCCGTGCCTCTTTGTGCTCTGAAAAACTTGTGTATGAGCGTGATACAAATAAAATATCATATCATATAATTTTCTCTCGATGCGAGAGATAACCGCGGCAATAGTTGAGGATATGGGAAAATGAAACACAGGAAAATTGTTATTTCGAGGTAAGAAAACATGCAAATGCCATCAGGCTAGAGGTGGGGAGAGTGTGTCTAGAGGGCAGCAATTGACATTTGGGAGTTGTAGGGGTCTAGGGACTGAGTTTGCAACACAAAGCTGTCTGTAGCCTTGGCTACAGCATCAAACAGCCGACATTTTTTAATATGGATTAAACGTGAAAAACATTTATTTACTGCAACATTATAAAACAGGATGGGACATGTATTACACCGTTGTTGCAGAATTTAACATGTATTAAACATGAAACACAATTATTTACGGCAACATTATAAAACAGAATGGAACATGTATTACACCATCTGTGGGCAACATTATAAAACTGAAACAACAAAATAAAAACACATTAGTGCTGAACACTGCCTTCGAGAACCCTGGCCTGTAGGAGTTTGTGACACAGCAGTTACGTATTATGCTACAATTATATTATTGTGCGGATTCTCCCAAGTTTCATACTTAGTCTTTTACAATTGTTCATATTAAATTGTAGGCTAAGTATGAAATGTATGCACCATGAAGCACTAAGCCCTTGTGGCATAGTGGTTGAATGCTGGTCCTTAATTCTGGCAGAACAGGGTTCAAGACCTTTTTTATTTTTTTATTTAAAAACAATATATTTTGGTAAACGCTCTATATTCTGGACTATGTAGTCTTAACAGGCATGCCTACGATCCATGTGGCCTCCTTCATATAAACGTTCACCAAATCACTGCATGATTTTAAGGATGTCTTTTGAGTTGCACTAGCAATGAGCTAATAATAGTTGTGTGTCTTCCATTGCACATGAGCCAGCGCAAACAAGACTTTCTTTGGAGCTCAAGGGAGGACTTGCCACACAGTCCCATTATTCTTTTAATCTAATGCGCTACTTTAAGACTTTGAAAACGGTGGGGGAAAGTAGACACCACTCCTCTCCAGCCCCTTATTCTCACTTTCCCCAGCTGAAAAAAATATATTTAACTATTTTACACCTCCTCTGATTCTACATTACGTACCTCTTCATTCAACAACTTACAGATCCCCTACTGCCATTCAACCCAAACAAATAGAGGTGCAGGAGGAATTATGAATGAAGCCAAGTTACATGTCTTGACTATATTATTAGATGTTACACATCCCTTGTTATTTGGAAGATGATCAATCAGATTTCCTTTTTACTTTGCATGTTGGGACTTGTATACAGGAAATTGCTGGACAAAACAAAACTACAACTGACAAAATGCAACTAAAAACAAGAACTGGATGGGCATCTTCCAAATTAAATGGAGACATGAACACACACACGCACACACACCGACCTACACACACACACACTCGACATGTCACTATGCTCACACACATGGGTGCACATGCATGTGCACACACTAACACTCACCTCGTGGAGCAAATGCACACTGCATGCACAATCCCTCATGCACACCTTCACACCATGTACACACACACACACACACTCTCATCAAACACACACACATTGCATGCAAACTCTCTCAGATGACATTCACACCTTCACACCACACATTTTCCCTTACACTGCACATATATTAACCATTATGTTACAATGATATTATTGCTTGGATTCTCACAAGTTTCATAGCTAGTCTTTTATCATTGAACACATTAGATCATAGGCTAATAATAAAATGTATGGCCCATGACGCTACACGCCATTGTGGCCTAGAGGTTATATGCTGCTCCTTGAACACTGGCAGGCTAACATTCAAAGGTATTGTTTTATTTGTTATTTAACTAATTTAATCACAACTGGGACGTGGCAAGGTTTGTTGCAATGCAGTCATGTGATCTTATTTGGCATATGGGCGTTTAGACGTGGCTGCAATGTTAGCCCCGTCCAAACATCAATTACGCCAAAATAACAATGCCAGAATGGCTTTCGCGTTGAAAAGCGCGCACCGACATGGGTACTGCAGCTGAATGGGCACGCTGAGTCGGCACACAGCAAAATGATGGCGCCGAAAGTGGTGTACCACTTGCAGCACGCTGCTTAACCAAAATGTGTGGTCAATGGCATATAATTTAATCTCACTACGCATTGCCTAAAAACATTGTGAGTTCTCAAAGCCGGCAATCCGAAGTGCATAGCTAGTGGTCTGGTAGCATTTTAAAATCACTCTCCCTGCCCGAAGACTATGCTAGTGGTTTGAAAGAGTTCTAAAAATCAATTGAAAAACAAAATCCTTTAAATTCAAGGAAACATCTTTAGTAGTTGCAGGGATGTTAAGGTGAGCAATACATTGTAATAACACCTTTGAAATTCAAAGAAAACACTTTAGTTGCAGGGAGGTTAAGATGAGAACTTAACGCAACGAAACCCCAGAAATTCAGCTAAAGCCACCTTAAATTTGCACCCCCTGTGGCGAAGCCTATGACCACAAGAATGACATCACAGTTGCCTGCTGGTTTATCCAACCCAGGGCTATGCAAACTGATTTTCTGAATTATGAATGCGTTGATTCCTGATAATTGACTATTCTGGCTGTGGTTGATGGGAGCTGTAATCCAAAATATCTGCAGAGCCAAGGGTTGCATCCCCTAATCTTTACAGGATCGGGCCTTGCAGTTACTAAGACAGTACAGTCTTCCTTCCTAACATGTAGCCCCTTTATGGAAAGTAAGGACTGGGACCATTAATTTAATTGTGCTGTGGGATGCTTTAACCCACTAGTCCAGGCCCTGCAACCTCACTGTGCGCTGCTTGCATCAGAAACAACAGGATGGCCGCCAAAAAGATCTTTGCGCTAAAAATCTCTGAAAGTTCGCAGAAAAACCAGAAAAATAGGCCGCCAATCCATTTTGCCTATGTCAGTGGTAACACAAGAGACCACTGCCAAAACCTATTATTTGGCTGCCCACAGAGGAAAATGAAACCACTTGAAAAGGCAGTGCTGCATTGCTGAGGAAAACCCAGAACTGCTTTAAAATCCGTTTTTCCTTGGCTGTGGAAAGTGCAAAAAACATGGCTCCCAAACATCACAAAAGATCCAGCATCCTTGTTGGGTGTGAAACATCACTTTATCAAAGAATTCACCTAAGCAAAATGTCAGTAGAAACATCTTTTATCAGAAGGAAATCCACATTTAAAGATGCTTGCTGGGAAAAATATGTTAAAAATGGGTGCAGTACCGTCGCTCGCCTGTGTCAGAAGCCGGCATTTACTCATACTGTCATTTAAACTTATGCCTTAAAATCAAAGTATGGAAGAGAAAAGAACTCCGATCAAAAGCAAAAAGAGGTGGATACAATTCAAAACTATATTTTAAAAAGACTGAAACTAAGAGATTTGTGGATATATTTGTCAAAAATGTAATTTGTATTTTAGGAAAAGACTATTTTAAACATGGTTTTAAAAAGTAAGTTAAAGCCATTCCACACCTTCTACCCAACAAAGGAATCTTCCCCCCTGCTCTCTTTTGAGAAACTGGCAGGGAGGTGTGAAAGGAACTGGGAGGGGGACTTTGGCCTGTTGCTCTGCCAGGGGACAAAAGACTCACTTGACTTAAAAGAAAATGTTAATTTGGGCGTCAATAGAAACCAGCTGCTGGCAGGAACAAGCTCAGGTTGCATCTCTGGCTCAGCCAAGCCTTGGAGGCGGAGCTAGACTGAAATGTGTATTTGGTACTAAAGAAAATATATGTTTGAGAAAAAGACATAGAAAACTGTGCTAAACTTTTAAAAATCTGGAATTTATAGATTGTTAAAATGAAAATGTTGCTCACAAGTAGAAACTTCTCTGGAATTTGTGCGATGTTCAGAGAATGTTAGGAATATGAAAATTTACAGGAATATGCCCAGATGTTATGCGCATGTATGTGGAAAAAGTGGTACAGATCTGACACTGGGTAACCGACTAAAAGCACAAAAAACAGTCATTTGTGAACCGAAACTCTTAGGAAGATGAGACTTTGATAGATACATGCCTTATACAATTTGGGATATAAATATGTACTATTAGTAAGTTGGTGATATTGTAAATATGATTTATGTGAAAAATTAGATATACTGTACGGATACAAAGGGGAGGGTTTATCCCTGGACCATAAACATGACACATCATGACACTCTGGTTGCTTCTCAAATCAGGGGAGAGGAAATTCTCTGACCTATCGGATTCCTAGAGGGTTGGGCTTAGTATAATCAGCCTACCCAACCCCTTGGGAAATACATAAATAGGGACTGTTGAGGACCTAGAGGGAGACACATTCACCCATCAACTGATTTTATTAGCGAAGCGCTCTGCAGGAAGAACCCAGATCAAGACTCCAGAACCCAAAGCAGAAGGCCCAATAGAAAGCTGAACCCTTCTCAGCTGGCCTTTAAAATCTTGCAACCTGATTTTAACCCCAAACTTCCAAGGGGCACAACCAATTCAACAGCCAGGCTGTGCTGTTTTTCTGCTTCTTGTCAAGAGCCTTGCTAGAACCCAGAGATCCAAACCAGAGCTGTAACCCAGAACCAACCCGTCAGATCCAGTCCAAGAAGCCGTGCAGAGACCCAGTGCCGTGCTGCGTGCAGAACCGGGTGCCTGAATCCTGTCCGGTGGCGAGCAGATTCCAGTCCAAACCCTTGACCAGATCCCTGACAGGCATATTCCGAAACCATAGTTGTGAATATTTAGCATAGAATTGTCCATAGCCAATCTCTTATCATTAAGTAATCTAATCCAACCCATTCAAACATATCCAGACTGCATTGTGGAATCTCTTTTGTCTGTCCTGAATCCTTCTTTCATCCATATAATCCTGTGATAATTGTAGTGATAAATCACCTTTGCGCTAATATATATTTTCTGAAGAAAGGCAAGTGTCGCAGCAGACAAAGATCAGACAGAGGCGCCTCTGGACTGGTGGCTGTACCGTTGGTATCTCGCATCTTCATAGCCTCCCTTAGCGTTAAGAAATCCTTATTTGTAATCTTCAACAGCGCATCTCTCATTTGAAATCTTGACTCTTTTTCTAAAAAAATCGACCTTCACTAAAACCTCGGTACCTTCTGAACCGCACATGCTAGAAACGTAATGTACGTGTCATTTTGAAGCTAACATCCTAAGCTTTCAAACGCATTAGAACTTCTTATAGTTTTGCCGCAATCGCATTTCTCGCGCACTGAAAAGTTTGCTGAAATTCTGCATTTGGCTCAATTTCATGCCATATATAATAGCTATTCTTTGCATTTAATATCTGAATTCAGTTTCCAATCTACCAGTCATTCAACCATCATTACTAGTGTTTATGTGAACCTACTCAAAGAAGCTCCCACTAGTTCTGAATCCACTTTAGAGACTTAAAGTCAATTTTTTTAGCATTTTTCCCATTCATTACAAAACCACATTCAAAGCATTTGACCTGTTTAAAATCATTCCTGTTTTATCTAAGCTTGCTGGGGAAATGGGAGTGAGACTGCATTTGTTGATTGTATATTCCTGAAACCTGTGTTCCTTCATTCCATCTCTTCATACTGCATATTAGGGGGGGGGCTGAGTAGCATCAGGGGGAAAAAGTGATTATATTGCATTTGATTGGATTCATATCAAGTTGTAATTCTGTGTGCATTAATCTCATATCATTGCATTTCATTGCACCCACACTAAGTCTTATCCTATGCTACATTATTCTTTTCATCCAGACTCCTATTGATTAAAGAGATTGTTGATTACTGTAATATTACCCAACACTGATCAATGTATAAATATTAATAGTGTGATATCCAGATATTGTTCATAATTCATAAAAGTGTGATATATATACATTGTTCAAATCCATCAAATAAATCTTTTGACTTTGCAAAACAACCTACTTCTTGGTTCAGTGAGACCAGGGGGTGAGGGGGGTTCAAAGAGAGGGGCTTGATATAAGGGTAAATCGTTCAGAAATAAAAGAACTTTTGACAGAAAAATATATAATTAAGGGTTCCAGCTAGGCATCTCACGCTAGGCATTGGCTTAGTTGGAGTGCTGGGTTGAAACCACTTACAGTGCAAGGTTGTAAACTAGGGAGCCAAGTATGCATAACCGCTATTCATTCTTGTGCAGTCGAGTTAAAATGGTCATCCCTTAGTGTCATGTGTTTGTATTTTTCTGTTTCATAGGTATGTAAATGCATTTAGTGTTACTTAGACATTGAGTGTTTGTGTTATAGTCTGAAGGTATATAGTGGAGTAGCATGGGGCTTCCTTGTCTATACTCTTTCTGTCTTTCTTCTAATTTCCCTAAGGGAGGGAATTGCTTTCCTTTATAGCTGTGTATATTGGGCATGAGAGAGTCATTTGGACACATTGCTCTCTTTTCTCACTGAAAAGGTTGGTTTCATCAACATACGCACCATTATTGTGACCTCAAAATATCCCCGAGATGCAGCTAATACAACCATGTGAGGAAATGTCTATCATGTTGCTATTAAGTATCTTTGTCATTCAAATGTGCCTGCAAGTGCATGCTCTGTCCACAATGTTTCTTGACCTGAAAGTAGGATCACATGTTCGAAGGCATGGTCCATTTTCAGTAACATTAGCCTATGAAGGAGCTATGGGCTTGATCTTATCCACTGATGATCTCCCACATTGTGAATTATTACAATGTGTTGCACAATATAAATAGCTGTTTGCCTTTTGGCCTAAAGCCCACCCAATGTATTTTTGGATGGATGAATGTTCTTTGTATTCTAGGACTTGTTGCTCTGCATTTTTAACAGGAAACTGAGACAGACTACTATCTATGTTGCAGGACAAACAGAGACAGACTACTATCTATGTCGCAGGACAAACATCTCTGCAATGAAATGGGGCATATAAACAGGTATGTGACTGTAAACTGCAGAATGATGGGATGGGTTATATGTCATTTTACCAACTGAAAATTTAGAGTGGTACATTTCATCGCAACCAAAATACCTTTCAACACCACCCGAGCCCATTCTGACTTCTGACCCACTTTAACCCCTTAGCCCACTACCCTATGTATAAGTTATTTAATATGTTCAGTGTCTTTCAGTATTATGGCCTTAGGTGAAATGTACCCCTCTGATTTGTTTTCAGTAAATTGACTGTGCACCGATGGGATGTTGTTTCTTCTGGTTCCCGTGCTGTAATTATTCCAATACTTTGTTTATTGTCCTGATTTTACCCGTGCCATGTGATCTCCTGTGCCACCCAGCTGTAGTAAAACCTGAGGCTGTTCTTTTGCTCCTCGCGTACAACAATCATACAGAATACTTTGCACAGCCCAGGTGGACAGCAATAACTGCCTTAGAGGGTGTGAATCCACAACTTCAAGGTAAAGATCCATAGCTGAAAATTGAAAATAATTTGCATGACAGAACATTTGCTTTTAAGCACAACCACTTAAAATGGATATTAAATAGGAACTCCATTACAATGAAGTATCATGTGTTAAATGATTTCTTTATGAAAACAGGAAGCACTTAGGTACTAAAACGTGATGTGCAGATTTGACCCGGCTGTCTGTTGAATAGGGGAACTGGCCAGTTTCATCTCCCCTTATTCCCATAGGGGACCTGGTTAAGGCTCTTGCAGATAGCCCTCAGATCGGTTCAAATGGCCAGGATTTACCCCCCCCCCCCCCCGCTCCATCCCTGATTACATAATTCTCTTTTAAGTATGATTTACAGCCCCACTGGCCTTTGATGGAAAGACGTATTCTTGATTCACAGGCGTAATCTTTATTAATTTACATTTTTAATTGATGATGTTACTTTTTAAACAATTCAGCCAATGATATGTGACCCCGCAGAACGGACTGTAATAATTCATCTGCTGAGGTTCGTTAGCCGTTTTGTCTAATCACTGTCCAACAGCACCCAACAGTACCCAACAACACCTTCAGTAAAAGTTGTAGCCATCCTTGAGCTCTCACCTTACACAATATCCACTGGCCCACTTTCATCACAGCTCCAAATTTCGGGCCATCAAGGGTGCTTTGAACATGTGTTGCACCCAATGAAGATAAGAGTAGCTTCCTTGTTAGGTGTTAACCCATGCCCACAAGGAAAACCCCTCATAGGATGACAAAGGAAAGTCATGTGCACATTTGAATATCTGCCAAAGTGACTACGGTCCTTGCAGTGCTTAAAAAACAGAGGTAAGATTGCCAGAGCCACCGCTATTATAGGTTCAAGTAGGGAAAAGGGAAAAAGTATTTGCCTAGATCGGATATGTTGTTGGTAGCAAACCCTAAATGGAGACAAGACAATTCTATACTAGGTAGACTTCGCAATGCAAGTACCTAAAGTATGTCCATAGACCAGTGTTGAGATTTACAATCATTAACCTTGAAAGGAAAAAACCTGCGAAGGAAACGAAGAATTACCTTTCAAAGACAAATAAAGGTTTCAGTGCCTCAGACAAAGAACTGGTTCCCATTCCTCACCAAAGGAGAGTAACAGGGGTGTACAGTTTGTGTGCTCCTGTCTCTCCCCCATCTGAAAGCCAGTGCATATTCCACGGGCATGGGGGGCGGGAGTTTGAAATGGTGATAGCGAATGTACTTTGTACCCAGGGAGATATATGAACAAAGGACCAGCATAACTGCATTGAAAAGCATGCATTCAAATTCTTTTAAAATAACATGTGTTTGTTTTCTTTTCCACCAAGGACCATGCTTTAGCAAGTCACACTCGTTTACTGGAGTGTCACCTCTTTGGTTTCATTTCCTCTCTCCCAACTTACCCCATGAGCCTGATTAAAAGTTTTTTTAACGTGGGGAAGTCCCATTGAAAACCTGTTTGTAAATCAGGCCCTATGCTTTTGAATGGACTTACTCTCCTAGCAAAACATCATCAACCATTTAATTTAACTGAAAACCAAAAGGGGACCCCATCAAAAACAATGTGCATGCCGCCATTTCTATTACCCATTACACTGAGGGATCTGCAATGCAGTGCCCATGCCTTGTACATGCTTTATGCTTTCTTTCATTATCCCCGACCCTTTAAGTGTCTCTACCAGTGCTAGACCTCGTACTGGATAATGCCTGGCAGTGTCTGATATGGCGGTCTAAGCCTATGGTCAACACTAATGAGTGGGGGAAAGAGCAGGGATCAGAAACACCTGCTGTGAATGCGACGATGGAGCTTTAGGGTGCTTTCTACACAGCATTCAAGGATTTTAGGATGTTTTCACCAAGACTTTCAGTCAGTTCTGCCCATAAACGTTTTGTCTGTGTCGTAAAATTGGATTCACATTGCACCCCAAGACAGCTGCAACCAGTTTGGGGCCAAATGATCAAAATATTGACCTTATGTAATACAATGGAGCACATCATGTTGCTGGTTAGATACTATAGAATGGGCCAAAAGGGATTTGCAGTTATCAGTATTATCTAAAGATCTTTTCAATGGGGCAAGCATGAAGCAGCCTGTTTGCTGCATTACATAAACAGAAATGTAGTTCACAAGGGCCATATTATCTCACATTTACAGCAGCGCCAAAGAATGAGCAAATGCTAAATGGAGTAAATCGAGTTTCTCACAATCCATATTATCTAAAAACACCAGGGCATACATGAATGTATCAATTTTTTAATTTGGCCTACTTGGTGCCGAGACGATTGCATTATAGTAATCACAGGGGGGAATTGCATGTGAGGAGGGACACACAGCCTGGATTTGTTTTTCAGTTATGTGTTCACCCATTGACTGCCCACGGCCATGCTAATTCCTATGGCTATTCCCACCAAGTTCCTGCTCCTACCCACCAAATACATCTCCTCCTGGGAACTCTTTGAGCTTACTTTAATTAACTCTCACCATCAAACTTTGAACCCAAAGTGCCTGCCAGTGTTTTTTTTCAAAGCAGTCTTCTTAGAGTAAATAATTTTTTTGGAGTTTTAAACCCACTACTTGATGTCCCAGTTCGGCTTTCAGCCACTCTATTTATAAGCACTATGGTGTCTTTCACTGAAGTCCTGTTAAAAACTAAGCATTGGCAAAGCCAACTGATTTGGCTTGTGAATAAGTATTAGCGATTTGCCAGGCTCTGCTATTAGGTGCCCAGGTACTCACACCAGTTTGCACCTGCCACCATCAATGGCTAGTTAATACCACTACAGCTGTGCCGTGCAAGTGCCTTCCCCATGCCTACACAAAAGCCCAAACTGCTGGCATAGCCAATGCTTGTTTTGTACTGTGTTTGCTGCATAACATACAACAAAAGCTGTTTGCACACTTCTTTTCATTTCACGAACCAAACATAGTAAATAAAAAAGCCTGCTTCATTTTTCCGTTGTAAAATCATGTTTAGATACTGCTGATAGGAGCTAAACCTGTCTGTCTTGTTCTGTATTACCTAAGGAGAACAACTGGTACGAAATTAATTTGCTCCATTTTTTTGCACCAGGACAAAGCTTTGATATTCTGGCCCCTGATTTCTTTTTCATGTTATGCAGCAAAGATACCATAAAAAGTCTAATTCTTTTTTGTCCCAGTGCAGATATTTTTTTGATGAGGCAGACTGAAAAAAGCCTGTTTACCCCATTCTGCATTATCTCAGCATTTGCTCAATTTCTAGCAATGGTGACATTGCTTGATAATGTGCCCCCTGACCCCTCGACGTGTGCCCCCATAGTGCTACATTCACACATTTTGCGCTGTACATGCGCAGGGCCATTCAACTTTTTAATTATCACTCAGATTTTCATTTTTATGCACCATATTTTTACAGAAAGAGTGCATTTTGAACCACATTTGCACCGTTTGATCAATGGAAGGGTGTCTTTACTGAAACTCCTTTGGAAGCATGCTGAACACACTCGCAGTTTTGCACCCTGGGTTCCTTCGTCTCCTGCCCAGGTGTCTCCTAATTTCCCCATCCAGCTCTTAACATGCATTTACAGGGAAGCTCAGAGATAATCGAATCCATTTCATAAATGACAGCATGTTTGGTGCTAAATCTTCGCAAATCTCCTTTTGTGACTGGATCCCATTTGATAATGAAGCATTGCCTTCACTTTCCCATCGGCAAGTGACACAAAGAATGATTGTCATTTTATTAGTTTAAACACCATACCATTTTTACATAATTATGGGTTTAGCCAAGGAACAACCTTTGCTAGCGAAGGTCAAACGTTTCAATCTGTTAAGTCGGTAAGACTTTAACTCCAGTTTGCATATTGAGCTATCCTGAGCTACCCTCAATAGCAGGGCACTTAAGCATGAAGAACACATCCCCCCATGTCTTTATCTGCATATTAGCACAAGATGGGCTGGAGGTCTTTGCTGGGGAGCGGGAGGGCCTGGAGGGGGCTGGCGTCCAAAAGCTGTTCCATTTATTATCTGCACACGAAGTTTCCTTCAGGTTTATGGCATTAAAGACTACAACATATCAGCTCCATTGTGGAAAAGGAACGTATATTGTAAATACAGCATGGGTCATTAATGTATCAGTCATTTCAGTGAAATGGAGCAAATCACTTGCTTTGCAGAAAGGTGCCTTTCAGATCTCCTTCGCCGGTTTCTCAGGAAACCCACAACAAGTGCAATTGTGTATTGGACTCACTGGCCGGAGTGGACCATCGCTATTTAAGAACATCGTCAGGTCGATGTCTATTCCTAAAAAAATGCTGGGTCTATCCTGTAACGGGCACAGATTTGGATTTCCAAAGTAGTCGGGTTTTGGAATGCTGATCGTACATTGCAACTGAATATGGTATTTACAGAAACCCATTGGCAACAAATCCGTAATTTGAACATTTTCGAAGATGCATGTGTAGCTGGAGAATAGATTGTATTGTATTGTATGCTTATATAGCGCCGAAGCCCACAGGCAGTAGGGCGCTTGAAACAAACAACATAAACAACATCTACATGGGACACTACCTTTGTCCCAGCTGCTGCGAATAACATTTCTGGCTAACAATTATCACTTTGGTTACAGGATGGTGCCTTGCAGTGTGGGTTCAAGTGCTTAGAAGCTGCGGTGTCAGGCATGAATCAATATAAAAAGTCACCTATCAAGATAATAGACAGGAATTCATAAGGAAAGCTCGCTTATGACGGAATGTGCATCACTCACGCCCTCATTCGCAACTGGGACGGCGAAAGTATTTCTGAGGTTGCAAAGTGTCAACCCAATTCTGATTAGGTTGGAGCTATATTGTGGGAACTCCTTATGCCGGTATAACGGACGGATTCCACATACATGCTTGATTGCACGCAGTTTTGCCTCTTTTTCCTGCACAAGTTAAAAGCAAATTGAATTGGCCAATGATGGCTACCATGTTTGCCATGGTGCGGGCACTGTAGATCTCTAAGACTCACTGCAGCCTGTTCTGAAATTGTAATTGTAATTGTTTATTTATAGAGTGCTTATACACAGGAAAAATGCTACATTATACGCAGGAAAAATGCTACAAAGCGCTTCAAGGCGGGAAGGGAACAAGGGAATACAGTCGTCATTCTTAGGCCTTGAAGATTCCGAATGATCTAACAAAAATAACTAGCATACTAGGCCAGAGGCATTTCTACTAGTGCAAGTGCATGACAGGAAGGAATGAGGGAAGGAGGGGGAGAAGGAAAGAGCATACAATCAATAAACTACCGTACTATGCCTAACGACTTGTCAGATAGTGCAAGTGCATGACAAAGAGTGGGGAGAGAAGAGGGAGAGGTATTTTTCTGAAAGGTACAGAAACTCCAGCAGAGCCTAGGTTGTTGTGCCATTCACTGCAATGTGTGGATCAATGTCTGCCATGCTCTGCGACAGATTAGCATCTGGGTTGAATATCGCAAATAGGGGGACACCGATTTGATCAGGGTCTTTCAAATACCTCAATCATCAGAATGAGAGTTTATTTGTGTGCCGTGTACTAAGAGGCCATCATTCTGAGGATGGGGTTACAATAATACATTGTGCCTCATTACGAGTATGGGTTCCAGTACCGGGTTCTGTGAATGAGGAATTACCGGGTCATTCCAAGCTTGGAGGACCTGGTAATTCCTCATGCACAAATCCAAGCCCCATTCCCATTTGAGCCCCATAGGGCTCAATGGGAATGGGGATGCAGCTAATAACGGGCCCGTTAATAACGGGTCGTTAATAACGGGCCTGTTATTAGCTCCTTGGTCCCCTTGCGGGACCCAGAAAGGACATCTGGTTTTACCAGATGTGTGTTCCGGGTCCCACTAGGGGACCTCGTAATCAGGCATCCCGTAATGAACGGCGCCGGTCCCGTACTGGTACCCTTCATTACGGGAGCGCAAGCCCCGGAATGAGGCCCATTGAGTATTTGCAAATGTCACCTGTTTTTACTGGCCACCGGATAATAAGGTGTAACTATTAAAACACATGCACCATTACCATGAGAACTGTAAATAGAACTAGATTGTGAGGTGAAAAAATCTCATAGAAAAAACCTAAAATGTGTACCGCCTTCCAAAAAAGTATTTCAATGATTTCCTTGTAGTGAAGGGAATTGGGTGCCAAGGGTGGATAGCTACAAGGGAAAGCGTTGGTCACTGACATGGGAGCACCCTGCGCACCGCAAGGTCAAAACCTGAGGCCAGTCCACTTAGACCTTCCTACTTCCGAGGTAGACAAATTAAGTTCCATCAAAAATAGAGCAATAACACCTGATATTACAGCACTTAGAAACTGGAGGAGGTTGGCATAAAGTGCTACATCAGAATACATTATTATGATATTAGTATTATTACTATTATTATTGTTATTATTATTATTAGTATAACAGTATTGCAACTGCAGCTATTGGCTTCCAGAATATATTATTTTGGGGTGTAAATTCATCCCCAGAATGGCATGAACTGAAAGCCAAAAAAGGCCTCAACTGAGAGATTTGAGCTGGCTAATAGAAAAGACACATTGGGCCTCTTTACGAGGCTTGCGCTCCCGTAATGAAGGGTGCCGGTACGGGATCGGCACCGTTCATTACGAGATGCGCAATTATGAGGTTCCCTTGCGGGACCCGGAACAGTGGTCTGGTAAAACCAGACGTCCTTTGCGGGTCCCGCGAGGGGACCAAGAAGCTAATAACGTGCCCGTTTTTAACCGGCCCGTTATTAGCTCCATCCCCATTCCCATTGAGCCCTATAGGTGCTCAAATGGGAATGGGGAAGGGTTTTTCCAATGAGGACTTACTGGGTCCCACATTGTTGGAATAGCCCAGTAAGTCCTCATTGGAGGAACCCGGTACTGGAACCCGGTATGGAGGCAGCCATGCCCTTATTAAGGGCATGGCTGCCTCCATAATCGTAATGAGGCCCATTGTAACCTATAAACCAGCTATAACCTAGATACAGCACTGTGGCCTAGTGAATGCAAAAAATGGGCCTCGCTGAACATTACCAAAATGGAAAGGCACACAGGGTAAAGGAAAGCGCACCAGCACTTTAATACAGATATATGTGTATGACAGCTTTAAAGAGATGTGTTTCTACAAATGACCCTGATATCATGTAAAGGGGAAAAGGAACAGTCTAACTGTCATGGTTCCCCCTGGCAGTACTGGTAGCATTTGGTCAAGGAAGGTGTGTGAGTGGCGCAGGAAGCAGTTAACTCCTGGTAGCTGCCCCTCCCAAAATGGCCCCCAGGTTAGGATGCTTAACTGAATCCAACATGGACCCCGAGGAGCCTGCCATTCAATAATCATTGGTGGTCTAGTGGTGCTGGGTGGGCCCAGGGTATATAAGCCCCGCCCTGGGCCACACCCAGTGCTTAGCATTTTCTCCAGCTGGGGATCGGCATGACGCTTGCCTGTCACGGACCTGGCTCTTCCAGCAGTGCCTCGCGTGTATCCAGCTTCCAGCAAACCTACCTGACTCACACCGCGGCCGTGTGTGAGCTCCCCTGAATTCCGCCGCAACTCAGAGCGGCTCTGCAACCTAGAGCTCTGCATCTGGAATCACTCGCCGGCTTTATCTTCACCACGGGACAAAGCGTTTTCTTCCGCTGCATTCCAGACTGTTCAGGACCTTCTCCTGCAGCATTCTGGAACTCCTGCAACATCGGGAAGAACGAAGAACAAGGGGGTAAGCACGGACATTCCATGACACCCTCCAACCCCCCCTCAACTCAGTACTCACTGCGGTGGCTCCTGTCCTCACTGGTTACAGCAGAGTCGACCTGAAAGGGGGGATAAGAACAACATTGGACATTCCTTGGACATATTAATCAAAGCGTGCCTCTGCCAATAAGACGGTATGCTGACACATCGCCCCCGTATACTGGTTCCAAGGGGACATTTAACCAGTGCAGATAAGTGCCCATGTACAAAGGAACTTTTAAGGCAACTAAGCAAACTGGTGCGCTGCAGCTGGCCTGGGCTGCCGTGGTCCAGTGAAGGAACTGGACTAGGATTGCCAAACCACCTACCCAGTGAAGCAATTGGGATAGACTTATTACCTACCCGGAGATCTCAAAGAGAACTAACAATACAGAGTGCCCCGGGATCTTCCCACTAATCCGGATCACTGCCACCTCTCTGACCACTGGGTTGTTAACCTGCAGTGAGCAGTGGGAAAGGAGTGTTTTGGCCAGCAGCAAGGGGCTAGAGATCGCCGACAGACCGGACCAGAGACCGGACCAAAGATCGCCAACGGACCGGACCAGGCACTCCTGCAGGGCCCCAGAGGTAAGCGTTACACTAACTGAGGAACAAAATGGCAGCATTTTACATTGAATCGTATGCAATACAAGGCTAAGGATCTGGAGAACAAAGGTGAAACTGTGCCTTATATGGAAAAGCAAAGCCAAGTCACATATTTCATTTGAAATAAACACTTACTTTCCAATTTATGACGTGTAATTATGTAAAATGAAAGAGCCTGACTTTTCCATGTGGACACTGTTCATGTTAAATGAAACTGCCATTTATGAATTACTCAGAATGAACAGCCATGTCTTTCATCATGGTTGTGGAAAAATAAATAATAGGCCTAAGAAATAGAAATACACATGAACACAAGGATAAAATGCAATTTGGTGAAATAAATGAAAAACTTTACATGAGGAATTCATGTTACTAATTTAAAAGGTTGTTTCTTTCAGAATGTACATGTAGCTTGCTTTGCAGCATCCCCCATTGTGCTGCTGCAATGTGTTATCTATCCCTGACTTGAGAGACTTTTGGCCAATGCATATCAGGAATGCGGTCTGGCAGGCCCTGTCTTTGAAGACTGTGGCTGGTGCATAATAGGTATTTACAACCCCAATAAACGGAGCCAACTGAGCCTTAGCTTCAAACAAAGAGCTCCAACTGGACTTAAATTACTGTTACATTAACATCTATGCCAGCTTGAGAAGCAGATGTACCATACCATGTCATTGTCAAGAAATGGAAACTGAAGGGTCCATATATTAATGCATTCCTATTGAGTAAGATTGGACAATTCATTTTCCTTAATATGAAGAGAACCGTGCATCGCACTGAGCTCATCCAGGTGTAATTTTGAAGATCACAACAAGACCCTGAGTTCTATGTAAATATCAACTCAATGTACAGTGTGGAATTTGAGTTATAGATTAAAGTGCATTTCTGGATTTCCTGTAATCGATAGAAATCTGAAAGTTGGAGAGATAATAGGACATGAAATTAATGTTTGGATTATGAAGTTTCATAGTCTCAACGTTGTTAGTTTTGGTATAAAGGGCAAAACATCTTAACGCACTACAGGAAGGTCATGCCAAAACGAAACTAGTTTCACTAGGTCTAGCATGAGTAGGTGAATCAGAAAATATGTATATTATTGTTTTTAGTGTTAAATTTGCCATGCTGTGACGTTTTGAGTGGCTGCATTGCAAGTTTAAAATTGTCATTTTAGACAATCCTTTCTCTCCTCCCCTCATTATCCATAATCTAGATCTCATACACCCCTTGTCCTATCGGTTGGCAGAGGCCGGCCTTCTGGGGAGAGGAAAATTAATGTCCAGTCTGATGTGTGGGAATATGGGTTGGCACCGCATACAAATTCATAATGTCGATGATGTCATAGGTCCTAAATAAGGTCAATACCCTAGGACACTGGGCACTTGGACACTTGCTGGAATTTGCTCAATTCCTTTGCTTGAGACTTTCACTTGGAAGGCTGGGAGTACCATCTGAGGGAGCCAGCCTATAACCTGACTGGGCCCTGCAGTGACTAGCTGAGCTATCCTTGCCTGAGGTGTGAGCTGACTCCTGCCTGTTCCCAAACGAGGGTCTTAATACCTGGCTCGCCTCCTGAGCTAATAGCAGAAATCTCACATGTAAGTAAGCATAATCCAATGCTATTAAATGTGTGGTGGGAAACTACCTGCCCTAATCCTTTCACTTAACTGTGGGTGGGGGGCAAAACTGGGTAGACCCTTAGCACATTTGATTACAAATAATTAATACATTCCCCTATAGAGAGGATCACAGGATGATTCTTGTTAAAATTCAAAATTAACAAAATGTTCAAACCCTGTCTTTCATGTGAATGTGCTGTGTCCCAAAACAAATGTTCCCATTGATTCCATTTCCCATTACCCTGCCTTTCATTTGAATGTGCCTCTGTCCCCAAAATGAAAATCCCTTTCCATTCCATGGTCCCGAACCCTGCTTTTACAAATAAAACATTGTTTCTATCTCAAAAGAAATTCCCAATATGTTCTGCTCCCTAACCTTTGCCTTTAAACCAAGGGGTGTCACATATAACTGATGCATGGGTTGGGTGCTGGGAGAAAAAAGTATTTCACCAAGTAAATTAAATCAGGCATGATTCTCCAGTTAAAGGATATGCGCTCTCTCCTGGGAGTGATCAAGTCACACTCATAGCAGGAAGGTTTGAGACGGCTTTGGTGTAAAGAAGGGACCTGGGTGCTGCATATAGGGGTCATTCTAATTGACTGTGTGTTTTCAAATTTGCTATGTGTTATTGTGCGGAGAAACCCCATATGTAAAGCATTGGAAATGCAATGTGTGATTTGATTTAAAAGCAAACCTGTGTTTATTGCAATTGAAATGTTATTCAGAAATACCTGTTAGTTCATGATCACAAGAAGGCTATCTAGGTGCTGAAGTTATTGGGCCTCATTCCGACCCTTGCGTTAACCATGGCGCTATTAGCGCCATGGTTGACGCCAGTATTTTTCCAACTCCGCCATGGTGAATGGCGGAATTACCGCCCCATTCCAAGGTTGGCGGGGCAGTAATTCCCCATTCACCATGGGCCCTTCCCCATTCCCATTTTTGCCCCCATAGGGCTCAATGGGAATAGGGAAGGAGGTAATTACGGTACCGTAAATTACCATACCGTAATTACCTCCGAGGTCCCTTTGCGGGTTCGTTTTTTAACGCATGCAAAAAGCAGGCGTTAAGTACCAACCCGCAAAGGGAACTCGGAATAGTGCGGTAAGGGTTTAACGGCACCTGTCTCGTTACCGGTGACCGTTAACCCTTACCGCCCTGCTCGGAATGACCCCCATTGTGTTGTTCCACATGGTTGGTGTCTTGAGAAATTGTCATTGTCACTTTTATTAATCCCACGATTTAAATAAATCTATATATATTCTTCTATACATCAGGGTTGGTTCATGGCTCATTGGTGGCACAGGGGGAGGGAGCGGGGTAGCATTATGCAGGTCGGGAATCAAATCAAATAGGAATCTGTTCAGCAGCTTGTTGAGTGACACCTAGATTGGGGAAGGAAGGAACTTCCAGTGTTGAGGGTGGTTGTCCAATAAATCATTACATTATTCAGAAATGGAACCCCATGTGGGTGTTGGACCTACTTGAGGGGCATGCCACACACAGAGTGGTAATGAGTTGTTTTGCAATTGTGGAAGACACAGATGTTTACCCTTGATGTCTGCAGGTAGTTTTCTCATCTGTCTAAATTATGTTTAAAAACCAGATTGCATCCAATTAATTGGACTCTTATCAACAGGCCATGATACAACTCTGGTGGTCAATGGTTCTACACCTCTTTTTTGTCCTACTCTGTTACACTGTTACTTGGTAAATGGATAATTATCCCCTGTTTTTTTCTCTCTCAGATTTGCCCCTCATTTATAGGTGCATCAGGGACTTACTGGACAGAACTTCAATTTACCTTAACAACCTCAAAATAGAGGTTAGAGTAATTGCCAATTTTTGTTTCATTAGCTCAGAGAAAGTGTTGCTCTTGGTTGCAGCAGTCATTTACTGCTTTACACACTCCTTAATTGATTTAATAGAACTCACATCATTACCAACCCTAATGCTGAATGCCCCTAAAGAAGATTCCAAACCCATACTACATTAGAAACATGTTGGGTGTTCCCTTGAAAAGAAGATTGCACATTTTGGTGCACAGAAATTGAGTATACTGCGTTTTGAGTGAAACATAGGATCATTCACCACGTGTTTGCATATGTCCATACTTTTGCTAGAGATCTTTTTTTATGAATTGCTAATTCAAATGTCTATGTAAATAGCTGATGCATATGCAATTTGTTCTACAGTATTGTGTGTTGATGAATGTCAAATGTGTTAAATGTGTTTTGCATTCAGGTGGTTTATTTTCAATGAGATGTTTAAATAATGGCTTGCAATTTGCCATAAATAATAAAGGAGTGAATACACTATTTCTAGTACTTCTTTGGAGACACCTACACAGTATGATTTGATAGAAAAAGACGATGTGTCCTATCAGTCATTGAAGGCATGGCTGTTTTAACAACATATCAAATAACAGACAAGTGTAGGGTCACAAGGCCTCAGACAAGGGCCAAGGTACCTCACCCCACCCAAAGTAGTCCCTGTTGATAGAACAACTTTGTAGATCAGGCCAATTGTTTTCAATATCTGCTTAGCAGGTTCTTAGTATGCACAACCAAATCCTCTGAGGTTTTAATATTGTTTTAACAAATCACTTTACCAACAATACAAAACCTGAAGAATTTTAGCCACGTTTTACATGGATTTATGTCTTACTTCCCCAGCATTCATTTTGCCATACATGCACTTTGTTATTTTTATTTGTCCATACCTTTACTTCTCCTGTTTTTCACTTCCCCTAGCATTCACATTGTCATTACAGGGGGAGGCCCCATGTAGCCCCTTATTTTCTAAGAAGTTTATGTAGAAGAAGTAATTGTAAGGGAAGATTTCTGGGTGAAGTAAAGGGGATATCCTTTCACATTTTCTATCATTGTAGGCACATGTGCTTAATATGTGCATTTTGTTTGCCAGAAGAATCTCTAATCTATGTAAAACATGCACATAATTAATGAACATGCCATTTCCCTTCTAAGTAGACAAGAGGCACTCCTGTGTTTCTTAATATTCAGTCACATCAATTCCTAGGAAAATGATAATTCGGCTTTATTAACAGATTCCCCGGCATGGGTGGAGACCATTTGAGGAGCATAACATATAGAAATACATTATTCTGAGGATGTGATGTCTTCTGGATCCAGACTTTATTGTAAATGTGATTCGGATAGGCTAACCAGTTAACATGTATTTCTATTTGTAGAATTAGCATATATGGGATTATGCCCATTTCATAATGGGTGGCAAACAGTGTTATGAGTGTCCATGACGGTGATTAATCGCTGTTCAGAACTTGAATGTTTATTCACATTTGGACTACCTTTTTCATTCGATGTAATGACTTCCAGAATTAACCTTTCGATATCATTTTGTGTGTGAGCATAACTAATTTTAGTTTAGTACTGGAGTGATTTGCTGAATATCTGCATGTTTGTTGTCGACATGCCTCATAAGGAGTGACCTTTTATCTTTTTATTGGCATTTGGATCCATACTGAAGTTATAGCATTTTTTAACCCTCAACCTGGATTTTATAAATGTTCGTTCTCTCACACCCGTGCCTTGTTCAATGTTAATGTATTGCTTAGACCACCCTTTCCTTTCCCACTTGTCCATTCTATTATCCTCTGTGACGAGACACCTTCTGAAGATGGATCATGCACTGTGTCGTATTCAGAGGACAGTGTGAATTTGTCCATTTTGAACTTCTATATCTAAAAGTAACTGACCAAGGTGCTGGAGTGGCCACTAACAGGAAAGACTTAATCCTGGAAGTTCAGGGACAAGGATGTGAAAATAGATGAGAACACACTGCATATGGTGAAAGGGGAGCAGGTGTGCTGCTGGTGGGTAGTGTAAGTGAAAGGCTTGCAAGAGGTCAGCACCATTCAGAGTTGGGAGAAATACAAAAATAGTCCCCCTGACACTGTTAGGCACAAGTCTATGTAAAAGGTGCTTGGAAGTTCTGACCAACACTGTAAGGTTTAACCCGCTGGAAAGGTGCTAGATGCTGCAATAGTCGCTGTGAGGACACCGCTGCTGCAAAGGTGCATAGACCCTGTGAGGGATGTTGTAAGGCCAAAGTGGCTGAGAAGGCAGCAAGATTCTGTGAGACCCAACTTACCAGGAGAGTGATGAGTCACTGCCAGAACTACGACAGGGTGATACCACCAGAACAGCAACAGGATGGGGAGATGGAAAGTTGACCATCATTGGAGTACCCAAAGCCTTGTGAAGAAATACAAAGCCGAGAAGCATAACGCTGATAAGCAACCAAACCAAAGTAAGAAAACACTGCAATCTGGGAGATGAAGATACTCCCAAAAAATTCAATGTATGAAAAAGAGCTAGAGTAAAACAAGACAATGCTGCAGTCTGGGAGTTGAAGTGAAATCCCAAAATGTTCCATGGGTGCTAAATAAACCAAAGAAAGGCAATACACTTCCATCTTATAAACTACATCCAGTGAGCAATAAAACTGGCTAAAGTCCGATGAAACACGATGACTCAAATTAACTTTAAGGACTGTAAGTGTATACCATGTTATCATCAATGTAAGAAATCTTAAAGAACCACCTTAAACTTCTTTGTGATGTCACACCATGCCTCCCATCTCAATAATCCTTTTTTGCAAACACACATTTTGATTGTTAAGTGTTGCGCTCCTTGGTTCTCATTATAAGTTTGGTGGGATCTCAACAGTAAATTCACTGAGATACCACCAAACTGTTCTACCATTACAGGTACTTGGTCCAGATGTACTACCACCAGATTACAAGTGGTAGTAGGCAGTGTTAGTCCCCATTTCATTGGAGTCCATAGGACTCCATGGGGATTTTGGTGGAATTATTCATCAGTAATTCTGCTGGCAGTAATTGTGCTGACATTTGGCAGAGAGTTGGCAGATTTACCTCCAGCTTATAGCTGGAAGTGAATCCTCCAAATTTCTGCCACACTCATAGAATACAGTAATACTGCCACATTTTACCTACACCACCCAACCTGTAATGAGGCCCTTGTTCCTTCTCTGATGTTTGATATGGGACTAAGGCATTTGTCCATGCACACTGCACCGAACGTGTTCTGGTAAGCGTGGACTGTAATGATGTGTTAGCCAATGCATTGAAGGTCATAGGATCATGCCTATCAGGCAGCTGCATGTAATAATTTGTAGGGTAGGCCCAAGAACTGATTGATAAAAATCACTCCAAAAGGGAGTCATTAATAAGTGCAGAGATTTCAAGAAAATCACAGCTTTATTACATGTAAATACGGTTGGGAATGTCCCATAGAATTGAAAACTTAAATCATGCTTGACACACCCATTTCAGGTTACATCTTTTATAGTGGAAAATTGTAAACTAACATTTTTTTGTTAATTTATTAACTAATCCAGCTTCCCTCTACCTGTAGGAATTGTCCTTGGGCACCCATTCCTTACACACATAACATAAGCTTTCTCCACTCCGGGCATATTCTTTTGGGTATATATCATAAAGCAGCAACCCCTGTCACCTGCAAGATCTACCGAGTAATCTACTTAATTATGTGGGTCAAGTGGGGGATAAGAAAGTGTCCAAGCGGGACCAACGGGATGTTCTACCCTTACCATTGTGCGCTCCATTTCACCATTCCATTTCTCTGCCTGGGAGTGCATGTGTCTTAAGAGGGGAGTACCTTTGCCTGTTGTGAGGGTCAGGGACATCATCATTGCTCCTTTGGGTAATGTCTTGGAGCAGCATCATAGGACAAGTTTGCAGGACCAAAATATGTCAAATAAAAAGGACAACACTGAGAACTAGCACTCTTATGGCTAGGCCCAATCAGAAAGGAGCCCATGTAATCAACAAATCCAGTCAATCTTGCTCTCCCATATCTTCCTTCTCAATGGCAACATGCACATTGTGCAGAGCCCCAATGGTGTGGGTCAGTGACCCATTGTCAGTGTCACTGGGTGTGTTATAGGTGCATTTAACACAAAAGGACCAGGAGGGGTCTCATACCTGAGTATACCCTTTTATATTCGCACATGAGAGGTTGGTCGATTCTGTAGGGGGTATTTTTATCATATATTTTATTTTGTGTTGAATTCGGGTTCACCCTCTTATGAGGTACTTAGAATTCCTTTAGAACTGCTTCATAGATGAAAGAAGATTTTTATTAAGTTTGTCTATCCACAGGACATAAAAATAAGATACATCTATCTGTATTTCTACTAGATATTCATATTCGTTTTTCTTAATGTATAGAATCCAATTCTCTCAAGGTTTTTTTAAAAATATTCAACAAAAAAAAAATTCCAAAAAATTCGAAACTCCCAAGTCTTTTCGTTCTGCTTTTTTTCATTTATAATTCCAGACTCCAGTTAGAAGTTTTTTGGGAGACTTCCCATCTTATTAAGAGGGGATCATAAAACCAGGCAACCCAGCAAGTTTCAAGCAGGTAGTCTACTTGTCTGGGTTATTGCTGGAAAAGGGCCGCAGGAACGCCTACCGGTTTCAGTGGCATTATCGAGATGGAAGCCACATTCATCAGGGCTGGGCAGACACTCAAGAATTGAGGTGTCAAATGGTTAGATAACAGGAAATCCCACCTAGTTATAGGGGTTTCCACGTATATCGGTGTTGTTGGGGAGGTAAAGTTATGAACTTCCCAAAGAGTGGGGCATGAGAGAATGATCATGCTCCGGAGTCTTCCATACTATTGTCAGAGTCCCAGGGAACCGGCTTCTAAATGCTGCCGACCGATAGCTGTACATAATAGTATGGAAGACTCCAGAGCATGATCATTCTCTCATGTTACTCCATCATCATAATTCATGTGGTACTCTTGAAAGGGCCCCTGAGGTGTGGGGAAATGTTCCCTTTAATGTTGCCCTGTACTGTAGAGGTAGTATGATTAGCTACAAAATGGTCTACATGCTCCTGAAGATTTAGAGCAAACCAGTCCTCCTGAATGTCTGCAGCAATATATTGCTTAGATATATGTGTAGGATAGTGCAATTGCTCAAAGGCAACTTTAAGTAATTATTGAGGCATTACTACATTACCTGTAATATACTGCCTCCAAATTAAATCTGTAGGTTAAAGGGAACATACTCATTTCACTGTATTGAGGCGCTTGTCCCTGCAGTTCAATTACTTGTGATAGGGGGGTTTTGCTGTATGGTGCTGGCAGCTGCACCTGCTGAAGTGCTTCCTCAGGGTATGCTGTGATATCTGGTACATTTAGGTAGGCTGCTTTTTTCGCTGATTTGTCTGCTGTGGCATTACCATAAACAATTGTGTCTACATTATGCAAATTGTTCATGCATTTTACCACAGCAACCACTGCAGGACAAGTTAATGCATCAATTAATCTAGCTAGCAGTGCAGCATGCTGCACGGGTATTCCATCTGATTGTTTAAACCCTCGCCTGCACCATCTTGGCAGTCCTGAATGCACAGTGGAAATAATATATTCTGAGTCAGAGTAAATGGTAACTAAAGTACTTTTTGACATTTCTACTGCTTCTATGAATACTAGGAGTTCCGAGGCTTGTGCTGAATAATATTCAGGCAATCTCTTTTTTCATCATGACCTCATACTCCCCATCTACAATGATCTCTTCTGCTGCACCAATTTGTCTCTGTCCCGTCTCTTGATCAATCGCTAATGAACCATCAATGAATGCACCTTCCTCTCCTCAAATGCATCCCCCCTCACTTGGGTTGTGCCATCTTTGGGTCCTTCGTGTGTTAAGCAATTGTGCACTACCTCACCTGGCTGTGTGGGTTCTGCAATGAATGTTTCTGGGTTCACTGTGCGACACCTGCCAACGTGAATAGAAGAGTTGGGCAATATGACCTTGTAGCCAGACGCTCTCTGTGTGATGAGGCTTGATTTGTATCTTCATAGAATAGCAAAACCTGCATGTTCTAAATATAATATTCCTGGGCATCCCATGGTGATTGTAGAGTGTTTTTGTATTGCAAAAGCTGCTGCTGCTAGAGCCTGCTTGCATTGTAAGTGACCCTGCAATACTGGATCTAAAAGTCCACTGTAGTGGTTTGTGTGCTGTGCCATTGATGTGTGCTGCATGAGAACGGCCGTCATTACATGGCCATTAGAATGTGAAAACAGAAAAAATGTGTTTGCATAATCTGATCTTGCTTACACAGGTGTATTGCTGATGGTAATTTTGAGTTTCTGAAAACATGTGATCATGTTTCCTGTCAAGGTAATTGTTCCCATAAACTTCTGTGCTTCTTTGACCCCTCACAACAAGGGCTTGGTGTAACTGGAATAATCAAAAATCTGTGACCGATAATAATTGCATAGCCCTATAAACTGTTGCATTTGTTTGACAGTTGTTTTCTGTGTGCATTTTGTACTTCTGTTGCTCTGTTTGATATTACTCTCCTTCCTATTGCGGCTCGTATTTGCCCTAGGTATGCTACCTCTTTCTGGAAATACTGCAATTTTTCATTGTCTACTTTGTACCCCTTTTCGGAAAATAATGTCAAAAATGTCACTGAATCTTTCCTGCATTGTTCTTCTATAGGGCTCTAGACCAAAAGATCATCTACATATTGAATTATTGTCCGTGGTACTTGTATGTTGCCTAAATCCATTTGTAGTACCCTTTTGAAAACACTCAGGGACTCGCAGCATCCCCAGGATAATCTTGTATGCTGGAATTCTTGCCCAAAGTAAATAAACACTGTGAGATATTGGGAATCTGGGTGCAGTGAAATGGAGAAGATTGCATTCTTGAGATCTATCACAGTGAAGTGTTTTGCTTCAATGGGTATGTTGCAAAGTATCGTGGCGTGATGGGGTACCACTGGAAATTCTGCTTTTACAATATTTTTTAATAGGTGTAAATCCTGCACCATCCTCCAAGATGAAACCTTTGCTTTTTTCACAGGGTATATAGCTGAGTTGCATGGGGACTCTGATGGCTGTATTATGGCCTGTTGCCATTATGCTACAATGGTGCCATAGATCCCCATCATCTGCTTCCCTTGCCATGAGTCATTGGGCCTCATTCTGAGATTGGAGGTAGCCATTGCGCTAATTCCGGAAGGTGCCAATAACGGTAGCGCAATTTGCATTACCGTTATTTGCTCCCTGGACCCGCAAAGGGACCTCGTAGTAGGGCGCAAAGGGATTACCAGAACTGATGTCCTTAACGGTGCCCGGTATCCCTTTGCGCCCTACTCGGAATGAGGCCCATTGTCTTACGCTTGGTAACATTTTGCCATGCTTGACTTTGATTTACTGCCCCTATGCTCTATAATAATCCTACATTGTGGTGGGTTACTAGTCCACAAGCTACTGGGTACCCTCTACATATCCTCCTGTAAGAGTGATGTGATGTATTAACAATGATCACAGTGTGTGGCACCTCTCTGTGTTGTATGATTATTTGGCAGGTTATGTACATTTCAAAAATCATTTCTCCCCAGTCCTCAGTGTCTTCAAACAGCTGTTCATCAGACACCCCTCTCATTAGCTGTGTGGGGTAAATGCAAAAAATGGTGTGCCAATTGCCCCCTTCCTCATCTGTTCCTATCAGAATTACTCTATCCTTTTTCGTGATCACTGCTTCCAAATCTTATTTAATGATGTTGCCTGGCGCACGTTTCTTAGGGATAGCTGGCCTGAACAGGTAGTCTACAGGCACACGCAGTGTCCTATCCTTTATTCCTGGCACCCTTCCTAATATCACTGTCACCCCATAAAGAAACAAATCTGGATGTAAGAACAATCCTCTTATGGCACTGTCACTGTAAAGTGCTCTTATTATTGTGGCAGCCCTAGCATGGTATATGCCTGCTGTTGAGCACACCACGCCTTCCTCTGTAAATGCAATGGTCATGTTTAGTTTACTCAGAAGGTCCCTGCCCAAAGGTTGACTGGGTTGTCGTTGGAGTACACTAAGGGAGCTGACACATCCTGTTTACTTGCGGTAATGGATACATTCTCAGTGAAAGAAACCAACATAATTGCCACAGTGAATCCCTCCGTGTCCATTTTATTTCCTGATAAGGAAAGTCTTCTTTCCCTAATACTGGATTTTGTAGCTCCTGTGTCAACCATAAATGCAAATGTTTTATTTCATATCCTCACTCCTACCTGGTCTTCCTCTTCTGGGTCAGTAGTGACTGACCAAACTGATCACGTCAGAGCTCTCTGTGGGCTGTCGTATTGGGGATAGGTCTTTGTTCCAGGAAGTGGGAAAGGGTTGCTCCCTAAAATGCTTGCTCCTGTGTTATGTGTCACTGTACAATGTGGCAGGGGATTTGTATCCCATGGCTGTGTAGGGGTGTGCAGGGGTTGTTGCTGCACATACGACTGTGTGACATCTGTTGCTGGGTACTGAATTGGCTGCACAGGCGTAGTGTACTGAGCAGCATCTTAGATGGTGAGTGAAAAGTGAGCGCAAATGCTGGTCCGCTATTGTAGGCTTTGAGATCATAAGAGTAGGGTGGCCTGTTTGTGCATTCTCATGCTAATGTCCCATCCTCCCACAGGACAAACTCTGTCCTGCAAATCTAGGCCTCATCTCTCTGAATCTACATTCTCTGTCTCTCTGAAACCCTCCTCTTCCCCTTGTGTTGTCTATGTACCCCTCGAAACATTCCTGCGCCAGTTCTGTGGTACTAGTAATCATAGCTCTTTACAAACTCAGTTTAGCAAGCTTCTTCTTTACCAGTTTTGCTTCTGCCCTTTGAACTTGTTCCTCTATCTCATTTTCCTTCTCCTGTCTCTTTCTACAATGATGCAATATGTGTGCCTGAATTTTGGCCCATCCCTTCGCCTCAATACCAAGCACCTTACCCAAAACGTTTTTGCACTTCCCTGGGAAGACCCTTACATAACATGTGATAAAATATAGCTATATTCTTGCCCCACACTGCCCCGGTCTCCACTCACCACAACTCCTGAATCAGATTAATACACAGTGGGGGCTCCTCATCTGCCTTCATGGTGCGGAGCATGATTGAGTTTACGTCAGGTGTGTCTGTATATGCAACCATCAAAGCTTTCCATACATGGGCTCGTCGGTTGTTAAATGGCGGTCCATCATAATAATTACTGTACATCTGTGCCCCTGGAAATCCCGTCTTCTTGCACATGTTGTACACCAGTTCCTGCGGCAGTGTGATGAACAAACTGCTCATGTCCCCTACAGCTAACATCATCTCTGCTGTCTGCTTTTCTAGTGCTTATATCCACTTGCCCTCTCCCCCTGTGAGTAAGGGTAGTGCCTTCATTAAGTTGTTCCGATCCATATGATGCCAAGGCATATGGTGTAATCTCTCTAGTCCCTTGTGCAACAACTGGAACTGTGACCTTCTTCCTTACCTCTTACCTTTTACTAGTGCCAATCGGCCGTGATGCATTCTAAGCCTTGAGACCCATGGTGTCCTTATTGTCTGTTCTGACCCTTGGTATAACTCAGTTCCTCATTCATAGCCCACCCCACTTCTGCGAACTCCACTTCCCTGTCAGTACCTACCAAGTCATAATCTACACTATTGAGGCATGCCACTCCCTGCAGCAGACTCTCTGGGTCTCCCCCTGAATTGGGATGTTCCTCACGTATCACTACCTGGATATCCTTGATGGCCCTGCTATCAATTCTAAAAATAATGTCTCCCACTCTCCACTGGTCTGTGCCTATAGCCATGCTCTGCCCCTCACTTTGTCCCTTCATCACTCATGCTAGATCCTTCTCTGTTTTTTTCAGTGCTGTTTGTAATTCCCTGTGTGTCCTATTCTCAACTTTCATAATTAATGGGTCCCGTGTTGTATCGTTAGGCCCTGCTTGGGTTCTCTGCCTGGGCTTTGTGGGGAGGGGGAATATTGGGGATTGGTGTATCCTGCAGTGGGCTTTAAAGGAAAGCACCCATATGGAGGCAGAGAAGTGGGGTGATGATGTGTGTGTGTGCTGGGTCTGTACTCTCCTAGCTGTCGTCAGGGGTGTTCTCTCAATCTTCAAACATTTTCCATAATTCAAGTATACTCTGCCTGGATTTTAGCTTTATTGTTCGTGCCCTCCTTGGGCCAAGATTTAAACATCCTTCCTTCAGTCCCTTGAACCCATTCACGATGGTACTTCAAGATGTTTATTCTGTCCGCGGCAGCACAGCACACATAGGTGTCGAACGGGAAATCATATTATACCCTCTAGATCGTAAGTATATATATTGGCCTAGGCCAAGTCGCTCTGCAAGGAAATCCGCGTTGCAAGGTCCTGACCTTAGGTCTGTGTTAGCCGCCATTTTAGGTTTGTCTGCCATTTTAGATTCTAACTCTAAAGTCACCCTGTGTTCTAAGATGGTGGACAGTGTCGTTTTGAATGTAACATGGCCGTCTTGACCTCTGTGTACAAGTTAATGTGTAAACTACCCGCAGGCAAACCAAATGTTAGGGTCATGTACTGAGACCTTGTCCTTCATTGACCTGTGTATAGAGGATTACCTGCGCCAACAAAACTAATCCATGAACATATATCGTGCACAATATTGTTCGAGCATCTGATGTGAACACTTGTTTTTCTACATTGTCCAAGATATGTGCAAAGGCTCAATGAGTAATCCAAAGACACACTCTTGCTATTGTAACTTGTTGGCGAAAGTATTAAGGATAACCCCTAAATGTATGGATGCATGAATTAGGAACGAACTCGGCATGAACCCCTAGACCAAGGAAATGGTTAACCTACAAGTGGGTTGGACATCATGTTTTGGATTGTATAAAAGATGCAACTATTCTGATGTACAGCCCCACTCACTGAACACACCGAACAGGGCTGGTATTCGCTGTGTTCTACTGAGGGCCTGATAGCTATCTGTTGCTTTGTTCTTTGAAACTGTTCAGTCATAGAATAAAGATCTGTGTATCTTTTGAACACAGTTTCATGTATTTCCTTTTCGGGTACTCAGCCTCGATATCTTCGTTTTGCTTTCACATAGGTTCTAACAGAGTATTCTTACTCCTTCCCAAATCCAACCTTATTTAAAGCCCTATGTCTACCGACCACCAGTCCAGTGGTGTCTTACTCCAAAAAAAAAAAAAAAACAATGCCCCAACAATGCTCCCTCCTAACAACCCGAAATCCAAGCCCTGCCCCCTATAAAATCATTTCTACTCACACAGTTACCACAACACCACCCCTATAAACACAACTAAACAACTATTGTGCCACACCAAAACGCTTCTACATACACAATTTTGTATACAAATAATCAAATAAACACAGTTATTTAAACAATGGAGTAGACCCTTCCTCTGTCTCCTGCTCCAAGAGGAGGGAATTCAACCCTCCTCATGCCCCCCTTATATAGGACGGAGGGATACTGTGTCCTTTCTCTAATAATAATAATAATAATAATAATAATAATAATAATTGGTTATGAATAACGTGCTTAATGCCCAGAGGTTTCGGTTTCTAAGCACGGACCCGAGGATTCAACCTGTGTTGCTCCCATTGTCTTGGAGCGCATTGCCCCTGAGCTATCCTCCCATCCCCAAATTTAGCGGCAGACCCAAGTAGCCCCGGCAGGTCTCGATCGCTCCCTGGAGGGAAAACATAAAATGCAAGCCATCCAGAGATCCAGGGTGGTTGCGGGTGATGTCCCCAGACTTTGGCGCCTCTCTTCCATGTTGAATGACGATCCCAAAGTCCAGCGGCGGTCCCAGGGAGCCCTGACAGTGTGACAATGCCTCCCTGGAAAGAAAAGCTGCAAGGCAGCCTAGCCAGAACTCTAGGATGGTCAGGGGTGATGACCCCGGTCTTGGGTGCGTGTCTCCCTTGTTGGTCGACCGTCCCCAAGTTCATCGGTGGTCCCAGGGAGGCCCCAGCAGGGACCCCATTCCTTCCTGGAAGGAAAAGCTGTAATACAGGCCTGCCAGAGCTCCAGGACGGCCGGGGTGATACCTCCGACCTTGGATGCCTGTCTTCCATGATGGGTGACCATCCCCATGTCCAGCAGCGGTCCCAGTGAGCCCCGACAGGGTGCCCATCCCTTCCCAGAGGGAAAGGCTTTAATTCAGCCGAGCCCGAGCTCTAGGATGGTCAGGGTGATGGGCCTGGCATTGGGCCCCAGTCTCTCTAGTCGGTCGGCTGTCCCCAAGTTCATCGGCGTCCCAGGGATCCCCAGCAAGTTCTCCATCCCTCCTCGGAGGGAAGAGCTATAAATCAAAGCAGCCTAGCCAGAGCTTCAGGACAGTCAGGGGTGATGGCCCCAGCTTTATGTGTCTGTCTCCCATGTGGGTCAATGATCCCAAAGTCCAGCAGTGGTCCTAGTGAGCCCTGGCAGGGTGCCTCTCCCTTCCTGGAGTGTAAATCTGTAATTCAGTCCAGCCCGAGTACTAGGATGGTCGAGGGTGATGGCCCCGGCCTTGGGCGCCTGTCTCCCTTGTTGGTTGGCCGTCCCCAAGTTCAGCGGCGGTCCCAGGGAACCCGAGCAGAGTCCCCCATCCCTCCTCGGAGGGAAGAGCTGTAAAGCAGCCTAGCCAGAGCTTCAGGATGGTCAGGGGTGAAGGCCCCATCCTTGGGCACCTGCCTTCCATGTGGGTCAACTGTCCCCAAGATCAGAAACGGTCCCAGTGAGCCCTGGCAAGGTGCCCATCCCTTCCTGGAGTGAAAAGCTGTGATGCAGGCCAGTCAGAGTGCTAGAACGGTCAGAGGTGATGCCTCTGTGCTTGGGCTTCTATCTCCCTTGTCAGTCAACCGCCCCCAAGTTCAGTAGCAGTTCCCGGGAGCCCTGACAGGACCCCATCCCTCCCTGGAGGGAAAACCTGTAACGCAGGCCAGCCTGAACGCCATGATGGGCAAGGATGATGTCCCTGGCCTTTGCACCTATCTCTCATGTTGGACGACCATCCCCAAGTCCAGTGGCACCCCAGTGACCCCTGGCAGGGTCCCCATTCCTTCCAAGAGGGAAAAGCTGTAACCCAGGCCAGCCAGAGATCCAGGATGTTCAGGGGGGATGTCCCAAGCTTTGGGCGCATGTCTCTCATGTTGGACGACCATCCCCAAGTCCAACAGCGGTCCCAGTGATACCTGGCAGGGTCCCCATTTCTACCCAGAGAGAAAAGATGTAAGGCGGCACAGCCAGAGCTCCAGGGCAGCGGGGTGTTATCCCCAGCCTTGGGCGCCTGTCTCCCTTGTTGTTTGACCATCCCCAAGTCCAGCGGTGGGTCCAGGGAGCCCCGACAGTATGCCAATCCCTCCCAAGAGAGAAAACCTGTAATGCAGGCCAGGCAGAACTCCTGGATGGTCAGGGGTGATGTCCCTGGCATTTGGCGCTTGTCTTCCATGTTGGGCGACCATCCATAAGTCCAGCGGCGATCAAAGTGAGTCCCGACAGGATCTCCATCTCTTCCCAGAGAGAAAAACTGTAACGCAGACCAGCCAGAACTCGGGGACAGCCAGGGTTGCTGCTTCCAGGCTTGTGCACTTCTCTTCATTTATGGCCAACCGTCCCTAAATTCAGCAGCAGTCCCAGGGAGCCCTGGCAGGGTCCCCATCCCTACCCGGATGGAAAAGCTGTAACGCAGGCCAGCCAGAGCTCTGGGGCGGCTGGGCGTATTGTATTGTATTGTATTGTTTATTTATGTAGCGCCTATACACATGAAAGTGTTTCAAAGCGCTCAAGGAGGGTGGGAACAAGGGGAAAAACAACAGTCGCTTAGAGCCCTTGAAATTCTGAGATGATAATAGTCTGCACAGGCAGAGTAAGTGCGTAAAATACATTTAACAATTGAGAGACAGCAAACATGTCTAACAGCAATTCTGCAGATTTACCATTGCAACTAAGGGGAGAAGACAAGGGAGAACAGACAGACGATCATCACGCACATTGCATTTGTGTCATGCAAGTGCATAGAAGGTCACAGGGAGGGGGAGGTCCAAGTGCACCCAGTCGGCAGAGACTGAGGCAAGTGTACAGCGAGCCACTCTCTTGGGTTATTCTAAGGGCAGTGAAGGTGGGTGGGAGCAGGGCCATGAGGCAAGTGCGAGAGAGGACTGGCGGGGGTGCCCAGGATGGTCAGACTCTGCGGTATACCAGGCGGCCAGTCAGCAAGCTGTAAAGAAGAGGAGGAAGAGATGGAGAGAGCAGAGGGCTAGTTTAGCAGGGTAGAGAGAGAGCAAAAGAAGAGGAGAAGGGGAAGGTCTTGAGGAGTTTCCGGAACTTAAGAAGGTCAGGCTCAAGATGGAGGCACCTGCTGAGGATAAGGATTTCCCTCCAAATCTCTTCCTCTGGGATTGGGTACCTGTCTCCTTTGTTGGTTGACCATTCCCAAGTTCAGCCGTGGGCCCATGGAGCCCCTGGATGGTCCCCCTGGAGGTAGAAACTGTAACCAGCCAGAACTGCAGGATGATCAGGGGTGATGTCCCCCAGCCTTTGGCATCTGTCTCCTGTGTTGGGCGACCATCCCCAAGTCCAGCAGCAGTCCCAGTGAGCCCTGGCAGGTTGCTCATCCCTTCCCGGAGGCAAAATCTGTAATGCAGGCCAGCCAGAGCTCCGGGACGGCCGGGGGTGCTGCCTCCAGGCTTGAGTGCCTGTTTCCCTTTTTGGTCAACTATCCCCAAGTAAAGCGGTGGTTCCAGGGACCCCTGGCAGGGTCCCCATCCCTCCCCGGAGGGAAAACCTGTAATGCAGGCCAGCCAGAACTCATTTATGGTCGGGGTGGTGTTGCCAGCCTTTGGTGCCTGTCTCCCATGTTGGGCAACCATCCCCTATTCCAGCAGCGGTCCCAGTGAGCCCGGCAGGATGTCCATCCCTTCCTGGAGGGAAAAGCTCTAACGCAGGCCAGCCAGACCTTCAGGACAGCTGGAGGTGCTACCTCCAGGATTGGTCGACTGTCCCCAAGTTCAGCGGTGGTCCCAAGTCTGTAGGACCATCACCTCAATTACAGCACTGTCTTGCCTGGTCTGAGAGGAGATATCCCACATCAATTCTTCTCTTCTATCACTACTACACTGCTGTGATGCCATCATTCACCACAGTGGGGGAGATTCACCTTCCTACTACTTAAAAAGTTATATAATGTCACCATGTGGCATTTTCTTTTAGTCATACACACCCAAACTACAGCGGTCACCCCCCCTTTTGTTTTTCCTGCAAGTGTGCACTCACGTCCTAAGCATTCTTCTGAGTTCCTTTGATACAGTTTCCTCCTCCAATTGCCTGCACAGCTGGGAACAGTGCCCTGCTCCAAAGATCAGGCAGGCTTTCTGGAAGCACAGCACCTGCGGCCCTCCTCAGAGTGTGCACATGGACTGGTCGATGCAGATGGTTGCCGCAACCCAGGATGCACAGCGGGGAAGCCACCAGCCACACAGAGGATCTAGAATCACGTTGGGGTCACCAAATTTGGAGAATAGGCCCAAAAATCGATCAATAAAAATCACTCCAAAAGGTGGACAATAATAGGTGCACGGTTTGCCAGAAAAACAAAGTTTTATTACATTTAAATACGGCCGAGAGTACCATAGAACTAAAAATGGAAATCATGCTCGACACACCCATTTCAGGCTACATATTGTATAGCGGAAAACCGCAAATTAGCATTAGCAAAGCATATCAGATAAAAACATAATCCCATGTCCCCCATCAGCTAACAACTTTAGAGAAATCGAAACATCCCCTATAGTTCATTACCCCATTAGTCATGCGGCATTGACTATATTGTGTGCAGACACGTCACTGCTTTACTTTAGTATTTTTAACTAGCATTCTGCTTTGTATGCTTCTGTGCTCGTAATCGGCCATAGCCCTTTATTGCTCAGTTAGCCGCTGTAAAATAGTATAAGAATTTTTAAGGTATTGGTGTTCACTTACTTTAATTTAATTTGATTTATATCTTTTTATTCTGAACACTACTGGGACTAAATTTCCCAGACCCCCTAGTGCTCTTAAACATCATTAGCAGGTGTGTTTTCGACGGCACGTGAGGCTGGTTTGTGCAGCAGCTACTTAAGCCTCTGGACTCCCTTTTATTTCAGAATTGTCTATATTGTATGCAGACACGTTGCTGCTTTATTTTTGTAATTTTAATTAGCATTCTGTTTTGTATGCTTTTGTGTTCGTATTCGTAATAGGACTACATTTCCCAAACCAACTAGTGCTCCTAAACATCATTAGAAGGCCGGTTAGTGACGGTTCACGCAAGGTCACTGTCAAGTCGTGCCGGGCTGTGTTCTACTGTTTGTTGTGTTATATACCTGTAGTACAGGTAGGTATGTTTTCACTATCATTTGTATCCTTCCTTATAGTGTTTTGGTATACTGTTTCCCTGTTTTTTCTTAATATGCATCACTTGGAGGCCTCTGTAACCATTTCACTCAAAAGGAATCAGTGTAAAGGTGCTGATATTGCAGCAAATTATCTTTATATGGATTTTAGAGCGATTCTAACTCCTTGATTCTAATTATAAAGGACTATTCTAAAAACTGCCCACAAGCGGCTATGGATGTTAATTTAATTCCACTCATGCTTTTGGAGCAGGCTGGTCATCAACATGATAACGATCAGTATTCTATGAGTTAGAATACTGATCGTTATCATGTTGTTCTAGTGGAACAATTGGATGTTGTTAGTAATGCTTCTTTGCCAGACCTATAAGAGCCAAAAACTCCCTCTACAACTATAGAACAGGTGACACAATCCTTTATTCTATTGATGCAGTTTTCTGCATTACCTTTTAATGTGCATTGTGTTGAGGGGCTGGCAATGAAGATATCAGAATCTTCTATAGAGCAGGGAAATGCACTTTCTGTGATCCCCTCTCCCATTTTGGATCCCAATGAGCCCCTGATGTGAACACTGTCGAGCATAGTGGGCCTAAGCTATGGTCAGCCTCTGGTTTGATGCCTGAGGCTGAACCTCCCCTTCTGAAAATGGCTCTCCTGAATACGCGGTCAGTGGTTTGTCATGCTGTGGAATTAGTTGATGTGGATATGTTTGCCATTGCGGAAATCTGGCTCCAGAATGCTTCTACACATGCCTCTCTCATCGCTACTCCCAAGGTCTGATCGCATTTGCTTTAGAGGAGAGGGTGTTGCACTTATTTTTAAATACAATCTCAAAATATACAGCACTGTGACATTCGATTTGGATCAGTGTGAGTCTCTACTTGTAAAATGTAGTATTATTCCAACCACTTCCCTGAGAATTGTTCTATTATATAGACCCCCTGTCAAAACTCCGGACTTTGAGGAACAATTGATGGCAGCATTAGCTGTCTCATTGAAATCCTCTTCTCAAGTGTTTTTGCTTGGGTACTTCAATTTGTAGGCGTATAGCCTGGATATTGATGCCATTTCTCGTATAAATTCTCTTGTAGCCATTGGTTTCCCTCAATATGGGTGCTGACTCAGAACATTAGAATGTTCCCCATGCCAATGGAGGTTTGTTCTTGGTCAGACCATTGATGTCTCTCTTTTAACTGTTTTGTTATCCTTAATCTCTATCATCTGTTAGTCCTGTTCACAGGAAACCAAGACATATTAGGAATGAAAAAAGGCTACTCCTGATGCTTTTGCCTTGCTGGTTTTACCTCAGCTAACTGAACTTCCATCTGTCATCTCTCTTGAAAATCTCACTAATCAATTTAAACTGATCACCAAAACTGCTTTTGATGCATTAGTTCCATCATGTACTTTAGTCCCGAAAGACAACGTGACACAGACAGACATGCTTGTAGAAGGGGCTTGTGCGGCCTCCTCCTCTCTGCATTCCTCTCTTTATTTATCTTCTAACATAGTGGTGTCACTGTCATCAACTTCATCATCTTTTCTGTCTCCAAAATCTAATCTCCCAAGAGGACTCGTCCTTTATGTTCCGCTCATCACCTCCTCCAATGCATTCCTTCCCCCATCTTGCGGCGGGCCTCCTCTATTTCCCATCCCTCCTACTCCTGTATAGATTACCAATCCTCCTCCAAATAGCCCCATTTGCCCCTCCCTCGTCTTCGTCTGGAAGAGTATGCTTTTGAAGAATCTCATCAACTTCCTTGCAGCATCTCTCTAAACTCTTCTCTCTTTCTCTCTTTTCTTGTTTCCTGTATCTCTCTCTCTGTCTGGGAGCATACACTCCCTAATAATATAATCAACTTCTTTTTGTCACCTTTCTCTACTTCTTTCCACATCTCGTTGTCTCTCCCTTTCCATTTCTTCCGTTCTTTTCCTTTTTTTCCCCTGGTCTCACTTCTTTGTTTCTCATTTTTCCTTTCTCCTTCTCCTGCTTCTTTTCCCTCTCCCTTTCTTCTTAATTCCTTCATTCTGTCTCTTCCTCCTTCTTTTTCTGTTCTCTTTCTCTCTCATCCTGTGCCATCTTCTCGTCTGCTTTTTCCTGCCTTTCTCTAATCTCCATGTCCCTTTCTTTGGAATCATTCATGCACTTCCCATCGAATCTGAGCATTATCTGTCCTCCTACTCATTAATTTGACACAATTGCTGCCTTCTCTCTGTTAGCCCTGAGCTGGAGGTATATCCACCACCCTACTGGTAGAAGCTGCCAGTATTACTGGCCCTGTAATACCGGTGCTGATAATACTGACATATCGGGATTTACCTGAATTTCCACCACTTCGAGTAATTCCTATACCAACAGTACTAAAAATGTGCTAGGGCAAAGGGGTACTGCGCGTAGACCCTAGAATACTCACAAAATTAATTTTGTGACATTTTAGATATTTTGTGTCACTCCTTTGTATTGTTTTTCAAAATAATGTATATACTGTGTCACTTGCACTACCCTTTTGCCCTAGCACGTTAGTAATACTGTTGGTATGCAAGCCATTGTTGAATCATGTTATAATATTGTGTAGAAATTATGCACGATAAGTGAGACTTATGCTCAAATTATTTAAAAGTTGCTGATATGTAACAAATTGAATTTGCATTAAGAAATTATAAAATAGATTTTGAATTGACCACTGGTAGGAACATCTTGTCTTGTGTATCAGTTACCCTCCTGAGTTCCTACCATTGTAGGGGACACCCCTCCTGTACTTTTGACTTACAATCATTCCAGCCGACCAAGTGGCTGAAACAGTATTACTGTTGTATTATAGATGAAATGCGGTCCATTATCTCTACAATGATCAATTTGTTGACTTAATACGTAATGGGAGGCCTAACATCAGGGATTTTGATCGGTTGTCTTTCTGCTGACCAACCTTGGGCATATGACAGGTCCTCAAGGCATGAGCCAGACAGATGTAGGGGGAGAGAGGTCCACGGCTGCTTTCCTTTCAATTAAAGAAGATACCATTCCTCATTTCTAGGCCATGAGCCATGGTGATCTCTTTGTATTTGGCCTTGTGTGGCGTCTCATGTCTGGCTATACATGTAGGGAGTAAGACAGGTATCCTATCTATGTTTGTTTCTAACAAACAGACAGTGTTCTTCAATTTTGGACCACATGTGATGGGACTGTGTTTTGGAATTATTTCACCCTGCATTTGTTTGGATTTTATCTAATATTAATGTGAGTGTTTTGGTTTCTTTTACCACTGGGGAAACTCTTGAGTTGTTTTTCATGTAGTCATTTGGCTTATAGTTGTCCTGCACCTGGCAAACAAATACGACTAGTTATATTCTTAATGAATCTGTGAATATATGGCTTGCGTCTTGCAAATCTTTATCTAGTGTTTTCTCTCTGCCGTTCCTAGCCGACCTTTTTCATGGTAACCTTGGCTTGGGTTGGTAGCTACTGACTGAGCTCTGCACTGATCTGTATTTCTGTGTTTTCAGCATTTTGTGTTCTCTCGAAGCCTTGAGGCTTTTATCTATTTGGAAGCCTGCTGCAACTTACATTTTGGAAAGGACAGATGCGCATTACTCTTGTGTTTCTATGTAAGTGAGCTATATTGGCATGTCATTCATGTTACATTCAGCTTATACAATTCTTATGTATGTATTCTTCATGTCTTGTGGTTGCTTTGTTAATATTCTTCATGTATACATGCATATAGTAGCTAGTGTGCATGTTCTTCATGTTTTTGCTTTGTGTCTAATGCAGGGATCCCCAATGTGTAGCTCGGGAGCAACATGTTGCTCGTGGCACCCTAAATTGTTGCTCGCCAGTTGCTCTTGGCAATGATGTGGAGGCCTAGAAGGAGGTGCTGAATGGATGAGACCTCAGTAGCACTGTAGTCAGGACAGAGTCCTGGACTGTGAAAGAATGTTGGCCAATGAGCGGCTGTGTTTCCAGCTGGTTTATTTTTATACATGCAAGATTTGTGTTTGGTGCCACCATGCACATCATTTTTCAGTAAATGCCCTTATTTGTTATGGTAGTGACATTGCTAAAACCCTGTCCTCTCCAGTTACTTTGCCCAACTGACAAATGTATTGAGTACAATATTTGAACCATGTTTGTGTCATGGAGAAAATTGGCATATTCTGTTCCTTGGTACAGGTAGTATGAGCAAAATGGACAAGGAGGTGGTATGCATACCCAACTTTCCTTTATTAAATAATGTGCATGCACACTTTCTGTACAAGTGAGGTTTGTGTCTGTTGCCACCATGCATATTTATCGACAATATTCATTTTGGTGCCAACTCTATTTATTATTACATAGTGTCCTAGCAGAAAAATGGTCATCGATTGATACTCTGCCCATCTGGCACATGGTTAATGGGCAGAAACGGTAAATGCATGCCACATTTTTCATAATTAATTTGCCCTATATGCCAATCCAATTAAGTTATTGTTAATCGGTTTAAACTAACAAGCCAATTAATGGATTCAAATACTTTAACACCACCACACCCCTCTATGAAGTGGTCATCAAAAGCTCAAAGGTCTGACCAATGTTTGCCACTAAGTCTTGTGTGAAATCTCTTTTGGGCAGAGAAAATCGGCTCCAAATAATTAAGAAAGTTATTATTTTTATTCCTAATCATTTTTCACCAACGCAACAGCCTTCTGGAGCTTTAAAACACATTTGCCATAACATTCCCATATAATTCTCAGGAGATAACCTCCAAAGGCCCAATGAGGTGATCTTTAAAGCCTACCATGTAATAACCTGAAGTACTAATTAATATTTAATCATATTTCTCCATTAAGTCAGCAACATTTAAAAACATGCTTCAAATTTTTCATACAATTCACACAGAACAAGCCCAAAATAGAAAAGCAACTTTAACATATTCAAACCTGCTATATATAAAAGCCTGATCATTACAATTAATTGTATATAACATAGCTCCGATGTAGTCCACGCTTTTGCAAAACAGAGAAACAACGGCAAAATAACAGAAAATGAACCAAATCTTTGACTCCTATTTTGTAAGCGCACTTTGTGCTTTCTCCTGCACACTTTCTTAATTTATTGAGTGGGTACATTTTAACATACCATTACCACCAGCCTCCTGCATTCTGGGTATCTTATTTCACAGATTTCTCCTTGCCATCTTATAGGTGTATGTAAGTCTGTATATAAGGCTAAAGTGGGCAGCCTATGTATATTTTGGACATCTGACTCTTTTTCCATCAGACAAGCTCTTGCTTTTGGAGCTATTTTGAGGTGACTTAAGGCACCAAATACAGTTATATCCCATCCCTATACAAATGGTGCCTTACAACCACAGTATTTGTATTCACCAGGGGAGGCTACAATCGCACTTGCACTGAAATTCACTTTATGATTAGCAGAAAATCCCAGATGTGCTTTTAAAAAATAAGGAACATTCTTAACTGGCTTGGCACTTTCAAATTGAACACCCCCAAATCAGCTCACAAGACACTAGCAGGTGTATCTGCGGGGAGACCTGCTATTTGGCAAAGGAATTTATTTTGCAACCGCTCCAGGAAATGACAGTTCTAACCACCCTAGTTTTTGCAGCCTTAAAATCATGGATCAGACATTTGTCTTATATACCTCCAGTCACTTCTCCAATCAGAATGCTGCAAACTTGAAATTACAACGTAAAAAGCCATTTAATCACTAATGATGCCTTTTCAGCTATCTTCTTTAAATGACTGACGCAAGCACAGCTCTTTCAGAAGAGTAGGCTCAAATAAAAATGAGACTGCCCCCTCATCTCTACATTCATTCAAAAACTAACTACAAGGTTTCATCCTTTGCCTGAATACCATCATTTTAGTTTTTATTATATTTAATTTCAACTGTAATTTTCAAAATAGTAACTTATGCTTAGCAGGCCCTGTTGGAGACCTGCAGGGGGCAAGTCCAAAATAGCTGTTTCTTCTGCATAAGGAAGCATGCTTCAAAATGAACCCTTCAGACGGAGGGTGGATTAACTTTCCTAAGAGAAGTACTAGAATTGACATCCAAAAGGAATACATTGGGACCAACTGACATCCCTGCTTGTCACATTTATTGGTGTTGGAAAACAATGTATAATTCGTAATCTTGTATATTGGACTGATGCTGAGATGTCTGCATATCACGTTGGAAAAGACTTTTAAAAAAAAACAATAGTGACCTGTAGGAATGTAGGAGTAGGACTCAGACACAGTGGGCTCATGTTGATTGCCATATACTTTTATTGAAAGTAAAATGGTGGGGGACTGGGGAAACGCCTCCATTTCCCTAAAGCTAAGAGGGTTTCCCTTCCTCAACAAAAACTAAGGAAACTGTCAGGATGTCTTGTCTAAAGTAAATAGTCCACTGTCACAAGTCCGAAGCCTATTTCCATCTCTCACACTATTGACTAACTTATAAAAAACCAAAGGTCTTCTTAATTCAGAAGAATAGGTTGTAGATCTAATCAAAGAGTTCCAAGCAACAAAGGTTCCAAACCCAAATGTCTTAAATGTAAAATAAAGTTCCATACAGTTCTTAGATATTTCTCCATTGCACAAACTTCGCAACAACCAGGGGCAATGACTCCTTTGCCCTGGTTCCTTCTCCTGTAGGTCCCAGATCTCTGCTTCTCTCTCTTTCCGCTTGGGCCAACTTAGTTCACTTCCCTGCCAAGTATGGTCCTTAGTAAGTTACTCTGTGGTTTCCCTTCTTCTCATGGGATTGGCCCCCAGACCCCTCTTTATGTTCGGGAACTGGGAGCCCTCTTCTCCCAAGTACCACCACAAGGAAGAGGACTTGTGGGTTTCTCGTGTAGTGGGTCCCAAACCTCCCTTCTTTGCGTGAGGTTATTGGAGCTCTCTTATCCCATGTACCACCACGAGGAAGATGACTTGTGTGGTTCTCGTGTAGTGGGTCCCAGACACCTCTTTTGTGTTTGGGTGCTTGGAGCCCTTTCTTCACAAGTACCGCCACAAGGAAGAGGACCCATGTTGCTTTCTTTTGGTGGGTACCAGACCCTTAAGTTTCTCTTGTTGGGGGACAGACATGGCTCATATGCATGCCAGGTACTGTGACTATTAAGATGCTGACTACACCGTCTTAGTTTCCCACCAGCCAGTCTGAGTGCTCCCCTTTTGCGCTTCCCTGTCTACAGGAACATCGGGAGCTTCTCTCTTCCAGCTCACCTTCTGGTCCTTCCACTGTGGACTGGCCCTTGTCCTTCCAGCTCCCCTCTTGGCATCCTGGTGTGCTTCCTTGAACCTTCATGCACCATGCTGGCTCCTGCAGCTCCTTCATGGAGGATTAGACAACTTCTTCCTGAGTCCCTCTTCATTTTGTACTCTGCATTGGCCAATGAGCAGCCAGCAACAACTAGACTGCTCATTGTGGTTCTTAGGAAAACTCTTCATGCCTCCGCTCCTCCTTTTCATCCCAATACTTATTCCAAGTAGTCCAGAATGCTTATGTTGGTTATGTGGAAAACTCTACATTCCTCCATGAATCTTCTTTGTCTCAGTGGTTGTCAATAGCATATCTTTCAACTCTTCCCCATTCTTCCTTGTCTCAGTATTTCTACCCTTGCTCTCCCTTGGGTCGGTTGTGCTCTTCATAGTCCCAGTACTTATCTAGGGAAATGGCAGGGCGACTATAGCTCATGAGCCTATTAGGGAAGGGGTTGTTTTTTGGGTTATTGGAAGGGGGGGTCTAGGGTCTGGTGATTGGTGATGATACTGTGTTCTCAGGGTAGTGTCGTTCTTAGTCCCATGAGGGGTTTCCTCTCCCATGTGATCCTCTCCCTGTGCACCACCCTCAGAGGAACTATTGTACCCAGTACGTACCGTCCTAGCCCCATGGGAATGGTCTTCCCCCATAGGGGAAAAGGGACAGCATCCACAGATTTGTCACAGACTCCAATAAAATGTAAATTACGCCACATTATATTTCTATCAATCAAATACTGACGAAATCCACTGTGGAGTTCTACGGACTCCATAATAGGGGACTAACGCCACCAAACCACCACTTGGAATCTAGCAGTGATACCACTGCACCAAGTGGCAGTAACGGTATCATTGAGATGCCACCAAACTCGTAATGAGCCCCAATGTCCAGTAAGGGAATTGGCCTATAAACGTGAGGGGCTGGTGGGTCAAGAAATACTTATCTAAGGGGATGGCATAATGCCAGTCTTAACAACAGCAATAAACATAAAACGATTTGGTGTCCTTCAAAAAAGCTCCCATTGTTTCTCAAATAAATTCTTTTTTTGTCTTAAGCACATTCTTTTTGACATTTTGAAACTATAAATCTGACCAGCAGTGTACACACCCCTCATTAAATCGAACCATTGTGCATCCCTTTCTATAAACTGGAACTCCTGAACTTGGGGGCACGGTTTGCCAATATCTCTGCCCTGGATAGTCTCTCCTAAAGACTAAAACAAACTGACGCTTTCCTTTGTGGCCTCTGAACTGGTCAACAGTTTTAAGAGAATATCTTAATTTCTTGTGAATTAGTCATTCTTTCCAATGCCTCCTTTTCAAGCGTAGGCATCGCCAACCAGCCTCTCTGGCTGTCAGATATCTTCTTTGTGGAGCCTACTCTGGCCATTTGAAAATGAACTCAAGAGGATTTAGTTTACTCTTTGATCAATAAGAAATGTACCATTTCATAACATTCCTGGAGGAAAAAAATCCACAACACAGTCATCAATGACTGTGTAGCAGTATTGCCGATCTTGCATGCTTAGGAATGCACCATTTGCCATTAAAGACCCCATAAAATCCCAGGCGGAATCTCAGTAGACCTGAAAAATCAGTGGTCCATTTGTGGCCATTTTTACTGTCCATACATTTGCACTAATATTTTGCTCGGGAACCTGAAACCCTTGGTAATGTTTGTTTACTCCTACTCTATTTTTGAACATCTAGACTGGTCATATATGTCTAAAAATGTACTACTGACCATTCAATTTCCTCAACATTTCTTGTAGACAACCACTTAACATCAAATGAAGTTAAAGGCCTTGCACATTTCCTTGACTAACACGTGGTCTAGATAAATATTAAGTACTGCAAATGAAATGTTCTATACGCAGTTTTAACTTTGCTACATTTCTAATTAGTGTTGCAATCATTTTTCCGCCAACTGTGCGCCAATATGTTACATCAAAAAATTGATGTTGCTCACCATTTAATTTGATATGCCAATTTTGCTCATTGCGCACAAAAGGTTGGGGACCCCTGGTCTAATGCATGCACATGTATTCTTGTAATAATATTTTTATTACTCTTGCCATTTTTAGATCAGATTGTCCATATTTTGATGTACCTGCCTGGGATATGGGTGGTACAGTTGCCTTTGTGCTTCCTGTTTCTCACCTGTGTAGTATTAGGCCGGGGGAGCTGCAGTCGCTACGGATAACATATTCCTCTGTCTCTCAACACGCTACTTAACTGAATTCTAACTCGGGTGCTCGTCGTCAGCGTGGTTGTCACACTAAAGAATCAGTCCGATGTCCAAAACTATCGTACACTAACCCTACCACTAATAAAAGGTATTCAGCAAACAGAAATGTAGCCAGTAGAATGACTCACTTCTCCTGGTCCAACTGGTTCAGGCTTAAGGGCTGATTCTGATATTCTCTTGCAACAGTTCTGATAAGACCTTATAATTCCTCCCAGTGTCATTTTTGGCTTTGGTTAAATGTCCAACAATTATTCTTTCTCAGCGTTATATATATTCATGGACTTTCCTTATCTTCCTCTTAGCTATTGCAACAGGAGAGATCACTCGAATAATGTCCTTGGCTTTTTCCACAAAACCTCTGATGAGGGAGAATACTCCCATAGTAATCTTCATCCTTGATGTCTCTCTTGCAGGTACTGTGATAAGGGAGATTACTCCTGAGGCACTCTTGACGCTTGGTATCTTTCCTGTAGTTAGTGTTGTGGGATGTTTTAACCCACTAGTCCATGCCCTGCAAAATTACTGTGCACTGCTTCCATCATAAACCTCAGAATGGCCGCTGGAAAGCATTATGCATGCTAAAATCACCCAGAAGTGATAAATAGACCGCCAATCCACTTTTGCCTATGTCCGGGGTGATACCACTGCCAAAACCCACCATTTGCTGCCCACAGAGGAAAATGAAACTATTTGAATAAGCAGTCCTGCATTGCAAGAGAAACACAGAGCTGTTTAAAAATAAGTGTTTCCTTCGCTGTGGAAAGTGCAAAAATCTTGGTTCTCAAACATCACAAAAGATCAAATATCCCTGTTGGGTGTTAAACATCACTGTATATAAAGAATTCACCTAAGCACAATGTCAGCAGAAACATATTCGATCAGAAGAAAATCCACATTTAAAGATGCTTGCTTGAAAGAATATCTCAAAAATGGGCGCAATACCGCTACTCGCCTGTGTCAAAAGCTGGCGATTACTTAACCTGTCAATTTAAACTGATACATTGAAATCATAGAATGAAAAGGAAAGACTTGCTATCAGAAGCAATAGAGGTGGATACAATTCAAAACTATATTTTAAAAAGGCTGGAATTAAGAGATTGATGTATATATTTGTTAAAAATGTAATTTGTATTTTAGGATAAGACTATTTTAAACATTGTGTTAAAAGTTAAAGCCAGCTACACTGGGCTTCAAAGACATTCCACACCTTCTCCCAAACAAAGGAATCTTTTCCCCTGCTTTCTGCTAAGGAACTGGCAGGGAGGTGCGAAAGGAAAAGGGAGGAGCACTTTGGCCTGTTGCTCTGCTAGGAGACAAAAGACTCCTGTAGTATAATTTAGCGTGTTTTGAAGTGTAGCGCCACTGCATGAGATCACATTATTATTGTGATGTGGTACAGCAAGCCATGTGTTGCCAGGGTAACATATGGACATGTATATGAAGACAGGCTATCTATTTTAAAAGTACTATATGAAGACAGGCTATCTATTTTTAAAAGCACATCATTTTATTTCTCATTTTTTTTCTCATTTTTTTTCTCAATACCTATTTAAAAGCACACCATTTTTTTCTTCACTTGAAATGCCTCACTTACAGGAGACACATTAGATACTTGATTAATTAACTTAACTAACAAATACTAACACGATTCTAACTACTTAACATTATAATGTGTTCTCCATGTGCAAAATGAGGCAGGCTGAGATTCATTTTTAAACGGGCAATTTTTCTTTGCCCTGTTCACTGTCTTTGCAGGAAGCAACATTTCGAATGCCAGGAAATCAGTTAGATACAGTTGCTACCTGTAAAAGTGAGCTATTGTTGAGGAAGGAGGAGGCAATACTGTACGTAAACTTAGGGGAGGTAACAGAGGTTTTTTGGAGTGTCTCTGACAGAATTACAAGGAGAAGACAGTTTGCGGAGTTGAAGTGAGGTCGCCTTCGTTCTGCTGCTGTGAGGAGCTGGACCACTGACCTTCAGAGACTGGGGTTTCCTAGTCACTTGGCACCGGCTTGAGAACTGCAGATTGCAGATTGAACTGCATGTTCTCGCTGGGTGCTTTAAAGAAAGAAAAAAAAAGAGAGCCTGGGTCACTGCTCAAAGACAACAAGCCAGGAGATTTTGCGTGCTGAAAAGCTACAAATAGCTGGTAAATATACAAATGGAGTGAGATTGCTGTGACTGCTGGACAAATGATCTACTATTAGGTAGGCAGTGTAGCGATAGGGAATTCTCCTGTGTTTAACTGCCACGTTATAATGTTGCAAGACACATGATATAATCTCTCTTTTGCTTGTTGCAAACATGAAATGAAATTCGTGGTATTATTGCATTTGTTTCTCTTATGTTTATTTCAGAAAGGATTGTCTCACCAGAATGGTAATGTATCATTTTGAAATGAAATTGTGATAACATATAGTCTGCCAGAGAGTATTCTTGCTTCTGTTCTTCATTTGGTGCCTATAAAAAAAAAGAAAATACTCTGTAGGGGAGGGAATGATGTTTAATGTGCCAAGTTTCTTATACAGGTGAAGCAATGTCATGAGCCATTATAAATAGTGATTCCACTCAGGGTATGTGTGTGTGGCTTCTGTGTGGAATATAATGCAATAGTCTGCTGAGCATATATGAATCAGCAGAGAGAGGCCTATGGAAACATAGTTTCACTAATGTAAATAAATTAGTGATAATACCACATGTTATTTTGAATACCCTATGGAAACATAGTCTCACTAATGTAAATAAATTAGTCATAATATCACATGTTATTGTGAATACCCTATGGAAATATAGGGCCTCATTACAACCCAGGCGGTAAGTTCCCTACTTTACCACCATGGTGTAAACTCTGTTTACACCATGGTGGATGGCGGATTTACCGCCCCATTCCAAGGTGAGTGGGGCGGTAAATCCCCATTCCCCATTTACCCTTCCCCATTCCCATTTTTGCCCCATAGGGCATAATGGGAGTGGGGAAGGCGCTAATTACGGCACCGTAAATTACGGTGCCATAATTAGCACCAAGGCGGGCTAGCGCCTTGCATTTTAACGCCTGCTAGAAGCAGGCGTTAAAATGGTAATCAGGCGTTAAGGGTTAACGGCGCCGACGGCGCAGTTAAACCCTTAACGCCTGGGTTGTAATGAGGCCCATATGCTCACTAATGTAAATAAATTAGTGATAACAGCCATAGGTGGCACTCCATATGAAAATGTGGTGTTTCTGAATAATGTAGAAGTCTGAGGCAAGAAGAAATTATGCTCACCAAAATACCACCAACAAAATGTATTCCACTATAAAGCCAAACCCAGTCTGAATGCAAGGAATAGTCACTGTCAAATTACCATTGTTTTTGGCGGTAAGAAAATACTGCTAAACCCCAAGTTTATACAAAAAACCCTACATATTTATGGTGCGTTGCAGCCCGGGAAAGTGATCATAGAGCACCTACTGGGCATGGCAAGTGTGTCTCACACTGCCATCTGTACGTTAAAGGGAACCCATTTAATAATAACAGTGTGTCACTAAAAACGAATTTCAGAATGTCTCAAATGGAAGCCACATTCTCAGAGCTAGTGCAATGTTTAGAGACAAAGTTATATGCACATGGGACGTGGTCATCGAACAGTGCCTCAGAATGGCATGACCACATTCATGATGAGGTGCAGAAAGAAAAACTAGACAATATTTTTGCAGATGGCAGCATAATTCAGGTCTGCCTTCTAAGGTTATTAAATGCAGCCGATAAACATGCAGAGAAAGATTGTCTGATACGGCTATGCGCCAAGATCTGGTTTATTCTGAATAGGTCCCTGCAAATGCAAGAAAATGATACCAAGTTGATTAACAGGTTAAAGGCTGACTTAGATGGGGAAAGTAATGTGATGCTGGAAATGCATCAGAGGGACAGGGCCTCTGAATCCTTGTCCTTTTCTGCCTTTTATCGTGTGTTCTGTTATGTTTTCTGCCCAGGAGTCCATTTGGGACTCCTGGCAGTGCAGCTCTCTCTTTTGGTTTGGTGAACAGACCCATGGGATACCCTTATGGCACCCCTGGGTAGGGGTACAACCCTGTGCCCCTAGTGTATGTTTTTGGGCACCTGTGGGTGGCCCACAGAGCAGGGTATGGGCTGGTGGCAGCTCCATGCTGAATTGGACAGGTGCTCTGGGTGTCCTCCATTTTGGGATACCCAGGCCCTGCCATTGGGATCAGTTGATTCCTGATAGAAAACAAGATGGCCCCTGTGGCCTCTTGCTTTCTATTGCCTGTTGTCTTGTTTTTCCCAAAGTCCTGGGAAGCCCTGACTCTGTACCTTCCCCCTGACTGGCTGTTGGGTGGAAGTTCCATATATGGTGTTGTTGTGAAGGCCCAGCTAGACTGACTGGAGCCTTCCCTTTGACTGTATGTTGTGGGTACCTCCTGTGGGTGGGACCTGGGTGAATGGAGTGTGTGACCAATATACACTTCTTGTTGTGGTTGTCTGGTTTCTGGCATGTGAGACAAAGACTGAGACAGCCCTGCCCGAAACTGGCCTGAATGCAGTGTGTAGTGTTGAATGGCTGGGTACTTGTCCCAATCCACATTCCTTGTTGTGAGTGTCTGAAAGGGAGGAGTGTGGCCTGAATGCACTGTGTGCCTGATTGGCTGACTGACTGCATGAATGCCCTTCTGTGTGATTGGCTGCTGTGTGTGTGCCAACAGTGTGGATGAGAGACAGAATAGTATATCTGGGGACCTCTCACCACTGGAAATTGTTCAGAAGCATTCAGAAGCTGAGTCTCCACTCAAGAGTAACTGGATTTGCTGATCCTCGACGTCCAGCTGGAAGAAGAAGACTTGCTGTGGCATTTGCTTCGACAGAAACTGAAGGTTGTCGAATTCGTCGAGGACTGACCCGAGAGAGGACCTGGCTAGGCGCCCTCTTCCCGTGCTCCGAGGGACCATCGAGCACCGCTGAATCTTCGCCGAAGCGCCCTGGAAGTCAGACCCTCGAAAGGCTGCCGACCCGAGACGGGACCGCCGAGGAGATCGAAGTGAAGCACCCGGACATCGACGCTGTCGAAGTCCATTGCCGTCGACCAGGGTTCGCAGGTCTGTGTAACCGCTGGAGGCCCGTCGAAGTTGTGTTGCCCAGCCGAGGGAACCACTTGACGCCGTGCCGCCGACGACCGGAGCCGTCCGCTCCTTGCCTAAGAACATTTGACTCGAAGGACTCCCTCGTCCGCACCGTCGACCGCTTTCGTCCTGCCGGAGAAAGTCGAGGACGACCAACGCGCCGAGGAGAATCCGCCGGTGGGTTTCCCGCCACCTCACGACCCCAAAGACTCGAGCGACTCGACGCCCTTGCTGGGCCACCGTCATCCACAATCTTTGCGGTCCAGAACTAGTGTCGCCGAGGTGCCCCGCACGCCTCTTCCTCGCAGGACGCCGACGTCTCGACGCCGACGAGCACCGCTCGGATCGAAGCCTGCCGCCTCATCGACGCCGTTCTACCTTGTTTGTTGTCGGACGTTCGACGCCCCGTGTCTCCCGCTTGAAAGGGAAGGCATTCAAGAAGGGCCGTCGATTCCCCGACACCGAACACCGAGTTCTTCGACGCTTCTCGACGCCTCTCGACGATCCGTGACTCCTGCTTTAAAGGGGGTCATTCAAGAAGGATCTGTCGACGCCTCTTCGAAGAACTCGACTCCACCAGGTACATTGGGGGGGTAAAAACATTGCAGGAGAGAATAAGACTATTGAACAATATATGGACTGGGCTTGTGTTATATCTCTTTATTTTACAGGTTGCCCAGGTGGGGGGATCTCCACACAGAACTGTGTCCAGTAGCAAGGGCCCGTATTCTGCCTATTGTTTCAACCATCTTTTATCTCTCCTCTCTCTATTGCTGGTTTCCTTCTTATTGATCTGTGTGCCATTTCTACAGTATTATGAATGCACTTTAATGAGGTCTAATATTAGTGGTACCACTTTAGAATTGTAGATATTTACCATTATTGATTTTCCTGAGCACAAAGTGCGTTATTGTGATAAGTGTACATAACCCTTGAATATTAATTATATAAAGACTGTGTTTTCAGTAATACAGTGTGTGGACATTCCTTTGTGGGGGCTTGGGGATACACTGTACTTAAGAACCAGCCTGCATCACCTCCTGAGAAGCTAGGCCTTGATTGCTCGCCCATAGCTACCGTATTAGAGAATCTTGGCTGGGGTCCTCTGTGCCTCTCCTCTACCATATAGAGAGCAGAAGTACAGACCCCCCACCAGTCTTTACAAAGTCTGGTGGCAGCGGTGGGATGCTTATGGTTTTAAGACTCAGTGTATAACCGTGCCACTTACAAAATATCCGCACTTTTGTTAGATTAAGGTTCGGGTGTGTTCCAAATAACTGCATTACAAGCAATGGAGTCCATTGCAAATGGTAAATTGACTCGGATGAGCTTAGAGGCTCTCCAGAGTGCTTGTGAAGCCAGGGAGTTAGACTTTGTGGATAAGTCTAGGGCTGAGCTGATAGCTGCCCTGGTGGATTACCAGACTGATGGTGAAACTCTTGAGGAAGGGGGGGATGCAACCAGTGAGGACTCTGCCCCTGGGGTTGTCGCTGAATCTGTTTCTGGGAATGCCACCATTCCTGCTGCCTCTGTTCCAAACCCCAGCAATTCCATGGAACTTGAGTTATTAAGGATGAAGTTAGCCTTTGAATATCGCAAGTTGGAAATAGAAGCTGAGCTTAAGAAAGAGGAGCTGGCACAGCAAGTGGAACTCAAGAATAGGGATCTTGAACTCAGAAATAAGGACCTTGAACTCAAAAGCCAGGACACTGAATGTCAGAGAATCCAGCTAGAGAAAGCTAGAGTGGAGACTTCAGCTAGATCCAGTGAGAGTGTCAGGTCCCCAGCCACCAAGTTTATGAAAGATTTGGTTGGTGTGTTTGTGGAGGGTTCAGATATCCTCCAATGGATTGAAGCGTTTGAAATGGCTTGTGCAATTCATGATGTAGATAAAAGAGATTGGGCTAAGTGTTTGTTAAGCAGAGTGCCTCAAACTGGATATGACTGTATTCTGAAGCTGGGTGTGGAAGAAAGGGGTCAGTATGAGTGTATGAAGTCTGCTTTGATTGCCAAGTTTGGCAAGACACCTACCCAATACCTTAAAAGGTTCAGGGAATTTAAGAAAAGAGAGAATGTGTCTTGGGTTGACTGGGTGAGTACTGCGCACATGAACATGATGGGGTGGATTGATGGATACAAGGTGAAAACTTTTGTTGAGTTGTCCCACCTCTTGTTTTTTGAGCATTTTTCTGAAGCCTGTTCACCAGAGCTGCGTCAGTATGTGGCTGACCAGAACATTTTGGACCCCTTTAAGCTGGCTAGGTTGGCTGACAAGTGGGTCTCCCACCGGGTGTCCCCTAAGGACTCCAGTGGGAAGGACAAGGACAAAGAAAAGGGGGCCTCTCAGAAAGCTGAGGAGTCCCAAAAGCAGTCACAGTCGGGTAAACCAAAACCTTCCTCTCCTAAGACCCAAAAATCTAGTGGGGATAAGTCCTCTGTGGGTGGGAATAAGAGTAGTGGTCCACCTGCTGCAAAGCAGGTTCCCAGTGGTTCCAGTACCGTACCCCGCACTCCTGGCACTTGTTGGGATTGTGGGGCTCTGGATCACAAAAGGGGTGACCCCAAGTGTAAAGGTAAGGCACTTGGAGTACAGGCTGTCAGCCTGACCTACCCTTACCCCGTGTCTGAGGTGGAGGCCACTGTCCTCCCCTCCTCTACCGGAATCACCTTTGGTGCTCCGGTAGAGATTTCCTTAGTGTCCCTTGGGGCCTGGGACCAGTACGCAGAAGTACTGGCGACTATCCCACAGAACACCCGTAGGTTTTTGAGAAGTGTCCTCTTGAATGGCCAGCCTTCTACTGGTTTGAGAGACACTGGGGCAAGCATGACAGTGGTGGACAGGACCCTGCTCAAGCCAGAGGACTATGAAGGTGCTCCTCTGCAAACCACCAGATTAGCTGGTGGGCCTCCCAAATTATCACCTGTAGCCTTAGTCACACTCATGATTGGAGACAAGACAGCAAAGCTTCCTGTCCTGGTTCAGGACAATGTCCCTGCTAACATTCTGTTAGGTAATGATCTAGTGGAGTTGGGGTTGATCTCGGATGGTCTTCCCCTGACTGCTGCTGCGGTCACTAGGTCACAGGTGACACCGGGTCTGGCTATGAGTCAGGTACCCGAGCCAAAGGCGAGGCCTAAGGCAAGAAGAAGGAAGACCAAGAAGGCCACCTCTGTGGAGGGAACACCTTCTCTTCCTGCTGTTCCGACAGCACCCATTGGGATCCATGCTCCGGACGGGCTGGGTCCAGTGGAAAACCCAAACTCAACTCCTGTGGGAGAAGAGGCAGAAGACTCTCCTGTGGGAGAGGTTCTTAACCCGGAGGAGCACCCCGACCTTCAATGCTTGTTAGCTGAAGGGGGACCCTCCCGGGCAGACTTCTGTAAAGGACAGAGAGAGTGCCACTCTCTCGAGGGTCTGAGGAAACAGGCCCTGTCCCAGGCACAAGGTGAAGTGCCTAGGACATTCAAGATTTATTGGGAGGGTGAGCTCCTTGTTAGTGAGCCCACTAAGCCTGAACCTGGTGCCCGCAAGAGGTTGGTGGTACCCCAGGTTTACAGGCCCTTCCTACTGCAGTTGGCGCATGAGGTGCCCTTGGCTGGTCATCTTGGGACTAAGAAGACTAAGCAGAGGCTCTCTGCCCATTTCTACTGGCCAAGGATGGGGGTAGAGGTGGAGTCCCACTGCAGGACCTGCCCCACTTGTCAGTTGTCTGGCAAGACTGGAGGCAGGATCATTGCCCCACTGCAGCCATTACCAGTGGTTGGCACACCATTTGAGAGGGTGGGCATCGACATCGTCGGTCCCCTTGACCCTCCCACTTCAGGTGGACATCGGTTCATCCTGGTCTTGGTAGATCATGCCACCAGGTACCCTGAGGCAATACCCCTTCGGACTGTTACTGCCAAGGTGGTTGCCAGGGCTCTCCTGGGCATTTTCACCCGTGTTGGATTCCCCAAGGAGGTTGTCTCTGACAGAGGATCCAATTTCATGTCTAGTTACATGAAAACCATGTGGAAAGAGTGCGGGGTAACCTACAAGTTCTCCACCTCTTACCACCCCCAGACCAATGGTCTGGTTGAGAGATTTAATAAAACTCTCAAGGGCATGCTAGGTGCTTTGGAAGAGCCCCTAAGGAGGAAATGGGATCTCCTCCTGCCATGCCTGCTGTTTGCTTACAGAGAGGTACCTCAAGAGGGTGTTGGTTTCAGCCCCTTTGAGTTACTCTTTGGACATCCCGTGAGGGGGCCCCTCGCCTTGATCCGAGAAGGCTTGGAAGCCACCCCTCCAGGTCCCGCCAAGCAAGTGGGGGACTATGTGTTAGGCCTCAGGCGGAGGATGACACAAATGATGGGTCAGGCAACAGCAAATCTCAAGGCCAGCCAGGAATTGAACAAGTACTGGCATGACCTTAAAGCTTCGCAAGTGGATTGGACTCCGGGACAGGAAATCCTTGTGATGGAGCCTACCAAGCCTAGAGCTTTGGCAGACAAGTGGACTGGACCCTTCAGGATCATCTCCAAGATGGGCGAAGTCAATTATCTGGTTGACATGGGAGCCTCTGGGGTAGCCCCCCAGGTGTTCCATGTCAACAGGCTCAAGCCTTTCCACAGGCGAGCAGAGGTCTCATGTCTCTTGCTAGCTTCAGGGCAAGAAGAGGATGAGAGTGAGCCCCTTCCTGATTTGCTGCATAGCAACCCTCAGGATGGCTCAGTGGAGGGAGTACAACTCTCTCCCGATTTGACAACAGAGCAGCAGAGGGCCTGCAGGGCTTTGCTCCAGCAGTATGCCTCTCTGTTTTCACTGACACCGGGCCTTACACCGTGGTGTAAGCACGAAATTGACACTGGTGACAGCGTGCCTGTCAAGAGCAGGAGCTATCGTATGTCGGATACCGTCAAAAACCACATCCAGGCTGAGGTCGCCAAGATGTTGGATCTGGGTGTTATTGAACCCTCAACCAGCCCCTGGTCCAGTCCAGTGGTCCTTGTCCCCAAGGCAAGTTCCCAGGCGGGTACCAAGGATTGGAGGTTCTGTGTGGACTACCGAGGAGTCAATGCCGTCACCAAAACTGACGCGCACCCATTGCCCAGGGCTGATGAGCTCGTGGACACCATAGGTGCTGCCAAATTTGTGAGCACCTTTGACCTTACCTCAGGCTATTGGCAAATAGCTCTGACGGACCATGCCAAGGAAAAGACAGCGTTCTCCACACCTGAGGGACTCTACCAGTTTAGGGTCATGCCCTTTGGGTTGAAGAATGCCCCTGCCACCTTCCAGAGATTGGTCAACCATGCGCTCAGTGGGCTGGAAGCCTTTTGTGTGGCTTACTTAGACGACATTGCCGTCTACAGTTCCACCTGGGAAGAGCATTTGACACATCTGGATAAGGTGTTGCAGGCCTTGAAAAGGGCTAACCTCACTATCAAGGCCACCAAGTGCCAGATAGCTCAGGGGAAAGTTACCTATCTTGGTCATGAGGTAGGAGGGGGTCAAATCCAACCTATCTCCAGTAAAGTACAGGACGTACAGAACTGGGAGACTCCCACTACTCAAACCCAGGTGAGAGCCTTTTTGGGCCTCACTGGGTACTATCGCAATTTCATGGCAGACTATGGAACCATAGCTGCACCCCTGACAGCTCTAACTTCGCCCAAACAGCCTAGGAAGGTTAATTGGACCGAAGACTGTCAGAGGGCCTTCAATGGCTTGAAAGAAAGTCTGTGTAGGGCACCTGTGTTGTGTGCGCCTGACTACAGCCGACCCTTTATCGTCCAGACGGATGCCTGCGACACCGGAATTGGAGCTGTCTTGTCCCAGTTAGATGACAAAGGGAGAGAACACCCTATCATATTCATCAGTAGACAACTCAAGGGTAGAGAACTTAGGTGGGCTACTGTTGAAAAGGAGTGTTTTAGCATAGTTTGGAGCCTTAGGCGTTTTAGGCCCTACCTTACGGGGTCTACCTTCAAGGTCCAAACCGATCATAAGCCCCTGAAGTGGCTTATGCAGATGAAGGGTGAGAATCCGAAATTGCTCAGGTGGTCCATTAGCCTGCAAGGGCTAGACTTCACCATAGAGCACAGACCAGGGAAGAGTCACGATAATGCGGATGGCCTTTCCAGAAGGTATGTTGACCGTCTGGATGAGAGTGTCTATCCCGTGGGAGATTAGACACCCTCCACCTCAGTCTGGGGGGGGCGACTGTGATGCTGGAAATGCATCAGAGGGACAGGGCCTCTGAATCCTTGTCCTTTTCTGCCTTTTATCGTGTGTTCTGTTATGTTTTCTGCCCAGGAGTCCATTTGGGACTCCTGGCAGTGCAGCTCTCTCTTTTGGTTTGGTGAACAGACCCATGGGATACCCTTATGGCACCCCTGGGTAGGGGTACAACCCTGTGCCCCTAGTGTATGTTTTTGGGCACCTGTGGGTGGCCCACAGAGCAGGGTATGGGCTGGTGGCAGCTCCATGCTGAATTGGACAGGTGCTCTGGGTGTCCTCCATTTTGGGATACCCAGGCCCTGCCATTGGGATCAGTTGATTCCTGATAGAAAACAAGATGGCCCCTGTGGCCTCTTGCTTTCTATTGCCTGTTGTCTTGTTTTTCCCAAAGTCCTGGGAAGCCCTGACTCTGTACCTTCCCCCTGACTGGCTGTTGGGTGGAAGTTCCATATATGGTGTTGTTGTGAAGGCCCAGCTAGACTGACTGGAGCCTTCCCTTTGACTGTATGTTGTGGGTACCTCCTGTGGGTGGGACCTGGGTGAATGGAGTGTGTGACCAATATACACTTCTTGTTGTGGTTGTCTGGTTTCTGGCATGTGAGACAAAGACTGAGACAGCCCTGCCCGAAACTGGCCTGAATGCAGTGTGTAGTGTTGAATGGCTGGGTACTTGTCCCAATCCACATTCCTTGTTGTGAGTGTCTGAAAGGGAGGAGTGTGGCCTGAATGCACTGTGTGCCTGATTGGCTGACTGACTGCATGAATGCCCTTCTGTGTGATTGGCTGCTGTGTGTGTGCCAACAGTGTGGATGAGAGACAGAATAGTATATCTGGGGACCTCTCACCACTGGAAATTGTTCAGAAGCATTCAGAAGCTGAGTCTCCACTCAAGAGTAACTGGATTTGCTGATCCTCGACGTCCAGCTGGAAGAAGAAGACTTGCTGTGGCATTTGCTTCGACAGAAACTGAAGGTTGTCGAAATCGTCGAGGACTGACCCGAGAGAGGACCTGGCTAGGCGCCCTCTTCCCGTGCTCCGAGGGACCATCGAGCACCGCTGAATCTTCGCCGAAGCGCCCTGGAAGTCAGACCCTCGAAAGGCTGCCGACCCGAGACGGGACCGCCGAGGAGATCGAAGTGAAGCACCCGGACATCGACGCTGTCGAAGTCCATTGCCGTCGACCAGGGTTCGCAGGTCTGTGTAACCGCTGGAGGCCCGTCGAAGTTGTGTTGCCCAGCCGAGGGAACCACTTGACGCCGTGCCGCCGACGACCGGAGCCGTCCGCTCCTTGCCTAAGAACATTTGACTCGAAGGACTCCCTCGTCCGCACCGTCGACCGCTTTCGTCCTGCCGGAGAAAGTCGAGGACGACCAACGCGCCGAGGAGAATCCGCCGGTGGGTTTCCCGCCACCTCACGACCCCAAAGACTCGAGCGACTCGACGCCCTTGCTGGGCCACCGTCATCCACAATCTTTGCGGTCCAGAACTAGTGTCGCCGAGGTGCCCCGCACGCCTCTTCCTCGCAGGACGCCGACGTCTCGACGCCGACGAGCACCGCTCGGATCGAAGCCTGCCGCCTCATCGACGCCGTTCTACCTTGTTTGTTGTCGGACGTTCGACGCCCCGTGTCTCCCGCTTGAAAGGGAAGGCATTCAAGAAGGGCCGTCGATTCCCCGACACCGAACACCGAGTTCTTCGACGCTTCTCGACGCCTCTCGACGATCCGTGACTCCTGCTTTAAAGGGGGTCATTCAAGAAGGATCTGTCGACGCCTCTTCGAAGAACTCGACTCCACCAGGTACATTGGGGGGGTAAAAACATTGCAGGAGAGAATAAGACTATTGAACAATATATGGACTGGGCTTGTGTTATATCTCTTTATTTTACAGGTTGCCCAGGTGGGGGGATCTCCACACAGAACTGTGTCCAGTAGCAAGGGCCCGTATTCTGCCTATTGTTTCAACCATCTTTTATCTCTCCTCTCTCTATTGCTGGTTTCCTTCTTATTGATCTGTGTGCCATTTCTACAGTATTATGAATGCACTTTAATGAGGTCTAATATTAGTGGTACCACTTTAGAATTGTAGATATTTACCATTATTGATTTTCCTGAGCACAAAGTGCGTTATTGTGATAAGTGTACATAACCCTTGAATATTAATTATATAAAGACTGTGTTTTCAGTAATACAGTGTGTGGACATTCCTTTGTGGGGGCTTGGGGATACACTGTACTTAAGAACCAGCCTGCATCACCTCCTGAGAAGCTAGGCCTTGATTGCTCGCCCATAGCTACCGTATTAGAGAATCTTGGCTGGGGTCCTCTGTGCCTCTCCTCTACCATATAGAGAGCAGAAGTACAGACCCCCCACCAGTCTTTACAAGTAAAACGGAGGAAATGTTAAGAGCAGAATTATAAGGATGTCAGAAAGACATGCAGTTAAAATGTAGAGATTTTGATATTCAATTGTCCAAAAGCAAGAAACAGTTTTAGGACAGTGAGCAAGAATTGGTACACTTAAAGGCATTGGTGGACCACATTAGACAAGATAAAGGTGAGATGGTTTCAGAAATGCAGATTTTACAAATAGAACATTGTGAAAAAGAAAGTGATCTCCAAAATGCAGAATAGGAAATGGTTAAAATGTGTCAAGAAAGAGACAAGAGAAACAAAGAATTTAATGAATACCAAATGCAAATGTGTGACATGCAGGAGGTAATTAATAAAATGAGTGATGAAAACAACTATTTGCAAAACAAAGCAGACAGGCTCCTTAATAAGTGTAAGGACTTGGAACAGCAAATGTGCATTCCCAGGTCCCAGGAGAGGCGGCAGGGCACCACATTCAATGGAGTTGAGGTGAATTCTATTTCTACCCTAAGAGCTAGTGCCCCAAGGACTGGGCCCGTGACTGAATTTGGTTGCAGCACCCTTGGGGGAATTGATACTCCCATTGGGGGCCGCCACCAATCCCATACACCTGGAACCAGGGTTGAGTCACCAAGTGGTGCAATTCCATGCATTGCAACAAGTAGCCCCATAAAGATAATGAAATCTATCAAAGCCCTGATCAAACCATTTAAAAAGGGTGGGGAATGCTGCATAGAGGATCACTTAGAAGCGGTTCATGACATTTTTAAAGCCCTCCAGATACCTAAGGAACAACAGTACAGGCAGTATTTTCATTTAACTTTAGATGCTCCGACGGCCAGTATCATAAGAGGATTGAATGAACAGCAGAATATGACATGGGCAGAGTTTGAAAAAGAGATTAGGCGTCATTTTATCCTTTCCAGTCATTGCAGGAGGCAAAGAAAGTTGCTTACACAATCACTGCTGGGCCTAATACATCCCCTCGCCAGTTTTTACAAGACTTAAAAAGAGCAGTTTCTCGCTTTGATGTATCTTTGGACCCCAATTCTAATGAGTTTAAAACTGCATACTTTTATGGGTTACAGAAAGACATTATATCACAATTGGTCCGTGAATTTGACCATGACAAGTCCCTTGAATGGATTGTACACCAAAGCACAAAACTATATGAGGTACTTTATTGTCAGGGTAGAGAAAGTGATAATTGGAGCCATACAGGATAAATATGCTGAAGGCCAAGATCTGGCAAGTAGGGAACTGATGGCATTAGAAAAGCCTCAAACTGAGCTGGACTCTTCTGAGCAGAGGCTGCAGAGGAGCCAGGAGTCAAAAAATGAAAGCAGGCAGTATATAGTCAAAATAAAAGAGGACATGGGTATCCTGCAGCAGGAAAAGGCAGAACAGGATACCAGAATTCTGGCCCTGCAGAAGGAGTATCAAGAAAGTTTGGACTCCCTACTGCAGAGCCAGAAAAAGCTGGAGCAACAGATCAATTTCAACAGGGCATGTGCATAGCAGATAGTCACCCTGCAACGCCAACTAGATAGAGAGAAAGAGGAGAGCAATACATTGATTTTGAAAGACCTAGGTAGTGCCAGAAAGCCAGTGCGCTTCAAAGACAGAGGGACGACCTTGCGGCACAGAGGCAGGCTCTTGCTCAGGAAAGGGACACCTTAGGCCAGGAAGTCTGTCACTTAAAAGGGAAAGTAGAACATAATCTCCTGGCCCTTCAGGGACTGGGTGACCTCAAAAAAGAGCATGAAAGATTGTTAGATTACCCCAGGAAGGTGGAAGATGCTCTGGCAAGAAAGGACCAGGCCAGTATGGACAGGACTCAGGAGGTAACCCTCCTGCAGCAAAGACTGGGCCAGTACTCAAAAACAACCCAGGAAGCACAGAGAGAAAATGAGGCTCTCTGTGAGAACAATGACAGGCTCCACAGGCAGGTAGCCATGCAAGGGAGACTGATAGAGACTAGTAAGGCCTTGATTGAGGAACAGAAAGCTCAGGTTCTTGCATGGCAACAGGGAGCAGGGGCTGATAGAGATGAGGTTAGCTGGGAAAGGGAAACACCTGAGCATAACCTCAGGAGCCCTAGTATCAGAGGCCTTCATCTCTCCCAGTCCTTGGACTCTGCCACCCCCATGTCCACTGGCGCACATGAGCCCAGGGCCACAGGGATGGCAGATTTCAATCCAATCAGAAGTATGGGGCTCATAGACCAGCACCTCTTAGGAATGGATGGCGGGCATCTGGGTATGGGTACCCAAGCACTGTGAAATTTAGTGGGGAACTCCAGGAGAGTAGGCCCACTAAGGGCATCCTAAAACCCTCTGACCAGCTAGGACAGTGGGGGGTACCCATCAAATCCTGGGAGCAAGGAGGAATTGGAAGACTCCTCTGAGCACCCCAGGACACAGGAGACTAGGTCCCCACATTCTGCCAGCCATTCCCAGGCTCCTGGAAGACCAGACGGGCACCTCTGGGAGCAGTGCCTCTGAGTCAGAGGAGGATTGGACCAGAGTTACCCGAACCAAGAAGGCCAATAAGGCAAAAAGGGCCTTGCTTAAGGACCCCTTAAAACAAATCAAGCCAATAAGGAACGTCATCACGCCTTATCATAAGAACACCAAATATTCTGTTTGGGAGCACTTAGAGCTCTTTGAGCAGATGATAGAAACTTTCCATTTGAAAGACAGCAGTAGCTGCATTCAGTATGCAAAATGGACCTTCTCACCAGAATACTCCAGCTTCTTTGTGGGGCTGGAGGACCAAAATCATTCTAGATGGTCCACATATAGGGCGGCATCTTGAAGCATTTTTCTGTTCACAGAAATCCCCAAGAGGCTTGCAAGGCAGCCTACAACTTGCAATGTGGGGAGGATCAGGCCCCACAAGAATTTGTGCAGGAACTAAAGCGTGCCTTTGCGCAGACCACCAAAAGGGTGCGCACGTACAGCAAAGAATTTGTCAATACTTTTTTCCACGGTCTACCAAAGTACATCATGACCCAGCTAGTAAGAGATTTTCATGAGAAAAGATCAGTAGACTGGGTCATTGAACAGGCCACACAGATCTATGAGGTGCAAAAGCCCATAGAAAACCAGAATAATCTTAAAAGTCCCAGAACAACCAACATCCCTGCTACTGCTAAGGTGGCAGAGGTGAATTTTAGACTTAGAGATGGGGGGGCCTAATCACCTGCATGCACAAAATCAGAATAATCCCAAGCCCAGAAGTCCCTCGGGCCAGTCACAGACAGGGAGCCAAGGAGGTAGTCCCACAAATGGGATCACTCACTCCCCTGACTACAAGGGGAGCAGACCCATCCTGGGTTATATGTGGACTCCTCCAGCCCAAGGGGGGGGAATCCAACCAAGGGCCAGCTAACCCAGGGAACTTCGCTCCTAACTTTCCCCAGGAGGGCAGAAATTCCCCAACTCCTGGACAGAACTTTTTCAACAGGTGCCACATAACTTTCAACCCCAGAACAATCCATCCTTCTTTCCCCACTTTCCTGAGCCCAGACAACCCAATCCGTGAGAGGAGAGCCCAAGGGTGGAGGGGTACACAAATCTTCCAAACCTGGGGTATTATCAGAGAAGGGATAGCTACCCTTCCCGGGATCAGCCCAGGGGAGAAATGAGAACCCTGTATCAGCCTTAGCAGGTGTCACAGCTAGAGCGCCAGGTCCAAAACATGGCACAGGATCTGGGTCGCATGCTGAGGGCTCATCAGAACCCTCAGATGAGCATGCCGGCGCAGAATGCCTCAAACTCTGGACCTGGTGCTCCAGAGCAATGACGGGGGCAGAACCCTGACAAACCACTGGTTCCCAGGGAGCAGGCTCAAGGGGAAGGGGGGTGTAAAGCCTTGGAGAAAGCTTCCTTCCCCACTTGTAAAAAGCCCCTGGAAACCCAGGAACCAGAACTAAAATCCCCTTCCCCGGAAAGTCTGCCACCCAAGGAGCAGAGGGGGGGTAGGAGAAACAAAGAACCCAAACAGACCCATTTTGTGGAAGAGGTACAAATCTTCCAATTTGAAGGAGAGGGATCCTCAGAGGATCCTGGGAAAAGGATCTTCTTCTTCAGAGATGGGGGAACTCCTCCCAAAGAAAAAGGGGTCCCAAAGGATTCAAATCCAGACTGTGGAGATGTGGGGACTGAGCTAGCGCCGCCCAACATCCAACCCCAGAACCAAAAGCATGAACATCCCCTGGTTCAAACCCATCCTAGTGACTGCCTCCAAAAAGGGGGGGGCAGCCCAGCACCAGAACCAGGGGAACCCAAAGCTTCTCCCATATCTATTTGTCACCTTTTCTTTGCAGATTCCCAAGACTCCCCACAGAATTCTGCCCAAATCTCTTCTCTATCAGTGTCCAAAACTAGAAAACTAACCCACCAGTTGTCCAAAAATGTGCATTATCTGTGCCCCTTTGCAGATAAGGAGGGAAGATACTATGCCCCGGTTCAAGTACGGGGCAGAGTACAATGTTGGCACTGGTGGACACTGGATCCCATCTACCCTTCTGTCCAAAAAGGCCTTTGATCAACTGAATTCAGGAAGGGGGGAGACGTATCAAATTCCTCTCACCCCTCTTCCTGGACAACTTCAGAACTTTGACGGGAAGGAAATTCCCATTGAGGGGACTGCGGATTTGGACATTAAAATTGGGCGACACAAGGTGAAACACCCAGTCATAGTAGTGACTCCAGAGGGCACCCCTTGTTTACTGGGGAATGACTTCCTGCAAAGGTTGTCACCGCTAATAGACTGTGTAAACAAGGTCCTCTGGACCCAGACTAACCAATCAATAAAATTAAAACAGAGTGTCAACCATGTTAGTTTAAACGGCACATGCCACATGGTCGAACAAAAATCTGACCAAGTAGAATTTCACTTCGAGAACAACCAAAGCCCAGACATGACAGTAATAGCAGTAGGACAACAAACTGGTGATCAACCTTCCTTCCAGTTTAAGGTGGCATTCCACACTGGAAGAAAACACTCTGAAATGATTTACCAATCCACAATCAGACATTCCCACTCCTATAGTCCAGAAAGAAGTGAAATCAACTCAGAGCCTGGCTGATATTCAGCAAATTGGAGAGCAGTTGTTCATCCCTGTTCAGTTAAATGAAGGGAAGGGCTCTGTTCTCGCCCAAGTGTGTGTGAACAACGGTAAGAGCTTCATCAGCGAAGCCATGTTCCGCCAACTCCCAAAAGATCCAGCCATTCCCACATTTAGACTGATAGACAAATGGGAAATGGATCTGGAAACACCCAATTCCAAACATCTCCTGCCAAGCAGGTGTATGTTCAAAATCTCCATAGGCAACAAGAGCATAGTCCATAATTGTTAGGTCGTGCGAGACGTCACTGCTGCCTTTTACTTAGGCTGTGATATTCACAATCTCTTTGCCATTAGTTTGGACCTAATAAACTTCAAAGCTTGGTCCCGATTAGCGGATAATCCCATGGCCTTTGATGACCCAGAGAAAGCATTTAGGTCAGCTCAACTGCTGCCTTATGCAGTTGAAATTCAGATTGGAGAGGAAGTCACCATCCCAGAAAGGACCCGACAATTCTCCCTGGAAGTGAGAGTTAAGAGGACAGAAATTGAAAAACCCTGATGCCTATATTCATCTAAATGCTTCTCTCCAACACCAAGGGTTGGGGGTAAACCCAACACCACTAGACAATATAGAGCATGACACCATTCCAATATAGGTGGATAACAGCGACTTAAAGAGTATCGCTCTAGCCGCAGGCACCATTATTGGAATGGCGGTTGATGACCGACATTTTTCCATAGATTTAGGTAATGAACTGTTAGGACCGATCCCCAAAGACTGTTTTGACAGTGACAGTGATCATCACACAACACCAGACAGGATCTTTACCCGGCATGGGGGGAACTTCCTAGTGTACACTTCCTGCCCTTATGGTAAGGAAGATATCACCTGTGACTTCAGGAGGGATGAGGTGATTTTCCAGGTCCATGAGGACTGCCTTCCCCACCTGAAGCCACCAGTCCAAATCAGCACTGTGATCAGGGACTTCTCCACCCAGCTGGAGGAGGCTGCTGAGATAGCAAAACCAGAAGTCTTTCCAGGCTTCAGGTAGATGGTTGAAGAGAGAGTCAACCTAGCTGATGCCTGTGAGACTCTGGAGCAGAAGCAAAAGCTGAAAAAAGTTTTCTTGGATTTTCAAGATCTCTTTGCGGTGGACTCATATGACTGTGGCCGCACCAATATCCACACAACAACAATTCCCACGGACCCTGGCATGACTCCAGTATTTGTGAAGCAATATCGCTTGTCTCTCGCATCTATGGAGTCCCTTACTGAAATAATTAAGAACCTTGAGTCCCGTGGGATAATCCGTCCAGTCCACAGCACCTTCAATAATCCGGTGCTGGGGATATTGAAGCCAAACAGCCAGTGGAGACTCTGCGCCGACCTTAGGGAGCTCAACAAACGGGTCCATACTTCCCGATGGCCTCTTCCCTACATTGACCAAGGGCTGGCCCATATCCAGGGGTCACAGGTATTCACTGTAATAGACCTGACCAATGGATACTGGACTGTACCTGTCAGTAGGGAGGACCAATATAAGCTGGCCTTTATCTTTGGGGGGCTGCAGTACACATGAACCAGGACTCCCTTCGGATGCATCAACTCCGGCAATGAATTCAACATTTTTCTACATAAGGCCAGGCCCCACCTGGGTGAGAGGGGTAACCTGGCCTATGTAGATGATGTTCTCATCAAAAGCTCAACCGTAGAGGAACACATAGCGGAGATCCGTTATGTTCTGATGCAGCTGAGGGCCGCCGGAGCAAAACTTTCCTTTCAATAGGCACAGTGGGGTAGAACCTGTGTCAATTTCTTGGGGCATGAGATTACTCCTCAGGGTCTCTATCCCCAGGAAAAGAAAGTGGAAGCAATCTAGAAATTGAAAGACCCCACAACTCTGCGGGAACTAAGGAGCCTCCTTGGACTGACTAATTACAGTAGAAGGTTCATTGAGGACTACGCAGAGATCACCAGACCCCTGATTCATCTTTTGATTAAAACTTTATACTCTGTGGAGGAAAAATTCAATGATTGTGAGAAGGCACTCCTGGCAACGGTGTGGGCATTGAATAATTACCACCCGTTTATCCAGGGTGAACACATCATAGTGGAGACTCCACACCAGCCTCTGCAATATCTCCAAAGTGACAGAATCCGTCCTGGAAATGTGAGTAATTCCCGAATTACTTCCTGGATTCTGTCAATGCAAGGCTTTCCTGTGGAAGTCAGATATGGCCAAAACAAGAAGTGTCCCCTTGCGCAAGGTCTGGCTGACTTGCATGATTGTGCCAGAGAAAACTGTCTCGAGGACGAGAGTTTAAAAATCAAGGACAACATGGAGGCATACCTCAATTACACACACAAAGTCTTTGAGGAAGACAAGTGCGAGGGAATGCCCACTGTCTATGTGGATGGATGCTCTTACCATGTTGATAACAATGGGGAAAAAGAACTTGTGGCCGGCGTAGGGGATGCATGGGTGAATGAGGCCCAGAACCCTCTGCTGGGTACAAGATTGGTCCCGAAGTAGTCAAGTGGCAGAGTTGATGGCTGTGCATCAAGCCATCCTCACTGCTGTCCAACATCAACTCCACAAACTGGTCATAATCACAGATTCAGATTATGTACGGAACGGGTTTGTGGAGCACCTGGTTAACTGGAAAACCAGAGGCATGTTATGTGCTAATAATAAACCATTGAAACATGGGAAATTAATTCTAAGCGTTCATCATCTGGTCACCTTGAATGGGATGACCATCTACTCGAAAATAATTCAGGGTCATTCCAAAGTAGAGGGACCAGACAAAACTGGAAATGACTTAGCTGATCAGCTGGCCAAAACTGGAGCCATCCAATGGGATCTACTAGAGATCAAGTCCTTGTTGGGGGAGATCCAGGTCACTGCTATCACTAGGTTCCAGACAAATGCTCACAATGAACTCTCAACTGCACAATGGAGTAAGGAGACCCCAGATGCTGATTTGATTATGGCTCAAAAAGGGGATCCAATAATTGGTAAGTTTTATCAACACATTGAGGACCAAGAGAACTTTCCCCTGACGGATAACGATTACATTGGGAAAGAGGACCTCAGAGTGTTGATGAAATGTCCAAGAATGTTCCGAATCCAAGACGGTTTGTTGGTAAGGAGATCCCTAGCTGGCCATGATCAGTGGGTGGTCCCTATGTCATTCCGAAGCCAGATGTTAAGTCACGCCCATCATGCGGCCACAGCTGGTCATAGGGGGTTTCATACAACACTTGAAATCTTAAGAGAGGTTGCATACTGGCCACACATGGGGCAGGACCTCAACCAATAGTTGAAGGTGTTTCTTGTGTGTGCACAATTTCAGCCAACATCCCTCACACATCGTGCGCCTCTCCAAAAGAGGAGGATCACACTGCCTTGGTCAGATTTACAAGTCGACTATATCGGGCCAGTGATTCGCTCCTCTAGGGGAAACAAGTACATGTTGACCGTGACATGCTTGTTTACTAAATGGGTGGAATGTCTCCCAGCACCAAACTGCAAGGCAGAAACAGCAGCTGCCCTGATGATCAACCACATCTTTTCACGTTTTGGACTACCCCAAAGGATTGAGTCAGACCGAGGTAGCCATTTCACAAGCGAAGTAATGACAAAGATGTGGGAGATGCTTGGGGTCAAAAGGAAGCTACACATTGCTTACCGGCTAGCCTCTAGTGGCGCAGTGGAGAGATATAATAAAACAATTGTGAGCATATTAAAAAAGTTTGTGGCAGATTCTGGGCCAAGTTGGGATATTCGATTACCTCTTGTCCTAATGGCCATCAGATCTACCCCTTCATCTGCAACTAAAATGTCACCGTTTGAGATGATGACTGGACGCAGGATGGTGCTACCCCAGCATCTGCTCTACAGCACCCAAGCTGACCACAAAAGTGATGGGTGGAAGGTTTCGAATGAATCTAAACCACTGGCAATTGCTCTGGGCAACCTTCCACACCACCGTTTTTTAGCCCGTCTGCGCCATTGCAAAAGGGGACCAGCCATGTGCAAATCAGTCAGCAGCTGCCGCCACCGAAGGTAGCAGCCCAGCCCGAACTGCTAGGCCAGGTCCCCTCTGCACAGAAAACCAAGCAACCCCAGACATGTTTCTGCCTTGTTGGACCTCCTCAGTGAGGTGCAGCCTGGTTCCCTGTGGTGCAGTGAGCAAGGGACCCACGTCTGGGCATACCCTCTCTCACAAGGAGAAACAAACTGACCACAAAAGCGATGGGTGGAAGGTTTCGAATGAATCTAAACCACTGGCAATTGCTCTGGGCAACCTTCCACACCACCGTTTTTTAGCCCGTCTGCGCCATTGCAAAAGGGGACCAGCCATGTGCAAATCAGTCAGCAGCTGCCGCCACCGAATATAGCAGCCCAGCCCGAACTGTTAGGCCAGGTCCCCTCTGCACAGAAAACCAAGCAACCCCAGACATGTTTCGGCCTTGTTGGACCTCCTCAGTGAGGTGCAGCCTGGTTCCCTGTGGCGCAGCGAGCAAGGGACCCACGTCTGGGCATACACTCTCTCACAAGTAGAAACAAACTGACCACAAAAGTGATGGGTTGAAGGTTTCGAATGAATCTAAACCACTGGCAATTGCTCTGGGCAACCTTCCACACCACCATTTTTTAGCCCGTCTGCCCCATTGCAAAAGGGGACCAGCCATGTGCAAATCAGTCAGCAGCTGCCGCCACCGAAGGTAGCAGTCCAGCCTGAACTGCTAGGCCAGGTCCCCTCTGCACAGAAAACCAAGCAACCCCAGACATGTTTCGGCCTTGTTGGACCTCCTCAGTGAGGTGCAGCCTGGTTCCCTGTGGCACAGCGAGCAAGGGACCCACGTCTGGGCATACCCTCTCTCACAAGGAGAAACAAACTGACCATAAAAGTGATGGGTGGAAGGTTTCAAATGAATCCTAAACCACTGGCAATTGCCCTGGGCAACCTTCCACACCATGTTTTTTAGCCCATCTGCGCCACTGCAAAAGGGGACCAGCCATAAGAACAGAACCCAAGAGCAGACATTGAACAATGCCTCCACAACTCATGAGTATGTTGAAAATCTAAGGCAACACCTTCAACATGTTTTTGCCTATGCTCAGCTAAATCTAGAGAGATCTGCAGACAGCATGAAGACCCACTATGACTTACAGACTACAAGAAAAGAATACAATGTAGGAGACCAGGTCTACTTATACAATTTCCAAAGGAACCAGGCCAAACAGGGCACATTTTTGCCTACCTGGAAGGGTCCTTTTGAAATTGTAGACAAGATCTCACCAGTCGCTACAAAATCTGCATCCCCAAAGGCAATTTGGCAGAGGCGGAAGAGGCAGAAGATAAGTGGGTCCATATTAATGAACTAAAGTGTTGCCATCCTAGGCACACTCTGCAGCAACTGCAGGAGTCTTCTGGAACCCCAGAGGAGGTCACTCCAGATCCTTGGAATTCCAACTATAAAATATTCCATATATAGTCCATAACTTACAATAAAAGAAATGTGTCCTGGTTTATCAAAATGTATGTGTCCGCCCCACTACATTAATAGTGGTGGGGAAATGTCTACAAATATGTTTTTGCTTTGTCATCCTAGGATTGGAAACCATGGAGAATCAAACCAAGGAGGACTACCCAGGGACCGGGAGCAAAGATCCAAGGGCCCCGGAGTATCGCTCAATACTCATATCAGGACTGGGCAAGGAGAACCGGTCGATCCACCCCTGATGGAGGAAAAGATGATGAACTTTGCCATTTTTGGAACCAAAAGAGATGAGACTGACATCCCAGTCTTGCAAATTCCCATGGACCATCAACGTCATATCGCAAGAGGGGGGCTTGTGGGATGTTTTAACCCACTAGTCCATGCCCTGCAACATTACTGTGCACTGCTTACATCAGAAACCTGAGAATGGCCTGAGAAATTAAGTGTGCTAAAATCACACAGAAGTGAACAGGAAAACCAGAAAATCACTGTATATAAAGAATTCACCTAAGCACAATGTCAGCAGAAACATATTTGATCGGAAGAAAATCCACATTTAAAGATGCTTGCTTGGAAGAATATGTCAAAAATGGGCGCAGAACCGCTACTCGCCTGTGTCAGAAGCTGGCGATTACTTAACCTGTCAATTTAAACTGATGCATTGAAATCATAGTATGAAAAGGAAAGACTTGCTATCAGAAGCAATAGAGGTGGATACAATTCAAAACTATATTTTAAAAAGTCTAGAATTAAGAGATTGGTGGATATATTTGTTAAAAATGTCATTTGTATTTTAGGATAAGACTATTATAAGCATTGTGTTAAAAGTTAAAGCCAGCTACGCTGGGCTTCAAAGACATTCCACACCTTCTCCCAAACAAATGAATCTTTTCCCCTCCTCTCTGCTAAGGAACTGGCAGGGAGGTGCAAAAGGAAAAGGGAGGAGCACTTTGGCCTGTTGCTCTGCTAGGAGACAGAAGACTCCCTTTTACTCAAAGGAAATGTTAATTCAGGTGTAGGCTGAAACCAGATGCCGAAGTCAGAGAGGCCTGGGACTGCTCTCTAGCACAGCCAAGACCTTGGAGGCGGAGACAAGCAGTTTTGTTTATTCAGAAAGCACAGTAAATATCTTTTTGAAAAAGACTTATAGAAAATTGTGTTGAACTGGTAAAAATATGGAATTTAGAGGTTATTAAAATGAAAATGTTGCTCACAGGTAGAAACTACTCTGGAACTTGTGCGATATTCAGAGCCAGAATTATCAAAATGTGGACTTTTTAGCAGTTGTGATAATGTTAAAAATATGAAACTTTACAGGAATATGCCCAGATTGTAAGTGCATGTATGTGAAACAATTGTTAACGAACTGACACTGAGCAACCAACTAAAAGCGCAAAAAACTGTCATTTGTGAACCAAAGATCTCCAGAAGATGGGACTTTGACGGATGCGTGCCTTATTTAATTTGGGATGTAAATATGTAGTATTAGTAAATTAGTGATATTATAAATATGCTTTTTCTGAAACATAAGATATACTGTACAGAAACAAAGGGGAGGGTTTTCTCCCTGGACCATAAACAAGACACATCATGACACATCATGACACACTGTTGCTTCTCAAATCAGGGAAGAGGAAATTCTCTGACCTATCGGTTTCTTAGAGGGTTGGGCATAGTATAATCAGCCTCCCCTCCCTCTTGAGAAATACTTAAATAGGGACTGTTGAGGGCACAGAGACACACGCACATTCACCCATCACTGATCTACTGGCGAAGCGCTCTGAAGGAGAATCCAGATCCAGAACTATACAGACTCCAGAACCCTGAAGCAAAAGGCCCAATTCAAGAAGCTGAACCCTTCTCAGCTGGCCTTTAAAATCTTGAAACCTGATTTTAACCCCAAACTTCCAAGGGGCATCACACATCCAACAGCCTGGCTGTGCTGTTTTGGCTGCTTCTTGCCAAAAACCCTTTCTAGAACCCAGAGATCCAAACCAGTAAGAGCAGAGCTGTACCCAGAACCAACCCATCAGATCCAGTCCAGGAGGCCGTGCAGACCAGAGTGCCTTGCTGAGAGCAGAACCAAGCACCTGAATCCTGTCCGGTGGCTAGGAGATTCCAGTCCAAAACCCTTGACCAGATCCTGATGGGCCTATTCCATTCCAAAGCCATAGTTGTGATTATTTAGCATAGAACTGTCCATAGCCATCTCTTAGTTTTAAGTAATACTATCCAACCCATTCCAACATATCCAGAACTGCATTGTAGAATCTCTTTTGTCTATCCTGACTCCTTCTCTCTACCTTATAATCCTGTGATAATTGTAGTGATAATCATCTTTGCGCTAATATATGTTTGCTGGAGAAAGGCAAGCGTCTCGGCAGATAGAAACCATCCGGGGGCGCCCCTGGATCAGTGGCTGTGCTGTCATGTAGCTTGTGGCTCCATAGATTCCTTAGTGTAAGCCCACCTTTGTTTCTAATCTTCAAAAGCGCATCTTTCATTTTGAAATCTTGACTATTTTGAGAAAAATCGACCTTTACTAAAACCTCTGTAACTTTTGACCCGTACATGCTAGGAATGAAATCTAAATGTCAAATCGAAGCTAACATCCTCAGCTTTCAAACAGACTAAGAACACTCCAACTCCTTATAGTTTTTCGGTAATCACATTTCTCACGCGCTGAAAAGTTTGTCGCGATTCTGCATTTGGCTCAATTTCATTCCATATAAAATTGCTATTTCTTGCATGCAATCTCTGAATTCAGCTTCCTATCTATTAGTAATTCCACCATCATTGCTAGTGTCTACCTGAACCTATCCAATGTGACTCTCACTAGTTCTGAATCCCTTTTAGCGAATTAAAATCATTTTAGCATTTTTCCCATTCATTTCAAATCACATTCAAAAGCATTTGACCTGTTTTAAAATCATTCCTGTTCTCTCTAAGCTTGCTGGGGAATTGGGATTGAACTGCATTGTTGATTGTATATTCCTGAAACCTATGTGCCCTCATTCCATCTCTTCATATTGCATATTAGGGCGGATTGAGTAGTAACAGGGGGAAAGAGTGATTACATTGTCTTTGGTTGAATTCATATCAAGTTTTATTTCTGTTCTGCATTAATTTCATATCATTGCATTTCATTGAACCCACACAAAGTTATTCTCTGCTACATTATTCTTCTCACCCATACTCCTATTGATTAAAGAGATTGTTGATTGTTGTGATATCACCCATTGCTGATCAGTGTATACATCTTAATAAGTGTGATATCTAGATATTGTTCATATTCATAAAAGTGTGATATTTATATATTGTTTAATTCATTGAATACATCTTTTAACTTTGCAAAACAACCTACTTCTTGGTTCACTGAGACCGGGGGGGATTCAAAGAGAGGGGCGTTATATAAGGGTACATCGTCCAGAAATAAAAGAACTTTTGACAGAAAAATATATAAGTAAGGGTTCCAGCTGGGCATCTCACGCTAGGCATTGACTTTGGTGGAGTGCTGGGTTGAAACCACTTACACTGTGAGGAGGGAGATTACTCCCAAGGCACGTTACATTCTTGGGTTCTTTCTTGTGATTACTGTGGCAAGGAAGATTATCCCAGGTACTCTTCACTCTTGGTATCTTTCTTACAACAACAGTGATGAGGGAGATTGCTCCTGACATACTCTTCACTCTTGGTATATTTCCTGTGAGCACTAGGACGAGGGAATTACTCCTGAGGTACTCTTCACAATTGGTATCCTTCTTTAAAAAAACGGTGACAAGGGAGATTACTCCTGAGATATTCTTCACTCCTGGTATCTGTCTTACCACAGCTGTGAAGAGAGATATTACTCCTGAAGCACTCTTCACTCTTGCCCAAACCCCTATTCGGTCTCTCCCTGACTCCTGTTGCATTCTTTCCGGTGGGGTCATGTCACTGGTTCTTCCTGCGGTGTTGGACTCCCTTGCTCTGGTCCAATGCTCTTCACGTCTCTCTTCACTTCCTGCTACACTGTGCTGGCTTTACTGGTTTCTTGGCCTTTCAGCATCAGCGTAGTTGAAGGACTGCTCGTCCACCACCCTGTGGTCATGCCACTGTTAGCCTCTCTCCAGCGTTGGAATAGGTTGAGTCTTCGTCAGACTATGGACTGCTCTGTTGACTATTACAGCGAGTCCTAATGGCCAGAGGACCACCTTCTCCTACTCAATTACTCTTTCCCAGGTTTGAATCTCCCAGGAATGACAGGCTTCACGCTGGCTTCTTTCTTCATTGAGTCCCTCACTGGTTTTTATATCCTGTAGCTGGGTCCTCTCCAGCGGAGTGTCATAGTCCTTCTTTTGGATCAATGGAGTATTCTTAATTCCTCCTTGTACGCACCTCTTCTCAGCACTGTCTTGACTTGGAAAAGGAGTGGTTTGCATCACTCCCTCAATGTTCCTCTTTTCAGTAATTTTGGGAGATTACTTATTATCACTCTGTATTTTCCTTTTCCTCCTCCTTGTCTTGGTGGTATTGTCTTAAATGAGGAAAGGAGGAGATATTGCAGTAACAAACAGTAGTGCTTTCAGGTTGGTTTTCGGAGGACCTCAAGGATTTCACAGTCTCAAAGGCAAGTGGGTTAAAGAGTTCTACCACAAAACAGGAGTCCTTATCCTCATGAGGGGAGTCTCTCCCTGTGAGGCCCACTTTCCGCCATCTCTAGGGGTATTGTTGTGTAGCAGGCTCATCTCCCCAGCCTCAAAATTAGGAATACCTTCAAGGCTCCTCAACTGGCAGTCATATTTTCACCTTCTTGCAATCTGTGGACGTCTTTGACTTCCTGGCTCCAAGTTTTAGAAGGTTTTATTTTCTGGGCATGAAAATGAAGCAAAAGTGGAGATTCAATGTTTATACGTGCGTAATGAGGGGGACATAATTGATTGGATCAATTAATAATTAATGTATGTTTAGTTACATAAGTGTGTCTTCAATTTCTCATCAATTTGAATAATAATGTTGTATACTGCAATAATCAAATAAATAGGGATTACATCAATGTTTCAATAAAAGCAGATCACTATACTACCAGAAGAACTTGCACGTTCAACACGACTCATTACATTTGGAGTTAGGGATTGTATGATGTTACTCTTTTGATCAAGGGTATTGCAAATGCTTTGAACTCATTGGTATGTGAACCTACAAGATGAGTACCAGATCATTTTCTAAAATAATAGTTTTAATGTTAAGATCTGGGGAAGGCAACATGTTTCCTATTCACTTGTATAAGTGCAATACTTATTTATGTGCACAATTGTATTATTTAAATGTTGACATTATTTCCATGAGAAGGTTTATTAGTAAATTTGCTTTTTGTTCTTTTCATTCCATCGAGTCTGTGTTTCTGCAATGAAGCCGTAATTCATGGGGATTCATGATTTTTCGTTTATTTGCATTAGTGTACTAATGTGATATTTTCTTAGACCAATATTGCATTAACTGGTATTTCTTTAACAATGGAGTCGGGCAGAAACAGTCTGCTTGTTTGTCCTTATAATTGTTCAATGTTCACTTTTTGGCAACTTACTTGAATGATTTCTAAACTGCAAAGATGATGAAAAATCATGGGCTGACAAGGATAGGTTCGACTGATAAGCCATCGGAATTTGAAGGCTGGTCTAAAATGTTTAAACACTGCATCTGTTAGCATCTGTTAGCATGATGTACTGTGCATAATGATAGCCCTGTGCGAAAGAACTGTGGCATCGTTTATCCTAATGAAAAGATTATGGGCTATACGTGTCTAACATTGCTCCTACTCATTTTTTAAAAGAATGTGCCAAATTACGAGTTACTGTTATTTTTATTATTAGTAGTAGTATTAGTATTGTTGTTATGTTTTTCATTGAGTACAGATATAGCTTTGGGAAGTAACAGAGCACTTTACCAATCAAAGGGGAAGCAGATCCCAAGGAATCAATAAAAAGGAACGTGAAACTAACAATGGGGGAGAATGGGGAAATTGGCAGCATGGGATCTACAAGTCAACACGCAACCAGGAGAGGGAACAGGGGGAGCTGATGGCCCAGTCTCAGCTTAAGTGGGAAGTGGAGAGAGTAACAGTATTAGTCCCCCTTTCAGAATCCCATCAGATTCCATTGGGGTTGTAAATAAATTGCAATCAGCAAACTTCTGAAGGCGAGCATTTCAAACTTAGGGAGGGAAAGGTAGATACAGACTAGAGCAGTGAGGTTCTGCAGATAATCGGTCCAGTGATGCAGCTTCAGTCCTTTTCTGAAATGCAAGAGACTTGTCGATCTGATGTTAGACAACATGTCATTTCATGTTCTTGTTTTGTCGGAGAAGGCTTGCTTTCTTGCCTTTTACTTGTTTAGTTGATAGAAATCTGGCAGTCTCCATTCTTCTAGTGTTGCATTACCCTGTATAGATGGTACTTTTTTCATTAAGGTTAGCATGAGATTTGCCATTTAGTGTCTCTTGATACTGGCTGACGATGATGTGGGCCTGAAGGGGCAGGTGCTCCATTTCCACCCGGGTTTGGGTGATATGATTATATGTCCTCAGTCTTATTATAAGTCACTACTGCTGCATGCAGATGCTCTTCAGAGGGGCAAGAGTCGTGTTGGGGGTCCCAGTATGGAGGGTGTGACCAGCCCCTGCATGACAGTTCTGAAGTCTGCAGATACACATCAGAGACATTATTTATCAAATGTGTGTTGAATAGATCACACAGTTTGAGTGATCCTACATACCCCAACAGTAGTGTGGAAAATTCATAGTGGCCTGTTGTCGGATGAATAATATTCCCATGCAGCATGGCCTACATCAATTTTGAAGCCAACCAAACAAATCTGATATCATACTATTGCTTCAAAAGCGGTAATTTGCACTTGTACCCTACTTTATGTTTTAGGAGCTTATTTTCCAAGGGGCAGAACGTTCATATATGCTTAAAAGGCACGTGTAAGACGTTTAAGCTATGCATTTACATCAGAGCTCATTTTCATTCGTTTGTATGGTGGAGAGGAGGCCATGGTATGGCAGAGAGGATGCCAAGTTACGATTCTACCTCCCCCTTCCTCTCCACCGCACAAATATTCCGGAATTTTTGCCACAATGACCATTTCCTGCTAGGTTAAAGACTGCATATGCTTATGGAATCCATTGTAAACGCTACATTCCAGGTAGAATTTACGCAATTTGCATTGCAGAGTGCAAAACGGTGGCTAACAAGCGAGTACTCCATCATTTTACAGCCCCTTTTGCATTCCGACGTGCACATATTGTCAATTATGGGGGGGAGGGGAATTGTGCACACCAAAGTGTAAATGTAACCATTTCCCTGTGGGAAGTACTGGGAAATCGAACATGATCCCCTTATAGCTTAACATCATGTTTTTCAATGGTATTCGCTGTTTTTGTACCCGCCCCTTCAAAGAAGGTTTAAATCAAGGATTATTTTTCACTCTTGCAGCCAATATGAAGAGTTTAATTCTCATATGTTATTATTGTTACATTGTTGATCAGTCAGTAAGAATGGGGTTACGTGTTAACAATTTTATGGATTCTGTTCTCACATTCCTCATTTATTTCTTCTATGGCCTTTATAGCTTGGGAAGCCGGCCCATCACCCGTATTACTCCAATAGAATTATTGTTGCCTGGTTAAGAATGTTTGGATAATTTCATAGTCCTTTTCAGTCATTCACGCTTGCCCTCGTATGTCACTTCAGAACCAGAGGTAGGAAGTATTGTACAAGCACTACAACATTGAGTTGTTTTTCATTTGCTTATTCCATTATTACAAGTATTCCATTTTCTGTTCCCATTGTAAAATGGCGGCTAGCTGAGACACGGACAATGCTCAGTGTACAATTTACAAAACACAACTTTTGAAATTGTGTTCCTGTGTTTTACTGATTGCGAATGACCTTTTCCCAATTTTTCTGACACTGCAAGTTTAGAATACACAGAACAGTTGACGAAAACGTGTCCTTATCGTCATATGGATTTTTATAATATCTATATCTTTTGTTTGTATTACACCCAAACTCGGGAGCTTTGAAAAAACAAAAGAGCGCAAAAGACGTGTTTGGCAATATGCATTAATATAAATGATTACACTTTTTACTACTTTATGCTGATGTCGAGGAATTCGAAAACGCTTTTTCAACTCCTTAATTAATAGAACCTTGGTAAGAGCTCCACTGTGGTTTTGTATCATTTGTATCATTGGTCACCACACAAAGCATAGACCGGAAATAAAGCTACGGCTCTGACTCTTACCCAACATTCCTTGCATGTCGGGATGCAGGGTGACCTCTGCCCACAATGAACGTGCCTGCATTTGCAAGGGATCAAAGTGATCAGTGCGGAGGTAGTCAGAAACAATGCGTGGAGACATGTTTCTCCTAACTCTGCAGTCTGTGTGGAATTAATACTCCATTTTGAAAATGGTTTTCAATTAGGACTGAATGCGGAGAGTGTGGTGCTCTTTAGCTAGAAGATTGAAAGTAGAATTTATAGTGTTGGAATGGATGGCATTCCTAAGAGGAACATAAGAGAAGGATTCCACTGGAGGCGGTTGGGCAGAGCGGCTTGCATCTGTGGAGAGAGCTGGTGGAGTGGTGTCCGCGAGGTTCATTAAGTATATGTTACTAAGTGCATCACCAAAGAGGAGGCAAATAGGATACCCACAACCACCCAAGGAACCAAAAAACCTCCACAGCACTAGCAGATCACCCATGTCACAACGTCCTCAAATGAAAACAAACCTACTTAGACATTTGTCATAACCAAAGCCGACAGAGCCAAGCCTGCCTGATATAAAGTGTCCCCAGTGGTACAATCAATTAACACATACTTCAAGACGGGGCTCTGCCTGTGTAATTACACAGAAAGACATTGGGTAGTGTACACACGTGAATTGCATACAAATACAGGGTAATTTTGAATGAGGAACTTGCAGCGCTGATCTTGAAAAGGGACAAGTGCAAAGGGAAGGATAAACACTTTACATGCTTGAATGGAACTGTGTGAAAGTGAAAGGCTAACTGCAAAGGTATGTGTATCAGTATTGCACATATTGAACACTGTGTGTCCATAGTGCGTGCCTTGACGTGCTCAGTGTGATGTGGGTGACTATTTCATCACAAATGCATGTTTTGCATCATGTCAGGGCCTGGCGCAGCCTCATTCTGACGTGACTTCTTACTTTTTTCATTCTGGTAGTGTGAGGACCACTGATTTACATCCGTCCTGTCTGTGGTGCATCCTACATTGTCTCAGTTCCCACGCACGTCATCCTTACTCTCCTCTTCAATGTGTCACAGTGGTCTCATATCTAAGGGGAACACTCCTGCACCACTTTCCTTTACTTTGCACTCTGTCTCTCCTCCTATACCTGCTTGATGCTTTGCCATGTACTCATAGCTGCACATCTCCTTGGACCCACCCTGGTCCAGTTCGTGCTCATCTGCTCCTTCGATTCTCGCTGAGTTAGTTCTTCCACCTCCAACTCCCTTATTTATTTTCTCTTTCTCTCTCTACTTAGTGTTCTCTCCCAGCTCCTGACTGACACTCCCTCCCATCCGTTGTTCCTCCTCACCTCCCATATTACGTTCTCTCCTCTTTCCTCTCTCTGTCTTCCTCCAGCCACCTTCCTACTCCCTCCACATTGCAATGCTTCCTCTACCCAACTTCTTCTATGCTCTTCATCCACTCCCTTGTAATACTCTCATTTTCTTCCACTCTCTTTTTCCTTCGAGATATCTCCCTCATTACTCTTCCAACTCCTCTCTATTACACCTCAACTGCTTCCTCTCCTGATTTCTAACAACCTCTGTAGCTCATTAGCTAACTCCTTACACTCACACCAATGTTGAACTGCCTTCTCTTCTTATGGGTGTCTTTTTTCCTAGGCAATTGCCATGTGGAACACTGTGGTCTGTACGCTGGGCCCAACAAGCCTGGATGCTGGATTAAGTAGCTGGAAGTGAATCATATGGCAGTATCCATTACTACAAATGCATAAGTCATCTGAATTGAAGAGCATGCTAAATGTAACATATGAGGTCTGAGACTATTGAGATCAGGAGATTAACCACAGTTGTGTGGGGATTGTGACTACAACAAAATATTAGAGTAATTGCCCTGAGGAAGACCTTTCTTAAAGGGCCGAAATATGTGTTGACTGCTCAATAAAGGTAATTACATTTTTGAATTGTCAATGAGACTGGAATTATTATTTATTCGTTTTTAGTGAGGTGGGGCGCAAATAGTCAAATCATCACAAATAGTCTTTTCCCTTTATCCTTAGGCTATCCTAACCATGACTGGACACAGCTCTGTGCAATCATTGGGGCCATCACAGGATTGGAGCAGTGGGTGCCACACATTGGGTTCACCTGGAGCTATTGAGTTCCTACTGGAGTGTGAAGCTACGCAGACTGAGCAGGTTTAAGTCTCAGCTGGCCTGCTGAAGGTCATGCATGCACTCCTTGTGCCACAGAGCAGATTTCCGTCACATTATCTCTCTTGCACGGAATGTGACGGCCCTCACACTGCACCTTAGCTCATCCCAACACTGCCTTAATCCTCAGCTCTCATAAGACATTTCCATTTTCTCTTTACACAAGGCAACATCAAGATGGTATCACAAAGTGAGAGCCTATTAAGATGTTGGAGTCATCGAAGGACATGAGCATTCCATAAAGGGACAGAGGGATCAATGCTATGGCCTCTGACAAAGATGTGGGCAAAGTGTGGTGGTCCAAGGAATGCCCTGTGTAACTCCTCTGGGCACATCATTATGCTGTGGGTTGTTCTACCAAGCCCGATCGAACACTCAATCCAACACCCAAAGGCACAGGCAGAAGGCTTTGTCACATTGCACTTTCACCCATTTATTGTTTTTTCGATATTGACTGTCTATGTTTATTTATTTTAGATTTATTAAGTGCAAAAAACCCTCGGGTATCATGGCGCTATTACAACCATTTACACTTAAAAAGGAAAAAAAGGAAAAAAGTCTGGAACACATGGGTAGGGTGAGTTAGCCAAGTTGAGGTCCAGGTGCTTATGCAAATAACCAGTTTTTAGATCCTTTCTGAAGGTCCAGTAGGAGGGTTCTGCTCTTAGTTGTGGTGAGAGGGAGGTCCATTTGTTAGGTGCCACTGATGGAAACTTGCACCCCCACTCTTTACCCTTTTATGTTTGGGTGGGACCACTCTCTGAGTGTATGCCCTTCTGAATGGTCTGGTGGACTGAGATTTTCGTAATATTTGTGCAAGGTATGGTTTGATACCTCAATGTTTTTCCATGTCTTTCACAATTCTCCTTCTTTCTTAGGGACACTTGCTTTCAGTTATTGCATCACACATAATTTCTTAGGCACAAAGGCCTGTTTAATCTTCTCAATTACCGTTCCAGGCTTTAGTCATGTTACAGGCTTCTCAGCACCTGGAATACTTCTCTGTGCCCCTCTCAATCTCTAGGCATCTTCTATTCTTCTCAACAAACCTCTCAGTATTTAGGTGCTTTATTAAACATCTCAATGTCCTACTCAGGCTCCATGCATCTTTCTGGCTTCTCAGCACCCATATCAGGCTCTAGTTTCCCGAGAAAACCTCCTACCAACTCTTTCAGGGTCTAGGCTTCTTGCAGGTTTATATGTGCCCCATGTAGGCTCTAGGTTCTTTTTAAATCTTCACAATATTCATGTTCCATGTTGGTTCCAAGGTAATGGGAATCTGAGATGGGTTCCATCACTCTTTCTGTACAGCAGCATGCTGCTTCCTCCTCCTGCTCCAGACATTAAATCTTTTCTTCAGAAATGGCTATTCCCTTCCTCTTAAGACGTGATTGGCAATGGGCTTCCCTCCCCCTTCCTTCAAATTCCATCGGCTCTGCAGCGTGTACCTCTGTCCTTTTTCCCATCACATTGTGGTTGGTAGATACTGCCATATGACCATGGAATTTGGTGTGATATGAACCCAGTCCAACATCCTGGATGATGTCTTTTATTCTTTCAGTGGATCTAGGAGAGCCACAACATGTAGCTGTTAGTTTGTGAGGTGAAATGGTTTTGCAAACGCTGGTTTAGAGGTAACTCAGTGTGTTCATTTATGTGGTTACGTATGATCAGCCATGTATTATGCTCTGGTATGGTACAGACAGAAAGCTAAACCACGATGGAACATGCTATGTGTTTTGTTCTCAGTAGACAATTTCACACATCGTTGACCCATCACATTAGGGTTCTACAGACCAGATAAGCCCTTGGATGCCATACAGCATAGAGGTGAGGTTGTTTTGAATCTTCATCTACTGCTCTAAAAAATAGCCCTTCCAGCAGGTGCCCCTGCGACACACATGCCCCTCACACTTGCACAAGTCCTGAACCCTCTCGTGTTTTGCATATCTGAACCATGCACATGTTACATCACTATAACAGGCTGTTTTGTCTTCATGAAAAAATATCTTTCAGCCCAAACACTGCAGCAGATATTCCACAAACAACAATGCACTCAGAAGAGTCAAGCACCTGGGGCAGTAGAGGACCATGTCTAAGATGGTCCCTGAAAACAGTGCTCCAATCAACATCCTAAAAATCATGACAATTGTATCCTACTGAACAACTGGGAGGTGTAGATTCTCAGTCATCGGGTCTCCTAAGGAGTGAGTCACCTGTGATCACTGACAGTTGCATAGAGACCATGACTGTCAGGCGTGACATGCCCTGTTAAACCCACGTCTCCGGGTATCATCACCGGTAAAAATGCTGGAGGTCACTATTACCATAATCCACCCTTGGGTTTGAGACTCACGTTTAGACTTACAATAGGGTGCCCGAGGCAATCAATTCACCCAACATGCACAGGTGTTGGGGCCACAGCTTTGATCACAGATGACAAGGTTGCCACTCTGGTTTTCTGGACCCTGCTGTCATCACACCTATGGGATCACTCTGACTAATGCACTCATTACAACTGGACACCCGCCCCCTTGTTCTAGGCATGGTGATGATGGCCTGCAACAGGAGGGGATTCTTGCCAGACAACACCTCAGGCTATACTGGTGGATGGTTGTGTCTCCTCCTATGTGTTTTCACCTGCACAAAGCCAGACAACAATATTCAGCAGCCTACCCAGCTCAACATTCCTATTCAGGATCCCATGCATACAGGCACAATGGGACAGCTATACATGTATCAGACATTCAAAGTGGTCATTCAGTAATGCCCAACATCAATGTCACTGGTAGCACAAGCACAATGAGAGCTTAAACACACTGCATGTGACATTCCTGTTGTAGATGTAATCCTGCTGTCCATCAAATTAGGTATTCATTACACTTGAAAGTGGAAGGAAAGGCTGTGCAATATGTTCTGGATGCCACATACTGTTGTCAGCTGCCTTCCACATAACATGCCCTGACAGTCCTGTGGGAAACCAGAGGGTGTCTCACCCGCTAGTTCCCAGGGATCTCGCTCTCTCTCAGGTGGCCAGGGTACGACCATTGCCTTTGAATCCAGATCCTGGGGGTGGACCAGTGCGGGAAGATCACCTGGGTGAGGGGTCTTTGGGGAGTGGGGGTGAGGCAGCCAATGATGAGACACAGTATTCCCTCCTTTTTCGTTCATCCATCCCATCCTATTTTATAGGATTTTCTGAAGTCCCAAATTTCTACCCCCTTTTTCCACAAACACTGGGCCCGAGGAAGAGGGTGACTGAGAGCAATCAGACTTACTCTCTCAAATTGTACTAGATATGTCCTGTTAAACAGGTCAGGCAAAGCCAGGCCCTTTACAATAAGTGCATACGCCTGATACCAGTTAGCTCTCCTCACACGAATAAAAGGCAACACCTAAAGACACACCCTGAGCAAGGAGGAACACAAGCACAAGCAGAACTTCCCAGACGCAGGCTCACCTACTGGAGCAGAGCAACGGATCAAGGGACGAGAGCAGCAGGCCGAAAACCCCAAGGGTTCCCTACTGGAGGTTGTTGTCTCTGACAGACCGCGAAAGACATGTGGAAAAGGCCAGATCCCATAAGGGAAGATTGCATTGTGTTCCAAGGATACCAGTGACCCTCCCGGTTGAACTTCAGAGCTGGGGAGGCGAGGCCAAGCCTGTAGTACTAACCTTGACTCGTGAATTGAAAATAGCAAAACAAGAAAGAAGCGCACACAGCCGGTGAGTTGGCAAATGACCTGAGAGACCGGTCTGTGTCAAAGTGAATGATGTAGCAATATTTTATCAGAAGTGAATGCTGCACACGTGTGGATGAGACACAAAGAAAGGCATTTCATTTATTCAAATTTGTAGAGCGCGCGTCAGCCCGGAGGCATCGCAGCGCTTGTTACAGGCAAAATCTTAGTTACATAGGGTACAGTAATTACATATAATACAAAAATTACAGTGGACATGTATACAATAGAGATGCAGTATATTTACATGGATTCCTGAGCGTTTTAGTTATTTTGCAAGGTATGAAGTTTTCAACTTCTTGCGAAAAATGGGAAGAGAGTTTTCCGCTCTAATGTCTGCAGGGAGGGCGTTCCAGGTCTTGGCTGCAATGTAGGGGAAACTTAGTCCTCCGGCTTTGGCTTTTTTGATGAGTGGGATGCAGATTAGGTTAGAGTATTGCGTCCTGGTAGGACGGGAGGAGGAAGGTTTGAGGATGGTTTCTGATAGATAGGACGGGGCGGAGAGAGAGAGGCATTTGTGAGTGAGGGTGAGGATTTTGAGAGTGATCCGTTCTTTGACCGGGAGCCATTGGGCTGAGTGCCTGGCCTGTGTGATATGCTCTCTTCTTGGGATACTAAGAGCGGCCCGAAGAGCATTGTTCTGCGTGACTTGTAGTCTGTTTATGTTTTTGGCAGATGTGCCGGCTAGGAGTGCATTGCAGTAGTCCAATTTGGCTCCAATGGTTGCTCTAGCTACAGAGAGGCAATTAGGTTTGGAGAGGTAGGGCTTGATGGCATTTATGAGCTTGATGGTGTGTGCGGAAGCAGAAGTGATTGCGCTGACTTGTCTGGTCATGGATAGAGAGGAGTCAAGGTATACTCCCAAGGTCTTTACGGCTGTGGATACGGGGATGATGGAGTTGTCAATGGAGAAGTTGGCGTATAGTTTGTCAAGTTTGTCTAGGGTGTTCTGTTGACCTAGTATCATGATTTCAGTCTTGTCACCATTGAGGCAGAGGCCAAAGGCAGACCTGTGAATGAACTTTGAAGTAAAAAGCAGCTGTGAGATCAGCAATACTTACTAATGGAGTGGTCCAGCAAAAGGAAGTAGTCCATTAGAAAGTCTCTCTGAAAGGTACATTGTTTTGAAGTTATGGAACAAGCAGACAGCGAAAGCAAATTAGGTAAAAGTAACTGTGAACTTTGAGTCGAAGTGGGCCTGCGGTGGGCTGGTAAAAATGTCACACACATTCGAAAGTCTTCGAAAGGGGTCAGAGCCCAATTGAGGAAGACCTGAAGTACACTAAACTTGAGTGAGCCCCCTTGCAAGTGTGTTGTTGAATTATGAGGTGAGAGGTCTGATCCCGGCAAAGGGAGGCCTTCATGAACTGTGTGCTGTAAGGTCTGAGCCTGGCAGAGGGGGACCTTTGTGAACCGTGTGTTGTGAGGTCTGAGCCCAGAAGAGGGGTACCTTTGTGAACTTTACTTTGAAAATACAATTTTGGAAAGTCAGGCGGGCCTCAATCCACAGTTTGGAACTGCTACAGTGTTATAAACCGAACCACAGTGTCTCATCCCGCCTACAGGGACAGTCTCACACTGGTTCAACTACCTTTATTCTTTTGAACACTGATTTTACACTTTTTGTATATGAGGTAGGGTAGGCATTATGTTTTGTTAGCATATGCCGTTTCAATTTGACTTATTTGTGCTGCATGCCTCCATGGCACTGTAGCTGCTATCTTATTTCCATATGGGAGTGTTGACGCCCTGCACCCTGTGAAAGGCCTGCACTGATTGGGGCACATTACTGAACACACAGTCCCTTTCATTTACAGCTAACACCGTTCAGCCTGAAAGGATTGCTGATTACTTCACATGCAGTGTATGATGACACATTATGGATATTTGTGTGCACGTTCTGCCCATCTTCAACACACACACAAAGGTGAGCTGCAAATGTGGACCGCACAGGTGCTTAACATGCAATACTTTTTTCCATCATGTCTGTGCATATTAGGTCCTGCATGAACCCTGGAATTGAAGGGTGAGAGTGAAAGATGCATGGTAGAAAAAGGAGTTCCATACCTGATGGCAGAGCCCATTATCCATATCATTCATGCACACATGCAAAATGTGAAAGTATCACGTTTTCTTCTGCTGACAAAGCGTGCATGCAGGAACTTGTGTATCCACCAACCCCGTCAACCCCTTTGCCCGATTACCCATGGACACATTTGTAGTTGTCTATGCTCCCATGCAAGTTGGCCATGTCAAAATGGACTACAACATATGACCAGTGTGCACTTGCATGCACAATGAATTGTTCACTGTCCAAATGTAGATTCAACATATCCTATTGTATTTTGGCAATCAATAGAACTTCTGTCACGTACACCCCTCATGCAACTTGTCATTGATATTGTACCTCATCCATGTCCACTGCCTGTCATGGCCAGTGAATGATTTACTCTGACATCATCCACTGCTGAGCGTGAGAGCATGTGAGCCAACTTTAGTATTGACACTGAACTTTCCACAAGCATAACACTCTGTGTGCATCCAATAACAAGTGGCTTGCAGACCAATAGCAGATAAAGGTTTTTTGGCCTAACCAGATATTTCAGTACACAGCAATGAGAGCTGTAAGATCAATGCCAATGGGAACTAGAGATCAAGCATTCACCTTCTATAATGCACAACATCTAATGGAAGTATCTATGGATGCAGAACTGGAGTGATCAGATACTGGACCTATGTTATGGCACACACAGGTGAAGCTGCCAAGTGGAGTAGTCATGTCAGGTAGCTTTGGGTGACATAGAAGTCTTGTGTGCATGCAGTGTGAAATGCTAACGGCAAAGCCACAGAGAGTGTTATAACAATGATTAAGTTGTTGAGGCCATGTAGTGTACAATCACATACAAATCCTTTATACAGTTTATGGGACAGGTAGGTGTTGTATACTTTCATGTGGGACTGTCAGTAATGCATGTAACATGATTTGGTTGGACGATGATGTTACTTTGATTCCACTGGCACATGGTAGTCATCATGGGTATGTGGCTGCACATCAAGGTCCCTTGTTCACATGTGCATATCTCATCATTGTAACTTGTCAGTTCTCTTTCCCATGTGAGACTTCATAAAGCTTTCGAAGCATGGGCCTATGTGTGTGACGCAGTTGCTTGTTGACTTATAATGACAGCATGCTACTTAGCCAATTGCGGATATTACACATGCGTGGGAATTTAGGATTAATTCCTATTTTATATCTTCCTTCCATGGTGGCAGTGGCTGAAGAAGAGGGAATATCATGTGCTGTGGAGTTGCATGCCAGGGCCAAGGCCACCGGATGCCACCGAAGACCCCAGGCACGCCACATTTCATCTACTTACTCGGAGGGCCATGTGCCTGGAAAGAGCGTCAATATGCGATGGCACTCCAACTGAGGAGAAGCACCTAGATACCATTATTTTTGAGAACACCTCAGCAGCAGAGGGGCAGGGTAGAGGTGACGTCACCATGGACGGGCACAGAATCACGGAGACCTCATTAGAGGTATCGGGGTTGATGGAGGAGCAGGAGGCCATTTCAGACTTGCCCATGATATCAGGTTGGGGTACAGAGGGGAATGTGCAGGCTGCACACTTGCCGCCAAAACAGGAGGCTGTGCAGTCAACTGTGAAGGTGTCGGCATGTCCTCCAGTCCCAGAGCAATTTTCTGCAGCACTACCCACCTATGCAGATGCCTCCATCCAAACAGACACATTGTCTGACAGCATGGGATGTTGGTGCTGAGGAGGCAAATCCTTAGAAGGATACTGGGAGGAGGCAACATGGATTGAACAAACAGCAATAAAGTCTGGTGGCAAGGCAGAGGGTGCATGCCCTGGTGTCATCACAAGTTCAATTCCAAAGGCAGCAGGATGAGGAGAGGCAGCGGACACGTGAAACAGCAATTGCCAGTGCCAAGTCCGAGGCTGCAGAGAGATTGGCACAGGCACAGGAAGGATTCTGGAGGTGTCTTGCCAGAAGTGGAGGAGATTGAGTCTAGGATGAAGGAGGCCCTGCAAGCACTCCATAAAACAATGCAGCCCCATCTGTAAGTGGCAAATGTTGAGGGTGAATTGGCCTTGGCCCAATCAGTTCCATGGACTAGCCCACTGACTCATCTATATCGATCTGTAGTTGTAGGTTTCCTTTGATTCTATTTTTTTAATTTGCATTTGACATTTTATCTTCTTCATATTTGCACATAGTTTCTCGTCATGTTTGTCTCCGTACATTTAACAGTTTGCAGTCTCTTTGTGCCATGTGCAGCATGTTTTGGGTTGATGTTGTAGGTGTACTTGTTCGGTCCTCTGGGCATGTGCACCTTTGGTCATCACATGATGTCCTACTTAGTTGGCCCTATGGATGTCAGGGGCGTTTAGGGTACACTATGTGGCTCATAGTGGTTCTAGCCTATTTGCAGGGGGACTTGTGTACATACTGCAGGTGAGTGTGCTGTTCTGAATCACGGCGTAATAACCGTTGGCCATATGTGGAGATTGTTAATCTAGTCAGGTGACATGTTGAGAGTTTTCAGTTGTTTATCCAACACATGTATTGCTTCGCTCCTTCCATGCTTTGCCATATAATCATGAGGTTCATTGATGTACATGGTGTGTATGGGTGGGTGTGTCAACTATACAGGGTGTGGTGGGCATTGCACTTCCTTTGTACATGCTTTCTGGGGTGTTGTTTGATGATGGAAGTTTTTTGTGGTAGCCAAGGTGGCCTTACTTTAACTTACTTGCCCATATGGCCATATGGATATGGATTTCGCCTGTTGGGATGGGAGCATTGCTAGGGTGCTGGTAGCAAAGTATGGTTGACTGATGCCATATATGGTGCAAAGGCACTGCAGGTTTGCTTTCATTGTATCAGTGCTGGATGAGTATGTTTTTAATTGTGTCTATTGGGGGCTATGTGGGTAGAGATTTTGTAAAACAGGATATCTGGAAGGTGATGTTTCGGGTGTCCTTTTGACGATGTGTACACCCTCGTCTAGGTGTCTGGTCATATGTTCTCCAGCGCTGGGTTATTTGATGATTCTGGAGACAGCCCATTCCCCACTGCCTAGGCACTTCTCCAGACTGCTATTTCTTCTACATGTTGTTCCTTTATGCTTCCACAGCAGTTTAGGTGTCCCTTTGCCACTTTCATGTCCATGTGGATGTGCTCAAACTTCCACAACAGATATAGCTTCAAAGCATTGTCGATGTTCAAAATGGTTGTTAGATACCTTTGATTGTACAGCCTCTCCACCTCACATAAGGACTATTTTACATAAAAGGCAAGTGACCACAGTGTAGCAGCACAAACCAAGGGGTTGGCAGCTGTTGTGCAACTGATTGTGATACAAGGGGAAAATATGGAAGAGGAGATTGTCCGCGAGCCACCTGCCCTGCTTCTACCTGACCATGTTGGAGGATGAGATCTGCCAGGTGTAGTTCATGGAAGACAGAGGCCAGACGGGTTGAGGCAGATAATTGCTTGACAGTATGCTGGGCCATGGGTGCAAAAGGTGAATAGCTGCTGAGTTTCCTTGCGCTTACATACATTGTAAGACTGACACCTCCATCGTGCTGAGCAAGACCCACAAGGTGTTTGGTACTTTCTAGGGTCAATGAGTGGGGATCAATTACTTTTGGGTATGTGACTTTACTCTTTTCACACGTGATCCTGAATGCGGACCAGCATACAGTTCTGTGTGTGCTCTGGCTAACAAGATGTGTACGGCAGTGTTAGTATGCTTGCTGTGTTCTTAAGTGCAAGAGGTAAGGAGGGTACTTACAATAATCTGTTGCCCAAACAGTGTTCTAGGAGAATGACATGGGAGTGAAGGAGGGCTAATAAAGTGGGTTGGAGCTTCATCATGGTCCTGTGCAGCAATCTGATTTGGCAGGATTTTGATTCAGACATTGCACATTTCATCCAACACCTGCTGTCTGTACTGTGCAACATAAGTGTGGGCATTGGGGTAATGGTTATTTGGGTTGTATGTGTGTGAAGTGCCACCTTGTTCGGGCAAGTACTGTCAACATGTTGAGTGGGTGTTGGAGGCATGTATATTTGAGGGTGCATCTTGTTAGTGCAAGCAATGTGGGGCAGTACATGTGTGTAGAATGATATAGAATTGTGTCAATGTTCTGGGATGAGGACGAGTGGGTGAAGGTGTTATGTAGAATTGTAGGGCGCCGGCTGGTCAGGGATCTGGGATGAGGAAGAGTGGGTACATGCATAATGTAGAATTGTGGGGCACAGATTGGTCAAGATTCTTGGATGCTGGACAGTGTGTGCAGGCGTAATGTGTAATTGGGGGCAGAGATTGGTTGGGGTTCCTAGACATGGAGGAGTTGGTGCAGTGTTTATGTAGAATTGGGAGCGCAGATGTGTAGGAGTGGGAGTAATGGTGATTGCTGATTTGTAATCCTGGATTACTTCTTTCCCAGTTGCCTGGCGAATGTCACCGTTCAAATTTCAGTGCAAAGTACTTCTACGGTGTTATGCTCTTTTGCCATGTGGGCATGTCAGGACCAATACCTCTCTTTGCAATGAAGGTTTCTGCGCACTTTTCATTCTGTGAATTGGCACCTGGTGCTGCACATTTGCACTGCGCAATGTTTGCACTCCCACTATCACTTCTGCGTGCTGTTATTGTTTTCTGTAAATTAGGGCACATGTGCTAATTGCAGCCATCCAGCTGCTCTTTACCTAAATTATTGTCACATTTAGCGATTTGCAAACATCCAAGTCTGCCTGCATAAACATCTGTCACACAGGTAATGCGTTACTATGGTTCTATTTTGTAAAGAATGTGTGAAAACCAATAGGTAACATAGAATACATTTTATTGGAATCCTTTGTAGTAAATGCTACTATGTCAAAGTTATAACGTTGAGATATGTAAATAGAGGGACCATCTGTCTGCCTATGGTGTCTTTAGAAATGCTTCGTTTGAATGTTGATGGCACTTGTCACAGTTTGTGGACATTCCTGCATATTGCCCTTTACTATTTATGCAATATAACCCAAGCAGGGGGGTGGCATTACCAGTCAGGTAATGCCCGGGGTATAAGTTAAAAGCCTGACCAAAGCAAGGGCTTTAACGTTAGCCCCAGTGCATTACCTGTCTGGTAATGACCCACCTGCTCGGGTTATGTGACTAGTTGTGCCCCGGCACATTGTAACAGGGTACTAATAGTGTTTTCACAAGTTGGGAAACTGCATGTTTGCCGTTTCTCAACTTGAGGAAAAACAACAAATCAAGATGGCCATCATGGATCGGGGAGAAGGGAAGTACATGCAGTCCATTCTCTCTTTCCATGGTGGCCATTGCCATGACGGGGACACGCTAGTGTTCTGGATGCTGGCGAGGGACAAGGCAGCACCAAGTAATTGGGACGGCGTGGGTGGAATTGGAGATGTGGAAAAGGGGTGAAGTGGACGCTGGGGAGTGCACTTACCTGATTCCCTGCGAGAGAAGAATGTGGGCTCCACCACTGGGAGGAGGCTCAGAGAGGGGTTTTACTGTGTGGTAAAGCCCCTGTTTTGAGCCTCCTGTGGCTGGGAGGCTGCCTCACCACCCTCGCCGGGCACTAATGTAGGATAGATTTGATGTCACAAAAACATGAAGTTTATATAAGGTTACTCAGTATATCAAAGCAAATTATAAAATACTACATGCAAAGCAGGTCAACATTGTTTTACTTCCCACATAATCTAAAGTAGCCATTTATTACTGGAGAAAGGTCTGCATTAAAGTCATTTTTTTCGCAACAACATTATGAACGGATTGTAAGGAGGACTGTTTATTGGTGGTCCTACAGGGATTCTCAGTATTTGATAATGATGATCCCAGGTTCCACAGGGATTCTCAGTATTTGATGATGATGATTCCAGGTCTCACAGGGATCCTCAGTGTTTGATGATGATCACAGGTCCCACAAGGATTCTTAGGGTTTGATGATGATGTTCCCAGGTCCCACAGGGATTCTCAGTGTTTGATGATGAGGATCCCAGGTCCCACAGAGATCCTCAGTGTTTGATGATGATCACAGGTCCCACAAGGATTCTTAGTGTTTGACAATGATGATCCCAGATCCCACAGGGATCCTCAGTGTTTGATGATGATGATCCCAGGTCCCATAGGGATCCTCAGTGTTTGATGATGATGATCCCAGGTCCCACAGGGATTCTCAGTGTGATTCTTAGTGTTTGATGATGATCACAGGTCCCACAGGGATTCTCAGTGTTTGATGACGATCACAGGTGCCAGAGGGATTCTTGGTGTTTGATGGTGATCCCAGGTCCCTCAGGGATTCTCAGTGTTTGATGATGATGATGATGATGATGATCAAAGGTCCCACTGGGATTCTCAGTGTTTGATGATGATGATTCCAGCAGATATGCTGCCACCGATACTTTGTCTGGTTACATTCACATGAAACCCTGTCTTGCGTGGATGGGGTGCATTGGGCCTAGACTGTTTTGTGTTTTTTTTAAGCAAAGGTAGACAATATAACATTTTTATATCTTATTCTACATTAGTTCATTGTGTTATAGTGATTTAAAAAGGAATACACATATGGTTATGGATATATTGTTAAATGAAATCGGAATATGAAAACACAAAAATAGAAACACTGAAAATAAAAATGCTTATTTACACTTGCCAACAGATAGGAAAAATTCTATTTTTTTTTAAAAAGATGACGCCTTTATAATGTTGCTTGTACATCTGGTCGGCCTGCGACTTGAAGCCTGCAATACCGCACAGAGATTTTTTCTCTATTCATGGTATCAACAGTATTTTCTAAAACACTCTTCACCACGCCGATTACTGTTAGCGAAACAAACGTGATGTTCTTAAGTGGGTTTGCGCGAATTGTGCACGAGTTGTTTGAACATTGGCTTACGAGGAGGAAAACAGCGAGCGGATAGCAAACGGTTAACACTGAGTTGCTGGGCCGCCCTGCTCTGTGCACTTCCGAGAGGGGAAATAGCCTGGCACCTTATTAATAACGAACCTGATAGGGTCAGGAGCCCAGTCTCAGAATACCACCCAAGAACAATTTCAATTTTAATAGCTTTTACTATGCATTTCCTAAGCATGCCCGTAGAAATTGAGTCATCACGGCCTCCCAGTTCCTCCAAGACAGATTTTAGCCTGAGAGCTTGGAGTAATTATCCCACTGGATGCGAGCCTCTGTAGCCATTTCAACCTCGTTCATCATTTCAAACAGCGCCATACTCTGCCTGCTAATTTCATCAGATGGATTAGCCCCCTGTGCTTGTCCATCTTTCCTTTTTTTATATATACATTTCTGGGGGGTGAAATATTGCCATCTTCTCCTGTTTTAATAAGCTGAGCAGGCATGCACCGCTGCACCGCTCCTGCGCGTGCGCAGAGAATGTGCTTCCTGAGGGAAGAGCCAGGACTAAGTGTGAAGGTGAAACCTGGCCCGCTGCTACCTGCCTGGCGGAAGCAGCAGCTGCCGCCAACCTGTGCGCGGGAAGCACTGCGCGCCCCTCCCCCGGCCCCTCTACTGAGGGCGAATTCCAAGAGAACCCACTTACAGTAATAATTCCCAAATTTATCGGAGCCCTTTCACCTGTAATTTATGCGCTCAGATTTTATGCCGTCGTATGTGACATTACATGCTTTTTACTAAACTGGCGTTCATTTATAGCCAAATTATGTAAGTAGTTAAGAAAAGGCCTTCTATCATTCCAGGATGACCTTGAAATTAGGACATAACAATATTTTAGGCGATTTTCTTATTGTAGTTTTTTGCAAATTTGTGACATTAGCGACGGTTCAATGCCAGTGTCATGATCATTAATGCCAAGTCAAATCATTCTTAATTCACAGGACAGTAATTGCCTTGGCACTAAGAGTCTTCGTTCTGTCTTACATTTAATTATCTTCTTTTTGTCGGATTTTGTTTTTTAACTCTGGCGATCAGGCACAAAAAGATAGCCTGCTGGCACCGAAAACTCTCCATGCCAATGGACTTATAGAGATGAATTCCAGTCTATGCCCAAGGCAGAGCAGCATTGCCAGTTCGTTGCACATCTGAGCTGCAGGCATGTGGTCGTGGCAGGGGATCCAGACATCCCCATGTCGCCATGTGATGGTCAAACAATATTGACAGGAAAAAACAATGTTCATGGTCTCTCTTTTAAGGTGGCAGATACAGAAGAACACCACCTGGGGCATTTGACCCAACTCAAGAAATAAAATGACATTACTCCCTAGATTTTAAATCTATAAAAAAGAATGCAATACATAAAGTCGCACTGCACTGCATTTTCTCATTGTTGAATATTGTTATCCACATAATATGAATGAGGTGGTACACGCAAAGTGTATCCCTCCATGGGCTGCGTTTTCGCTGATAACTGAAGTTTCGAAAGCAAAAGACAATAACATTGAAGACAGACATACAACCTTTATTACAAAGCACTATGAGCCTCACAGAAAATGAGAACTCCTTTTAGAAAAATCACACCTCTGTTATATAATCTTCTTGCAGTTAGTTCGGATTTCTAGTAGGCATAAGGGTGTTGCGTAATATATATTTTTTTCTGGATTTTACATTGCCCTATTTTTCGGTTTCTGGTATCGGTGGTGGTGTGCTCAGAGGCATGGTTTTTGAGCGTGAGGTGTGTGAAGAAATGATTTTAAGTGCATAACGGTTTCTTGCCGTTTTAAGAAACTGATAATGTAAACACATATACAAAATATGACTCAAGTTCTAGGAAAAAAAATTATTCCAGTGGGTAATTTGTACAGCTATTGGCAATATAAGGTTCGCGGCCCTTGAAATGCTTGATTAGGACTATTAGCATTGACTTTGTTTTGAAAAATCATATAATCTATGTATTTTGTATTTTTGTATTCATTGAGCATTTGTTAAGCGTCTATACAACAGAATTGTGCTTCCAGACGCCACAAGGCAAAATCAGAAGGAACAAGGGGAATAAATAGCATTTGCGAGTACAGTAAATATTGTGACATTCAACGGTGCAAGTGCAGTGAAGAGAAGAGCAGGAGATAGGGATGGGTCGGGGTTGTAGGGGATGGAACGGACAAGTGCTGGTGGGCCCGGTGTTGGAAAGTGCCAAGGGGATCCACAAAGGGGTCCTCGGGCTAAGTGCTAGGGTGAATGAACCCCAGGGAAGGATAAACAGCTGCCACACTGGGAGCCAGCAGGAGGCAGTGCTGTGGGGGTGGAGGGGACTGTTGTCGACTGGGTAGAGGGTCTGGAATCCTGTACGATACATAAGGGCTAGGCAGGCAGTCTCAGCAGCAGTGGGGTGAATTAGCAAGAAAGGGAAGAAGGGAATAAGTTAGTGAAAAGCAGAGTTTTTAGAAGTTTCCAGAACTTAAGGGGGTCTGACTCAAGTCTTCAAGAGACCTGCCCTCCATTCTCTGCTTGAAGAAGCGTTTGACCAGCAGAGATTTGGAATTTGAGGAGTGAAGGGCTCTAGCAGGGTAATATTTAGGGATGGAAAGTTGGCGATAGCATGGTCTTAGGCCCCAGAAGGCCTTTTGTATGATGCAGAGGGTCTTGAATTTGATCCTCGGGCCACCAGTAGCCCGTGGAGAGATTTTAGGGCTGGAGACATATGGTCCCTGGCCTTGAGGCCAAGGTTAAGTTTTGCAGCCATATTCTGGATTAGCTGAAGGGGACCTAGGGAGCAAAGGGGGAGTTTGAGGAAGAGGTTGTTGCAGTAGTCCAGCCTGGAGAGGACCAGAGATTTTGAGACACTGAGCTTCTGGGGGAAGGTGAGGAAAGGGAGAATGCCTCTTAGAAGGTAAAGCTGGAAGTGGGCCTCCTTGGCAAGATCCAGGATATGAGGGGTGAAGGAGAGAGCAGAGTCGAAGATGACCCCAAGGTTTTTGGCCTCACCGGATGGAGAAGGTAAAGGGCCTAGAGAGGGCGGCAAGAGGGTAGAGGGAAAAGAAGGTGCAGGTGTCCCAAGGAGAAGGATCTCCATCTACCTAGGATCTACATAGCTCGTAGACCATCAGCAGTGATGTGGCAGATCATAATACTCAGGGTTTTGAGCAGTGCAGAACTAAAGCTCCTTCCTCCAAAACCTAGCACATTCTGGGAGTGCATAGGTGGGGAGCAGTTAATCAGAGTGGGCAGTGCCTCTCTCAAGAGGATGTTGTGTGTTGCACAGAATATGTGTAAAATTGCGTCTGTTGGCACACTAGACTGTAGCATGGAAATGGGAAAGAACCGTTAGATGACCATTTGGGGTGAGGATTGCAGGCATACACATAGAGTGTTTATCTGGAAAAAAGACAAAATTAAGTGTAGCATGCAACATGATCTTTTACATAATACAGAACGATATGACAGATGAGAAAGGTGCTAATTTCCAGGTACTCACCCAAAAGAAAGGGGATACTGAACACATAGTGGCATTCGCCTCTAAAGCCCTCTCCATGGCTGAGAAGAATAACTCCACAGTGGAGAAACAGATGTTAGCCTGGGCATGGGCTGTTGAGGATTTCAGGATTTAGGTATGGGGCACTAAGTTCAAACTGGTCACCGACCATAAGCCCCTCATTCATATGCTCAGTCCAGGGGGGACAAATTCAACACTAGCCCGGTTGGCACATATTGCGGCCAAATTTCAGGAATACACATTCAAAATAACCCATATAGCAGGTTGGAGAAATGCCCAGGCAGACAGCATGTCAAGGATACCTGGAAACAAAGAGATAGCCACCATGTTTCAAGATTAATGCATAATAGCGTCCATTCAAGACCTCAGGGGTACAGAAGTTCGAGAGTTGAATGAAGGACACTGGAATGAGGAGGACGGTAAAGACCTCGCCATGCTGAGACTTAGAGAGTGGGTTAGGAGCAGATGGCCAGAAGAAAGGGCAATACCGGAAAGCATGATATGATATGATATGATATGATATGGCATTTATAACATGCCTATACACAAGTGCTTCAAGGCGCCATGAGGCAAGGGAGGGGGAACAGAGAGAAGACAGAGACAACAATCTTACTAGGTCAGTTGTCATTGAGATCGCGCAAGTGCAGGGGAAGCAGCAAGGGGAAATGTGCGGAGAGCAATGGGGTAGGGGAAAGTGCAGTACATGGAATCGACAATAAAAAATAAATAGAATAAATAACAGCAATAAATAAAAGTGCGGCCAGCTTGTGGCAAGTGCAAGGGTAAGTGCAGACATCAGGTGTCAAGTACAGGTAGGGGACTGTAGGGATACAGAAAACAGTCCCCAGGTTCGCAGGTAGCCAGGGAGTCAGTGCAGGTGTGCAACTGGCAGGGGAGGGGACCTGGGCCTGAAATCAGAGAGTAGCCAGGTAACCAGAGAAGTTTAATTCAGCCAAGAGTTCAGCATGGGAGAGGAGGCGAGAAGACAGAATCAAAGAGGAAGGTTTTGAGGTGCTTCCGGAACCTGAGGTGGTTCTCCTCAAGTTTCAGAGAAACACGGAGGCTGTTCCAGAGGGAGGCCCCAGCCGAAGAAAGGCATCTACCACCAACTCCATGCTTGGAGAATTGACTGACCCTGAGGGAGTTGGAGGCAGATGAGCGAAGAGCTCAAGAAGAAATATATTTAGGAAGAGAGAGTTGAAGGTATTGAGGCTCCAGCCCCCAGAAGGCCTTGTGGACAATGCAGAGGGTTTTGAACTTAATCCTTGCAGCCACTGGGAGCCAGTGCAGAGATTTCAGTCCTGGAGAGATACAATCCCTGGGCTTGGGCCCATGGACAAGTCTCATAGTCCTGTTCTGGATGAGTTGCCGAGGGCAGAGAGTAGAAGCAGGCAGATTTAGAAAGAGGCTGTTGCAGTAGTCCAGCCGAGAGAGAACCAGAGCTCTGCAGACGGTAAGCTTCTGGGGGAAGGAGAGGAAAGAAAGAATACCTCTGAGGAGGTGCATGTGGCCGTATTGCAAAGTAGCGCAAGGAATCTTGGAGATGGAAGGATTGCTCATCAAAGAGGACCAAGTAATATCGCCAGTGGGAATGAGAAGAGTCATCCTGTGCAGGGCCCACTCAGGGCATTTAGGAAACACCATGACACAGCGACGGGTGAGAGAGGTGTACTGGTGGCCTGACATGGACCAAAAATATGCTCCATGACTGAGAGATGCCACAAGTGTCTCAATAGTGACAAACGATTCAAGACCATACAAGCCTTGATGATTCCCACAGAGATCCCAGAAGCGGTGTGGCACATTTACTGGCCTGAGAAGGTGGGCAATATCATCATGGTATGTGCCATGCTGCACAACATGTGGATCCGGCGGAACGTACCTCTGCCAACTGACATGGACCAGCCACCATCAGGTGAAGTTGAAGAAGAGGAAGGAGTAGATGTTGGACGGTTTATAGTGAGTATTTCGAATGACATTTTTTCGAATGCAAGTATGTCGAAAACATTTAGTCTAAAAAAAATATCAAATGTTTTTAAAAGTTTTTTAACCCTTTTTTTAACTTACAAAACCCCCCAAAAAAGTATTAAACAAAAAAATGAGACATTCGAAAAAAAAATGTAGGTGAAATGTTTTCGACATTTGCATTTCGAAAAAATGCATTCGACATACTGACTGGATACCATGTTGGACATTGGCCAGGATGTGATACACTTGAGGGATGTGCTGTGTGCCAATCGGTCATAGACCAATCATTCTGATGTACTGGGATGCAGAGGGTCCCATGTATGTGGGACTCTGGGCTTTGGGTGTTGGGGTACATGGGCACAGTGCACTGTAAAGCAAGTAATTGACACACACCGAAGAAGCAATGTCCGCTCATGTGAGGTTTTTTTACACAACGGGTGTATTGAACTGATGGTTTTTACAATGTAAATGAACCCTCCACCCTCACACACCCCTCCATCCTCCCGCTCCCACAACACCCCCCATACAGCCCCCACCGCCCTTCCAACCTCCCCCCACAGGTGTCTGGATGCAGTGCAAGTCAACATGTGCAGGGTGCTCCTGCTACTGTGGACCCCCCTTCGGAGGGACCTGCGCACAGGGCTGGTCTGAGTGGAACGTGCTGGCATGGTAGATACTGATGATGTTGATGGTTGTGTCCCCAATGTCACTGTTTGCCGCTGCTCCATACTGTTGGCTATCCTGGTGAGGATCTGGCCCACAGCAGCGATCCCATCATGGATGCTCTTAGTGTTCCGGTTGATGGCCTTGATAACGTCCGCACTAGTGTCACGTATTGCACAGCGTGTTGCCTCACCTTCTGCGAGGTATTGTTTCACATATCCGTGCATTTCCTCCTGCCGGCCCTCCATCCTGGACAGACATCGTTCGAGGTACGTATTGCAGTTGTGGAGGTGGATGGTAGGTTTGGTGGTGTGTCTGTAGCCAATACAGGGCTGTGCTTTATTGGAGGCCACTCTCCATGGCTGCCCTGTCCTACAGGATCCTGGTGAGGGGTGCCCTGTGGGGTGACCTGCAGGCTTGGGGTTTGACCAACATCCTCTGAGTAGAAGACTCCTGCATTAGTGTCGTCATCATGGACCCCTTCCTCATCGCCACTATGCGGTGCCGATCCAGCTGTCTCCCCTATCAAGCTTGTGGTGGCGGACTGTGAGCTCTCATGCTCAATTTCCACATATGTGGCCTCAACCTGTGTGGATTGTGTCTCCAGGGGTGCAGGGGCAGGTGTCTGCTGGTCCTGTGTAGGTGACTTGCGGGGCTGGTTGGACCATCCTTGATCCCCTTGACGTGCATGGCCTGGTGCCATCATCCCGTCCCCTGGGACTTTTGGCAGGTGTCGTGGCATGTGCAGTTCCATCGCGTTCATTGCTCTCTGCATCTGTTCCTGTGGGGGATAGAGAGAGGCAGGGCATCAGTGATGGTGGTGCTATTATCATGCATATATTGGTCTTTGTGAAGTTGGTGCCATTTGGTTAGCTGCATGCCTGTTTTTCCGGCAGACTGGGTATGTGCAAGATTTGGGGGGGTGTGTTGCCATCCCTCAGGTGTTCACATGTTCACCATGGTGTCTGCTGTGGGGCCTACGGGTGTGTTATGTCTTGAGTGCTGTGTGACACGTGCAGTTCATCTGTGTGTCGGGTGTGTATTTGGGTATGGGAGTGGCATGCAGCATGCATTTTGATGTGGCAGTGGTGGGGCCAGCATCTGGACAGGGATATGTGTAAGTGTGTATGATGGGCCATGTATTGGCTTGCATCACTGTCACATTTGTTGGTCAACTGTGATCATTGGTTGTCAAGTGTTTGTAGGGACACTCACCTTCATCTGCCGATGATGGAACTCCAAACTCCGCTCCACCGACTCCTTCGATGGACTCGACATCTATTAATGTGCTGCATGTTTCTTCCCACCATGCCAATTTAATGGGTGAGTGGGCACCGCTGCCTGTTTCCAGCCCTTGGCTCCGATTGGCCTACAGGATATTCCTTACTCTTAGCCGCAGTTCATCCCACCGCTTTTTGCAGTCCCTCACAGTGCGTGTGGTGGTGCCAACCACATTAACTTTCCTTGCCACTTCCTCCCAGATCTCTTTCTTCCTGAGCTGTGCTGGATGCCTAAAGCCAGCACAGAAGACCATGCCAGCATGCTCTTTTAGGGTATCTGCTAGCATGCTGAACTCCTCGTCCTTCAATCTTGATTTCCACAAGTGGGCAGTGCCTTTCTGGATTGCCTTTGACATTTTCTCCAACGTGTGTTTGGGGTTTAGCCTGAACAGGTCCAGTTTGTGGAGGAGGGCAATGGATTGTGTTTTTAAAGATGGCCACCGGTGTATTTCCCGTTCCTGCACTATGACGTTACTTCCGGGTAATCCAAGTGATTTGCCCGCGGCTGAAAATACTGCAGGCAAATCGTTCGCATGAGAAATGTGCGAACTACCAAAAGTTTGCACCTTTCTAATGCGAACACACATACATTCTCACACCCACACACACACACACAACACACCCACAACACTCCCATAACACCCCCCCAACCCACGCCCTCAGATCCCCCCACCCACAAACCCAATGTAAACAAACCCACTTACCTTCATCTTCACTCTCGTTCCCTGCAGCGCCAGTTCCCTTTCACTTCCGTGATCGGGAACCAGCGCTGTAGGGTCCTTTTCTTTTCTTTGTTTATTTTTTAACAGAAGTCTGCGGGGGTGTCCCGCTCAGCCCCCCTCACTATATCATAAAGTATAGTGAGCGGGGCAATGCGGGGGACACCCCCGCAGGCCCTGTTTTTTTTTGTTTTTCTAAACATATGGCTGCGGGGTGTCCTACGCACCCCTCGCTCACTATACCATGAAGTATAGTGTGCGGGGCGATGCGGAGGACACCCCAGCAGCCCCTGCTTTTTTTTTATAATTCTACCACCAAAGGTTCAAACTTTTGGTGTTTGAACCTTTGGTGGTAGCATTTTTAGAACAAATGGTCATTGTGACCATTTGTTTTCGGGAAAATTGTCCTAAACCCTTCCGGGTCCGGTAATAACGGACCCATTTATACCACTCTGTTAATACCAGTGCCGCTATTTGGGGTTTGCCGATGGCAGAGGTGTTATCTGTGCATTGCACGATGCCCCTATCTGGGGGTTTGAGGGTCGTTACCGGCATGCCGGTACGGCCGTTACCGGCATGCAGGTATGCGCATGCTCGCTCACTTGTGATCCGCTGCTGTTTGCGGGATCGAGGCTACACGGACATATTGTTACCGGCATGCCGGTAGAGACAGATTTTTAGCGCTAATCTCGTAATGAGGCCCTATAGTCACTTACCAACCCCACTACGGTGACTCTTGTTGTATATTTAAAACAGCAGAAGTGAACCGTTTTTGTTTGCCTGTCTTTTATGTTTAAAGAATATGTGTTTTATGAAAAACCTTTTTAAAATTAACAATGGAATAAAATATTTTGGAATAATAAATGTTTGGTGATGTACAGTGTTAAAATAATAATTATAATAATTATGCATGGTATCAAGATGTTAGCTCACACCAATAGTGTGGATTTAAGGGAGGGGTAACCAGCCCACTCCTCCTGACCTTGACACTGAAAAAAATAAACATGCACATGTTTCTGTTATGTATACCATGTATAACAAATTCCTGCTTTTCTGTACTGTTCTCATGTATGTAACAAGCTAATCTTCTGCAACAGTGCCACAATGCCTCAGGGCCACTGTGCGCTTTACAAATTCAAATAAATAAATACATAAAAAATATGTTATTTATACTTTTGTAATCTTCCTACAATTGAATTGGTCCCCTGAGAACAAAAAACAAGGAAATACCCAATTACGTATTGCTGCAAGATAGTTCCTCCATGTACCCTGAAGGGATTAATCAGGTCGGTCTATCCCCTGCATTCCTCCTCATACCCCACACACCCTCCCCGTCCAACACCAACCGAATGACACAGCCATGTCCAGAGCACCAAATATTGGTAGGCCATTACAGTAGGACCTGAACTGTGGGCCAGAACCCCATTCAAGTATGATGACTTAAACAAGTTCCTACACTTACTCCCCCCAACAAAACATGCCAATATTTAAGAGCATATGTGAAACAAATGGCACACAGTTCAATATGTTTTTACCCAAGAAAGTTCACTGCTATATTTCACCCCTATTTTAATGATTTTTTTTCTTTAATTATATTTTAATTATATTTGTATTTACATATTTTTTTGCCATCTTGACACATTCCAACAAACCAATCAACAGTGTATACAAACCTGAGTACTGTAACGTGTCCATAACCCCTCCCTACTGCCCACCCCATCAACGGATATGGCTTCCTCACCCTAATATCTTTAAATGTCTAACCATGTCTCCTGAGTGAGTATCATACACTGAGGAGCATCTCATCATGTCATGCAAGTCATGGTCCACCCTGTCCAACAAATATACACAGTAAAGGGATATCCAAACCAGGCAGATCCATTTTTATTCCACCTCTTCCTTCCCCCTACATGCCAATTCAACCTACCTTCCCTCCAGTTTCCCAAAAAAGGACAACCACCAAATGCGACCCCTCACTATGGAGGGGTGATGCGGTACTCTGCATTGTATATATGTCCCTGGCTTTGTCCACACAATCCCTCTGTGATGGTAAGCAATCTCTTTTCCAATGCACGACTACACACAACCTTGCTGCTACCAACATGAAATGTGGTATGTGTGTAAGAGACCACCATACCTCTGCATCTCTCTCTAGGCCAAATAAAACCAAAATGGGATCTAACCATCTGCCTAAGCCATCTGCCTCATTTATCCATCCCAGCAACGCCCTTCAATACACCTGTACCTGTCTGCAGGACCACCACATGTGTCAATAGGTTTCATGCTCTCCATAGCCACGCCAACATCTAGGGCTCACCAGGGGAAACATTTTGGTAAGTCTGACTGGATCAAATTGCCACCTGTGTAGCAGTTTCACCCATTGTAATTTATACTGGCAAGCTACAGAGGTTGAATACGCCCCTTACACCTTCTGCGCCAAAGGACCACATCAATCTCCCATCCCACCAGTTCTCTCCCCCATCTAGCCCTAAGACTTTTAGTGTCATATCCTTTTGCCAGAACCAAGGCAACATATAACTCTGATATCAGCCCCTTGCTGCATGAGTTTCAAGTACTCTGTCAAATGGGGAAAGATCCCTCTGTATTGCCGTCTTCCATTTCGCTGACGTCAACGCTCCCTTCAGCTGCCATTATGAGACTACCAAGTTTTTTCCTATGTTTAAGGATTAAAGAGTCTTCCAGTTCCTGAATCGATAGATGTTTCCACTTCCTCTACACTTGGCTGACCCACTCCAATCTTGCTTCAAACAATCTCTGCAACCTGGCCAGATCAGGCATATCTTCCCACACTAGAGGTGCCAACAGGTGCCTTAACGGTGAAGGCCACGTAGTGACTCCCTCCATTCCTTACTTTCTACTCCAGAGATCCCAAATCAGTCCCAATATACCATGCTCCCTAATCCTCCTCGGGACCTTCCCCCTGGGGGCCCACAACCATTCTGACAGTTACCAACCTAAATTTGTAATTTTCTAGGTACCTAGGTACACCAACTGCTTATTCCACTCAAGCCGCATGTGCGGTCCCAGTACCCTCAAGGGGACCACCTTATAATACAGAGGCAAGTGCAGTAAAACTGGCCATCTTGATTCCTCTGTAGAACCAAGGTATTATGTGCAATCCGGGGTTTCTGTCCTACACATAGGAAGCAGAGAATTCACCCTTTGCCTCCTGCTACAGTGTGTCCGGTACCCTGACCGGTAACATGCGGAACAAGTTCATGATTCTAGGTAGGAAATTCATCTTTAGTGCAATCATCCAACCCATCCAAGATATAGTGTACATACCCAATTTCGCCAATTCCCTATAGAATGCTTCCTACAGCTGCAGGGAGTTTGCATCTCACAATTCCCCAAATTATCTTGTAAGTGTCACACCTAGGTACCTAATACTATGCAGGGCCGTGTTAGGCAGAATTCTGTGCAGTGCCCTTAGGGACCACTACACACAATTAAAACTACAGGTGGCAATACAAGTTTTACCTTTGGTACAAACCCGTACCACTAAGTTATAGTGTTAGCAGTAGCAGAGCAGCCAGGCTTATCTAAAGAGTATATGAGCAGTAGCAGAGATTACACAAAGGGACCACCATTTAACCACACGTTAAATATACTACAACTAACCAATTCACTTTGTACAGTAAGTCTCAAGGTAAGTACCCTGTGTTTGAATGAATCGGGGTTATGAACAAAACACAATACTGCGGATACGGTTGCGATGACTTTTTGACAGTTCGGTCTACTAAATAAACGCGTACCCGTGACATGAAATGATATCGGGGTAAAAACACACTTAGCACGTGAGATACCCAGAGGGAGTTGGAGGCAAAAATCACAGGCAATATTTAGGTTAGGCAGACAGTATCGAGAAACACTCAGAAACAGGAGTTCAAAAGTCAAAGGGTCGGAGCCAGGTTTAGATGACACCAGAGGCCTGTGCCGAAGATCACACCGTTAGACAGTTCACGATTCCGTATAGCCCAAGAGTACTTGAATATTGTCAATGTTCGGAAGCAAAAGTTATAAGAAGGAGGAAAGACAAGGACGAGCCTTGGAGATGAAGAAAAGGGGTTCATCCAGTTTCCTCGTGTAGAAAACAGTACCTTATTTCCACGATGCAGCTGGAGCCCTGGAAGTTGTTCCTGTTGGTTTCCCGCAGACCCACGATTCCTGGAGCTTCGTTGTGAAGGAGGACGTCTGAAGGGGGTCTGCACCATGCAGGTATGAAGCCAGCAGCAGCGACAACGAAAAGGTGTGCCCCTTAAAAACAGGAGAGGCTCAGCAGGTTGCTATCCGGACCACTACAGCAGTGTGCAGCGATTTCGACCACGGCGGAGATCTCTGGCTGAAGAAGGTGAGCTGGTTATCCCCACCAGGCTCAAGGGAAGAAGACTCCGCACTGGATCTTCTCTTAGTGGTCGAAGGGTAGATATCTCAGGACTGCAGCAAGGATTCGCCGGGACGGGGTAGTTGCAGCAGCCGTCGTTCTCTCTGCTTCTCTTCGGTTCCTTGTAGTTCCAGAGGCGACTCTGACTTCTAGCCCAAGAGACCTGCCTTTTATGCGCAAAACCCCCATTCACACAGCCTGGCTGTCAATCACACAGCATGGGGGTTGTCCAGCCGGGACAACCACCTCAGACAATCATGGCAAAGTGCGACTTGGGTTTCCTAGGATACCCTCTGCAGGGGTTGACTACATCCCTCCCTCACATTCAGCCCACCTAGACACCCAGGCGCCTTGAGGAGGGCTTCTCTGCAGAAGCCCGCCAAAAAGACGGTGAACAAAGAAGGCGAACCTAGTTTGCCGTGCAAAGTAAAACACAAGAAGGACTTTAACAAAAAGAAATGGTGAATAAACCCAACCGGAGTCAAAAGAAAGATGATTTGGTCAAGCAGGTTTATGTTTGAGGCTAATATAATAGCCAAGAACAGTACCACGTTTATCTAATATAATCGCGGTACAAAAGTTAGGGTAGATACCACTGCCACCAGCCAAGTCTAGATGAGAAAAGAGCAAAACAATGCTCAGGGAGGTACAGACAGAAAAGGGGTACAGGTTAGCCCTTTCCAGTAAGATGGGGTGTACTGGGTCTGTGGTAAAAATGACTATGTAAAGTAAATGGCAACTTTACCTTTCTCCGGGGGACAGAAGTCAGCCCCAGCGAAATGGAGTCAGAGGGAAGTCTAAAAGACAACCCTGGGTTACTACACTACACAAAACACATGTACGAGTGGAAAAAGATGTACACTCTTACCAGGTGCAAAAAAATAAACTCCAGAAATCCAGCAAAGCTGCTGGGGGACTCACTAGATGAGGGACATTAGCCCTAGAAGGAGAATTCTCCCTAACAGGCCACCACATTCCTCTCCTTCTCTCTCCAAATGGAAAAAAGGATAGACTTCAGTTTATTGATCTTGAAACCTGACAGGGACCCATGTTCCATTATCACCTCCAACTCTTTTGGAACCGAAAACTAGGGGTTACACAAGTGTAGCAGGATATCATCTGCGTACATGCCCAACTTAAATTCCCTCTGATTGGAAAATCTGCCCCAGTGTCTCTGTAAGAAACCCCATTTGTCCCTGATTCAGGCAATACACATCGTCTGCTGACAACTTGACTCTCCATATTTCCCTGGAGATCACCAGCACTAGACCATGGCTCCTCCTCCAGACTGTTGAATCTATCATGCCCAAGTTCTTGTGCAGCAAAATTCCCATGCCCCCTTATTTTAAGTCACTGGGGACCCAATAGGTCTGTCCAATCTGTCCTCCCATTATAAGGCGTTCCTCCCCCACCATCATTCTGGTTTCTTGCATCATAAGACTGTCCAATCCATTCTGCCTAAACTCCTTTCCACCAGAGATCTCTTAATGGAAGAATTAATTCCCTTCACTGTTAAGGTGCCCACCGATAGATGGCCTGGGTGCCCTCCCCCTCTTTCTACTATGTCAGCCATAACAAGAATAAGGCCTCAACACATAGACACCTCATACAGCTATGTTTCCTGCCTATACAAGCAATTGTTCCCTCCTGCCGCATCTGTACATTGCCTTCCCCTTCCTTCCCCCACCCCTACTCCAAAGTACCACTCCTCTAGCACCCCCCAATAGTGCTATCCTGTTTACTACATCTAAAAATGATCACTGGCTCATGACAGCCTTCTCTGTTAATTTGCTTCAGTTACTTCACCATTGAGGGGGTGTTCAGCCTCTTAAATGTTCTGCCCCCTGGAACTCTCTTATGCAGGAGAAAGTCCCTGACTGCCCCATGTCTGCCAACATGCCTCCATTCTTCTGCTGCTGTTCCACCTCAGACAAGTCTTTCTTCAGGTACCGTAATGCCTGCAGAGCCTCCAAACCACTAGTAACCGTATAATCCATCCCCTTGATCCCAAATGTCGGTGCAAAGGGGAAGGCACAGTGATAGCGGATCCCTTCTTCTTCCAGCCACTGCATCAGTGTGCGACTGTCCCTATGACATGCCAGGGTAAGCCCTGATAAGCCCTGGTACATGAGGTTGGTAGACCCCTCAAACTGGATACTTCCCAGATGCTTCCCTCTTTCCTGGACTGCCATCTTCTCCCTGTATTTGAGGAACCTTACCAACACAGACCTTGGGCCTCTCTGTCCACCAGCGCCATCTCTAGGGGCTTTTCCAGCTCCACTTCTTTCCACCCTTCTGCAATGAGGAGAGCATTATTCAGCTCCTTGACCTTCCTGGCCACCTCCCCTGCAGTCTCCCTATTGTGCTTGTTCCCCCTCTCCGTGTTCTCAAGGTTATCAATTTTTAGGAGGGCTTCTTCTTCCTTAGCCTCCAAAAAAGTAAGTCTGGTCTCATATTTCATGTCCCACATATCCACTTGTAGCTGATTATTTTCAATGCACTCCACTTTATCCTCCAACGTACCCACTCTTTCTCTCAGGTCTGATATGGAAACTTGAATGTCCCCTCTGAGGGCTTTTATCTCATGCAGTATGTCTCTAAGGTCCCCCTTCCGAGACTTCAGTCAGTAGTTGTCCTGCCTTTTCACTCCTCTCCATTGCCGGGCTCCACCTGAATTGTTGCAGCACCTGAATTCCAGCCTGCCGGGTCTCTTGTTCCTGCTCTGTCTTCTCGACCCACTCTAGGTTCCCCTAGACCTGTCTATAACTTGAACTGCGCCACCTACCACTGGGTATTCACAAGCTCCAACCCAGCCCACCTCCTGTGACTACTGCACAACCCCTCCTCAACAATGGATCATCAGTACCATGCAGGGTAGCCAAGAGCATTTCCTCCTCTCTCTCCCTTCTTCCTGCACTTATCATGCCTTCAGTCACACTCCCCTAGGCCAGGCCCCCCATTTCCCGGAGTCAGTTCCCTCTTCACTGAGCACAGAGAATGGGCCCCCTTGCTTATTCAAGGCAGCCTCTCCCTACTCAACCTGACCTTCTCAGCAAAGACTACCTCACTTTGGGGCTTCTGGCTGGGCCTGCTCTCTGCTCCTCATAGCTCTTTAGCTTACCACATCAGCCAGACTCCCCGCAATATCTAGAAACTGCCACTTATCGAGGGTTCCTTTCTTTAACAGAGGACACTGCCTGTTGTCTTCCACTCCCTCTCCCCCTCCACTGTGAGTGGGGAAGCTCACTGTCTCCACACCCACCGTGTCCTCAGACTCCTCTCCTGAGCAGCACTCTGTCCTCCCTCCCGAGGCCCAGGGCACCACTCCTCTTGCCTCCTTGCCAGCCGGTAAGCTCCTTCCACCACCACAAGCCACGATAGGGCTGTGGGGTGAAAAGACAGCCATGGAGCGACAGAGATGGAGAGCCATGCTATGCCCCATTGTGAGAGCGAAGCTGGCTAAGTGTGGGGTTCCATTTGAAATATAAATTCCAGTACCAAATAGTGATTTTAACATGAGGCCTAGTGAATGAGCGAGAATGGGCCTCCTTCCATGTTGTTACAATATACAGGCACTCAAAGGAAAAGAGTGAGATTTAGGACTGGAATATTGTTAACTGCGTCAAATGGGTTACAAAAGACATGGGGCACTTCAGATGTTGACTTCGTGTAAATGGCCACTTTCACAGATTAAAAACTGCAGCAGTGCACATGGAAATAAAAAGACATTTGAAATACTGTGCATTTGGAAGCTAAAAAGGTGGAATGATGCCTTTCATTTGAAAAGTAAAGTCGAATGACGAATTGCCTTCATGAGAAATAAAGAGACTTAAATTCAGCACCTGAGATGACAACAAGGTAAGGCATATTTCATTTTTGCATAAATGAACACTGGTTCCTTATGTAACTGTGGCACAGTTTTTCAAGAATAGCAAGAGTGAACCTATTTCTGTTTATGCAGTATATAAAAAAAGATCATATTGCGAACAACAGGCCCTGGTGCAGTATTGAAAGTTACATGCACATCGTGGGTAAATGCAATATGCTAGCCTTTCAGAATTGTGAACTTCAACTTGTTTTTATCTTTGAGCTGAAACTTTGACCACAAGGCCTTTGGTGCTGCACCCACTAATGAAACAGGTCTGGTTGTCAATTTAAATGCAAGGATATACAAAGAAATTGATTGAAATTATGGGATTTACATATAACACGACAAACAGAAATGACCTTTAAGGTCAGATTTCACATAAAATGTGCATTAGCTCTGAACAAAGACACTTTGAAGCTCAGGCGGAAAGGGTAGGAGAAACATTGGCTCTTGCAGATGGCTGGTGACATGCTTATGGAGAAATGGAAACTTGGAGGAGAAATGAAACTACCTCTCATAGCATGCAGTTCCATTGATTAAACATTGGACACATTTTCCTAAATGAAAAGAGCATTGTGTGTCCCAGTGGGCCCCCCCGGTTCAATTTAAAAGGGATAAAAAGCCAATTGAAACCCTTTAAAAATGAAAAAAATGTGTGACGTACATAACTTAGGTTATGATCAAAAGTATGATTCTGGCATTTTCATTAATCAGATTAACTGAAAATATTGATAGACTGATAGAGGGTGAAATTATTTTTGGAAGAATGTAGTGTCAGAGTTGCAACAGTTTTGGCGAAGTAGCAAACTGCGACGAATTGTAGCTCTGACCAGGAAGGGTGTGCCGAAAGAAAATTAGTATTGTCCGACTCGCCATAAAATATAGAACTCAAAAATATATATATTCACGTGGTTATCTGAAAGATTAAGGTAGTTGCCATATTGTTAGATTTTTCAGAATACAAAATATAAAACTTGCATGTCATTTTGGGATGACAAACCTTTCCCCTACCTCAGCGTCTCTAACCCACACCTCTCCACTCCTGGTCCTATCAGCAGACAGTGGGAATATTGGTGAGAGTAGAATGGAGGTTGCTGGCCAATCCTTACCATGGGAATTATGACAATGTTGGAGTGTCATCAGCCCTATAAGAGGGCACATTTGCATCAGAACAGGGCTCTTCACTTTATTCCAGGAGATAGCCTGCTGACAGACTCTTGTGAAGAACAAATAGCAGAGAGCCTCAATCCTTGCATTGGAGACATTGACCAGAAAATCTAAAAGCTATCTGGGACCAGAGGAGCCAGAAGGAGTCTGGGTGCATGAGAAAATCCATGACTGAAAGCCTTTGACCAGATCTGCACTGTCCTCAGAGGAGCCCTGCTGATTTCTCTGACCAAATCCTCCCATGCAAGTAGGCCAATCCAAAAGCCATCAATTGTGTGGGGAGCTACATGACCTATCCCTTTCCATTAGTGGGTAGTGGGGGTGAATCCTTAGTGCATTGAATTGAAGTTAAATCACTTAATTCCCATATAGAAAATCACTGGATGAGTGTTGTTAGAATTTGAAACTAATAACGTTTCTGCCCAGTGTGTTAGAGCTGGTATAGATCGTAAAGACTTGGGTGACTTTCCCTCTGACACCCTTGACTCCTGCCCCGAAGGGGGGTGTCCATAATCCCAAAATAAGTAATCCTAAATGCTACCTTTCAAGTGAATGTAGAGGGTACAACACAAAACTTCCCATTTATTCCCAGTGATTCTAAAGTCAGAATTACAAAGCCTTACATCTCATTTGTATGTGTTTTGCAAATCACAATTTCCAGTGTATTCCCTTGTGCCCCAAAGCAGAATTACCAAGCACTGCTTCTCATTTGATTGTGTGTTGAAAAACGATTTCCCCATTTGAGTTCCTTTTCCCAACTGTGTTCAAATGAAAGTCTAAAAACAAAAAACAAAATTCCCCATTGATTTTCTTGCCTCCCAAATCAGAATCCCAAAGCACTGCCTGTCCTTTGAACGTGTGTTGCAAAACGATTTTTCCATTGTATTGTGAATGTTTTCTATTGGTTAAATTGAAATGAAATATGTTGTAAGTTGTGACTGCATGTTTCAAAATTTTACCTGCGTAGTTTTAATAACAGAAGTAATTTGGAGTTGTGATATTGGATGTTGCCACAGCATTGGTGGCTGATATTGGATGCTAGTCTTCTTTGTCAAACCTTAAATAAATAAATAAAATATATTATTACTATATCCCGGCCTGGTTCCTAGTCCCTTGGTGAAGGCGGACATACCTGCAGGCAGTCTGGGCGGGTAGAACTGAGACTGGCGTCTCGTAATGGCGCCTGTGCTGGCTCTAGAGAACAGAGCTGTACATATGCGCGGTCCGGCTGGGGGGTACTGCGCAAGCGCACGAGATTAGTGTCTCGTGTGCTCGAAGTAGAGGTTGCGCAGTGTCCCGTCGGTAGTGTCTGCGGCTGGGAAGCTTAGCTGCCGGAGCAATATGCGAAGTTACGGGGAACTCGCCCGTGGCGTAGGGGAAGAGCAGTCCCCTGGAAAGGCTGATGGGTGTGGGGAACATATGGTGGCGAAGAGTGCCATGCGGTAGCTCTAAGCAAAGGGGTGGGAAGAGGGAGGGAGGGGGGCGAAGGGGGGAATGGGGGGGAGGGAGGAAAGGGAAAGGGGGGGGAAAGGGGGGAACACCGCATGTCATAGGTCATGCTGCTGGAGAGTAGAACATGCGGCTGGTGTGTAAACGAAATAAACACACCACGGGAATAAAAAATGAAAAGAACGGGAAACAAATGTCCAATCGGTGAGATAAGTGCTGTTGACCGGAAATGCACGTCCTATATGGCGATGGGAGGGACAAGACAGATGAATCATGGCTCCAGGGATGAAGCTGGAATGGGGACTGCAAGCCAAAGACACTAATTATAGCATAAGGTCTGAGGGTGTCAGAAAGGATGAAAATGTCTGTAAATGACAAAGCAGTGCGAAAGAAAAGTGGGGGAGTGAATTAGATATGTATGCACAGAGATCTGCGTGTCAAGGTGAGAGCAGAGTGGTGCATCATACATGATACAAAGTTGTAACCACAAGTCATACATATAACGTAAGAGTGCATCAAGTAAAATCCAAAATTGTATTACAAATCATGCCTCATAGAGGAAAACTGGTGGTGTATGTATATGCAGCAATGTCTGGAAACACGTCATACATAGTATACAGTTATAGCACCAGATCATATCTGTAGCGCAAGGGTACATCATGTAAAATACAAGGTTGTACTTTGAGTAATGCCTCATGGGGGGAAACTAGTGGTGAATAATACCATGAGTATGTGCAAATGTACCGATCTATGCTTACGTGCAACAATATCTGGAATCACGTCGTAAAAAGTACATAGTTATAACAACAGGTCATACATGTAGCGCAGGAGACCATCATGTAGAGTGCAAAGTTGTACTTCAAGAGATGCCTGATGGAAACAAACTGGTGGTAAATGACACCGTGAATATGCGCAAGTGTACAGGCACACATGGGCGTGGAGCAATGTCTAGAGACCTGGTGGACAATGGTCTCTATTGCATGTTAGTACAACGGTATGGCAGAAAACAAAGCAGACAAAGGGGCTACAGTGTGTCGACTCTGGAAAGGGGATTTCAGATGCTGAACTGTCCGGGTAAGGCCTCGTTAAGGCCAGTGGTAGTGGATTTAAGTTTGTGCATCCACCATGCCTCTTTGAAATTGAGGGTTTGGCGATGTTAGTTCTGTTCTGAACTTTATCCACCACCCACCAGGATAAGGAGTCAAAAACATGATGAAATTCAACAAAATGGTGTACCAGGGGAGCTGTAAGGGTTTTGCAGCGTATTCTGGACCTGTGTTCACAAATGCGTTTGTGAACAGGTCTTGAGGTTTGGCCCACGTATCGGAGTGCACAGGGACATTGAATGATATATATGACATTGGTGGATTTGCAATTAGAGAAATGTCTAATTTTCCACTCCTTTCCCTCAATCATAAAGGAGTTGAGTTTCTTGGTTTGTTTGCAAGCCGTGCATTGACCACACGGGTGGTGTTCAGTGATTTCTCTCATGTTCCATAAAGTGGAACGGACTTGAGTTTTTTTGGATTTAGAACTGGTAAGAAATTCCTTCAGGTTTCTTGACCTCTTGAGAGCCATCCGTGGTTTAGGTTCATCTGGAAGATTGAGTTGAACAAGAGGCCAGAATTTTCTGATGAGAGATTTGAGTTTGGAAGTGGTAGGACTAAAGGTGGTGACACAGGTCAGGATATTCTCAGGAGTGGCTGTTCGGTCTTTAGGTGTCAAAAGGGCCTCTCTCGGTGTGTACCTTGCTCTCTTCTGGGTGTTTTTTATAAGTTTATTGGGGTAACCTCTAGACAGCAGTTTTGTCTGAAGGTCGCTTGAATGTTTTTGAAAATCGGCCAGTTGCGTGCAATTGCGACGGATCCTCAAGAACTGTCCGTATGGGAGATTGTCTCGTAGGCTCTTGTGGTGGTGGCTGTTGTAATGTAGGACCGTGTTGCGGTCTGTGGTTTTTTTAAAAATAGAACATTCGAGTTTATTGTCTTTGGGTGTGATGGTAAGGTCCAAGAAGTTCATTTTCTGGTTGCTCCTATTTATGGTGAATTGTATGGCCGTAGTCCGTGAGTTCAGCCATTGGAAGAATTCCATCAAGGTAGTGTCTTCTCCTTTCCAAAGAAAGAGAATGTCGTCAATGTATCGAGACCATAGGGTGACTGAGTCAAGATACGGGTTGGTCATGTTAAGGACATGTGTTCGTTCAAATTCAGACATGAAAATGATGGCCATGCTAGGGGCGAAGACTGCGCCCATGGCGGTCCCACAGGTTTGTAGATAGAAGGTGTTATTGAACTCGAAGAAGTTGTTGGTTAGTGCTAATTCGAGGAGTTCAATGATCAGGTGGATGGGAACCCGTCTCTGTGTCATGTGTTGTGTCAAGTGATGCCTGATACATTCCAATGCTTCTTGTTGCGGGATGGACGTGTAAAGGCTTTTAATGTCTAGGGATACAAGGAGATCTTCTGAGGAGTGGAATGGTTGATTTTCGAATTTGGTGATAGTGTCCATAGTGTCCCTCAGGTAAGTGGAAGTCTGCTGGCTCAAGGGTTTGAGAAAGTGATCGATGAATATACCAATGGGTTCGAGAATCAAGCCACATCCCGATACGATGGGTCTACCGGGGGGTGTTTGACTGTCCTTGTGGATTTTTGGAAGGGCATAGAGGATGGGTGTTCTGCCTTCTGATGTGTTAATGAAGGCCTCTTCCTTGTCGGTGATCCAATTGTGTTCCAATGCATATCTTGTTATTTCCTGGATCTCGTTTTTTATTTCTAAAGTGGGGTCTTTTTTCAGTTTCTTGTAGTTGCCTTCCTCTTCAAGGAGTGACATCACCATGGCATTGTACTGGGTGTTGCTTTGTATGACGATGCCGCCACCCTTATCAGCTGGTTTGATGATGAGAGTATTGTTGGCACCTAGAGTGGCGAGGGCTTTTCTTTCCCCTGAGGTTAGGTTCTGTCTGTGTTGTCCCGCGGTGGACTGCAATTTCCCAATTTCAGATCTTTTTTATCAAATATGGCTCTGCTCCTTGATCCGCTTCTCGTTAATTGTCCTATCCATGTGCTATCGAAATAATCTAGAAGTGGTTCCAAGTACTGTTCATTGTTTTAAAAAAAATCTGATTCTGTTAAATGTTCATAATATTGTTCTACATGATCTATAGGTACAAAGGCTAAAGCAAACAATAATTGTATCTTATGTTGGAACTCCAAATCATCTATGTATCTTGATCGCATGCCATTTTGAAGTATTCTTCTCCACCCTGATTGGGTAAAATAAAAAAAAACATCCTTCGATTGTACATGAGGGGAAAATGTCAATAATCGCTTTAATTTGTTGAAATTCATAATCAAGAACAATAATTTCAGGTTGAATTCACCTGTGATATGTTTTCACAAATGTAGCAGAAAATATGTTTGTACTATTCCTCGCATTTGGTTAACATAAGGGCATACATCAATGCTACTAGTGTTTCTTCAATCATTCCATGTATTGTATAAAATTGTGAAAATGGTTTTGGACATACTTTGAAAGTGGCATCAATATGTCATTGTTTTAGATTTTTCAAATAATCCACATTTTCTGTTGCTCCAAACATTAGTAATCTTTGGTGGTTACTCTCCCTATTCAACAGTAAGACAACTTCATTTTCATCTGTCATTTCCATTTCTGGTGGCAATTGTATGTTGTGAAAGTTTTCTGGTGCTTTTGGAAAGTTGGTTTTTGTTTGCCTATGCCTACATAATTGCTGTTCTACGACTTGCATTTGTGGCATCCTGCCAGCAACGTGAAAAGGTAGATGAGAGTATACTCTTTTAATGATCGAACCACTAGGTTCATCCACATTTTATTCCACTATTTCCTAATTTCGGTGACATTTTTTTTAATTAGGACTTTGGTGCTATCCGGAAGATGATTGTGTTCCACGTTATGTATCACACTTTCTCCATGCGTAACAAACCTTCCTTTGCACTTGCTGTTGTGGCAATTTGAACATTTACAATATATTTTCTCTTTAAAGTCTCTTTCTTTGTTATAAGCGTATCCTTTAACAACACGTTTTTTTTCTCCTCGTTTAGAAATTATAAACTCCACAGGATTTGTCATTTTGACACACTATAAAATGAGGGAGAAACATATTTTACTTTACGGGACATGTTTTCAATCGTTTTAATTTCTTATTATCCACCTTATATCTATATTAATAACAGTTGTGTAGCATTATTATCAAGGTTTTCACTATCTTGTGTTCATTTATAATCTGCTTTTCCTCTTGTAATTGACTTGGCTTCTGCACTCACAGCAATCACCTCACTGCCTGTCAATGACATAGAACGTTCCTTTCAAACTGTCAGTTTCCAAGATTTCACTCAGATTGGGTCCTTTTCTCATACCTCTCCTTGTATCATCAAACTCGTGTATAGTCCGATGGATCTGTTTACTGTTTAGGTACATTAACACTTTTAGTTTTATTGATCTCCATTCGATAAACATGTATTAGGTGAAAACATTTCTTTGAAACATATTTTCGGTATAAACCATCGGTGTAAAGACATGTAACTGGAAATCATGTGTGCTGAATGTCAGGTCTTTTTGAATGGGTAGCTGCTGAGTATTAATGCATATTTACAAAATCCTGCTTGGGCTCTTGAACATACAGAAGAATTTGGAATCCCTACAGAACTCTACCCATGGGGAAGGCTAGAGAAGTACAGCAGCTGGAGCTGTCACAGATTGAAGGCCTTTTGTAAAGCTCACAGGCCCATAAATTAGTCTAGGCCCCACAAGTCAGACACTGCCTGGCCCATGCATCTCGTAATGAGTCATACATTAGAATTTGTGGTAGAACAGGATACCTGGACAATCGATACAAAGATAAACCTTGATGTCTTGATAGATCTGGGAGCTAATTAGTTATTGTGGCTCAATGAGTAGTCACAGCTGCAATGTATGAGGAAAGTAGAGCCAGGTCCTGGGAGGATAGCTCAGGGGCAATGTGCTCGCCTTGGAATCAAGATGACACAGAGCAATACAGATTTGATCTCCGAGTCCACGCTTAGAAACCTCTGGATATTAAGCGCATTATAAATAACCTATCATATCATATCAGATAGGACTAGTAGATAGATGCATATGTTGGGAAGGGTGGGTCAAATTCTTCTATGCCAAAGATAGCTGTATCTGGGTCACTGGTATACCCTCCCAAGACATTAATTAACACATAGACCTATTAGGACGGAAAAGATTTTTTGATTATGAAATGTCCCCTATTTGGTCACTAATTTTATCCCTCGGGAACGTGAATTGTTTATGGATTTTGCCTCAAGTCCACCAAATAGCTGATGTAGGGAAGCAAACACATATCTTGGAAACTGTGTTTTATGGGAATGGTGCCTTTCATGTCACTTACCTGGATGCCATCATGTGAATTCCTTCAAATGTAATATGGTTAGGCACTGAGAGCTTGAAAGGAAAAACATGTATTTCTATAGGTGTGGTTCTAACAATATCCATTATAAAATATGTTGTTGTAAATGTTGTTTGGGCAACGGAGCTGTTCATGATTCTGCTAACAGACCTCACATGTAATCAGAAAACAGAGTGTTTTATTTTGGCCAATGCAGGAATTTTGATGTTAAAGAAAATATCAGTTCCAAATTTGAATTGACACTGAGATTAATAAGAATGTTCAGACTTCAAGTTAAGGGGTTAATAAAGTTCAATCTACATTGGCCTGTCCACGTGATTATGAAACAGGGTGAGGGATCATGCTTCATATGGTCTTTATTTGCACATAAATTGAAAAAGGGGGATTTGATAAGAATATTCCAATCTGTCTTTTTTCCTACATCGTATAACTGTTTCACCATTCCATCATTTTATGTACCTTCTGTTTATCTGAATTATCATAAAGTTAGGGTTGCTGGTATATTAATGAATAGGCCAGCCTGTTTTAGATGGTTAGAACTAATATTGATGACGTTGCTCTTGGAACTCTGGGCACTGGGAGGTATCAAAGGGTCTGGACAGTTGGACAATGGACAAGTGTTTCGAATGCACATACAGCGTCCCAGCCAGGCCACACAATTCCGGTTGAGAAAAGCCTATTAGAAGGAATCATTGTGGGAACAGGCTGAAGGCAGTGCTGCAGAAGCAGACATGTAATATTAGTTAGGTTTACACATATTAGATACTCACATATAGCAACACTGAAAGAGCAATAAAATGCATTATTGTTGTGGTTGCAGAGGTCATAGACAGGGCAGCATATAGGCCAGGTGTTTAGGTTTTGTATTTTTAGTAACATAGTATAGTGTGATGTGTGGGAAAGACCGAATTAGGTGCAAGATGGAGTCAGCAAGGTATTGTGGTAGAAGTGAGGTTGGTGTGTTAACATGATATGGGTGTCACCATATTGGATGTTAAGGCCTTGCACATAATGAATAGAATAGAACGCAGGCCATGATGTGAAGCTGCAGCTCTGCTGGTTCAGCTCCCAAAAAATACCTTTCCCATTCCCCAGAAGAGAAGCCAAGGTCATAGGCATCCATGGTACACAGGTAAATCCTAATTGTGTCAAGCTGCAGAGATTGAATAGGATGGGAATGGAATGTGAGCTGGTAAGGATGCACCCTTTGAAGGACAAATTCATGAGAACAGGGCATAAGGTTTTGTGATGCCAATGGGCAAGATGAAGTAGACACACAACCAAAAGCAAATACATCCCTGAAATTAAGACTCTAGAGCGGTGCCCTAGTCACATCATTACTGGGTACCTGGGTTTCAAAGGCTATAAGGGGGAGCCATGTCTGGAACGGTCTGTGATTTGGGATAAGAGGAGCAGAGGGGATGCCAATAAATTAAGTACAAGTTTAAGGAATGGGTTTAGAATAGATGTGGCCAATCGGTCCAGAGACTATAGGGAGGATTAGCATGTTCTATAGGTGGTAGCCGAGGAAGGTGGGGGGATTATGTTGTACTCATTACTATTATCCATTATATTGTAAATTTGAGGTTTCTCAATTATAAAAGATGTAATATCTTGAGATAAGACAAGCTCCGTGTCAGTTCGGTTCTACAGGACCGTCTGAGACATTTTGCATGTAATACACCTTTTTCCCTTGCAAAGAGGTGCAGTGATTATTTGTCATTTTTGGATTATTTGTACAGGTGGATTTGGGGTTTCTTTCCTTTTCCAAGTTTGAATAAGAATGTGCATCTAGAAAGTTACTGGCATGTGAGGAAGGAGGTGGGTGACCCCAGGTTACTGCCAGGACTGGTCACTTCCAGAAGGTTCTGAGTTAGCTGATTGGCACGTCAGCACATCTGATGTACTATTACAAAGGTAAGGGACTAGTGAGACACTGCCTCTGAAGTGATGCAAGGCATCTTCCCCGGGATAATAAAGCCCATTGTTTGCATGTTTATTTTAGGGTTTTATTTTGTTCTCACCTCTTGATAATCTGTACAGGTCTTGGGGGCCAGAGCAGTTGGCCCCAGAAACTTTAGAAGTGGACATCCTTCCAGCTTTCTTTTATTCTATTGCATTACAATGCACTAAAGTGTGCCTCACTTGCTTGTGCTACTCTTCAAATTATATTGTGTGACCTACGTTTCTCTGACAGGAGCATCATGGAGGATTTTCATAAATACTTTTTCCGCGCAAAGGACATTTTTCTTGAAGAGGGTACTGTATTAAAGGTTAAACCTATCTTGTATTAATTATGTAAATATTGTAATGTTTCCGGCATAAGTCAATTTTTACACAGATGCTCTTTTGCGGCCATGGGTATGACTATGGTGGCAATGGTAAAATGATGTGGTAGTTAAAATGCTCATTTTTTAAATACTTGCTTTTGAGGAAATGCTGTTGAATGGGATATTCTATATATTGTGAACATAGAAAGAAATGCATGGAGTAAATGGGGGCTATTTACCAATTACAGTCTTTATTCCATGAAGTCGAGGAAAGCTGAAACTACTTGACGAAAATGCTAGGAACTATCCCAGACACTACAGATCCTGATTCCAGGAGATAAATAAATGTGCAACAAAACCAGAACGGATGCAGACTGGTCTATTTCGCGAGATGGCAAATAGAGCCAGAAACAATAGCAGTCAATAATTTTAAAAACAGTAATGAAAGTCCTATCCAGGAGACATTTACAACGCTTTTGACCAAACAGTAATTGTGTTATGGTGTTAATCATTTCAGCTGTCAATCAAATTAATATTTGAATTTCATGTCTTGAAAAAGCCCAAAAGCCCAGATATGGGCAAAACTGAGCAACACGCATATGAATCTGTCATTAGGCAGCATGAGATTATTATTTTTCACCATATACTAACACACCGAGAGAATATGTATTGAAATTCTATAGGGTATATAACTCTTTGTTAATCAAGTACATTTGGTTTTCATTGCAGTGATTACATTTACCTAATAAATGTTCCACATACAGGACAACACATAGCAGCATTCACAATTAAGGCACAGATGCATAGAGTCTGACAACCACTCTCTTCATGGAGTAAACAACCCATGCAATCCCAACATATTCATTGTTAAACAATTATCACAATAGTCCTAATGAGAACGTTTGTGTTTTAACTGGCGCAGAGACAGAATTTTGCAAAAATAAACAAAGTTCCTAATCAGGAAAAAACCTTTTAAGTACACCCGTAAAAAATGCATGCCAGTAGGTCCTTTCTTTCTATATGAACTGGCTACCTCTTGCAGTCAATGACACATTTCCATTCACCATGTTAAATCACAAAGGCTTACACTTGTTTTAAATGCAAGGACAGGTGTAATGAGGTTAACGAGGTGTAATGAGACGGTTGTCTTTTATGGGAAGAGTACTAACCTCCTGACACACCTGCATAGCTGTGTGTATATATTACAGATTCACTGAAAAAACGTTGCTAAAGGGACGTTATGGTTAAGTTGCACTAATAAAAACCTATGGAGCTCAATGAACAAACTTTGTTAAAAGGACGTTATGGTTACAAATAAAACCGAAAAACCTCAGAAATGTGTAAGCTAAGCAATGATAACTTGCGCCACCACCGTGCACTGCTAATACTAACACCCAGAACATCCACAATGACATCACAAATGACATTGATGACATCACATACCTGGGCCACTTGTTTTTGTTCATTGATATATGTAGGCTAGGTGGTTTTGTTCGTTGATATTAACATCCAAAGGGTGCTATATATATAAACATTAACCTTGTCATATGTTCTTAAAGTAATTTCCTAAGGGTTTGGTCTCAGCTCATGGTGCACATACGTGGGGAAATAAGCAGGCCTCAAACACACCATTCATTTGTATACATGAAGATAAACTTTAATGTTATTAACATTTTCTGATGATGCTGATGCATTCTTGCTGACTTTAGTTTCCCTGTAAGTGCCTCTGACTTGTATGCATTGTGGGTCTTCATATGTATTGTTTGTACCAGCACAAGTGTGTAGAAAGTCTTGAATTGTTAGCTAGTTATTACATGTTTAATATTACTCAAAACTATGATGAGGTAGCATTAATTATTGTACTATCCAAAATTACAAGATTATAAATATTGTTCTTCTATGGTGCATGCTGCCACCATTGCCCATGTTCATGTATAATTAGGTTCCTGGATTAACAACAACACTCCAATAGAATGTTGTTTAGATGAGTACATTTTCTAATAGATTAAGTAGTTCATGATAGATCTCCCGATCACCCCCGGCATCTTGTTACCAACATTATAAACAGAACCCGTTGTAGGGACTTTTCATCAAAATGAATTTCACATGTGATGTCATCAGTGATGTCATCAATGACATTTGTGATGTCATCTCTTATGACCTGGCTGTTAGTCTTAGCATTGCACCATGTTGGCGCGAGTTATGGTGGCAAATTTCTGAGGTTTTTCAGTTTTACTTGGAACCATAATGTCCTTTCAACAAAGTATTTTTCATTGATTTTCATAGGTTTCTATTGGTGCAACTTAACCATAACGTCCCTTTAACAAAGTTTTTTTCAGTGAATTTCATGGGTTTTTACCAGTGCATGCTACTTTCCTACAACTTACTAATATCGCACTTACCCCAATATAGCAACATTTTTGTTCAATTTACAAAGTTTCACCGTAAAACTCAGCCATTTACCACCATCTAGCATCATTTTTAACACTTTTTCTACTGTTTTCGCATCCGTCGACATCCGCAAACATCTGATGTCATTGCAGACCTTCCGGACAGTGCCACGTGACAATGCGCTCGTGCGCGGTATGATGATGTGTCCTCGAACGCGTCCGCACTTCGCGATCGGTCCGTGCTTCGAGGACAGTTCAGAACTGCATTTCCTACTGATCTAGGAACTTTCAAGCCCATATTTACCCTTGTACAGCTCCTACATCTATTCTTACTCATTATCCATTAACATTCTCGTACAACTCATATATTTGGAAGAATATTATCAAAACTGCTATTTATCTTCAAAATGGCATCAGCTATTGCCATCCCTCCTCCCGAAGAGCCACCAGCACCACCAGCTGGAGGATCTACTCAACAAAAAAGCGCAATACTTCTAAAGACAATGAAGAGGACCAAGAAGATGAGGTAGAGGAAGAGCCTACCTCTAGCACCCATAGAGAATCATGGGTGGGGCAGTTCTTTACCACTGTTGGGAATGTACCAAAGGCTAAAGCTACCAAAGTGAAATGCACTGAGTGCAACTTTGTAAACAGTCGCAGACTACCTGGACAGAACTCCTACGGGACCACCTCTATGTGCCACCACACCAAACCCAATCACACAATGCTCTCAGAAAGGTTGTTCCTTTCTTAACAAGCAGTAGGATGCCTTCCTCCATCTCATCTTCCTCAACCAATACTGTAACCACACAGCCTAATTCCGTGGGACCCAAAATCCCACCAGCTACCTTGCAAGCAATAAAAGTGGCTGTTGAGCCATATCTTTTCAAGACAGCAGTCCTCTGCATATATTGCAACACACCACTCCGCAGGGGTAAGCAATTTCAAAGTGCTTTTGAAGCAGGAATCGAGGAGCATGAGAAATACTGCCCCCTACCAGAGAAGTAACACACGTACAACATGGTCCCCTGTCCACCTGCCCCTCCATATTAGTGCTTGGTGCCTCTTCCCACATTTCCCTCCCCACCTTAAGTTGTAACCTCTCCTGCAAAAAAAAGCTACATCAACAAACAACAAAAGAAATGTTCCTTTAGGAACCACATTTCTCAGTAATGTACATAGACTCAATAAGATTTTCAAACATTTCCATTAGCATGTTATGTTATGCTAATGGGACTAATGTGGCATTCATCCCTCATTCCAGGCACTGGAACAGGTTATAACGGCCCTATTGCCCAAGTTATCGGCCCAAGCGAAGCAAGTGTGGATAACGAGGGCTCTGGACCGTTATCCCCCATTCCAGCCCCTGCAATGGGGGATGCAAGCCAATAGCACCATGGGCTCCCAAGGCAGGAACCTGGGGTGCTAAAAAAGGATGTTTCTTCCTACACCAGGACGCTCCGTACAGAGCCCCTCTTCCCTTTCCATGGCAGCCTGCAGAAGGCAGCCATGGAAAGGGAAGAACTCTATGACTATATCACCACAAACAAATGTTTTCTTTCCCTTTCAAACCTATCCCACTTTCAAATAACTTTACCACATAGCTGGTCCCAGGTGGACATGGCCAATTAAACCCCATTTGTCATCCCTCATGGTCATGGCCAGTAGCCAGATCGTCCGGGTCATTACCTTATGCCATGACCCAGACAACCTGGCAACTGCCCATGGCCACAGGCTATACCTCAGTCACCAAAGGTATATCACTATTTTCTGTACCTACATTATGACACTTGTCATAAATAAAACGCGGCACATTTGCAAAACCCTGCTTTAAGGTCCTTGTGAATGCTCCTTACACAAGGTTTGCTGGAAAACTGCCCATGTTTTATTTTTTCAAAAGTGTCAAAATGTATGTACATACAATAGTCATATAACTTAGCCGTCACTTGACAAAATCCATTCAGACTTTATACAAACATTCAAGGTTGGGTCTATAATCTTTCTGAAAACATTTGTCCACATTCGTCAAATGGCAACAAAATGATAAGCCATATAAACATGTTGAGAGCCCTCCTCTAATTTAGCACCCTCTTGACAAAATTCCATCAAACTTTACTTATACATGTATTTCTAGATCTAAAATCTTTTTGCAAATATTTGGGTGGATTCGCCAAATGACACCACATTTATAAGTCTTTACAATATTTTGGGACCCCCCTCTAATTTTGGCCCCACTTGACAGAATCCCACCAAAATGTGCAAAAACATTTTTAGCTAGATTTAAAATCGTTATGCAAACTTTTGGGCAAATTCGTCAAATGGCACTACATTTATAAGCCTTTACAATATTTTGGGACCCCCCCTCTAGTTTTGTTCCCTCTTGACAAAACAGCTCCACACCTTCCAAACCATTTAGAATCAGGCCTAGAATAAAATGTCATGCAGTTTCATTGAGTTATGCCAAAGTTATAAGCCATCCAGAAACTGCTTCTAATCAACCCTGTAATGCAGAAATAGGCATAGATGTCCCTGAACATCTGAAGTGTTTGTGAACATTGCAGAATTGTACCCAAACATCTGGACTGTTTGCAGACTTTGGGGATGAAAAACTAGTTTTTTTTCGCTTCTTACGGCCATATGCCATCCCATCATCATCACCCCTCACCCATCCAGAGATTGTTTGATAAGACAAGTATAATTTTGTGTTTTTTAATGTTTTACCGCAATGTTCATGCAGAACAGCGGTTGTCTGTGACCTAACATGGTGGGAGTTTCCAAAAATCTGACGCACTTCATGCTTTTCATCATCTAATCAGAGTCTGATGTCCGCAGACATCACGTCGCCCTCTAGGCCAATCGTATGTCCGTCCGCGGAAGCCACCCAAAAGTAAGCCTGTGGACCGAACCCAGATATCAATCATTTTTGTTTTACCTACTTTTGGGCCATTTTAAAACAAACTACTGGACGATTTACTCCAAATTAACAAAAGCACACTTTAGGAACCAAGCCGCCATTCCGGAAGCAAATTTGGTGAAAATCCATCCAGTGGTTTGGACTGTAGGTGTGAGCAAATTTACATCTATGGAAAGAAAAAATTGGTGCTCCCCTTATAACTTTGCCTCCCCCTTGATGAAACCTCACCGACCTTGCCAGAGCAATTCAGATGGGACCATATACTTTATTTGCAAAGCTTAGTGCGGATTCATTCAGGGGGAGCGAAGTTATAAGCCACTCAAAAAGTGTTCTTCCTATGAGTTGAACAATTTAACCATAAATACAGTGCCCTGTAATACAGAAGTGAAACGTAACAGGGATTGGCCATTTACTCCAGACACATTCCCCAAGACACAAGTTCATGTGCAGAAGAAGCAAGCAGATCTGGGATTCTACAGACATCAGATCGGTCCCCTACAGTAGACCATAGGGAACATGTGCACAGGCAGAGTGAAAGCTCTACTGTGTTTTCATATCCATAGCTTTTTGTGCTAAAAGACAGTGGGCCTCATTACGAGGTTGGAGGTAGCCTTGCCAGTTTTACCGGCAAGGCTACCTCCAAACTTGCATCCGGTTCGGACACCTGCAAATGGGCAATTACAGGGCTACTCCGGCCCAGCCGGACCCGGTAATTGCCCTTTTTTCAAAACCTCTAAAATGTCCCCACACCCAAAACGTGGGACCCAATTAAGGTCCTCAAACAAATCAACACTTACATTCTGGTAATTACAGCCCCTTAAAATTGACTTGGTCTTTTTGTTTAACCCGTGGTAGTAGTGCCCCTTCCTTCAATTGTATGCGGACCACCCCTGCTTCCTTCAACAACCATACATCATGGGGGCCACTGGTCCATAGTACCTCTGGTACTTTTTCAAATATTCTCGTAAGTGAGATGATGCCTTGCTCGCTACCTGCATCCTGTGTGTGACCCACCTCTTTTCTATGTCTACCTGATATGGGAAGCATATCTTAAATACTATTTCCAACTCCTCTTCTTCCTGTGAAAATAGCTGTTCATCAGTCAAGTCTGTCAGTCTTAATGTCGGGTTAATGCAGAGGACCATATGCCACACTGTATCATCCTCATCTGTTCTACACAAAAATACCATGTCCTTCCTTGTAAGTGCTTCTTCTAAATGTATAGTGAGTGTTGTTCCTGGTGCCATTTCTTAGTGTAATGCTGGTCTAGACAAAAGATCTGTGGCCAATCAAAATATCTTATCTTTAATTCTTGGTACCCACCCTTGCAATATTAGTACCCCATAAAAGAATACCTTGGGGTGGCATGGTGACCCTCGTAAAGTCCTGCGTGTGCATAGTCCTTGTATGATGGCTTCAACCTGCTCTTAAAAGATGCTGGGTGTTAAGCATATTTGGTCCTTCTCTGAAAACAGAATTGTTTAACTTGCTCATTATATCTCTTCCTAATATGTTGATGGGATTGTCTTTTGAATGCAAGGGCACTACTATTTGCTGCATGCCTATTGTGTGTGGTAAATCTTCTGTGATAGGAACCATTACTATGGCCCCAGAAAATCCCTGTGTATCCATTACTTTGTCCGACAGGAGAAACACACCCTCTTTGATACAGCATGTAGTGGCTGCTGTGTCCACCAAATATTTGAAACATTTCTGTCCAGTATTCACTGCTATGTCAGGTTCCTCATTGGGTCTTCAGTTACTTAAAGGATTGGGCACTCACGTATCCTGTGTGGGCTGGCATATTGGGCGTTTGGGCCTTGTCTTGGAAATGGAAATGGATTACCTCCAAGAACTATGACAACCATAATATTGTGGTACTATGTTCTGTGCTAGCAATGTGCTGTTTCCCTGTGTGTATATCATCCTGTAACATGGTCTGTGATACTGATGTTTGCTGCTGCATGCTTTACTGTGGTGTTTGGGTAACTGCAGGCCCTACAGGCTGCATTATCTGTGTGAAGGGGGCTTACATCTGTGGTGCTGACATTTGTGCTCGGGATGGCTGCATCTGTGCTTGTATAAGATGCCCCTCTGACTGCTTGGGCTGTACATATTCCTGTGGCCCCCATGGCCATACTGCAGCTGTTGTCCATGTGGACACAAATCTGGGTCCCGCTCCACCATAACGAAACCCCCTCCCTCTTTGTGAGTATCCTCTGTCCTGTTGGTAACATCCAGTCTGTGAGTAATACCCCACCTGCTGATGATATCCTCGCTGCTGATGCAGTCCCTGTTGGCAATACCCTACCTGCTGCTAGAACCCCCTGGCTGAGGATATACTCCCACGGGGAACCCTCCTTGCTGAGCAGGGGTGTCTTAGAGCTGTCCTGAACAATGTTAGTAGGCACAGCCCTTTCCATGGATATTTTTGCTAATTTCTTCTGCGCCAAGTTTGCCTTGACCTTAATTGCATTGTTTGCTGTGTCCTTATCTCTTCCCTGTTTCCTCTTACAAAAGTGTACTATGATGGTCTGTATTTCTGGCCATCCCTTCATCTCAATCCCTACCACCTTTTCTAGGAATGTCTGCACATCTGATGGGGTCCTCGGACCAATATGTGATAGAATATTGGTATCTTCACATCCCATGGTTGTCGTGTCTCTAATGCCCACATCTCCTGTATCTGTTGTATATATTCTGCGGGGTCCTCATCTGGTTTCATTTTATGTGCCAAAACAGACCCTATATCTGATGTGTCTGAGTACATAGTCCTTAATACTTTACACACGTGTGCACAACAGTTTTTAAAGGGCACACTGTTGTGTATGTTACTACTCAATTTTACTACATTATAGCCTGCCTGCTCCCATATTTTGTCCCCTCTTTCACCCATTATGGCTGCGAATAGGCTCTTCATTGCGCTGATCCCCAGGGTAACCCCTGATTCCTCTTTCTCAAGAGTACATTTCCATTTGCCCACTCCTGCTGTGAGGGGTGGCAAGCTATACCTTAAATTATCTCTGTCCATACTCTGACATGGTACCTCTGTGCTCCTCCCCAGCCTTTATGCAACTTGGGCAACTGAGTTCATGGCACGGAGACAGTCCTGCCTTTTGCGTGCTAGCTACTGCCATCCTTCCTACCCTGTTTCAGAGGGTCTGGAACCAGTTCCCGCTGCTCCCCTATCTGCCTCCTTTTCTTTCTCCCTGTCTGTCTTTCCTCCATTTTCTCCTCTTTACCTTTCCTTCTCTTAGTCCCATTGCTCATCATCCCATATCTCTCCCTTGCCTGGCCCTGCTCCTCCATCCTCATCAGGTTCCTCGGGGTCCACTTTGGACTCCACGGGGCTCTCTTCTTCTCTTCTGGTGTCTCTTTATCTAATTTAAACATAATTTTCCGAGACTTCCAGCCACATGATTTTCCTGCCACCCCTTGCTCCTCCTTCTTTTTCCAGATCTCCTTCTCTATCACACTTTTGCCAGCTTTGAACACAGTTTCTAACTGATGCCTTGCACTTTTTTCTATGTCTGCCAATTACTTCTTGTTAATGGCAGCTGCTCTCGCAGTAGTAGTGATGTTCCATCTCCTGGTCCCTCTCGAAAACACTATCCAGTGGTGTAGTGCACCCACTGGAAGTGGTATCCTAATATTGTATCACGGTACTGGGGCAATTTATTACATAAGTCATCCAGGGGCATGTCAATCATTTCATTAAACATCATTCTCTACCCACTAGTTCACTCCGACACACTTACCACAGTCGAGAGTTCCCTCCACTTATCTACATCCAATATTTTGCTTCCCTCCCAATTTTGTATATATAAACTCAATCACAATTTGTTACTTACTGAAAATTCCAAATATTTAACAACTCATACCCAACATACACCCCTATTTAGCCCACTTTATCACATGTACCTGTCATCCTGTCCTCAATCTACTCTACTCCCTTCCCTCCTACCTCCCCAGGTTTCAGGCCTCCCTTGGCCCCCCTCGCCCCTTCCCTCTTACTCTCCTCTTTCTCGCCCATAGCACCTGATGAGGTCTATACACAAGTAATCTCTATGAAAGTCTCCTCCAAACAGGTGGTCCCCTGCTCATCCAGAATTATCAAGGTCTACACTGCCTCCCTTGTGCCAGACTTGACCAATTTCTCTAATGACTCCTTTGCCACTGGCTCCTTCCCACAATCCCTCACTCCCTTGTGCAGTCTCTCCTCAAAAAGCCCTCTGCCAACCCCTACTGCCCGGCTAACTACCACCCTATCTCCATTAGCCTCTTCCTGGGAAAACTCCTGGGGAAGCTGGTAATCTCCCAAATGATAAACAAACTGAATCTGTTGGTTGTCTCCACAACCACTAGTCTGGCTTCAGAACAGCCAGAGGCATGGATACGGCACTACTTAACACCAGTGAAGTCTTGCTCTCAAATCTCGATTCCAACTTTCCTCCTGTTCTTATCCTTCTGGATCTTTCCTCTGCCTTCAACATGGTCAATCGTGCCACGCTGTCATATCAGCTCTGTGACATCCTTGGCATCACTGGCCTGGCACGGGACTGGTTGACCTCTTCCCTCTCTGACTGACCTTCCCAGGATCACCTGGGCCCTTTCACCTGCCCTATCACACTCTTCACCTGCAATATCCCTCAAGGCCCTATCCTCTTGCTATGCCTCTTCAACATCTACCTTGCCCCTTTGGCCCACCTCATCTCCTCCTTCTCTCCTCACTTCCAGTGTTATGCAGATAACACACACGTCTCCTTCATGTTTCCCTCTACTGCCTTCTCTGCCTACGCTCTACTCCCTGACTGCCTGACTGATATTCAGGCATAGTGTGCTGCCAATGATCTCTGCCTTAATGCCAGTAAGACTGAGATCCTTCTCATTGGGACTCCAGCTCCCACCTTCCCTCCTACCCTCTTGCCACCCTCAATGGGTCCCCTTCCCTCCCCCTCTTGCGAGGCAAAAAACCTTGGTGTCATCTTTGACTCCTCTCTCTCCTTCTCTCCTCACATTGAGGACCTTGCAAAAAGGCCCATTATCAGCTGCACTCCTCAGAGGAATTATCCCTTTTCTCAACTTTACCCAGAAACTCAGCATCGCCAGTGCTCTGGTCACTTAAGGCAGGGCTACTGCAACAGCAGCTTCCTCAATCATCCTTTATCCTCCCTTCATCACCTTCAACTAATCCGGAATAGGACGGCAAAACGTATCCTTGACCTCAAGCACATGGACCACATCTCTTCAGCCCTAAAATCTCTCCACTGGTTCCCAGTTGCTGCTAGGAAGAAGTTCAAGACCCTCTGCATAATCCACAAGGCTTTCCAGGGCCTTGGACCCTGCTTCATTCAACTCTCTCCCCAAATACCTCTCTACTAGAGCCCTTAAGTCTTCGAGCTCCAACTAGATCAGACACTTCTCTAAGCAGAGAATGGGAGATAGATCTCTCTCCTCCACAGGAGCCACCCTCTGGAACGGTCTCCCTGCCCCTCTCAGGCTTGAGCCAGATCTCCTTAAGTTCTGGAAGCTCCTCAAGACCCTAATTTTCACTTCTTTCTTCCCTCACCCCCTACCCTGCTAACACTCCTGTCTGTAGCAATGACTGGCTGCCTGGTTCCCTCTGGGTTCTACAATGCACCAGGCCCCCGCCCAGTCCACCCCCCTCCTTACACTTATTATGTGGACCGACACCCCCTGCACTCCAAGCAATCCCTGGCATTTGCCCCTCTGGCCTTCCTGTAGCTCTCGCCTTGCCTCTTTTGCCCTCTTCCCCCCTTATATACCCTCTTTTCACTTGAACAATCCAAATGTTACAAAGCCTACTTGAAATAAATACATCAATAAATACCTCAATCATACAAAAACAACATTAGATTTCCTTCTCGTCAGGCCCGCCCAACTATTCTTGTCAGACACACTAGCCCTCTCCACAGGGCCAAACTATTATTTTTTATTCAACTTTATGGCCCTCACCACAGGCCCACACATTTCTAACTACCTGCTACTCTATTATTAATGTCCAATTACCTGGCTCTTCCTTTGGCCACTGCGTTACTTCAACAGCCCACTAAGCACTACTATTTACAGCAACAATCGTTCCCAGCCCTTCCACCTCGACCACTAAAATATACCATAATATTTCTACTCTACTACGCTCCAGACCAATCAATCAGCGCTTACCTTCTCTCACCCCCATAAAGAATGACGCAACTATGCAATCGCCTGCACTACGCGCCACTCCCATTTAATTGATCAAAATATAGTCATTCACACCCCCACCTGCGAGAATGAACACGCATAAATTACCTGTTCTTTTGCAAGGTACCCACTCGAGAGTCCACAGCCACACTTAAGCTCAATGTACCTTTCACAGAAGGGAAATGTCTATTTGCATATCGGTCTTTGTCCCGCCCACAGGCATTCCAGCACCAAAATGCTACGTGTTTCACATGTTTCAGCATTGTTGGGCCTTGTGAAGATGTTAATGCCAATGACAAGGGGTTAAATCATAGGGAGGTCTCCAGCAATATCAGGCTTCACGGCAGGGAGAAGCTGAAGGGCTGACATCATGGGGAGGGGCTTAGTATGTTGATAGACAAACCATTTCTCCAGTAGTTTGTGTATTTCTATGTGTCTGGGTGCTTTACTTTAACATGGGAGGTTAGTTTACAAGCAAAATTTGATCCGGGGGAAGAAGATGAGATCTCTCATCCTTCTTACTAGCATGCTCTGCTACCACCACTGCAATTACCACTCACTACTAAAACCTCTCACTCCCACTACCCCTCTTATTACCACTACTAATACTCCCACCTCTACCTACACCCACTGCTACCTCACATCTACTCTACTCTACCACTTGTTATACTACTTCACTCACTTGTCTCACCCATGCGCAATCACACCAAATAACTGTCTCTTCATCTTCAACCACATCGACACTCCTTTGACTCTAACCTTATCTGGTCTCTCGGTTGTTCTCCTTCCACCACATGATCTCACCCTATTAACCCCACACTAAACCATCCCCAGGCTACTTTTTAAATGACCCTCTGCCTCCCAGGATTGTCCCTCTTTCCCTGTCCAATGACTTATCTGGCTCAAGGGACGTGACGAGAGGGCAGAGAGGGTATTGATAAGGGCTCATGACACCAAATATAAAGCAGTCCATAGGGCACTGCTGTCCCCTATGCTTACGGCCTTCCTGATGGGCTTCTATTAATGTAACAATGCCTGGAGGGATAGAGGTGTTGTTTCCTTGGTTGCGACCTCCAGTAGCTGGATCTGCTGGTGTCATTTTCTTCTCCAGCACACAGAATCAGCTTATGATTCTCATAAAACATCTTCTTCCCTTTGATATTTGCCCACTCCTCTCTCTACCTTGCTGTGATGTACCACCACCACTCCGGCTCCTGCGGCAGGTCTCGTGGAGTACCCAGCAACTCAGCAACTCACTGGAGACCATATTTTTCACCAAGCAGGTCCCTCCTCTCCTGCGCCAATTGCCCTTGCATTCTATAGGACACTGCTGCTGCACGGGTCCAGCTTGCACAGCCCAACCTCTCTGGTGTACCTTAGGGATGGATGTGTTCGAAGATTCCCCACACTCAGGCACCTAGAGAGGGGCAGGAGTCTGTTTCCCCCCACTCCCTTGACATGGGCTGGGACAGACCCTGTCACACAGAGATGAGGATTAGAAACACACTGAAGTTCAGAATTGGTGGGCACATGGGACCTTACAAATTGTATCAATGAATTTCATGACAAAGTGTTCAAGGTTGCCTCAGTTCTTAAAAACAATTCTTGAAGTACCCATTATGTGCTATTAGATTAGAATCAGGCCTCTCAACACTGGCTTCAACTCTTGCTGTAGCGCTTCTCAGATATTTGGTAAAAGAAACAACTTCAGTATTTAGAAATAGGTATGTTAAGAATGCAATTTCTGGGGCGCCTTTGAGCAGCCGATCGCAATGGCCCCCTAGAAGGAGAGCTCCTTGTCCGCCATCAAACCTTACTAAGTGTAAGAACCGACTGTGCACTCGATCACCGAAGCGGGTTTGAAACCGCGAGCCACAGCAGCAATTGCTGCCATAGAGTGACGGAAAGTGGTGACGACAGCACCAGGGATGACCTCTTACTCCAAACAATGCAAAACGGCTTCCTAGCTATTACCTTTAAATTAGAAGACATTGTGGGGAGAATAGGATCCCTGAAAGCGAAGTTTGAAAAATAAAGTGGATGCATCACTGAGGCAGAAACGCGAATAAGTACGAACAAAGACACAATACAGCGCCCTGATCAAGCACTAAACGCCATTCAAACTTAGCTGGAGAAAATGACAAATAAATGCAAAGATTTGGAATCATGATCCAGGTGCAACTACATCTGAATTGTGGGGATTCCGGAAGCAGCCTGTAAAGGCCCCATTGAACTGTTCGTAGAGAACCTCCAGAAGAATATGTTTGACCCCTCCAAACTGTCCTCACAGTTTCTGGTCGAGAGAGTAGAACGGACCCTGGCACCACCCCCTCGACCGGGTGCTCCACCAAGAACTATAATTGCTCGCCTGCTAAACTACAGGGATAGGCATGTAATACTATGGCTAGCAAGAGAGAAGGGCACTCTACAATTTGAATCTAACACTATACACATTTACATGGACTTTGCAAACAGCATGCAAACGCAGAGAAGGTCCTATATGATGCGATGAAACACCTGCTCCGAGCCCAAAAGGTCCCATATTCTCTAATGTTCCCCACCAGACTGAGGATACAAAATGGGGAGAGAGCCCACTTTTTTAACAATCCTGCACAAGCAATGACATACGTGGAAACATCGATACCCATGCCCCCACGTCAACCACATCCAGGGGCGAATTCACCACGAAACGACGAAAGGGATTGCATGGACAACAATGAATGAGTTTATCCAAAAGTTATCAAAGGTTACATCATTGAGTTGGGGTTGATGGTGTGGGTGGGGGGAGGGACATCAAGGGAAATAAGGGGATGTTGTTGTTTGAAGTTCACACAGACAGGGAAAATGTTGGCCCTGTAATTTTAGAGGAGAAAGATGGAAAATCTATGGCAGACGGCATACAGGTTTGGTCCTATATAATGTTTTGAAGATTGCACAATGATGTATGAAACTGCAGAACAACATGACGATGCATGTTAGAATGATATTGTGGAATGTAAGCGGCCTAAATAACCCAATAAACATGAGAAAGATATGGTCATATCTAGAACGGCACTCACCTAATGTAATAATGGTACAAGAAACCCATGCATTGGAACCTACACAAAAACAAATGGCACCTAGATGGGGGAAGAATAGATTCTTCACAAACTACTTGTCTCAGGCAAGGGGTGTTTTAACACTGATGCACAAGAATATTAACTTTAAGGCAGGATCGGTACACATCGACACAGAGGGCAGATATGTAGTAGTATCGGGCACTATAAATAACAGACCATTAACCCTACTAAACATTTATGGTCCTAATGCGGATGACCCTACATTTTACATTAAAGTAGCAACTCTACTGGGATGTCAGAACCCCAACATCCCAGTAATGTGGTGGGGTGACCTCAGCACAACACTTTACTTGGCCATGGACAGATCAAGGACCAAACACAGAGGCATAACCAAAACCTCCCTTGCCATCAAACAGGTCATGTCCCAATTCGGGTTAGTCGATGTCTGGTGAATAGAACACCCTTCACAGAAGGATTACACTTACTATTCCACCGTACATGACGCACACTCCAGAATCAATCTGTGGCTCATGTCAGAGACCTGGGTGGGCTGTGTAAATGAAACTGTAATACTGTCACACACATTGTCAGACCACTCACCTGTTGTACTGGAAATACGTCAGACACACTTACCTAGAACAGCTCACATGTGGAGGATGACCCCAACTACATTGCTGGATGATTCCTTGGGAGAGACACTTAGAATCGACATAGAATATTTCTTCACAGAACATGAGGGTTCAGTAGACAACTTTTCTATGATATGGGAGACATTCAAGGTGTGGTTTCACGGGATAATGATTAATTCATCAACTGTCATTTTAAAACCTATATGATGAGAACTGGGGGATATGGAAAGGGACCTTCGGAACCTAGAAAACCAATACGGGAATACTCACAACAGAGCACTACTGGGCCTGATCAAAGGGAACAGACTGAAGTTCTGTGAATTAGCAGATCGAGAAACCCAATATATGACCAAGAAAGTAAAAGCTAGACGATATGGGGAGGGTGATTGACACAGTCGGTTGTTGGCGGGCATTGTCAGCGGGGAACGTGAAACGCAACATATCTGTGGGATCCACAAGTCCAACGGCTCAACCACAGTTGACCCAGTGGAAATTAATGAACTGTTTAGGGAATATTACCAAACACTATATTCCAACACTGATACAGTAACAGAGATGTAGGTGTGGGAATACCTGATAAACACCAAATTATCCACACTGGATGGTGAAGCCAGTGAGAAACTTAGCAGCCCAATCACTGGAAGAAATCACAGAAGTTATAACCTCGTTGGCATCTAGAAAATCTCCTGGGCCTGATGGCATTAGGATTGAACTATACACAGTATACAAGGATATACTGGTCCCTAAACTCCTGAGGGAATGGGAGGAAGCCTGCACTAAAGGCTCACTACCGCCTTCCCTCACTGAAGCGATCATAACAGTTCTACCAAAACCGGGAAGACCACCAAATGAAATGTCCTCATACCGCTGACTATCTCGAATAAACACGAACGCACAGATTTTCCCAAAAACGTTAGCCAATAGATTATTACCCCACATGTCCACACTCGTGCACCCTGATCAGTCGGAATTCGTACCGGGTAGATCCATGGCTCTAATTTCGAGAAGTTTGTTTGGAACTATGGCACAGATCAACCCAGAAGTCCCTTCTGCTGTAATGGTGCTAGACGCTGAAAACGCTTTCGATTCGGTCTCATGGAACTTCCTTTTTGGAGTTCTCAAATGCATGGGAATGGTGGAGGGCTACAATACATTTTTTAAACTACAATAAAGCGATTCCAAAGCCAGGATACACACCAACGGAAACCACTCAGAGGATATAAAATTAGCCAGAGGAACACGTCAGGGTTTCCCATTCTCCCCCCTGCTCTCTGCCCTAACAATAAAACTGTTTGCAAGCAGGATTGGAGAATTGCATGGGCACAGGTGAATAAGAATACAGAGAGCCCCAAAGATAATTTTGCGATATGCGGACGATACTTTAATATACTTATAACACCCCGAAGCAAACAAAAAAACAATACTTGCAGAAGTTAGTAAGTTTACTATGCACTCAGGATGTAAGATTAACACAATGAAATCTGAACTGTTCCCACTAACTGATAAAACCAAAACAGCTACACAGTATGAGATGGGCTGAGGACACTGTGAAATAACTGGGAGTCGTAATGGCGCGGTCACATAAACTTCTGTATGAAAAGAATCACTGCGACTATCTCAATACACTTGAAAACAAATTTTATTTACGGGGGGAAGTTCCCACTTAGATTAATGGGTCGGATTGCCATTTTGAAAATGATCGTGGCACCCAAACTCCTATATTACTTCACCACCATACCAATATGGCCTGGTAGACAATGCTTCAACTCGCTCTGGAAACTATTGGTGGAATTTGTTTGGGGCAGCAGGGGTGATAATGCCTGGGGGCGAAATGAGAATCTCTCACTGCACCATATAGCATGGGGGGCTAGCTGCCCCTGATTTTTAATTGTAGTACCAAGAGGCCCAGGCCCAGTATGCAAGCCTATGGTATAGCCTGGACATCAAGTATGCACACGCAGATATTGAGAAACAGTCAGCCGCGCCATACGACGTAACGGCCACTCTCATAACTGAACATAAAATGGACACTTACCCCTTTGATCCGTTACGCACCACATTAGATGCATGGAGACAAATACTGTCCAAACTAAAGATCACTGATCCATATATTAAACACATTCCTTTATGGCACAACCCTGACCTCCCCCCACAATGGATATAGATATCTGAAACTCATGGACCTCTGAGGTGGAAATGAAACTGGGGGACATTGAATGAATTTAAGTATAAACTTGGAAATAACCCTGTGAAAAACACTAAAATACTACTACATGCGTGCTGCGGTTAAGGGAAAATGGCCATCATACCCGGTGGAGCCCGACTCAAACAAATATTTTGAATTTATAATACAGCCTTATAAAAAGAAGAAACTAATAGTGAGACGATATGCCAAAATACAACAGGGCAATCCCTCACCCAGCTCTCTGAGGGAAAAATGGGAGGAGGACACTGAGACAACTTTAGATGAATATTAATGGGAGAAAATGTGGGGCTTGACAAGGGAAGTATCCCTCAATGCACGGCTACGGCTGATACAATATAAAGTGCTGAACTGTCTTCACTACACCCCCATGCACATCACCAAGTTTAACCCACAACATGTGCAACGTTGCCGGAAATGCAACTCTGATAAAGCGGACACCATACATATGTTCTGGAGATGTCCCCTGATTGCAGAATATTGGCACAACATTGCACGGACACTACACAAGATGATTGGGGTACCCCTGACACCTCTATACATTAAAGACCCGTAGACTTTTTAATCTCGGCTGCATAGTAGCAAAGGCATGTATACTGTTACGATGGAAGGAAAAAGAGGCTCCAACACTGAAACAATGGTTTACCGAAAAGCGTATGTAAACAATAGAGAGGAACATTATGTACAAACTGTAAAGGCCATATAAGACTAATGGGGGAGATCCCAAAATCTATTCCTTGTACGGAGTGGATACCTACCTTGGTTTTGGGAAAGACAAATAGTTACTCTAGAGAAAGGTAGGAGAACGATTTTGGTCAACAGTTATACCCTATTAAGGCGAACTACATGCATATTTCATAAAAATATATTTATTTTAATAATTTCAGCATAAAATGTCTCATAAAATGGAGAAAAAATACATATTCATTACATTCATCATAACACTCTAAGAATAGAATTAATTCTAATAAAGACAAAGCATATACATACAATAATTCTTAAAAAACAGATAAGCAGCAAATGCATATCTCTCATTGATAACTAGATCGGCCTATAGGACAAATCCTATTCGGACATGGTTTTAGATCATTTACAATCTCTAGATAATTATGAATAGTCTAGTATTAATTCTAGACTATAGACTCAACATGTTTCACTCCTCTTGATGGTGGAGGGACTTTCTTCAGGAGTAATTAATAGTGATTTTTAGAGTAAATGCATTGCTGTTATAAAAGTCTTCTTTTAGTGAGGCTTCGCTCAGTATTAAGAAGGGTAACTGTTGACAAAAAACCAAAGGAACCAGAATCAGCACTTGTGCTCGTATTCTTTAAACACCATTAATGTGTGTGGGCAAATTTCAGTGTTAGACCAAATTTACCTGAATTCCCATGTGTAGTAGAGCCCTCTAAGGAAAGAGAAACGCCCACCATATGTGGACAGTTTTTTAGTAAGAAGAGAATTTCTTCTATGGGTTCCTATGAAAAAATTCATAAAAATAGAAGGATCAGTGGAAACGGCCAGGTTATCCATATCAGTGCTCTGGAAATGCTCGATCATAGGTTCACAATATATGACCATTAGTCAGATATATAAAATGGCAATTCTTTTTTTAATTTGGCAATTCTTTTTTTAAAAAGGACTTTTACAGAACAGGTTTCCTTGTTGACACTGCTAAATTATTTGGAAATGTATTGTTTCTTTTTGGGGATAGAATTTCTTACCTCCGTATTGTGAGTCCGGAAAATCTGGGTCTCTTTTATTCAGTTAGTTCAGGTATCAATTCCCGTAGTTACAGATGTTACTAGTATAAATCTGTCAGTGAACAAATAATACATAGATTATGGTCAATGACCGTTTTTTAATGACAGTTTTTAAAAAAAAACTGTTCAGAACTTTAAATAGTCCGGATGCATATATAATTCTACATCTCTATGGTTGTTTGAAAATGTTTTTGTATATTCTTGTCATCTCTCTTTGGAAAGAGGTCGGGTCATTTATTTTGTTATTCGTGCATCTTGACTATCTCTGTGCAACCTTTACTTATGGCCATTTCTGTTTCACATTCATATAGAGGCTCCTTTCAGACTTTGTGATAGCGATAGTCTGTGGCTTTTAAAAACATCTATACAGCGTTTAGGCAATGGTTCCTGCTTACCTGTGGTTCCAGCGCGGTCTCTTTTAAACACTTGCGGCAAAATCGTTTCGCTCGGTTTGTCTTGTTTCCCATCCTGAGCTTTCTGTCAGTGGGGCTCCTTTAGTGTGACTGATTTCCGAAACGATGTCGGAAGACACCGGTTATGCGTCGTGTACGGGCGCCATCTTGGGAGGCTCTAGTTACCAGAATGCTGGTCCTTTTTTAGTGTTTATCATCGTCGCTTGCACGAACTAACCATTTGATTAGTGTAGCGTAGATCTTTTAGGTGGATTCCGAGATGAAAACTGATTTTGCATCTCAACTCCGGTGTATTCAGTTTTTGGACTGTAAATGTTCACACTTAAGCTGTTTATTAAGCACCTAAGCAATTACTGCCATTTTTTGATTCTTAGTTCTGCAGACTTCAATTGTTTTCTCATAGTTGGGTCTCTCACTGGGCATAGAACTCAGATTTTTAACCATTCTATAGATTCATTTAGCCCATCTTTATCACTTTTTGTCATAAAGATTAACCTTTGTTCTTTTTCGAATAATATTTTACTCTTAATGTTGTGGTTATTGCCCTGTACTGTCAGGAGTACTGTCCATTTAAAACTTTCAAAATGATGATTGTTTTCATTGAAATGTTTAACTAATGGAGCTATTAGAACCTTGTTTTTTAGACAACTCTTGTGTTCAAGCCTTCTAACTTTTACCTTTCTGTTGGTTTTTCCTATGTTGTGTTTATTACATGGGCATGTGATCATATAGATCACGTATTCTGAGTTGCGGTTTGTCATCTGTTTTTGTTGCCAAGGTTTCGGAAGGCCTATGTTAACTTCTTTATTTTTTTCTGTAAGTATACATACTGCACAGTGCCCGCATGGATAATGTCCATTTACTGGTGCAAGGCCCCAGGTGCGGGTCAAGCTGTTAGTAGTTGGTATTTTTTCTTTTAGTTTGCTACTGCTTACCCGATTTCCGATGGTAATGGATTTTTTGTAAGCAAACATTGGTATCGGCATTCCTGAATTTGAATCTTGAAAAGTTTTCCAGTGTTTTTTTACAATTTGGATAATTCTAAGACTAAGGTTAGTAAATGTGTTAACACATACTAATTGATCTCTTTGAGGCTGTTTGGTTTTCTCTTCTAGAAGTGCATCTCGATTATTGTTGGCTGCCCTTTTTGCCGATTTATTAATCAGTTTTTTTGGGTAGCCCCTTTGTTTTAGTTTGGATGTTAGAATCTTCGCCTCTTCTTCAAATGCTGTTATGCGACTGCTGTTTCTCTTGTGGCACAAAAATTGACCGTAGGGTAACTTATCTCTTAAATGTTTAACATGATGACTTACATAATGTAGGAGAGAATTTTTTTCAGTTGTTTTATGAAATGGTTTCACTAGTAGCTTGCCATTCTCATGAGAAATAGTTATATCTAAGAAATGAATTGATAGTTTTTGAATATTCATAGTGAATTGAAGATGTCGATTACAATTATTAAGCCAAATTAGGAAGTCTAGTGCTTTTTCTGCTGTGCCTGTCCATAACATTAAGACATCATCAATGTATCTCGCCCACGATAGTATGTTGGACGAGAACGGGTTCTGTGTGTAAATAAATTTTTTCTCAAAATATTCAACAAATAAATTAGCTAAACTGGGTGCCATAGTGGCTCCCATGGCTGTTCCTTCCATTTGTTGAAAAAATGTACCTGAGAATTCAAAGTAGTTTTGTGTAAGGGCTACTTCTATACACCACAAAATAAATGAGCTAGATCGTTGACAAGTCTGGTGAGCAGAATTTCTTCAATAGTTTCCAGAGTCGCCTGTTGGGGTATATTTGTATATAAGGAGACTATGGGCCTCATGACGACTCAGGCGGTAAGGGGTTTACGGCGGCGTAAACAGCGCCGCCCCTTACCGCCTGATTCCGAGGTCCCTTAGCGCCATGGAGGTTTTAACACCTGCTTTTAGCAGGTGTTAAAATCCATGGCCCTAAGGGACCTTGATGTTAATTACGCCACCGTAATTTACGGTGGCATAATTAACGCCTTCCCCACTCCCATTATGCCCTATGTGGCAAAAATGGGAATGGGGAAGGGTAAATGGGGATTGGGGACTTACCGCCCCGCCAACCTCGGAATGGGGCGGTAAATCCGCCAACCACCATGGTGTAAACATAGTTTACGCCATGGTGGTAAAGGTACGACCCAGGCGGTAACTTACCGCCTGGGTCGTAATGAGGCCCTATATCTAAGCCTATTAGATAGGAGCCCTCTGCGTCGTAAGGTAAGTTTTCATACTTCTTTATCACTTCTTTTGTTTCTTTTAAATAAGATTTCATGTTTATCATATAGCCTTTTAAATAATGGTCAGCGAATTTAGACAGGGGCTCGAGGATTGAGTAAATCCCTGAAACTATTGGTCTACCTGGTGGTTTTACTAAGGACTTATGTATTTTAGGTAGACAATAGCATTTTGTGATAGTTGGTTCAGGGTTATTGAGAAAAAGCCATTCTTGTTTGCTGGTCCAGCATCTCTCATGAGCTTTAGTTGTTTTCAAGTCAATTAAACTTTTTAGTTCATTAGTTGGATCAGTTAATAGTTTAGTATAGTATTCTGTATTATCAAGTTGTCTCTGGCATTCTTCTATATAGTCTTTTTTATTGAGCATAACTATAGCTCCCCCTTGTCAGGCTGAGAGGTCCTGCATCCGCGGAAGCTGCTGAACCCCCGACAATCCCCCTGAGATGTATTTCCCAGAACTAGATTTCAATTCAGCTCTGTAAACTACACCCCAAAGGGAAAGGGGGAAATGGGATAACAAAACAACACCAGGCAGACTGCGTCAAGGCTAACCAGAGCTGAACCTGCAGAGGATAAAAGAATAGCAGATACACTTCCTTAATTCACTTACTTAACCTTATGAATGGAAAGACATTAATCCTTAACTAATAATTAAGAATCATACCTGGTTCTTCTCTTGAAATTTCTTAGAGAAGCTGATAAAGAAGCTGAAAATCTCTCTTACTTGAGACACTTGAAATTCACAGCAACTTCTTACTTTAGGCAAAACTGGAAGTCTTAGTTCATTGTCTTTTTTCCAAAATGCTCTGAATGTTCAGTTAGATTGTCTTTAAAATATTCTTTATTGTTCTTTCAAACTTTTCAAACTATTTATAATTGTATTGAGTTTTTGAATCCTTGAAGAAAAAACATGTGCTAAATGCACACGCAGGTTATTTCCATTCAGATTAACGATGAACTTCACATAGAAATCTTCCTGGTTGAAGAACACGCGCAAACGAATGAAGACGCGCGATCAAAATAATCCACACGCGCAAAAAATCCACACGCGCAATAATCCACACGCGCAATAATCCACACGCGCAATAATCCACACGCGCAATGATGTTCTCCTGCGAAAACACGCGAAATAAAAACACCCGCGCTCTTGAGTTCAAACGCGGCGAATTGATTCTCACGCGCAAAATCACTCGCGCTGGAAATACACGCGCACTTACATCGCACGCGACAAACAGATTCTCGCGCTCTGAACACCCGCGCTAGAAATCACACGCGCTCTTTAGTTCTCACGCGGCGTATAGTTTCTCGCGCTAAGGATCACCCGCGCTATGAAATCGCACGCGCTCTTTAGTTCTCACGCGGCGTATAGCTTCTCGCGCTAAGGATCACCCGCGCTATAAAATACACGCGCATTTAAAATTGCACGAGACCAACATCTACTCGCGCTCGGACCACCCACGCTAGAAAGCACATGCGCACTTGAATTCGCACGCGACAGTCAAATTCTCGCGCTATGGAACAACGCACTGGAAACACACGCACACTCCGGGAGTTCAATAGTTTTAGTAGAAACACAACTTTTCACGAATTTTCAAGGAGAATGTTATTATGATGAACAGAGTTACAGTAAAAAATAAAGTCACTTATCTCCTGAGCTAATTCATAAGGATTTCCTGCTTTTCCTGTCTTCAAAAACAAATTCCTGCCAGCTGATGACTTCTCCTGTAACCCCCAAGAAAGTAGCCGCTCAACTGCTGATGTCTGAAGGATAAAATCCACCAGGCCTAAGACTAAAGCAGGAGCAGCCACTAAACACGTCCTCTCAGATGGGGTTTTGATGATGAAAGGCACAGAGTGACAGTTTAGAATGTTCATTGTTGTTCAGCATTGTCTTCTAACCAATCAGAGCTGTCACTGTGAGGCTCCATCTTGCCTTGGGTCAGAACCAGGATTCTGAATCAGCAAGTTAAGGCCAAACCAACTATAATGGAAAACTTCCCACCCACACAAAGCTAATCTGAAAAGGATCAATAAAGAGAAATAATGAAAAGGAAACTTGAATAAGGGAAGGAAACCTGACAAATAAGGGAAGGAAACCTGACAGTACCCCCCTCCTAATGCCCAGTCTCTGGGCCTATCTTGTGTGGGTTTTTAGCGTGAAACTTAGCAACTAAACGGGGGGCATGTACATCAACTGAATCTTCCCATGATCGTTCCTCCGGTCCATATCCCTCCCAATCAATCAAATACTGCAACCTTCCCCTCACTTTCCTAGAATCCAAAATTTGTTTAACCACAAATTCCTCAGATGAATCCTCCAAAATCACAGGGGAAGGTGGTGTTCTAAATCTAGTTCCTGAACAAACTGGTTTTAAAAGACTAACATGAAAAGTAGGATGTACCTTCAACTGCTTGGGTAATTTCAATCTTACTGCCACAGGGTTGATGATTTTCTCTACCTCAAAAGGGCCTACAAATCGTGGACTGAACTTATTCTTACCCTTAATTTTCAGGTATCGGGTAGAAAGCCAAACTAAGTCTCCCACCTTATATTCAGGACCAGCTTTTCTTCTCAAATCTGCACACCTTTTATATTTCAACTTATTTTCTCCCAGAACCTTTTTTGCTCTATCCAAGTTATTTTTCATTATCAACAAACGATCTTCCACTCTAGGATTCCCTGAATCCTCCAACACCTCAGAACTCAGAAAGCGAGGATGAAACCCACGACCTAACAAGAAAGGGGACATAGAAGTAGCATCTTTTCCACAATTGTTGTAAGAGAATTCTGCCAACCACACCAAATCCAACCATTCCTCTTTAGCTTGTAAATAACACCTTAAAAACTTCTCCAATTCTTGATTTACTCTCTCCACTTGTCCATTACTTTACGGATGATACCCAGAAGTCAAACTAACTTCCACTCCAAGTTTCTTACAGAAGGCCCTCCAGAATTTTGAAATAAATTGAGATCCCCTGTCAGAGATAACTTGACTTGGGAGTCCATGTAGTCGAACTACACCTTGCAAAAAACTATGAGCCAGTTTTTCCGCGGTAACCTCTCCCTCCATTGGTAAAAAATGTGCTTCTTTAGTAAGAAGATCGACCACAACAAGAATGGTAGTACAACCCTTATCTTGAGGGAGATCAACTATGAAATCCATAGAAATTGTGTGCCAAGGACGAGGAGGAACAGCTAACGGCTCCAAAAAACCATGCGGCTTCTCAACTTGACTTTTCGCTTGTGCACAGACTACACAAGTTTTAACAAAGTTCAATGTGTCTTGGCAAATTTTTTTCCACCAAAAATTCCTTCGAACCAATTCCAGAGTTTTTCTGAAACCAGGATGTCCTGCTAAAATGGATTCATGACAATTTCTCAAAACCTTTTCTCTTAACTCATCAGTAGGTACATAAAGCTTGTTATCAAAAAAAGGAAGATTGTCTTTCAACGTTCTAGCTGGATCCAGTCTCACCCACTCCTCCATCTTTTGCAAGGACATATTTTGACGAACTTCATTCAAAAAATCCATTTCTTTAATGGCTCCAGCTAACAAAAAACGTTATGGAGCAATTATAGGTTCTGGTTCTAGAATCTCTTTCTCCTCACTTCCTGGAAATTGGCGAGATAACGCATCAGCTTTTTTGTTCTGACTTCCGGGTTTAAAAGTCACAATGAAATCATAATCTGCAAAGAATAAAGACCAATGGAGTTGTCGTGGAGACAAAGTTCTTGCAGATTTTAAAAACAATAAATTTCGGTGATCAGTAAGGACCGTTACTGTATGTCTTGCTCCTTTAAGAAAATGTCTCCATTCTTCAAAAGCGGACTTTATTGCTAACAGTTCACGATCAGCAATTGTGTAGTTCACTTCAGCAGCAGAAAACTTCCTAGAAAAGAATGCAACTGGATGTATTTGACCAGTAGTTTCATTCCTTTGAGAAAGCACCGCCCCCAACGCTAAATTTGAAACGTCCGCCTCCACAAAAAAAGGTTTAGAAAGATCTGGATGAATTAGAATTGGACTAGAAGTAAATCTTTGTTTTAACTCTTGAAAAGCCTTTTCTGCTTCAAGGTCCCAGTCAAATTTCACTCCTTTTTTCAAAAGTCTCGTTATAGGAGCAACCAGCCGAGAAAAACCTTCTATAAATCTCCTATAAAAATTGGCAAACCCTAAGAAACTTTGTATTTCCTTAACCTTAGTAGGAGGGGGCCATTCAAGAACGGCTTGCACTTTTTTAGGATTCATTTCTAAACCCTTAGGTGAAATTATAAAACCTAAAAACTCCACAGAATCGGTATGGAATTTACTTTTTTCCAATTTGGCAAACAAATGATTTTCTCGCAACTTTTGTAAAACCAAGCGCACATGTTTCTGATGTTGATCTAGATCAGAAGAGAAAATCAAAATATCATCGATATAAACGACAACAAAAATATCCAAGTATTCTCTAAAAACCTCATCAATGAAAAATTGGAAAGCCGCTGGAGCATTACATAGACCGAATGGCATAACTTGATATTCAAACAGCCCAAATCTGGTCTTAAACGCTGTCTTCCATTCATCCCCTTCCTGCACACGTACAAGATGGTAAGCTCCTCTCAGATCTAATTTAGAGAAAATATTTGCTCCTTGTATTTGATTAAGCATTTCTGAGATGAGAGGAAGAGGATACCGGTTCTTAACAGTGACTTTGTTAACTGCTCGATAATCTATGCAAGTTCTAAGCGTGCCATCCGGTTTTGGTACAAAAAATAAAGGAGAGGCCGCCGGTGACTTAGAATGACGAATAAATCCTTTGGCCAAATTTTCCGACAAATATTCTTTTAAATAATCATTCTCTTTCTCAGTAAGAGCATATACCCTACTACTAGGCAAAATTGTTCCTGGCTCCAGTTCAATTTTACAATCAAAGGGCCTATGGGGTGGTAATTCTCCTGCCACTTTCTCATCAAATACGTCCCAGAAATCTTTGTAACACTGGGGAAGTTGACCCACTACAGCTCCCACATCATGACCTCCAATTCCAGTCTCAGCCAAAAAACTAGACACGGAATTACTTTGTTTTACCTCTTCCTCTAAAAGACTTCCTGAAAAGCAATTCTCTTTACAAAAATCGGATTGCATGTCAATTGTCCTAGCACTCCAATCAATTAGGGGATTATGGAGAGTAAGCCAAGGCATGCCCAAGATAATCTTCAACAAAGGGGCATCAATTAACTCAAACGAAATTATCTCTCTGTGACCTCCTGATAACTCCAAAGTTAAAGAACCAGTTCTATGAGTAATTAGACCAGAAGATAAACATGTACCATCAACAGCCCTAGCCTGCTCTACAACCTCCTTCAGAATAATTGGAATTCCCAACGATTTGGCCAGACCCCAATCCATGAAATTCCCAGTCGCACCAGAGTCAATCATTACAGGACCATTTCCCTTACACTCCAAATCAAAAAATAAGGATACATTTATGGTTATATGAGGAACCGCTGTCTGCACCGTATTGGCGATCTGTTGTACCTTGACTGCTGAGGAAGAAGTCTTCTTGGGAGTGTAAGGACAGTTTCCTAAAAAGTGCCCACCTCTTCCACAGTATAAACACAGATTAATATCTCTCCTCCTAGTCTTTTCCTCCACTGTTAACGGGCCTCTGATTCTTGGAGATGAATTATTCCCTTTGGGTCTACTCTCTATTTTAGGTCTATCTACTCTAACTATAGACTTCACATCACTCTGACCATGACGTCTCTCTGCCTTCCTTTCACTCAAACGGAAGTCCAATTGAATAACCAAATCAATCAGACCTTCACAAGTAGAAGGGCGTTCAACTACTCCAGACAAAGCATCCTTTAACTCATCTCTAAGGCCCCGATAAAACAACGAGGCCTGTTTAACCTCGGGCCACTTGCTTTCTAACACAAGGGACTTAAATTGTGTTATATAAGCAATCAAGTCTCTATTACCTTGTTTTAATTCTAAAAGTTCACCATCCACTTCCAGAGATAACTGTCTTCTATCAAACATTTTTCGGAACATCTCTAAAAAACTGGTATAATTTCCTAAAACCGCACTCTTTTGACTCACCAACAACCCAGCCCAAGCAGATGCCTCCCCAGAAAGATATGACAACATAAATGTTATCTTAGAAGCATCCGATGGAAATAATTCTGGTCTACTCATAAAATGTAATTCACATTGTGTTAAAAACACCCTAAATCTCTTGGAATCCCCATGATAACGTTCTGGGGGCGCCAAAGGAACTGGCATAATTATACTCCTTACCCCTTCTGTCACTGGAGGCGCCCGTTGTATGTGTGGTAACTGATCTTCTCTTTCTAACTCAGGTGGAGAACCTGCGCCCCCTGAAACCTCATCCTCTCTCCTTTCTCCCCTCTGTTGAATTTGTGTAACTTTAACACTTAAGTCATCCACCTTTTGACTAAGTAAGGCATTTTCATCCCGAGAAATTTTCAACTCCTCCCGTAACTCCCTGATCAAAGATCCTAACATCTCCATGGATTCGTCGGGGTTCATGACAGCTCGGGCGGACTAAATTATTGGCCTTTCATACTGTCAGGCTGAGAGGTCCTGCATCCGCGGAAGCTGCTGAACCCCCGACAATCCCCCTGAGATGTATTTCCCAGTACTAGATTTCAATTCAGCTCTGTAAACTACACCCCAGAGGGAAAGGGGGAAATGGGATAAAAAAACAACACCAGGCAGACTGCGTCAAGGTTAACCAGAGCTGAACCTGCAGAGGATAAAAGAATAGCAGAAACACTTCCTTAATTCACTTACTTAACCTTATGAATGGAAAGACATTAATCCTTAACTAATAATTAAGAATCATACCTGGTTCTTCTCTTGAAATTTCTTAGAGAAGCTAATAAAGAAGCTGAAAATCTCTCTTACTTGAGACACTTGAAATTCACAGCAACTTCTTACTTTAGGCAAAACTGGAAGTCTTAGTTCATTGTCTTTTTTCCAAAATGCTCTGAATGTTCAGTTAGATTGTCTTTAAAATATTCTTTATTGTTCTTTCAAACTTTTCAAACTATTTATAATTGTATTGAGTTTTTGAATCCTTGAAGAAAAAACATGTGCTAAATGCACACGCAGGTTATTTCCATTCAGATTAACGATGAACTTCACATAGAAATCTTCCTGGTTGAAGAACACGCGCAAACGAATGAAGACGCGTGATCAAAATAATCCACACGCGCAAAAAATCCACACGCGCAATAATCCACACGCGCAATAATCCACACGCGCAATAATCCACACGCGCAATAATGTTCTCCTGCGAAAACACGCGAAATAAAAACACCCGCGCTCTTGAGTTCAAACGCGGCGAATTGATTCTCACGCGCAAAATCACTTGCGCTGGAAATACACGCGCACTTACATCGCACGCGACAAACAGATTCTCGCGCTCTGAACACCTGTGCTAGAAATCACACGTGCTCTTTAGTTCTCACGCGGCGTATAGTTTCTCGCGCTAAGGATCACCCGCGCTATGAAATCGCACGCGCTCTTTAGTTCTCACGCGGCGTATAGCTTCTCGCGCTAAGGATCACCCGCGCTATAAAATACACGCGCATTTAAAATTGCACGAGACCAACATCTACTCGCGCTCGGAACACCCACGCTAGAAAGCACACGCGCACTTGAATTCGCACGCGACAGTCAAATTCTCGCGCTATGGAACAACGCACTGGAAACACACGCGCACTCCGGGAGTTCAATAGTTTTAGTAGAAACACAACTTTTCACGAATTTTCAAGGAGAATGTTATTATGATGAACAGAGTTACAGTAAAAAATAAAGTCACTTATCTCCTGAGCGAATTCATAAGGATTTCCTGCTTTTCCTGTCTTCAAAAACGAATTCCTGCCAGCTGATGACTTCTCCTGTAACCCCCAAGAAAGTAGCCGCTCAACTGCTGATGTCTGAAGGATAAAATCCACCAGGCCTAAGACTAAAGCAGGAGCAGCCACTAAACACGTCCTCTCAGATGGGGTTTTGATGATGAAAGGCACAGAGTGACAGTTTAGAATGTTCATTGTTGTTCAGCATTGTCTTCTAACCAATCAGAGCTGTCACTGTGAGGCTCCATCTTGCCTTGGGTCAGAACCAGGATTCTGAATCAGCAAGTTAAGGCCAAACCAACTATAATGGAAAACTTCCCACCCACACAAAGCTAATCTGAAAAGGATAAATAAAGAGAAATAATGAAAAGGAAACTTGAATAAGGGAAGGAAACCTGACAAATAAGGGAAGGAAACCTGACACCCCTTTATCCGCTCTTTTGATTATGATATCTTCATTCGATGCTGGTGACTCCATAGCTTCTATTCCTAATGTTGTTAGATTTTGGTACATTGGTATTTCTAGTTTTTCAAGTTTACTGACTTCTGTTAAAACTCTTTTCTCAAACAAGATTGACTCGGGCGAAAGAACATAGGTTGGAGGACAAAAAGTAGAAGGATTCTTGAGTCCAGAATGATTAGTCATACTCAAATTAGAATTTTCAGGTAAATTCGCGAAGAATTCTTTGAGTCTAATTTTTCTCATGAATTTAAGAAGTCAGTACGAAATACAAAAGGGTCATGTTTATTAGAGATAACATATCCTAGGCCTTTATTTAGTAGTTGGTTTTCAATGGAAGTGGGTTCGTAGGAAGATAGATTTACTAGAAGTGATTGCCGCTCTGTAGGTATCTTTGGTCTCCGTTCCAATTGCCCCTGTTGGGGCCTTTGTATAAAAAAGGCTGTGTACCTTGGTTGGCATTTCCTCTTCTTTGTCTAAAGTTAGAGTTGCCTCTCCCTCGGTTGCCAGTATTGGTAGGGGTACCTCCTCCTAGGTTGTCCGGATCACTACTAGTGTTATTAGAGCTAAAAGAGGTTGCTCTGAACCTTACTCGTCTATTTTGGCGTGTTTGTCCTTGTGTTTGTCCTGTCGATGGTTTATAACCATCTTGTGTGTACCGATATGCCTTTTCTTGAGAATATCTGCTTAGGTCTTTTTTTAGTCTTTGTATTCTTTCTAGTGTGTTAGTTTGTTTGAAATCTTTCATTTCTTTTATGATTTCTTCTAATCTTTTCTTGAGAACATCTAACGCGATAAGTTTTTTAATATCGTCCTCTAGCTTTTTTAAGTCAATTTCTATTTTGGTTGCTGTTTTTTTTGGTGTATCAATTATCAATGTTAACCAATCTTATCCACAACGGTTAGCAATATAGCTCCATTGTAGCTTGAATTTGGTATTTTCTAGAAACAATCGTGGTTCATTTTGGACGGTTAGTCCAAAATGACAGAAAGCTCAGGACGGGAAACAAGACTAACCGAGCAAAACGATATTGCCGCGAGTATTTAAAAGAGACCGCGCTGGAACCACAGGTAAGGGGGAACCATTGCCTAAACGCCGTATAGATGTTTTTAAAAGCCACAGACTATCGCTACCACAAAGTCTAAAAGGAGCCTCTATATGAATGCGAAACAGAGATGACTATAAGTAAAGGTTGCACAGAGATAGTCAAGATGCACGAATAACAAAATAAATGACACAACCTCTTTCCAAAGAGAGATGACAAGAATATTCAAAAACATTTTCAAACAACCATAGAGATGTAGAATTATGTATACATCAGGACTATTTAAAGTTCTGAACAGTTTTTTTTAAAAAACTGTCATTAAAAAACGGTCATTGACCATAATCTATGTATGATTTGTTCACTGACAGATTTACACTAGTAACATCTGTAACTACGGGAATTGATACCTGAACTAACTGAATAAAAGAGACCCAGATTTTCCGGACTCACCATACGGAGGTAAGAAATTCTAGCCCCAAAAAGAAACCTGTTCTGTAAAAGTCCTTTTTAAAAAAAGAATTGCCAAATTAAAAAGAATTGCCATTTTATATATCTGACTAATGGTCATATATTGTGAACCTATGATCGAGCATTTCCAAAGCACTGATATGGATAACCTGGCTGTTTTCACTGATCCTTCTATTTTTATGAATTTTTTCATAGGAACCCATAGAACAAATTCTCTTCTTACTAGAAAACTGTCCAACTATCGTGGGCGTTTCTCTTTCCTTAGAGGGGCTCTACTACACATGGGAATTCAGGTAAATTTGGTTTAACGCTGAAATTTGCCCACACACATTTATGGTGTTTAAAGAATACGAGCACAAGTGCTGATTCTTGTTCCTTTGGTTTTTTGTCAACAGTTACCCTTCTTAATACTGAGTGAAGCCTCACTAAAAGAAGACTTTTATAACAGCAATGCATTTACTCTAAAAATCACTATTAATTACTCCTGAAGAAAGTCCCTCCACCATCAAGAGGACTGAAACATGTCGAGTCTATAGTCTAGAATTAATACTAGACTATTCATAATTATCCAGAGATTGTAAATGATCTAAAACCGTGTCCTAATAGGATTTGTCCTATAGGCTGATCTAGTTATCAATGAGAGATATACATTTGCTGCTTATCTGTTTTTTAAGAATTAATTCTATTCTTAGAGTGTTATGATGAATGTAATGAATATGTACCTTTTTCTCCATTTTATGAGACATTTTATGCTGAAATTATTAAAATAAATATATTTTTGTGAAATACGCATGTAGTTCGCCTTAATAGGGTATAACTGTTGACCAAAACCGTTCTCCTACCTTTCTCTAGATTAACAAACTGTAAAGGCAACAGCATGACCCGTAGATATATGGGCCCCACATAGATCTTATGTGTAGGGGAATACACAGAAATATTCACCAAATATACATGGTACAATAACAATGTAACAGACCTGTACAGGTGATAATGTGATGTAACTGTAGAAAATTAATATACCAAACTTTTTTTTTCCTTTTCTGTGCTGCTAACAGACAGTACACAGATTGTAAACTGTATGAGCCTACTTTGTGCACCTGCCATATGTTAAATAAAGTTTTTTTTTTTAAAAACAATGCCATTTCTGATTTAAGTAATGGGGTGTTTCCGAGTCAATATGTGCTAGGTGGGACTTACACAATCCAGAACAGCTGTTAACAGAGATACCTACAGTCGACCTCCAAAGGACAATTAAGGTAGCAGGAGCAGCAGTAAAGCTGGCAGATGATTGGGCTATGCTCAATAAACTCAGCTCTCTAAAATTGTGGGTGGAAATATGAGAATCATTTCTCCCCTTTCTTGATTCTCAAACTTAGGTGGCTTCTCACCGGATCTAAAGTTCAGCATTTGTGAGCTATTTAACCCTGAGAGTCTGTCCTATTGCGCATCTTGATTGCCGCTCGCTATCTTTTCTGCCTACTCTCGCCAGTGTCTCCCCCCTCCTTCCACTCCCTCCTCTCCCACCTACTCTATGGTGCTCTCTGTCTCTCCTATCTTCTCAAACTGCTTCTCTATTGACTATCCTGCTCTCCTCACTAAATCTGGTAGGAAGAAGTTTAAAAAGGACATCCTGGTCTCCAACCCAGGCCTCCCTATCGCTCACACCTACACCAGTGCCTCCTCCAAGAAAACTCTCACCAACATCCTCTTTGTCGTGCCTTCACCTGACTTCTGGACCCTTCATATGGTCTCTGTGCTCTCTCCTTTCTCCTCTTCTCCCATTAATGGTGGCACCTGGTGGGATGCCCTCCTGGCCTCTTTCCATTCCTCAAAGGTCATCATTAATGTTTACTCTAATGGGACCGTCTTGGTCCAAGGCCCTCAGGCCAACCTTCACCTCTTTGATAGACGCTTCCCACGCCTCATCAACTTCCTTTCTTCTCCTGCTGTCCCCCTCCCCATTCCATGGCTACCTTGCCCCGCTCCCTCTCTGCCCCCTCTCAGTGTCACGCTCACCTGATCTCCACAGGGGCGTAGCACGTGGCTGCACTAATGATGTCTGTGTTGTTGTGGTGATGCGTGATTGGTGATGTTGCTGCGGCTTTTCCCCGGTTACCACCCTCCCGAGGCGTTGTCTTGTAGTTTTGTAAGGCATGCCCTCCATCCTCCAATCTGGCAGGGGCGCAAAAAAGTCTTCCAGGATCGAGTTACTTCACTGGTCCGAAGAGCGAATGCTGAGTCGTGGAGAGCTTGGACGAACAGGTAAGTCTCTATGCCAATGACTGCTTGGTATAAAGTCTTTGAGTCGTTATTTTGCCACAACTCCTTTAATCAGTGTCTTTCTCTCTTTTCAGGCGCGGCTTCGAATGGATTATGCATGGGGAGTCGGATGGACTTGGCAAGCCGAGCAGATGTATTACCGGTAAGTGGAGTGCAAGAATGAAGCGCTGTTATCTGAAGTGAAGTCTTTTCCTTCTGTGCGCAACTAACCTGTCACTATTCTTCTTTACAGAGGTGGTGCGGCGCCGGAATGAAGAATGGAGGAGCATTCCGAAGATGCTCCGGAAAGGATACTGGGCCCGAGAGGGCTCTTCAGCCTGAACAAAGTGAGTCGGCTGATGCGAGGGCCCGGGAGCGGCCGAAGAAGCCGAAGATGCTGCCGGTTGAAGGATGCTGCAGGTAAGGTATTTTTCCCTTCCAGATGCCGATGGTTAGTGTCCAGGACGGGCGTGGCTGTAGAAGTTCAGTAACAGAACAGCATTAAGCTGCAGGAGTGCAGAATAACGCGAAGCGTGTTCTGTATGCAGGGCGTGGCTTAAATAACCTCGCAAGTAGTCTCAGGTAAAGTAGTCCCTTTACCACTCCCTCTTCTGGAACAAAATAGTCCCTCAGCCACACCCTGAGGAAACAGAAAGGTCCAGTCCTGCCTAGACTGGGCAAGTAGTTCTACATGAATCATCCCATATCATGAGCCTGGCGCCAACAGTGCCAGGACTGAGTCTAAGAGTCTCTGGGGGCTTGAAAGGCCCTCATGGGAGTCGATGACTGGGGGGGGGGCCCATCAGATCCAAGGGGCTATCAGTGACACTCGGCTCCTTCTACACCTCCACAGGGTGTACCTCTGATCTGTACCCCTCCCCGGAAGTCCTTCAAGGATGGCAACCTTCTCCACATTGCCACTCTTAACTCTCGCTCTGCTGTCAAACATTCCTCTGATATCGGCCGCCTTCTTGAAGAACTTGACCTCAATGTCCTCGGTCTCACTGAGACATGGTTCACGGCCAGCTCTGTCACCAGCTTTGACACACTCCTACCTGACGGCTACAAGATCCTCTCTGCGCCCAGGCCCAACCGCTCTGACGGGGGTGTTGCCCTTATCTTCCCTGAGTGGATTCCTGCCTCTGTCACTCCTACGCAGACCTACTCCTCTTTTGAATGCCTCGTTTGCAGGCTCTCTCTCTCCCCTAGCCATTCCTTTACTTTGGCTACTATCTATCGGCCACGTGGTCAGATTTCTTCCTTCCTCTCTGAGTGGGCGGACCTCACCTTCTCACTCCTGGCCTCAACCACTCAACTCCTCCTTCTTGGAGACTTCAACATCCACCTGGAGGCCTCCTGTCCCCCCTCTGGACTCTTTTGCGACCTCTGCGAGTCTCTCTCACTCACCATTCTCCCCTCTGGCATGACTCATTCTGCAGGGCACACTCTTGATGTTCTGATCTCCTCAGACCTTCCCCTTTCTGTCCCTCTCTCCACTCCTCTCTCCTGGAGTGATCACTTTCTCCTATCCTCCCACCTCACCCTCGCTACCGCTCAGGCCCAGCCACCTCCTGCCACTGCCACCCACCTGAAGCGTGTGTCAGTTGAGGCTTTCACCACCACCTTCTCACCCCCTCCTCCCTCTTTGGCCGACTCTCATCCTGACACAAACCCTCTCCGCGCTCCACTCTTCTATATCTAATACTCTTGATATCCTTGCCCCTGTCATGAGAATCCACCTGAAGCCCAAAGCCAAGTGTAGCTCCTGGTATTACTCAGACCTCGTCACCCTAAAATGCAAGTGCAGGGTAGCCGAGAGGAAATGGCGTGCTTCATGTTCATCCTCTGACAAACTTGCCTGCCATCTGATCTAAAGGCAATACCGGTTCTCCGTCCTCACCAAGAACAGAGCTCATATCCAAGCCTGCATCTCTGCGGCATCTAACAACTCAGCTGAACTCTTTATAATCTGCAAGGAACTGGCCAATCCTGCCGCAGTCTCTACTTCTCCTGTCCCCTCTGCACGGAACTGGCTTCTCACTTTATTTCAAAAACTCAGGACATCCTATCCTCACTCTCCTCCTATCGCCTCCCTCCATTCCCTGCTCTTCCTCTGGCACTTCTGCAGCCACCCCCCTCCCTCCTTCTCTGCCTTTCCCCTTTTCTCTGCAGACAAGGTTTCTTGACAAGTCCAATCTATGAAAGTCTCATCCCTGCTCCTCCAAAACTATCAAGGACCACATCGACTCCCTGGCTTATGCCCTGGCTGACTTCTGCAATCACTCCTTCACCACTGGAGTCTTCCCATCCCCCCTGAAGCACTCCCTTGTGCACCCTCTTCTCAAGAAACCCTCTGCCGACCCCTCCTGCCCGGCTAACTATCGCCCAATCTCCATCACTCCCTTCCCGAGCAAGCTCCTGGAGAAACTGGCCATCTCCCAGCTTAAACTCCACACTGAATCTGTTGGTTGTCTTCTTGACCATCAGTCCGACTTCAGAGCTGCCAGAAGCACGGAAACTGCTCTCCTGAACATCTGTGAAGACCTGCTCTCCAACCTGACTCTAACACCCCAATGCGTCCTCATCTTGCTTGATCTCTCTTCTGCCTTTGACACTGTCAACCATGCCATCCTGCTCAACCGTCTCCGTGATGACCTGGGTATCACTGGTCAGGCTCTGGCGTGGCTAACTTCTTTCCTCTCTGACCGACCCTCCCAGGTCCAACTTGGGTCCTTCCTCTCCGATATCTTTTTCACTACCTGTGGTGTCCCCCAGGGATCTAACCTCTCTCCCTGGCTGTTCAACCAATACCTGGCACTCCTTACCCACTGCATTGCTGCTCTCTGCCCCAATTCTCAGTGGTATGCGGATGATACCCAGCTCATTTTCAGGCTACCCTCGGCTTCCTCCTCTCCTGCCCTCATCCTTGACTGTCTGTCTACAATCCAGGAGTGGTGTGCCGCCAATGACATCTGCCTTAATGCCTGTAAGACTGAGATACTACTCATCGGCACACCCGTTCCCTCCTTCCCTGCAGCTCTCTGGCAGGCCTCTCTTGGCCCTCTTCCTGCTCCTACCTGCAAGGCTAAAAACATGGGTGTCATCTTCGACTCCACACTCTCCTTCTCCCCTCACATCTCTGACATCTCTAAGAAGTCACACTACCTGCTGCACCTCCTCAGAGGTATTCTTCCTTTCCTCTCCTTTCGCAGAAGCTCACTGTCTCCAGAGCCCTGGTTCTCTCTAGGCTGGACTATAGTAACAGCCTCTTTCTAAATCTTCCTACCTCTACTCTCCACCCTCTGCAACTTATCCAGAACAGGACAGCGAGACTTGTCCTTGGCCTCAAGCCCAGGGATCGTATCTCTCCAGGACTGAAATCTATGCACTGGCGAGGATTAAGTACAAAACCCTCTGCATTGTCCACAAGGCCTTCTGGGGCCTGGGCCGCATTACCTTCAACTCTCCCCTCCTAAATATCTTCCTTCTCGAGCTCTTCGCTCATCCGCCTCCAACTCCCTCAGAGTCAGTCGCTTCTCCAAGCAACGAGTTGGTGGTAGATCTCTCTCTTCGGCAGGGGCCTCCCTCTGGAACACCCTTCCTGCCTCCCTGAAACTTGAGGTGAACCATCTCCGGTTCTGGAAGCACCTCAAAACCTTTCTCTTTGCTTCTGCTTTCTCTTCCCCACTCCCCTGCTGAATTCCTGGCTGAACCTGCACTGGATACCTGGCCACCCTTTCTGATCTCGGGCCCAGGCCTCGCCAGTTGCACACCTGCACTGCGTCCCTGGCAACCCCTGCGCCTGTGGACTGTTTTCTGTATTTTTACAGTCCCCGTACCAGCACCTATGTCTGCACTTAACTTGCACTTGCTACCAGCTGGCAGCTTTTTATTTATTTTTATCTTAATATTCTACTATCCCATGTACTGCACTTCCCCTCTCCCTTCCCGCACGCACTTTTCCCTTTCCCCCTCTCTTGCGCGATCTGAATGACACCTGGTCTAGTAGGATCGTTTTCTGTCTTCCCTTTGTTCCCCCTCTCTTGCCTCGTCGCGCCTTGAAACATTTGTGTATAGGTGCATCATAAATGCCATATCATATCATATCATATCATATCATATCATATCATATATAAAAACTATTTTAATAAGACATCCTCTCCAAAGCTGAAATGCCTATCAACGTGATGCCCCTTAATGTCATTCGAAATGGAGACAAATAATGGTGTTGGAGTGATTCAAACAGCAGCCAATGTGATTGTAAAATTGGGGGAGTTGATAGTCATGTACCAACACAAATCTAAGGAAAACGTGTATTAGACTGCACCTTTTAATATTAGGAATCAAACTGAGAAAGGACACTAAGTAAAATTTTTAATGTGTATGATATTCAGATGAATTATGATCTGGCACAATTCATTAATGTAGCAATGTGATTGAGAGTTGATAAGTGATTTTACAAAATGTTATTAAGAGATGATATTTTCACATACATGTTGTTCAGGTTTTAATTGGATGTACTGTAATTTTCTATTTTATGTTTATTGAGTTGTACTGCAACATTAATGGTGGAAGCTGAATACATTGTGTTGTTTTTGTTGATGTTGTGAAGTACGTGCACCTATGACCGAAATCAGCCTTGATATTTTATCTGAATTTGATGCAGAATATGTTGTACAATAATGGCTTCTTGGTGATCCATTAAATGTATCAGATTGCTGACTGAGAAATTATTTGAGAAGCATGATTGCATGTACCAGATGAAAGCTAGAGAAGCATATGGTAGGGTTATAAAAGGATTTTTGGATGGAAAAAGGATTCAGAGGGGGAAGATAACTTACCCGATTAGTCTTTTATAACTGCCTTTATTTCGGTGATCTGGTAGGTCCAGGGTTAATAGAGGTGGTCAGAATTTTACACTTACATGCTGGGAATGCTGTGGTCTCACCATGACTCATAACCTAGGCATCTCATGGTCTGGGGAAAATTCACAGAATGGAAGAAGTTGTATTTTTAATGATTGGTCCAACATGAAATGATATGATATGTCATTTATAAAGCGCCTGTACACAATTGTTTCTAGTGTTCATAACATCCTTCTGTTATCAGCTCTCATGGTTCCACTTACCACTTCCATGCATTACCATGACTCATTGGACAATACCAAAATGATTTATTGCAAATGTTATCTTCTGCCCTCTACTCAGCATTGAAACTCGATGTAACTACACTGGTATGCAAGAAGCTGTTCTGCCGGTATCTTCAGAGACATCCCAAGATCGAGCAGCTAAATTATCCCTTCACCCTCGTCTAGTAGATCTAGTGCATCAAATGGCCAATTGACTTTCTTTTGATGCTTCTAGGAACTTAGATTTTTAATGGATGATCTACAAAATGCCACTGGATTGCAAGAATCAAAATTTAAAGAAACAGAATTATTGCACAGTGTCATCATTAACAAGTGTCTCTGTCTCCAACGGCTGAAAACAGCACATATCACTTTTTTGAAAATTACTTATTTTTATGAAATTCATGGACTTCAAGGCTGATTCTGATATTTTTGATACATTCTAAGCTTATGCTATCCTTGCAAAAGTGCATATTTATGCCCAATTAATAATAAAGATGCAGGCTTCAAATCATACTAATGAGCTACAGTAAAACGTGGACCTTCTTAGAAGATAACCAGTGTTGGGGTTCAAGGCTTACTGACACTTGAATAGATGCACCCCTATGTTCAACAAAGAAGCAGTGATTTTGAGGATTTGACCCAGGAGTAGACCATTTTATTGTGGAAAATCCACCTGCATAGTAAGAAACAGGAGAATGAGGAATCAACATTTCTCGTTAGAGAAGACTCATGGATCGCTTCATGTTTCACCGACTATTGTGATGTTTATGAATGTATTTCTTTGGTTGACCCTCATGTACGTGAAGGGCATTCGTGTTGTTTTTAGCCACTCTCAGCATAAACTGTTATTCCTGTAGTGCATATTGATCAAACATTTATAAAGATGATGCAGGTTTTACATCAGAATGATCAAGTGTACACTTTTTTATTGACACAGCTATTTAAAATAAATAAAAGCATTTAGAAGAATTGTGCCACAGCCCCATCATTGTTTTGCATAGTTACAAATGATGCAGCAGGACTATGTAAGGTTAAGACTTTTGTACCCATGAAAGGGAAACCAACATCCCACCCAAGATTGTATGGCAAAGGTCATTTCTTCTGCCAATAAAGGCACTCAAAAAAGCCCCAAAAATGCAATGCACAGGATACAAGAACAATCAAAAATGTATTGCAAACTGCTTAATCAGAGAAATATCCACAGACATTCAACTTATTATAGTGGGAACACATGCTTCTATTAAGTTTTAAAGAAAGCAAATAAGCAACAATTTTGATCACTGCATCTTCTTGATTGGCTTGTGTAAATAATGATATAAATGCTTCTACTCCTTATACATTTTCATTGGCCTATTATAAGCATGTGGTACAATATCAGACGTTAGCTCATATCTAATGGAGTCATTTTGTTTCACACAAGTTAGGATTAGTTGAAAAACATTAGACACACAGAGCTAATTAGATTGCAATTTCCATTGGTTGCCTCAGTAGGCGTATGAGTGGAGCGGTATGAATACCGTTTTTAAGAACCAATTATCTGCATGTGATGTAATACCTGTGACACATGAAACATAACTTTTCAGTTCCATTCAGGCTCCCCTTCAGGTTGGCATCAAAACACTATTCTTGACATTAAGCTCTATGTTACATTTTGAAACTCTGCTCTGTAGAAACTTTACTTGTACACCGTTTTCCGATTCCCATGAGTCATATTTTTCCTGTCTCTGACTGTATATGCAGGTGTTAGCTGCCAGTAAACATGGCTCATTCATACACATACAAATGTGCTAGTACAGTGCACATGATCACAAAATTAATGGTTAATGCTAATGGTATAAATAATGTTAATTTTGTATGGTGTGACATCACATGTTGTCTTTTACTAATACGGCATTCATGCAGAGGTATCTGTGCTTCCCACTATCTCTTGAAAGCCTTTACTGTAAATAATGGTTTCTGCGTGACAGTTTGTTAGAAAAAGAGCTCTTCCATATGCTTATTTAGTCCACAGATGGTGGTGTGGTACTGTGCCTATTCTATCCCTATGAAGATGTCTGGCCATTTCCTTTTTCTGCCAGAAAGCGGCTTTACAAGTTTCTAGCCCGAGAACACAATTTGTTATAGTTCCTTAACATTTTTGGCTGTGTGACTTGATAAGCTTACGTCATCGTAGCTAATCAGTGCAACATGTCCTGTCCTTGCTTCCGGGGTGACTATCTTTTTTAAAGTTGCATTTATCATTCATTGCTAGGAGCTAAACTCCTGTGTGAAAGGGCTGTGTTAATTCTCATTGTTGGGCTGCCAATTCCTGTTCAACATTAGGCTTATCTGTGCAATGTTGCAAGCTCTGGAATGATTTGTCTAGTATCTTGCTCTGAGAGAAGGATCATGTGCTTGAAGAGAAACTGACTCAACTCTGGCCTGTGTGTGTGTTGCATTTAGCTAAAGTGAAATAATGAATGCTCTTCCTATAGACTTTTCTAACTAAAATGATTTGATGTTAATTGAGCTAGAAAACACATAATTATATTGTATAGGCAATATATAATGTATAAAATATGTGCATGGGTTTCTATAAAAGCCTAGGAAAAAGATTGGCAGAAAAAAAACAGCGAGGTTCAGCGCAAGGACTAAGCAAATTGATTTTGGCCAACTGGGCACACACAAAATCAATGCTTTCATCAACTGTAACACAACATTTTGTGTATATTGCATTTTATGTGTATGTGGACAGCGCTATATTGGCAGCACCATTCGCCCTTTGAAAATCAGAATAAGGGAGCATCTGTCATCCATCTCTAAGGTTGATTCACAATACCCTTTGTCTGTACATTGGCAAAAAGTTCACCAAATGGATGACAAAGCACTTATCCAATTTGCTGGGATGGCTAAAGTTACCTTACCTCAACGTGGCGGCAACCTTGTTCTAAAAATAAGGCAATTGGAAGCCCGTTTTATCTGCCACTACCGTACTGTCACACAAGGTCTCAATACGGACCATGAACTATCTGTGTTTCTGTAATCATGCATACCATGTGCCCCTAATAACAGGTTCCTGCTACATTTATCATTTTAAATATACATTTCCAATTAAATTCAATGTTGGCCATCCATTTAGCTCATTTAGCTATATTCTTAACTAGGAATTGAACGTATGCAGATTGGAAACCGATCAGACATGGTCAATTAGCCTTCAGATCATGTATCATATGCCCGTGTCAGTGGACATACCACTACCACAGCCTGGTCATTGATTTACTTGATTTTATTTCAGAGTAATTTCCAGCCTTTGGCGGGATAACCCCTGTCCGACCAGACTCATCCAACCATTTGATGTTTTTTCTCTCGTTTCTTTCTCAATTCTAGCTAGTTGTTATCAAGGTCGCCACCTTTTTCATTAATACATTTCGTAGTTATGCATTGGCTTTCAAAATTTTTTCAATTAGTTCTCCAACTACAATATTATTTTTGCATATACTTACTCACCTAAGATGGCGGACATCGCCGCACGTACGGCCGTACACGGCTCTGCGTCCACGCAACCGCACTGTATAATACACAGTGGGAGCCGCGGTACGCATTGGCTCCTGATCCACATACACAGCGGAGATGCTGGTAAGTGAATCACTTTTGCGTAGACCCCTAGAGTGGTCGCGGGTCTACGCGAGTTCACCTGCCCATCTAGACGGGTTCCAATTAGCTAATTGGTGTGTCTTCTCTTTTTTTTTTCCCTTGCTGCTCGCGATGTCTGGCCGCCCGCAGATTTTTTCATTTAACTGCGTCTCTCAGCATCCCTCGGTGAAACGTCCCAATTAATCTTTATCTTGCAACTGCTCTATACAGGTATGAGACCTTGAATCTTTATAGCCTGTAACAGAATTAGTTTCCAATTGGGCACAAAAAAGCCTTTCTTAAAAGTTTACCTATCGTAATGCACCCTAATTTTTAAATTGCAGTGGAGCCCACGTTATTAATTACGAGGATCGCATACTAATCATTGGGTAAGTGTGTTCAGATTTCCACTCACGCTACACCTTAACTCAAATAACGTACTCCCTCTAACAGATGTTTAGTTTCGTTCCCTAAAAGGTGTTTTTCTACATTGCATTTTTCCTCTTTAGTGATTGTAAAAGGTAGTCCAGACTTCAGGTAATCTACAACGTTATTGACTCATTCTGACTAACTGCATGACCAACATTGTCCCCAATGTTAATTGAGTCATTTTCTATTTTTTTTCCCCTTTTTCTCTCGACTTCTGGCAATGCCCGTATCTGATAAATCCACACCATATGGGTCATATATCCTTTTTCGTTTAATTTTGATTATTACCAAGCAACTGATCTTTAACATTGTTTGCGTGCGCAGTGTGTTTTGCATTCAAACCCTTCTTTCTATAAAAGCCTGCTTGCTATTTCATACTCAGAGTGAGGGAGAGAAAAAATGTCTAAATGTGGAACTCTCATGCAATATGTTTAGCTAATGTAAACTGGCAGCATTCCTATATTTCATAACTCTAAACAACCTTTTCTATATTTCTTAAGCTTGTGAAAACTGCTACTATGCTGGGTTAAAACACATGTATGCTTGCCTATAAAAGATTTGTTTTAGCTAAATGAATACGTAGCTGTCATTTTCTGTTGGGCCTATGTGTAACGCCTGCCACTAAAGAGCTTGTTTATTTTTGTTTCTCTTTTCTTCTGTGTCTATTTTGGAGGGGTTTCTGCAGGTTGTATTTTCGTGTAGGTTTGATATGCTGAATACGCGTCTGACCATATTGACATATTCCCCTAAAAGATGATCCTGTGGTAAAAGCACATACTTAAAGATCTTATTAAAAAAACAGGACTACTGTAAACCTAATTACCTAAATAGTAATTTGTCGAAACTAAACTAAGGGAGGGGCACCTTTTCAGAAACTTTTTTATTTATGTTAAAGAGAAAGAGAAATCAAATGATTATTTAAGGATATGTGTTTAGTGACTAAAACTTGCTGAATCAAGTGTAATGTAAGATTTTCAGAACAATGATACATCTTCCTGGCCTGTGTCAACCCCAGAACCTTTTGCTTTACTGCTGGATTATTTGTCCTTATAACTCAGTGAATGGCAACCTTTTTCCACACTCACAGGATCTTTTACTAATTTTATGGGTGTCATTTTTAAGACTCTTCATAGTGTCTTTTTAATGTTATCTTCTTTAACAACTTTTGGCACATACTGCCTATTGTTGCTGGGTTACCCTTGGGGCTCCCTTTTAACTTTTTCTGGCTAACGGTGTGAGAAATACAGTCCCCAGGGGTAAAACACATCTTTGTGTCCCTTTTAAATTGTATTTGGTGAGACCAGCATCCCCCCTTGTGTGGTATGCTGGGGGGGATACTGGGCATCCTCTTTCTCATTCTAAATGTAATGTTTATGTTACAAGGATAAACATATCTTAATGGCTGGTGGTAGTGAACCTTGTTATGAATTCGGTGCACCTTTACCACAGGCTGTTTTCACAGCCCTGGTAAAAGCACCCGTGGGTGCTAATTTTACCAAAATGGCACCTGTCCTCTTTTCACACCATTCTAGTGCTTCTTTTCCTTTCTTGGTGTTAACTTTGTCTTTGGCAGGAATCCTGTGGATTCCCCGCCCAGGATCCAAAAAGTCTGTAGCGGTAGGAAGCAAGGGAGTAGTCCAAAACTTCTCATCCCTTTGACTTCCATCCTGACTGCGAGAATCCATTTCAAACTGGGAGGCTGGCTGTCCTGACAGGACTGCCAACCCCCCAAGATTGATTGTTGCATTGCTGTTTGATTGGCTGGGTTCCAGCATAAATGTCTGATCCTGGAAGCTGACGAGATTTTCAACCATTGGAACGAAAACCTAAGAGGATGATGAAGAAAATATGTCTGAGATAATTTCCAGCGACCATAGAGCCTGTTGTGTAACCGGTGCCTGCTGTTATCCTTCCTTCCAATCGATCTGGTGACTCTGGAAATGATGACCCTGACTAAGAACCCAGTGAAACCTACTAGAATCAAAAGGACATGCATTTTGAGCCATCCCATGTTGTGCTGCAACCTTTGCCGGGGCTGCAATAACCCAATACCCTTGGACCTTAAGGCATTGTGCGATATGCAGTCTTCCGAATTTCTGAATCTTGCTAGAACTTTGTGGGCTTCCTGTTGAACCTCAAGAGATGTGAATCAAGTATGAAAGGACCCCTCACCATAGTGCTGGAGCTTGCAAATGATGAGAATCTGACTGGCAATATTCAGTCTTCTTCGGGCTCCCTGAAAAGGGAGCAAAAAAAACTCTTGCCTGGAACCTTCTGCATTGATGCCTGTCAAAAAAGCCCATCCAGGGTCCTCTCTTCTGTCTTCATGATAAATAATTCAGCACCTGTGTTTTTGGCTGCAGATCCAGAAGTCCTCTTGCTGCAAACTCTTCTTCTGTGCTGAGGTACTGTGTTGGCTTTGGTATTACTTACCTTAAGTCTCCTGTGATTCCTGTGTAGCTTTGGGGTGTTCCCTGTGATTAGGAGTCCTCTCTGCCAGTGCACCCAGGCCCCTGCTGGTATCCTCCTAGGGAGTCTTCTCTGAAGTCCCTGGACCCTCAACTAACCTTGAAAGAAGAATACTTACTTGTTTGAACCGTCTTCCTCAGGAACTCTGACTTTGACTGTAACTGAGCCGTATCTCACCCTACCTACAATTGGCTCCTAGACCACTAGGGTCCCTCTTCTGCCTCTGATAGAACTCATGTAATAGAATTGGGAAGGGCTGGATACTTTAAGGGGTCGGCCTTGAAAAGCAAAACAAGTGTTGAAAAGTGTACTTACTTATAAAATAGTTAGTTGGTAAATGCCCTCTGAGGGTGAACAGTTACAAAAGTTCTTAGTTCTTACTTACCTTGAAAGTGTTCTGTTACTTCTAAAAGTATATGTAAGGTTATTTTGCTTACCTTGTAGATTTTCTGCTATTCTGAAAAGTATAAGGTCTTACTTTCCTTAGAAACGGTCTCGCCATTCTAAAAGAAAGTAGATAGTAGGTTAATTTACTAACCTGTGAATTGGGTCCCTGTCTTCCCAAAGGTAATGCTGTTGGTGCCATTCTACTATTCCTTTTAGGATATGCATGTATGAGTGTCCCCAATTGGGCCTTGATTCCCCTGACCTGCTGTTAGCCTGTCCAGAATAAGTCTGCCTGAGATTATACTTACTTTTTAAGTTGCTGATAGCCACTTTAAAAAGTATATAGGTTTTACTTAACTTATGTTAGCTGTGTGCCATCGTAAAACAAGTTAAAGAGTTATTGCTTACCTTTATCTGTGTTCAACTGATCTGAAAAGCAAACTGTATTAGTATATTACAACATTAAGTTTTACCTGCCTAGAATAGCTGTGTGCCATTCTTGAAAAGTGTTCTTAGGTATAGCTAACCTTGCTGTGCCTTGATCCATCCAAAAATAGTACTATTCCTGAAATATGTGTTGCACTATTCAGTAAAGTATATTGTTCAGTTGGTTTACTAAATTATTACTTGCTGAGCGTCACAGTACAACTGCTAGGGTCTACTACCCTTGTATTACTGAAAGTAATCTAAAAGTAATTATTGGGTTGACTTCCCTAGGACTGCTGTTATGTATTCTAAATAAGGTCTTATGCTTTGGTCGGTGTACCTTTGTTAGGAAGGGGTGACCCCGTCCCACCCCCTAATCACTTTAGAGTAAGGCGAGCCGCATTCAAAGCACTATGATGGGCTAGTGCTGGGGGGGAATGGTGGTAGGAACACACCCCAATATAATCAAACAACATAGTGTAGCCCAAGACACGTGCAAGTCTACCATTTTGCGTAGATGTTAGTAATCATAATTAGGAGACAAGGCCTGCACGGTGAATGCAGCATTTCATGGGCTAGGCCCTAATTGCGAGATGAGAGAAACATCCAGCCATGCCCGAGCTCCCATGGAGACAACCCATACCCCCAACCGTCATAAAGATCATTCATTGTTCTAACAGTGTTGCAAAGATGTTTTTCTACCCAAAAGGAATGTGCCCTACAAGGCCGCGATCATAGACCGGTGCCTGGTGTGCATGTTATCTCACACTGGCCAAAGCATGACCCGGCCCACCCCCAGGCAAACACAAGTTATAGCCCATATAACTGACCAAGCCCCAAGATCCCTGAATTCTATGGTACCTGGTGATCTTCGACCACCAACCCTAAAGTACATCTTTGAGCTACAGTCATATGATTGGTATTGCGAGGTGCTGGGAGGGATAAATTATAGTTCAAAATGAGGTTGGAGACCTTGGAGCCGGATTGCACAAAAGGGAGTGAGTGTAATGTGTGTGTGGAGGTCAGAGTGCCCCAGAACCTCCTTTGTGCCAGTCTTAAAGCCTGCCAGGTACATAGTGTAATGATGAAATAGCATTGTGTTAGGAGTGTGGTTAATTTGTTCTTTGACCTTCGTTGGTGAGAAGAAGATTATCTCTGCAGCACCCACTGACGGAAGACGGACGGACTGGGCTGGAACTAGTGACCTGGCATCCCTTATGGGACAGGCAGATCCTGTATAGGTGCACACCAATCAGTGGTGCATGTTTTCACTGTATGGTATTGCATCACAATGACAATGTTTTCCTCTTAAACCTCTGATTGTGCCCGTTTTCAGCAGAATGTTCTTGGCAGCAGAATTCTTTGCTGATGCTCTCAATTTGTGTGAGATTAAAACGTATTGTCCTTACAAGATCGACTTGGGCCTTTTTTCCAAGCAGGTTGTATTTTTCTCTGGTGTGAGTGTTTCAGACATGCCTTCAATTGGAGACCCCAATGTGATCCCAGCACCCCTGTATTTTAACTGAGGCTTCAGGCCACTTCTCCAGAAGGACCCACACCCACCTATACCGACCTGTCCCGAAAACACATGTGTTCCGAGTGGTTTAGAAGGAGCTGAGTCCTCTCAGCTCTTTGAAGTGGGGCATGGCTCAGAGGAGAGTGCAGGCCGGTGTTGCAACCCCTTGATGGAGAAGTTTGGGTGAGCACGCACATGTGAGTAGACTCTTGAAAGCTATAACAAGTAGGGGACTGATGCATGGGGAAGTGTGAGAGGTGTGAACACGTGGAGAGCGAGGTTGTTGATGTGACGTGGGTGTGGTTTGTGTTTTTTCTTATTGGTGTTTGTATTGTAAAGAGATTACTTTGGCAAGGCATTATAAGGTAAGGCAAAGGTATGGCAAAGTAAGGCAGGGAACCCCTTGAAGGAGGAGGAGGAGAGAAGATGGTCCCACGATAAAATATATTATTTAAAGGAGGAATACAGAAATAAAAGTAGTGGTCTTGCATAAGTAGTAGACCTGGAAAAAGTACTGGTTGTTATTTTAGTTTTATTTTTTTAGTTTATTGTATTTGTGTCTTATTATATGAAGAACAGCCCATAGGAGGGGCATTAATTTGTGTTGGTCGCAGCATGGTGTGGCATTGGATGGTTGTGCGAAGTAGTGTATGTACGTGGGGAGGAGACAGAAAAGTGTGGGGGTTAATTATCTTTTTTTGTTGTTTTTGTCACAAGGAGTGGGAGGATTTGTGGGGTGTTAGCAGGGCATTGTCGGGTCAGTAAGACACAGACATCACCAGCATGGGGGGAGAAAAACCAATAGAGTATATGTACAAGGCCCTGCCATTGTATCATGACACAGCAGACACATTTCATAAGAAGTGGATCACAGAGACGGTGGGAGGGGGATGTCCTGGCGTAGCCAGAGCAGGGCTCCTACAATAAGAGCATCTTTGAACATATGTCCACATTCTTAGTAGCTAAGTATAAGGAGAAACAGCTACAGAAGAGAAAATAAATTTGGACACACAGGACCTAGGTGACAGAGCGGGGGGCAGATACAGAAAGATGGAAAGTGCAGGAGGGAAGAAGGAGAGGGTAGGGTGCCAGTGGAGTGCAGGGGATTATACCCCTTGACAGTGTGTTCCCACAGAAGGGTACACAAATCCAACCTATGTTCCCACTGTGATAGAGACCTCTTCAGCATCAGTAACACCAGAGGCTACCGCTCCCCCACCCCATATGCACACCCGCCTGAAATAACGGCACACATGGGTGGCAGGCAAAGAGAGTTTGAAGAAATGTTGGCAGATTTGTGAGCAGAGCTGAACAGGATACAGGTAGCCCCGAGCGAAGTGAGGGATGTAAGGGTGTCGGAACAAATGATCAGAAGAATGGAAATCAGAGGACTTCTTGATCAGGATTGATAATGACAGAATAAAAAATTTATGTTTTGAGAATTAGGGAAGAAAGCGTGAGTGGATACTCTTGGGACAGGAGAATAAGTGTCGGGGGATCAATGAGAGGGAGGATGACAATGGCACGTTTTATGAGGGACAGGGTGAATAAGAAGAAAGGGGCAAAGAGGCGGCTGGGAATACCCCCCAAGAAGAAGGCTTGTGGAGGGGACAGGTTGAGGAATAGCATCAGCCGGATTGTGTTAGCAATGAAAAGGGGAATTATGAAGAAGGGTGTGGGGAATGGGTGAATATGCAGATGCCCCTCATACATAAGGGGGCAGGGAGGACATAGTATGTGCCCTGGCCCTAGATGGATAAAACAACTTGATTAAGGCTCTCCCACAGCTCACAGCAGAGGCGAGTAAGTGGATATATGAGTTTGAAAAGCAAAAAGTAGGGGTTGCCATGGCAGGGGGTGATTTCAAGAGCTTGATAGTTGCTATAATTGGGATCAGGTCGGGGATGTATGGATGAAAGCTGGGTACCCGGGAATAATCCCGGGGAATGATGCACATGATGGGGCCTCATTCAATGGAATCAGAGCACAGGTGTGGGATGCGCTAGAAAGGGATTTCCCAGATACCCCCGATTTACAATCCCTGATGCAGTGTACAATGTGCCATGATGAGGACCCAGCAAAATTCATTCTTAAATTACAAGAGATGTGGAGAGCTGAAACAGGAGGGCCGTGGTAGCATTTAATATAATGTTTCTATTTTACTTTGAAGAAGGGCTTGCCCAAGGAAGTGCAGAAGATGTTAGATAATATTGTGGGTATCAAAGCAAAGGGGTGGCCAGAGGATAATAGTACACCATTGCAAAAGAATGAAGGAGCGGGCCAGGGAAACAGCCCACAAGTATCAAAAAGAGGAAGCTAAACTGGTAGAAAAGAAATTGGTAAAAGTTGTTGGCCAGGCACCTGTGTCAATGCCAGCACAGGTGGAGGGGACATAGAGTACCCAACAGGTTGTGAGCGCCACCATTGCTGTGCTCTGGGCTGAAGGACAGTGGAGCAGAGGAAACAGTATCCCAGCCTACAGTGACATCAAAGAGGACCTCAGCGAGGAAGATGGGGCTTTCGAGGAACAAAAGGGGTTGTTTTGGACCCAGGGGGGGTGGGTTTGGACGATCACAATGTTGGAATTGTTTGAGGTTGGGCATTTTGCAAGGGAATGCAGGAGCAGGTCTGCAGTGGGGTATAATTATGGATCACAGCAGCAGGGCCAAGTGCCCCAAGGACCAGGGTATCCGCAACAGGTCAAGGGTATCAGGATCAAGCGTATCTACAGGGGCAACATCAAACATATAACCAGAAGCCTCAAGCATCTGACATAGTGCGGCACCTGCCACAGCAACATCAGGGCGATGCTGCTCTGGTCAATATGGTACTGAGAAGGACCACCGCCCCCTTTGGAGGAGCACCAGTGGTGGGGTTTACCCTCTTCTCTTTCCCCGGAACAAACACATATCCCGATTAGGACAGCCCACAGAGAGTACTCGCATATCCGGTCTTGTCAACGAACATCCACCCTGAAGAGGAACCCTTGGTAGGGGCGGAGATAGGAAACATGCAGTTCATATCTATGGTGACTCAGGTGCAATGAAATCATGCATAATGGAGGGGAATGTCCCATTATCAGGAAAATATTTTGAAATCAAGTATTTCTGGGGCTATTTCCACAGTTCCATACATTGAGGAGTTGACATAAAGGTGGGAGGGAAGGTGGTGCGGGCTCCCTACTATATTATGAAAATTCCCCTGTTAATTTGCTGGGCATGCACCTGCACAGCAAATTGAACATGACAATATCATTCACAGATTGCGGTATAGTTTGCTCCACACCTGGGATGTGTGCAATAAGGGCAGTGCTGATAATACACACAATAACACGGGAGGTGGTGGTTCGCACAACTCCTAAGGACCTGGACATGTTCATTTACGGAATTACTGTGCTCACGGTAGCAGTGCCTCTGATTTCTAAGCAGTGTTGGCGCGTGCCTACAGATTACATCATTCATCCAGTTGTGTCACCTGAGTTGATGGCGGGAGCAATATAGTTGCTGGATTTACATGGATTGTTGGTCTCTGACAAGAGGGTTGTCGTGCTAGGAATAGTCAAGGACGGGTGTGAGTGACACACCATGCTCTGGATAGATCCAACAGTACAGTTAAAGGAAGTGATGGATTGCAAGCTGATTGAGAACAATGACAAAAATGGGGAGATATATTAGAGATTTGTATCCCCTGCAACATAATGGTACTGTACCGAATGGTGCAGTGGCCCCTGATGGCAGTACTATCTCCACCTCTATTTCTTGATGAAGACTCATAACATGTGTCTCTGCATTTGTGGACTACAAATCCACACAAGGTGGGACTACTGAAAGACATGACCCCTTTGTATATAAAACTGAAGCTAGGTGCGGTGCTAGCCAGGGTAAAACAATATTCGTTATCAAAGGAGGCGGAGGAGGCTATCAGAAACACAATACAGGTCCTATTAGACATGGGGATCATCGTGCCATCCACGTCTCCATGTAACACAGCGATATACCCTGTCAAGAAATCAACAGGGCAATTGGAGAATGATTCAGGCCTTATGCCCCCTCAATGATGTGGTACACAAAGAATTTCTGGTCGCTGCTAATCCTGCAACAATTGTATGCAGCATCCCCAAAGAAGACACTTACTTCACTGTAGTGGACTCGAAGAATGCATTCTTCTTGCTTCAACTCCAGCCTGAGTTAAGGTACCTCACGCCTTTTACCCAGGGCCAAATGCATTTTGAACACACTAGATTACCTCAGGGGTACTGCAAGATCCTGAACATCTTTAACAGAATACTGCATGCTGATTTATGGAACATCTAGGTACCCAGCATGATTATCCAGTATCTGGATAATCTGCTACTGTGTAGTGACATTGAGCATCACTGCCAAAGGGATTTCATTATACTCGTACAATTGCTGGCCCATAAGGGGTACAAGGTCGACAAGGCTCAGTAGCAATACTGCCAAAAGGAGGTTGTCTTTCTGGGCTAGTTCATATCAGCAAATGGTAAAAGAATACTACCAGATAGGGCACTTTCAGTATGCGCCATCCCTCGACCTGCCTCAGATAAGGAAATGCAGAGGTTTTTTGACCTGTGCAACTACTGTAGGGTATGGATCTTAGATTACGCGGCATACACAAGACCACTTCTGCAGGCCCCTAAGGAAGCACAAAAAACTAAGCATCATAAGCTACAGTAGACCGCAGATATAATCAAACAGTTCTAAGATCTAAAGGAGGTTTTTAGTTCAGCACCTGTATTGGCCACCCTAGACTACCCACAGGAATTTTACTTGTTCTCACATTCAGTTGGCAGCTCATGACCGCAGTGTTGACACAGAAGACCATTAGGGCCATAAGTCATTGGCCTATTACAGCAGCACACTGGATTCAGTGATGCAAGGACAGCTCGTGTTGCAAACAAGCACTAGCAGATGCTGCATTTGCAATAGAAAAATGTTCTACTATTTTAATGGGGTGTTCAGTTACATTGTATGTGGAGCTCTCCATTTGCCATTCTGTAGAGGTCAGAATCCACCCTGACTACACAGAGATCTTCTGTGTACCAGATTAAAAGTCCACATTTATGTTGTTAGATGCAAAACAGTGAATCCTGCCACCTTCCTAACAAATATGCCCACTGCCAAAGTTGTAACAGTGTATGACTGTGCCACATACGAGGGGGAGGAGGATGACATCCCCAAAGCAAAAGATTATACATTGACGTAGGGTGAGGTACTGCTCATTGATGTGTTATCCACAATTGACCAAGAGAATGGACAGAGACATACAGGGGCAGTGGTGGTATGACTTGAAAAAGGGGAGTGCGAGATAGTGGTTATGAAAAGATTACCGATGCATTATTCTGCACAGGTAGCAGAACTTGTAGTGATCATCGAAGCATTGAGAGCGTCCTAAGGGTGCCATGTCACAATATATTCAGACTCAGCGTACGTCACAGCAACTTTGCACGCCGCACTCTCCCGCTGGAAGGTGAGGGAGTTTCTGAGGTAGATTGGTCTCCAGTGCAGCATGCAGCACTGCTAGAAACACTGATAGAAGCATTATCCCAAACATCTGTTATGGCGCTCGGCAATTGCACCACCCACACTAACGAGCCAGACAAAATATCAATGGGAAACAAAGTTGCCAATGCGGCAGCCAAAATGGCGGTGTATCTGCCAAATAAACTATCTGCTGAGTACACCAGAAAGCAAACCTCAGTACCTTACACAGCTTGTCCAATCTCCCAGATAATTGAATTACAGGGAAGGGCACCAGCAAGGGAGAGAGAATTGTGATTATGAAGGGTATGCAAGGGTATGCAAACAATCCCCAACAGGTCTATTGTGGAGACACAAGAGCTGTGAGAGGACAGTAATGCCCCAGGAGCTGCTAGCAGTAGCATTTGAACAGTTACACTACCCATCCCACAGTGCGAAGCAACACATCACAGCAGATATATAGGAAGACTGGTTCATACGAAATATTCAGGATAACAGCACAGAAATGGTTGTACATTGCACCACATGCCAAGGTTTCATTACAGGCACGTCACTACAGTTGTTACGGGGCAAACTGCCCCAACCTACTGGGCAGTTCCATGAATTACACATAGATAATGCCAACCTGGGTGAGCATTGCAATGACTTGAAGTACCTCATAATAATGGTTTACCCTTTCTCAAGGTGGGTGGAAGGAGGGCCTTGCACACATCCGGATGCCAAATATGCTACAAGATTCTTAATATGCAAGGTTTTCCCTTGATGGGGTGTGTGCAAAGTTTTAAGGTCAAACAATGGCACACACTTTTTCAATGCACTGATTCAGCATGTCACGGCACTACTTGGCATTAGGCACCGGATATGTTCAATTAAACACCCCCAGGCCAATGGCATTATGGAGAGGATCAACAGGCTCCTTAAAAGCAAATTGTCAAAACGGTGTACCACGTTGAAAAGAAATTTGTCTGCCCCTTTTCAGACTACACACACAGCCCAGCAAAGTCCTCACCTCACAAGGTGGTCATTAGTCAGCGTATGCACACACCCATATCTCCTGTAAGAAGTGCTTCAGAGGCACCTAGGGCAGCAGGGATGTTCAAAGATTATTTCATCACACTAACAAAGGCAATTAAATGTGTTTCCCAAAAGAGTGTACCTCCCAGAATTGAGACAGCAGACACACTGGACATAGCAACCACGACGGCGAAAGATCCTGAGAGCATGACCACACAACGGCTGCTGCCTGGTGGCTGTCCTAATCAGGATATGTGTTTGCATAGGTGCAACAACCCTTGGTTCCAATTGTTTTGCACTCCCCTCACTTGGAAGATTTTGGGCTTGCAATATCGGTTCCACCTCTCCGACATCCGTAGAGCACCTGCAGACAGCACGTCGGCACTTCAGTTATCTTAAAGGAAGGGCAATAGTACCTGCACCCTATCTACCTCACCGGCCTCACCAACCTATACAGCATGGATGTCATTTGGGGGTTGCCAGTGGATGCATCTGCAACCTCTGAGGACTCCCTTGCTGTCCATGTGGTCTCCCTTGCTACCCCTAAAAATAATAATTATGTTTGTAATGTTATCTTTTATTTTTTTACAAATGGAAGGTCCTTGGCCATGGCCAGTGCCATGTGGCTCTTTGTTTTTGGAGTGGCTAGCAACAGGGGGTTCCACAACTGTAACACTTGAATCGTGACCTTAAATACAAAGGAATAGGAATAAAAAATACTTTGTCTTTCTGGAATGCTATACAATGACTGCTAGACTCATTAAAGGCTTATTCCAGGCACACTCCAGGGGTTTATCACTGATTTAGTCTCTTCTTAAATACCTCACATTTCACAATGCAGGCAAAAACGTCCAAAAAGCATTTAGAGTAGACTAAGCATCCATTTCGTACTATGTATTTTGCTTTTCACAAGTTGCAGTTATAGCATGTTTTTTTCTGCCGCTGTCATTGTAACGATCATCACAAGACATTCCATCTCGGTGTCCTCGGTCATTTTACAAAATCCTTGCACCTAAAAGCTTGAGTAGAAATGTTTGACCATAGTACATAAAGAGACCCTTGATTTCATTGTGCCATAATTCATGCTTTGTTGTAATGTGTCTATCTTTCTTATCTCCATGGCATGTTGTTCAGGATGTGTGTTTGCATGTATGAGGTAAAGAGTGCCCAGAATACGGTATGCTATGTGAGTGTGCTGCTTTCGACCTGCACTAATCTAAATTCTTTATACACAGTTATGAACCCTCCCAATGCTATGCATTTTGCCAACCTCTGAAGCCTGAAAAGTAAATCCATGCAGGTTTGACATGTGGTCAACTTTGCACCAGACCTGGAGATGAATTGGCCTGTTGTTAAAGCTCAGTTACCAGTTTAATGGTATTCACTACAGCGTGTAATTTGCTTTCTGACTTTGAGAACATTCAGACAATGTAATTGCTAATTTTACCATAGCCGGTAAGCTAGCTCAGTGGGTTGAGTAATTGCTGCTGCACTGTGTGTGTGGGATCTGCAGTCTGCAGGTTTGAATCCCGGCAAGGCTAACTGAGCCTTTCATCCTTCTGAGGTCGATAAATGAGTACCAACACAGGTTGGGTGATATTGTATGTATATTTGTTCTATATAAAGTGCTTAAGCGAAAGTGCTATATAATAACACATCATAATCTTATGGCGTTGGACATCTGTTTGCATTCCCAATCATTTGGTAATATGGGCCGATACACACTGATATTCATGATACATATGGTTATCCATTCTTGTATGAAATGTATATTACATTACAGTGATATTGTAACCATATTGTTCGTAGTGTACTTAGGAACAATGCTATATGATGCCACTTCCTGTTTTGTCAAGGGGTGAACGGTTGTGTTCCATCGCTTCCAGTGATATCACTTCGGGGGTGTGGTCAAATGACATCACTTTATGTGATGTCATCAGAGGTCAAGGGGAGTGTGATGTCACTTCTGCTACCCCAGCGTCACACTCCTCGAATGGGCCATAGCTCAGTGGCTAGCTCTGCATTCTCTCACTCTCTCTCTCTCTCTCTCTCTCTCTCTCCCTCCCCCTCTCTCTCTCTCTCTCTCTCTCTCTCTGTCTCTCTCTCTGTAAATGTATGTCTTGAGTGTCTCTCTTTTTTTTATAATTCTGTGCATTCAGGAGAGAATGCTGAACCTCACCAATATAAATAACTTTTTTAAGTAGGGATTCGAAGTGTAGATGCACAAATGATAATATACGGGCCTATGCCTATTACTGTGGGGAATTACCGTTATTGCAGGTTTATGTATGATATTGATGGTATTGTTGGGGCTTTATTGGGGAGTGTATGTTATTGGGGAGGTCATATAAAGGAGCGGAATGGGATTGTATACTTAAATGGGACAGTACATATAAATGATAATAATAGTGGATTTACATATATTAGTAGCAATATGAATGTTAACAATAATAATGGAAATACTTATAGGAGTGGCAATAGTGTTGATACAAGTATTGATGATGATTATAGCAGGAACAGCATGACAGAGAGCGTGTCTGCACAATTGGCAATGAGGGTAATAATAAAGAGTTTGTTTCCAGTAATTCGAGCACTGTTTAATAACTCAAAACAATATGATTAAATGTTTTATAGCAATGTTAAGGCCAGCACCCCTGAGATCTTGAATAGAATAATGAAAAGGGAAACACAAAAGAAGTATGATACTTATCAAGGGCTGGGTTTGGATGCTATTGAGGGCATAATGTACCCAAAGTTTACCAACAGTTGGTATACTGACATGAGTAGTATGGGAAGACATGTTTTGTATCGAAGCTGTTATGTGTGTTAACTTATTCATTCCACAAGCGTCAGGGCACCCAAGGTGTTAGTACAGCAAGTAGTCCCAATTATAGAGGCACAATGCCTATTTCATCTTGCGCTATGCAGAATAAAAGCAACGTTCCAGGCACATAGGGCCTCATTAGGACCCTTGCGGACCCGGGATGAACGGTGCTGGTAAGGGACTGGCACTGTTCATTCCAGGCCACCCTGTTACGAGGTCTGCAGTGGGTCCCGCTAAGGAACGCCTGGTTGGACCAGGCATCCTTAGAGGGACCCGCTAGCAGACCAGGATGCTAACAACGGACCCGTCATTAACGGGTCCGTTCTTAGCATCCTCCCCATTCCCATTGAGCCCTATGGGGCTCAAATGAGAATGGGCATTAATTTTTACCGGCGCCCAGAAAAGGGCAATTACCGGGTCGGCCAAGGTCGGCATTACCCGGTTATTGCCCCTTTCTGGGCTCCGGTAAAAATTAATTACCGGCGGCAGCCGTGCCCGTAATAAGGGCACTGCTACCGCCGGGATCGTAATGAGGCCTATAGTGTGCAACTGCAAATGGTGGGTCCAGATCTTGTGAAGTGCAATGATTATCCAAAAAGCATCAAATGTCTGGAGATACCCTATTTGATGGTGAAGGGAGTAAATATGTCAATACAAAATGGCAGGGCACCACACTACCGTGCCTGGCAGAAGGACTGGTAACATATGACAAGGAAGTGATAGCGCAGGTCGAAGCTATTTTTTGCACAAATATGGACAGATCATATCAAAAAGCTGAGGTGGATTGACACAATGGGAAATCCAGTGAGAGTGCACAGGGAAGAAGTATGGGGACTTTGTTTCCATAGCAAGGTTACAGTCTTTGTTGGCTCAAATGAACATTGGAATAAGACTCTCCTGATTCCAGATATGAAGAGGGGAATGGCAGCCGTGATGGATTACTACTGGGTCTGTGGCCAACAAACTTACTTGCACCTCCCACCATCATGCAGGGGCTATTGTTTGCTGGCTATGATATACTCAGTGCTGCTAGTAATCCCAGAAGAACACCTGAAGGGGGAGCAATGCCTTCCGGGGAGCCAATTAGTCCCCGTGTATTTGAAAAAGAAAAAAATAAGCCATTGCCCACACAAGAGCTCTGCATCCTACCAGGGAAAGGACAGTTACAACAACTAAAGACGAAGAAAAGATTGAATTACATATCCAAAGATTTCTCTGCATTGCTTGCTGAATTACCAGTGCAATACCAACTCTTCAGCTCAGCAGAATCCTTTTTCACATTTCTACTCTTGCCGGGAGCGCAGGCAGCAGCAAATGCCAAATGGCTGCAGATCATGTGTCGGGTCGCGAATGACACAGAGAATTGGTTCAACGTGATTACGGTTGAGTTGCGTGCATTGAGACTTATGACAATGCAAAACCACTACGTGCTGGACATGTTAACAGCAATGGAAGGCAGGGTTTGCAAAAAAAGTTTTTCGATTCCTACTGCACATTTGTGCCTTCAGAGGATGCAGAGAATGGGTCGTTATCCCACATCATTTCAGCCGTCCATTGTCTAGGACTTCACATGAAGAAGGAGGGAGGAGTACAGGAGAGTGACTGGTTCACTTTAGAATGTAACTGGGCCCTGTCTTGGCTCAGAGCGATCATGAAGATGTTTATGCCTATTATCATGGTCACGCTAGTTATCTTCTGCACCTTCCAACTGGGCCTCCGATGTTTTTCCAAAGCGGCACTCAATAGCGCCCAAATGATGGTATTAACAGGGGTTTCAAAAGCACTTCATGAGACAAAAGTGGGCCTAAGTATGAAATGCTCCCCATCCCGTATGGAAATGAAGTTGGTCACCTATACCACACTGTCATTACTCAACCCCGGATCTAGAGAATTACACAAAGGTTTGGGTGGACCAGGCAGAGGATAGAAGAGGCATCTATATGACTTGCTCACCTGAGGAATACACACGTAGAGGGGAGAGTCTGCAGTCAGAATGCAGGACTTGGTTGCCAATAAAGGGAACACAGCCATACGTGCAAGCAGAGAGAAGACAGCGGGAGTGCAGGTGAATTAAGGAGTTTTTTACTGTAGAAGTAACAAAAGGGTAGAATGTTGGAAAGGGGTGACCCCATCCCACCCCCCCTTATCGCTTTAGAGTAAGGTGAGCCACATTCAAAGCACTATGATGGGCCAATATAATCAACCCATATAGTGTAGCCCTGGGCATGAGCAAGACTGCCATTTTTGTGTAGATGTTAGTAATCATAGTTAGGAGACAAGGCTTGCATATCAAATGCATCATTTCATGCACTAGGCCCTGATTTCAAGATGAGAGAAACATCCAGCCATGCCTGAGATCCTATGGGGAAGGTCCACACTCCCAACCACCATAAAGCACATTTGTTGTTCTAACAGTGCTGCAAAGATTTTTTTCTACCCACAAAGAATGTTCTCTACAAGGCCGCGTTCATAGACCAGCGCCTGGCGTGCATGTTATCTCACACTGGCCAAAGCATGACCCAGCCCACCCTCAGGTGACCACGAGTTATAGCCCATATAACTGGCTAAGCCCCAAGATCCCTGAATTCCATGGCACCAGGTGACCTTCGACCACCATTCCTAAAGTAACAAGTCTTGAATGTTCAAAGATATTGGACATAGCAGTTCCTTGAGCTACAATCATATGATTTGTATTGCGTAGTGCTGGGACGGATGGCGTGAAAGGGAGTGAGTGAAATGTGTGTGTGTGGAGGTCAGAGTGCCCCAAAACCTCCTTTGTGACAGTCTTAAAGCCTGCCAGGTGCATAGCTCCCTCACCTTATCAACTTCCTCTCATCTTCTGCTGTACCATACTCCTCTCCCTTGGCTACCTTGTCCTTTTCTCCTTCCTCCTCTGTCCCATCTCATACTCCTTCCACACCTTGGCATACCTCTAATATGTACCCCTCCCTGGAAGGTCTTTAAGGCTGGCAACCTTCTTCATCTTGCCACCCTCAATCCTGGCTCTGCTGTCTAACACTCCTCCAACATCTGCCACCTCCTTGAAGTACTTGACCTCAATATCCTCAGTCTTACCGAGACATGGTTCACAGCCAGCTCTGTCACGAGTTTTGACAATCTCCACCCTGATGGCTACAAGATCCTCTCCACCCCCAGATTCACCCGGCCTGGAGGGGGTGTAGCCCTGATCTTCCCTGAGTGGATTCCTGCCTCTTTCAGCCCCATTCAGACTTATTCCTCTTTTGAATGCCTTGTTTGTAGGCTCTCCCTCTCTCCGAGCCACTCCCTTACTGTTGTTACACTCTACCGGCCACCTGGTCAATTCACCTCTTATCTCGCTGAGTGGGCAGATCTCTCCTCGGCCCTCCTAGCCTCTACGTCTCAACTCCCCCTCCTTGGTGACCTTAACATCCATCTTGATTTTCCCTGTTCCTCATCTGCGCTCTTTTGCGACCTCTGCGATTCACTCTCCCTTTCTATCCTCCCCTCCGGCCCAACTCACTGTGCTGGCCACACACTTGATGTCTTGATCTCCTCTGGCCTCCCCCTATGTACTCCCCTCACCACTCCTCTTTCCTAGAGCGATCACTGCCTCCTCTCATCTCATCTTCCCATCTCCTCCCCTCAAGCCAAGCCTACCCGAAGACTGCCACCCACCTTCTTGGACGTCCGGCCCATGAAACGTGTGTCAGTCAAGGCTTTTGCTGACACCTTCTCACCCTCTCATCCACTCCTGGCTGACTCACACCCTGACACAGCCCTGTCTCTCCTCTCCTCCTCTATTTCTGCTTGATGCTCTTGTCCCTGTCATGGGGATCCGTTTTAAGCCCAAAACCAAGTGTAATTCTTGGTTTGACTCTGACCTAGCTACACTCAAACATAAGTGTAGGGTGGCCGAGAGGAAATGGAGGGCTTCTTGCTCATCCTCTGACAAACTGGCCTGCCACCTACTCCAACGGCAATGCCGTCTCTCTGTACGTACCATAAAGTGAGTCCATATTCAAGCCTGTGTCTCTGCGGCATCTAACAACTCGCCCAAACTCTTTAAAATCTGCAAAGAGCTGGCCAACCCTGATGCAGTATCCACCCCTCCTCTCGCCTCTCAGGCTCTTTGCAATGACCTTGCCTCACACTTTATCTCTAAAACCCAGGACATCTTGTCCTCACACTCCTCCTCCCCCGCTCCTTTCCCCTCTCCCTCTCTGCTTGTTGACCCACCCTCAGGTAGCCCACCTCCCTTTTTCTCTGCCTTTCCTCTTTTCTCCCCTGATGAGGTTGCTAGACAAGTCCGATCTATGAAAACCTCCTCAAGACAGGTCCATCCTGCTCCTCCAAAACTATTAGGAACCACAAAAATACCCTTGCTCAGGCCCTTGCCGACTTCTGCAACCTCTCCTTTGCCTCTGGATCTTTTCCCTCCCCTCTGAAGAACTCCCTTGTGCATCCTCTCCTCAAGAACCCCACAGCTGATCCCTCTTGTCCGGCTAACTGTCGCCCAATTTCCATTGCTTAACCTTCATTCTGACTCTGTTGGCTCTCTCTGTGACCACCAATCTGGCTTTAGAGCTGCCAGAAGTATGGAAACTGCTCTCCTGAACATCCTTTAAGACCGGCTCTCCAACCTTGACTCTAACATTCCCTCTGTCCTCATCCTACATGATCTCTCCTCTGCTTTTGACACGGTCAACCATACCACCCTGCTAAATCATCTCCGTGACAACCTGGGTATCACTGATCAGGCTCTGGCCTGGCTGACCTCTTTTCTCTCTGATCGACCCTCCCAGCAACATCTTGGGTCCTTCCTATCCTCTATCTCCCTTTCTACCTGCGGTGTTCACCAGGGGTCTAACCTCTCAATCTGGCTTTTCAATCAATACCTGGAAACTCTCGCCTACTGCATTTCCATTTTCTGCTCAAATTTCCAGTGCTATGCTGGTGACACCCAACTCATTTTCAGGCTTCCCTCGGCCACCTCCTCTCCTTCGCTCATCTCTGACTGCCTAATCGCCATTCAAAATTGGTGTGCGGGAAATGATCTTTGTTTAAACGCCAACAAGACTGAGATCCTCCTCATTGGTACACCCCCACCATCCTTTCCCCTCACTCTCTGACCAGCCTCCCTTTGCCCTCCTCCTGCCCCTACCAGCGAAGCTAAGAACCTTGGGGTCATCTTTCACTCCACACTTACCTTCTTCGTACACATCTCTGATGTCTCCAAACTGTCAAACTTCTTACTGCACCTCCTTAAAGGCACTCTTCCCTTCCTCTCCTTCCCTCAGAACCTCCTTGTCACCCAAGCTCTGATTCTCTCTAGGTTGGTCTACTGTAACAGCCTCTTTCTTAATCTACCTGCCTCCACTCTCCGCCCTTTACAACTAATCCAGAACAGGACTGGAAGACTTTTCCTTGGCCTCAAGCCCTGGAATCGTATCTCTCCAGCTCTGAAATCCCTTCATTGGCTCCCTGTGGTTGCCATTGGTTCCCTGTGGTTGCAAGTTTTACATTTAAAACCCTTTGCATTGTCCACAAGGCTTTCTGGGGCCTGGGTCGTAACATACCTTCAACTATCCCTCCATAAATACCTCCCCTCTAGAGCCCCTCGCTCCGCTACTTCCAACTCCCTCAGTGTCAGTCGTTTTTCAAAGAAACTAGCTGGTGGTAGATCTTTGTGTTCTGCTGGGGCCTCCCTCTGGAACTGCCTACCTGCCACCTTGAAACTTGAGGAGAACCACCTACGGTTCCGGAAGCTCCTCAAGACCTTCCTCTCCCCTGCTGATCTGCTTTCTCGCTCAGCAATGCTGCACATGTACACCCTCTGCCCTTCGGGCCCAGGTACCTGCTCACCTTGGCACCCTCCTTCACTGCCCCCTGGCCACCCCTTACACTGGGGCCTGTATCTGTACCCATACAGGCTCCCCACTCTTTGTCTGCACTGATCAGATACACCCTATCTGACTAACCATGCACTTGGCCCTCAGATGCTGCACTACCACTGTTTTGGATCACCATATTTATCTATTTATTTACTTATTATTTATCTTGTCCTCTCTTATGCTCTGCACCTTCCAATTTCTCCCCCCTCCCATGCACTTTCCCCCTTTTCCCTTCTCCATGCTCTTGCGCATTCTCAATGTCACTGGGCCTAGTAAGATCTTTGTTTTTGTTCTCTCCCCTGTTCTCCTCCCTTTGCCTGGTCGCGCTCTGAAACACCTGTGTATGAGCGCGATATAAATAAAATATCATAGTATAATGATGAAATAGCATTGTGTTAGGAGTGTAGTTAATTTGTTCTTTGACCTTCGTTGGTGAGAAGATGATCTCTGTAGCACCCACTGATGGAAGACGGACGGACTGGGCTGGAACCAATGACCTGGCATCCCTTATGGGGCAGGCAGATCCTGTAGAGGTGCACACCAAACCAGCCGCACAGGTTTTTACTGTATAGTATTGCATCACAATGACGATGTGTCTCCTCTTAAGCCTCTGCTTGTCCCCATTTTCAGCAGAAGATTCTTGGCAGCAGAGTTCTTTGCTGTTACTCTCATTTTGTGTGAGATTAAAACTTGTTATCCTAACAAGATCGACGTGGGCCTTTTTTCCCATCGAGTTGTATTTATCTCCGGTTTGAGCGTTTAGGGGCATGCCTTCACCTTCAAGCATAGTGGTGTGTCTTTATGAATGTGTTTATGACTCTCTGACCAGTACTTAACCTAAGACTTAACTTGGTCTACTTGTATTTAAAATAAACCTTTATTTTGCACAATACTCCTGGTTGTCAGTGTTTCTATTGAATCCGTAGTGTACTACACGTTCTATGTACTTTCCTACAGCCCATTCTCCCTCCTAAGATAAGTCTGGCTGCTTTGTCTATGCTCCCATATGTTCAGGTGGTATACAGCCTTATACTAAGAGGGCAGTCTTGTACTGTCTCAGTTGAATGGTTTTACTCAGCCCTCAGGTGCAGTTGTGGTGCAGTTCACATTCTTAGGAATGAGGGAAAGATCATAGGCTCATATGGTAACCACCTGCCCATCGGGTCAGGATGTGGTCAGAACAAAGGCTCAGAGAAGGGAACACATAGACTAGGGAGGGGGCAGAAAAGAGGATCAGGAGGGCAAACACACATGCTCAGGGGAACAGCATACAGGAGGAGGATGGTGCAGGGAACAGATCAGGGATGGCTGAAATGCATATGATCAGTAGAGGAGCATGAAGGCTCAGGGGTGCAGTGAAGAGACTCAGGAAAAGGGAATCACACACGCTCAGAAATGATACAGTTCGCAGACTGAGGAGGAGTAGACAGCATATTGGCTCTGAATCGGGGTGACATCAATATTCAGGAGAAAGGGACCACAAAAAGGCACACAACTAAGTGATAGTATATAGGGTTGGAACATGTGTTCAGTATGCAGGCTTACAACGGATGCAGAGAGATACATTAGTTCCATGGCTGTAGATGTATCAGAAATAGGTGCAACTTCCAAACATTAGAGGCAGAAGTTCCAAAAGGGTGAAAACAGTTTAACAATGGAGAAACCATTTCCAATATGGGGACTGGAATTCCAACTCGATGGCAATTGTTAAAAAACGCATCAAACATGAGATCGTCTATCCACGCTAGGGATGACGAAATGGAATTACAGTTCTAAGGTTTTGTGCAGGTGCTTGGATGCTTTATGGCTGCAGCCTGAATTGTGAGAGCTGAAGAGGAGCTTGAAGTGGGACAGAAAGGACAATGGTAAGAGGATAGGATCAGCTGGTGGCCAACAGACTGGGGTTCCGTTCCCTCTAAATCCAGGCCTGCTGACTCTGCTTCCTTTGACTTGCCTGTATTTTCAGATGAATCACCCACTATCTATTTCCCAAGGGTGCTTATTATGGAGCACATCTGTTTACCACCAACCCACTTGTAATTCTGAAACTGAAATTAAAACATTCACTATTTCTATATACTGTAGCCAATGTGATCTTGGAACACTTTCACCTGCTACCATGACCCCTTGTTTTTGAAGCCCGCATTTCCACTTACACCATTACATAGTTTTCAAAAGATGTGCTCAGTGTTTGCCTCAGTTATTCAACAGGGAACATGGTTGAAGGTGGAAACTCAGAGGACAGGATTTAAGGGACAGGATTTAAGGGATAGGATTCAGAAAGTAAGACAAAGTGGAGAAATGGAGGTTATTAATTGTGTACAGGGTATTCAAAATGTACTACACAACTGTGTCTCAGGGCCTTATCATGCAGCCTAAAAATTACATCTCCAGCTCTTTATGCACCCCTTGCTGGAAGGATCGAACCACAGACAGGAAAAGTCTAAGAAAATAACATCCCTGCTCATGGATGTTGGATGTTCTCATGGCACCATGATGACAGTGGCTAATATTTGAAGAACAGCACCAGTTTCCCAATGCTGGGCCATTAAGGTGGAATGCTGGCTAAAAAACTGGATTTGAGGACTACTTGCTCTTCATTCACTTCCCAAGTAACCTCTATCTGAGCGTGGGTGCATTTCGGCATTGTGGCAGATGGCAGTAGGATGGCAGTAAGGAAGCATGTTGAATACCCACTTCATTCCAGCTTACCTCCTCACCCATCAGCCTCCTATGGCCTAACCTTAAGTAGCTTTCCCACTGGAATTTTGCCAAGTTTGTCAGCCCCACACATATCACATGTACTGTGGCTGGAGAAAGAGCCCAAGCTCCACCACAGACACTGGAGCACTCTACTACCCGGGATGTGATGTCCTGAAGCAGTGACAGAGGGTAGCATGATATGTGGCCAGCAACTATGAGACCCTCAGTGGAGTCCTCTCTCTTCCATGCATCCCTGGGGGTGTGGACAAACTGGAACTCAAGGGAAGTGGATCTATCAGCACCACTCCAGCAGCTGCCTCCACACCACACCCATCAAGACCAACCCGCCACCAGCTACCCAACAGCTTATGGTTGCTCCTAAGCATATCTTTATTTTAACATGACTAAAGATAAAGCGATTGCTTTGATGACACATGTTATTGTATTTGTGTGTGTATAAGTTGGATTTATTTTACAATTGCCCTGCGAATACTACTGTTGTGATTTAAAACTATGCAAAAAACCATGAACATAACGTAATATAAGTGTGATTAACAAAAAGTGCACTGAACATGAATCGACGCACTGCGACTTCAAAGGGATGCCAATAGTAACATGGCATACTTGGAAGGTATTCAAACAAATTAAGTCATTCCCTTTTTCTAATTGAGGCTTGAACTGCTCCCCTGAATGATCACGAAATGTGAATACAAACGGTACCCATTTACTCTCATTTGTATGCAATTGTGAATCCAAAACAATGGAGAGAGTTAAGCATTGTTTTCCTTTTTCCATACTACCCTTCTTATTCCTTTTTCAGGAAGCATTGGTTAACTCATTACTATAAGCAAAAGGGTTGGAAGCTTGGAGGCAGCGGGCACCTGTTTTTCAATGATGTCCATTGCGGTCCTTATTTTTTGGATTTAATTTTTTTCAACCACTTTATTCAAATTTAAAACAAAATACATCATAATATGTAATAACATTGTAAGATTTCACAAATCCAATACCGTGCCCGTTGTAATTCAAATTTGAAAGTATTTTTTCTAGTGTTACTTCATTTAAACTGAAATTAGAACATTAACTATTTCTTGACTTTGTAATAATTGCACTGAGTGACCATTGCATTGCTAATACTTGACTGCAATCAAATACAATGTATTTGAATTTAAATGGATCAGCTTTAGTGTCATATCAGTCTGTGAGGTCCTAAAGCTGACACGGGGATTTTTATGGCCAGTTTCTTTCCAGGCAGCAAAGCACGATCCAATTTCTGATGTGGTGAATCATTAAGAGCGTCACAACATGCTAGAGCTAAAAAATTGCAGACCTAATATGCTTCTTTTTGACCTGCAAAGACAGTGGAAAAGAATTAGTTTCTCAGCCTTCTGAAAAAAACGGTGTCAAAAAAAGTTTCAAAGTAATGTAGAAGCCACCAAATTTCAAAGGCATCCAGGTGGATCTTCTAGCACCAATAGTGGTTTGTGGCGCATTGTAACCCTTTCTTGTCAGCACAGTGAACAACCATACAGAAGACTCCTAGAAGCATTGCACACTCCTTTTTCAAGGAGCATCAGGTGTTGGACCGGGCTAAAATGGATAGTTTACAATGGATAGGTGGAACCATGTCTTCATTAGGGTTGGAAGAAGACTTCCAGCAACTTTACAGCTCCAAGATGGCTTCAAAAGTGTCATACTGTTCCCGTAGACCAGTTGGAATTTAAGCTTCAGTCAAATGAATCATAACAAGTACTATTGACAAACTCGTTCGAACAGGGATGTGCCTGTACAGCAATATCATAAAGAGGTTATGCCTAGAGGGGACACATTTATGGTGACATGAGGCTACCCGATTGATTCAGGCTGCACACAATAACTCTGACAGTGGCAAGGGTCATGCAAAGAGTTAAAGAAACTCTTCCCCAAGGGTGTTTCCTTTATTTAAATTACACATGAGATTTCATAAACTGGTGGTCTTGCCTTGCAAGCTTTGTGTTGGAATATGTTGTTTATTCAGTTGCCTATAATAAGGATATATGCTTTTAAATGGAGGTCACTGCTTTCCATCTACATTGGGCCTGACCCAGATATTGGAATATTAATACGTTGGCCAAGTTATGAGTGCAGACTAATAACCTACTAAAAGATTTAATATATACATTATTTTTAGTGTTTCTCCTTCTTGTCTGCTAAACATATTTCAGAAATGATTTTAAATCTGATCACCATTTTATTGTTTTTGCATTAACAAATTGGGGTGAGGTACGCCAATAACAATAACTTTACAGGCATGTCTTATCTCTTGAGATTTCACGTATCCTAATTTATTCTGTGAACAAATGCAATCAAATATTGGATCAGTTTTCATATAATATTCGTCCCAGTTGTTCCCACAGATTGTTGCTACCACAAAAGCATTCATGCAAACCTCCTCCAACTCTTGTCCTTGTGTTGTTTAAGTTCAATATTGTGTCCCTAGTATGTATCATATTGTGTCCTCACATACTATCTTGCCAAATGGTTATTTTTTTATTGAATTACCTTCACAAAGCTTTCTCGAAATGAGCGTTATCATACACAACTATGAGCAACATCTCTTGAAAAGATCTCTCCTATTCTAAATTTAAATCATTCTGCCTTAAATATTTAGTTTCAGGAGCTTATTTACTAATACCAGCAAAGCAATCAGAAGTTGAGCTGCCATTGATGCGTTCATACATTTCTTCCCATCTCCCATTTGTATGCAAGATTGGTTGAACCCTGAATCCCGTGTAAAATTGCATTGTTCTGATATCCCCTGAATTCATGTACCTGAGGCTAACCCAGAGCACATAAATGTGCAAGGGTTTTCAAGCTTCTTAATGCATAGCTCACAGAGAATGTGTACAGGTTCTCCCGGTATACAGCATAGCTATTGAGAGAGGACAGCTTAGGATCTACTGCTGTCTCTACGAGCACAAAACAGATTGTTAGTTGGACACGCTCTGAAATGTGGCCTGCCTGCTCTGGACCGTGGAAATTAATATTTCCTTACCCTACTTTCTTCAATCTTCTCCATCTTTCCTGATCCCCTGTGTTGAGAAGAAACAACAAATTCAAGGTAATGCAGCATGATAATATGCTATTCATAACTGAGTATCCAACCTTTTAAAATAATTTGCCAGGACCTTTATTGAACCACGAAACATATGCACATTTAACATATGCAAACACCAATAGATAAAATAGCGGGGGAGGAAAAGGGAGACTTATACTTGCCTTTGTCTTACATTAGAATGCGTGATACATTATAATGGATGAATGCATGACCAATAGCAATACTGTTTTTGCTTCAAAGGGAGGGACTGGGAAATGTAATAAAAGGCAAATATTCTAGTCTCTCTATCTTCCTGGTCTCCTGAGTTAGACCTATGTGCAGCTTCTCCCAGGCAACAAAACAAAAGATATAATATAAAGGCAGTTCTAAGATTTTGCGAGTAACCACCCTGCCTGATTGTTTCCATTTTACAATTTTTTTAACTTATTACTGGTTCCATATTCTCAATCTCACTTTGCTTACATTGGGCCTTTCTCTTCTAACTGGGCAGTTCTATTGTATCTTCTCAAATGATATACCACTAGCAAACTCTTACATATAAACCAGTACCCATTAATATGGTCGCTGAAAAATTTCAATGTTTACAAATAATCACGGCAAAATTGCTGCGGTGTGCCCGGTAAAAGTGCTTCCATTATACCACACAAGGGGAGCAGGGGAGGCTTTTTGCTGTGATTTCTTTTAAAATTGCCATTTTCACTGTAACTTTATGACATGGAACCTGTAAATCTGTGTGGTATAGATTTCACTAGCATCTTCCTTATTTCCAATTGACTGTTTTTGTTGCCTTCTCTGGTACTGGTAAATGTGTATTGATCTTATCAAGCTGTAATGATGACTGGCAAAACCTTCTTTTTTCCATCAAACCTGCAATGAATCCACAAATCTACCCCACTCTACACTACCCCAAATCTAGGTATGGTCCTCCTTATCATTCCTGGGAACCATCTTCCTTAGAACCACACTGCGAGTGTAGTAGTTACCATATCTGCATGGAATAAAATATGCTTCATTAAACGAAATATGCTTGGTTGATTGTCATGGATTTCCACAAATTCCAAATGCAGACTTCCTTGAAATGTACACATATTGTTCTTGTACTCCATCTCTTTCCACTCTCCACTGGATCTTCCCCCACTTCTTCTGCTCTCCTCTCCAGGCATTTCCTCTTCCTCCCCTACTTTGTCCATCCTCCCTACCGCTCTCTGCCTTTGCAACTCCTCCAACACCTCTGCTTTGTTCACTCTGCTACCATCTCCCCATTCATCAATCCTTTCCATTCCAGATTACCACTGCTTTTCGCCTTCCAACTCCCACACTTAGTGATGACTAAAGGCTGCTTATATAGCCATATGGGTCTGCTTCCCAAGACTGCATACTCTGAACTGTGCTCAGCTCTGGCCTTTGATGCTATTCACCATGAAGTCCTACTCCTCAAATGCTAGATCTGCATAGGCTTTCATAGACCAGTCCTGCAGTGTTTCATATCTTGCCAACAGATAACTCATCCATATTGGCCCAAACAGAGCCCAGCATCACAATTCTCCATCTTGTCACCTGTGATCTTCTCCCTTTACATGTAACTTCTCTGGGATCACTTCAGAAACACAAACATCAAGATACACCAATATGTAGATGACACACAGAATTCCCTACAGATCAATTGCACTGTTGATGTTTACTGACTCAAGCAATATCTCTCCCTCACCCAGGCCTGGATGTCAAGCCAATTCCTGAAGCCCAAACCTACAAAGACTGAATTCATTGTCCTATGAAACTCCAACAAGTGTGCCCAAGTAATGACTTGAAGATTGGCAGAAAATGCCTCAACTCTCACCCAGTGCAAAATCACTTGGCTTTACTATTAACTGTGACTTTTCATATAAAAAATACACCTTGCCAAAAAGACCGGAGCAGCATGCTACATAATTTCACTCCTTGGCAAAGTTAAGCCTTTCATCACTGCTTCAGACCCTGGTCATCTCCGACCTGATAGTGGTAACACACTTCTCGCAGGAGTCGCAGATACCAATGTAGCCTCTCTGGCAGTAATCCAGCGTGCCCCAGCGCCCATCACAGGACTAAGAAAATTCAACCAAAACACACACTCAAAAGTAGGTGCACTGAATGCCCCTCTAAGAATGCATCATGTTTAGGATTGCCTGCATCTCCCACAAAGCAATAACAACCTAAACACCACACTGCTTGGCTTGAAACTCACAGAATTCAGAGGCCAGTGTACGACCAAAGGCCACAGAATTGTAAGGCTGAAAATAAAGACTGAAAGAAAAAAGAGGAAACATACATATGATATAAACCATGTCCCTCAAAAATGTTACCATCAAAGTTGAGACTGGCCTCCTCTATCCTGCACTTCATGATGGACTTAAAGCCCCCACTTTTCAAAGAACAGCTCACCAATCTCTGATTGCTCCACTTAGTTCAAGTCTCCCACTCTTCAGTTCCCGCATCCTTGCTTCCTAAACCATCCCAACTCCTCTGCTATCCCTACAGCCCTCTTGTAACTCCTTGGTGCATCCCCTTTGACGACCGCTTCGTTGTTTCTCTGTTAGGTTCATGCTTTATAAATCCCATACATACATATAAAAATACACCTCTTGTTCCACGGATGCTAAACTCAGGGTTGGGGGTCTAATTTTAAAACATTTTTCATAGCTTCATATATTTGCTCCAATGCCACCACATTGGCCTTGCATATCAAAATGTTTGGATAGTTGTCCACCATCTTGGATCCTCCTCTGTGGCTGCTGCTTGGATGCTCCAGCATGCACTGCACCCCATGAGTGGTCCTCCTCCCAGTCTGTCATTTGACACAAGGAACTGCACACCAGGCTATCTCACAGGGAACCATTATATAACCTTTCCTAGGTCCCCCTATATATCATTTTGCCTGTACTGTGATAAATGCCAATAACAAGTATTACTTGATAATTCATTATCTGTGTGAGCCACCTGATGTGGTTGCTGATATTTATTTTTTCTCAGGGCCCTCCTCCCTCAGAGTACAGATTTCCACTATCCTGGGGTGCTTTGACAGTCAGTTATTTTAAGGCATAAGAGTGTGTGGCAGCATCTGATCCTGGTTGGAGGATTCCCATGTGCCAAACTGATTTTCGACCATCATCATGGATCCAAATATACGCTCTGTGATGTTATGCAAAAGTGCCATTCTAACATTTTTCCTATTATTCATATTCTGTTTATCTGCAAATGTGGTGTGTGGAAGAGCACTTTCAGGGCATTCTCATATTACATCATGGCAACAGGATTGGAGATTACTTGGAGACCACCATAAGAGTAGCGCTCTAAATGTGGAGTGGCTCTTCTTAAACTGTGGCAGTTCACTATGTTTTTTAAAAAAAGGAGTAAACATCTGGCAACATTGGAGGAGAAGTAGTGACGTGAACATCATGCAGTCCTCTAATCACGCTTCAGTGTGTGTACTACAGAGCTGGTGCCTTTTCCTCCTTCAGTGTAATATATGAATGAAAACTACCCAAATTATTTCATTCAATCACAAAATGTCTCACCGTATGGCAGAATCCCATATCTGAAGGCCTAGTGACTCTTTTGGAAAGTAAGGTATGTTGTGCAGTTTACACACAAGTTTGCCATGAATTTTCTGTGCTTGTTTCTCATGCTATGTCGCTTTCCCCCCTCTTTTGCTCCATAAGGAGCCCAACTGCTCCCCACCAGTTCTCCCATTCACCTCAGAACGGTGGTGCTGCATTTCAGCAGGGAGCTTGTTAGTCTCCTATGCTACATCTCTTACCACTTCAGAAGAAGGCCCTCAGTCTCATTCCATCTTCCACAAATCTCCAGTCCTTTTCTGAAAGACAGCACAAAACACAAGAACATTGCTAAACTTTTTTGTTCAAGCCGGAGCACAGACCCCAGTGCTATTTCCCATTCTCTGTCTGTCCATGTCCATGTTCAACAAATAAACAAAGAGAATCAGAGCCAATTATTGGCACCCTAGACGAAAGGTAATTTTTCCGCCCCACTACCTGTTACTTAAGTTGGGTGGTATTTTGGTATCATGGTAAAATAGTGGTAACGTGGTAGCACAGCATATTTATAGTAATGCCCTATATAATGTGACAAGACTTCCCTCTAATATTTGTATTCTATTTAGGGTTGACTCTAAGCGCAAGAAAGCACATTTTGCACTTACAGGGGCAAGATAGCACTAACTGTCATTCCAGTAACTTATTTATGAAACTGGACTACGGCCTTTGATGGACTGTTCATAACACTCTTCATTATGTTCAATGATCCACAATCCAAACATACGTCACACCTTTTCTAGCTTGCTAGATGATTCCCAAACTTTTACCTCCATCTTTACCACATGTGGTAAAACCCTTACCACTTTTGATACACTGGGGTGCTTCCCTGTTATTTCCCCTCTTTAAAAAAGAATCCACAGAAACACAGAAAACGCAACCCCATTGATTCGGTTTTGCAAATGTGTTTCTTTTTATAAGCGTTGTAATTTGAAATTGGGTTCTACGATACACCTATTAAAACAAGTTAACACTTCAGCAATAGATACATAATCAGCCTGTGTTCATAATTAAAACATTCACTTTTTGTTTCTTACCCAGACACTTCAGTGTTTCCCAATTACCCATGCGAAAGAAAGAGGGAAAAAAAACTCTGTTCAAAATTCCTGACTGACTGACTGATGGAAAGGTAAACCCAATTATCTGCACGCCCCACAAATTTTACTAATACTCACTTCTAATATGTAAAACTTCTACGTTGTTTATCGTGAAAACCCCCTCTCTGAAGTGTCTTATCAGCAAACAGGAGTGTTGCAAATTCCACAGGTTTGGGAGCCCAGTTAGAAGCCGGAAACCTCCTTCGGACCCGTCTTCTCAGACTGCTGCCTGGGCGAGATATTGCCTTTTTGCAAAGCCCGGCTCTGCCCTCTCTGCTCAGCTGCACTCCTGGTCTCCTCTCTTTGAAAAATAATGATTAATCTCCACTGCCACTTCCAGCTAGATTTATAACCTAGGCCTGTCAATCTTACTGAACCTGCCCTTTCCCTTGACATCTCACATCACCCCAGATGATTTTTCTAGAATCATGGCACTTGTTCTCTCCGAAAACCGCCTCCCAAATACATTTGTACCCATTACTTCCTGGAGCACAATAACGCCTTCTAAATGAAAGCACATCTCATGCATTCTGCTTGCACGTTTAAACTTCCACTGAAAAACAAACAGAATCTGTCATCTGGACCATTTTGCACTGCTTTGTTAAAGGGTACATTCTTTACTGGCTAATGTTATTGGATGGGAAAGTGTTAGTTGATTCATTTATGTTAACATGTGTACTCAGTGCAAACTGGACAGATTGCCCATTCACCATAAAAGGGATACATTTAGCGCATTTCCATTTGCTGTCTTTCACACACAGTGCCACTACAGCATTTAGTTTACTGGCTCCACTGACCTCCACTGAAAATGTCATTTTCTATCTCACATCTCAACCCTATGTGTCCAGACTATACAATCCCCTCATCCCTGACGTGTCCACACCCCTTCACATTCATGTCTTTCCCACCAGGTTTACAAGTTGCAATTTCCGTGTCATGTTTTAGACCTCTTCATAACAAGGTCAAATTAAATCACTCTCTCTTACACATATGATTTATAATATACATGCTGAATTAGAATGTATGTCCACATCGGGAAGGATTAGCACTACAAGTAAGCAGAAGCATGAAAATCTATCACTAGAATTGAAAACAATGACCCTCAGACATTAAATAACCAATTATAATTATAATTACCTTCAGACATCCCACTCCAACACTCCACCCCCACACATGTTCTGAGCAATTGTGAGACACTTTATTTACATACAGTAGACATCTATTTATAGGCTGTTGGAAGGAGGCTATTGCTACCTTCCAACAACCAAAGTGGCTCTCTGCAAGCACCCCACTATTTGGAGGTGCAACTGCCACTGGCTATGCTGGTGATATCTCTGCCTCTTACCTGCCTCCACCTGTATCTATTAAGCCTCCACTAAAGAGAGAGTCAGAAACTGCTGCCTGAGTAACTGGAAGTGAGTGATTGTTAGTGACTTTGACTGCCAGTTGCCTTGCTACCACCACTGCTAGCTCTGTTTGGTGGTTACCCCCTCATATTATCTTTCCATATATCAGGGATGGCATGAAAATACCCTTTGCTTGACTGCATTCACAAGCAAGTGGATGGAATTCCTTTGGCGCATTAGAAATGGAGAGAAGAATAGGAGTGAGCTATCCTCCAACAATCTCAAAGCAGCTGGAAAGCACCATCTGGTGTTTCAGGAAATCCACCTGGTGAAATGTCCTTGGCCAGGCTGATGACCAACAATGGGCTGCAACTAGGGTTCTGTATGAAAATGTGGCAGTGGCTCTGGCTACCAGTCAGGTTCATAGGATGGAGTGAAGACTTGGTTTTCTAAATAGGGGCCTTTAGTGTGCTATGCAGCTGGGAGTCTTAAGCACTTTTAGTAGCCCAATGTTCTGTAAAATGTCCCATTTTCCAAAAAAGGTGCTCTGGGTACTAATCAGTTTGATGCATAAGTTAATAGTTGTGCATCAGGAATGGGTGCCACACCGCTTCCTTAACTTACTAACAGCTACAGTACTGCCACAAATGGTATTCACACACAGAAAAGACAACACATGCAGCAGAAGTAGAATTTTCCCTGATATGCAAGAAAAATACAACATGACTATCAGAGCAAGTTACCCTCACAGAAAGAACAGGAACTGCATAGAGTGCCAACTGGAAAGCTTCCATCACACACTGGACAGATAAATCATGGTCTGAAACACTGTGTGTCACTATCACACAACAAACAGGTACATCATGGGAATTAGCAGGTCCAAATTCCCTCACATGCACCCATAAGTCACAGTCTAGGCAGCAATGCTACAAGGTTTCCAAAAGAACATGGTTTCCTCACAATTGCAGCACATACAGCGACTATATGGATATGCTCAGGCTTCCTCACAAACAGAACGGGTACAGGCATAGCATAGCTAGGACAAGCACAGGCGTTCCTAAATCAGGTGCTACAAAGACCAGGATATTGCAGGCTTCCTCAAAATCCTTCTGGAACTGCATGGCCAGGGCCAGTGGACACTTTCCACAAACAGCTATAGCAGGTGAAGGGTTACTACAAGCTTCCCTAAAAGCCAAGTTTACATATATTGCACAAACAGGGATAGTGCAGCAGTCTATCTCAAACAGATGCAGCATTTATATAACAAGAGCAAACATCTCTCACAACACAAACGTTTCAGCATGGTCAAGTATAAGTTACCACACAAAAAGTCAATACAAGCGTCGCTCACAAAGAAGTGCAGGAGCCAGATTATCTAACATTTGCACACATTCTAAAAAGTGAGCAAATGCTTTGATAATATAGAATGTAGCAAACAGATTTTGTCACAATTGGTATTGTCTAAAAACACATTTGCACTGGGGCTATATTTGCTACATAACATAAAAAGAAATCGGTTTTCTACATTTCTTTAAATGCTACTCATCAACCATAGTAAAAAAAAACAGTCTGTTTCCTCTTTGCCCTTGTGAAAACATGTTTAGATAATACAATTTGGGGCTAAATCTGTTTGCTCCAATCCCCATTATCTAAGCATTAAAATCGGTGCTAAATGAATTTGCTCTACTTCTTTGCACCAGTGCAAAGCTTTGATAATCTGGCAACAGGTAAAAGAGTGGAGAGGACAGTGCATACAAGTACAGTATGGAGAAGTCTATGACACGTTTCCTTAACAAACGGGTACATGGACAGCACATGTAGGGCCGGCCAAGCTTCCCTCACAGATACTTTATGTGCAGGGTCACTGCAAGCTTCCCTTGAAAACAGGGATAACATGGACAGGGCCAGTGCAGGTCCCATGAAAACAAGTCCTGGCACAGCACGCCAGGGCCAGTATAAGTTTCCCTAACAAATATGCACAAGTACAGCATTGGAAGAGCAACTATTTGCAAGGGCTGTGCACATGTCACTGAAATTGGTACATTTGTGGAACAGACAGGGTCAGTGCAAGGTTCCGTCACATACTAGTACAGGTACGTGGCAACTTTCTCTGAAAGATAGGATCACCCCTCTTGTTTCTCATATGAAACGTTATTTCATAAAACTTGTCCTTTTTCGATTGTCCCTGTTCTACATTACTATCTGCTTAAAATAGAGCATGTGATGGTGTATGGCTTAGACCGTCAATCGATTTGGGGGAAATCACTGAATACCCTACAGTCACAACTTTGGAAAGAAGCATTGTCTTTGTCACCGGCAGTTCCAAATCCAAAAATTCATCACAAGCTGGCACTCATTTCACTTAAAGCCAGATACCAGCGGAGACAGCTCCTTAACTTAACGATGAAGGACAAACGGACCCCTTCCATCAACACATATGTGGGGATGTCAGACTTAATGCATGGTATTGGGTTGACTGCTGAAGAACTAGTAAATCAACCTGAGCTACTAAACTCATACTTTTTAGGAATGCTTGGGCATGTACTCTTGAATCTATACAACTCATATCATCTCATACACTGAATATGAAAAATTCTTGAGTTAAAGGGAATGTTTTTCCATCTATCTTTCTCATTTCCCTTGTCCGAATATGCGTTCCCTCTACATGCGTTTTAAATTAAACCAACTACCACTAGGGAAATAACTATTCATTGGGGTTGTCACTCCAAATCCTGCGCAATGACTACAAATTGTCGGTTTTGTAACAGCACTGACTCCATCAAAACCCCAAAACACTGGGCAATTGAATGTCCGGCTCTGGTCAACAAGCAAGCCAAATACTTCAAACATAAGGTATGCTTGAAATCAGCAGTCTCAAGGGACTTGCTCTGGTCAAGTTTATGTGGGGGAAATTATTCACTAATGCTTTCATTATGTCATTTTCTAACTGATGTTTTGAATCATTTGAATTGTTGATTATCTATGTAGATTCTTATTATGTTAAAATATTACATGTTTTGAGTTTATATTCTTCTAATTAATTTTATTAACACTCTGCATGTAATAATAATAGTTCTATTTCTAATGTTCACATTTGTTGTATTTATTATTTTCTTTTTATTTCTATTTTGTTTAAGGTTTAATTAAAACCAAATTACAATGACAATGACAAAAATAAAAAAAAATAGTACAGTTACATTATGTGCAAGGCAGTGCAGGTTTGACCCCTAAACTAGTGTAGGTGCAGCATGGTCAGAGTCAGGGCAAACTCAAGCAACCAAGAAATTGCACAGCACAGGCTGTTACAGTGCAGGTTTCACAGGTAAAACATAAGCTCTAGAGTCAGGCAGCCTGCTGTCTCCCATGCATGTAGATAGCTCTTCTTTCATGGGACCATCTATCCCAATTAGCAGCTTTAAGCAGTTACCATGCATTGAATGGGAAGTGGGTCAGGTACAGGGGGTGCACTGTGCAAAACCGCCTGCTTTTTGTACTCGTCAATAGCTCATAACCATACATGCCTGTGTGGGAGTGGAATGGCCATGTAAAGAAGATGGGGTGGCAAGCACAACACACGCAAACACAATCACACACATCACTGTTGCATATTATAGAAAGTCTCCTATCCCAAGTTTTACCAGTACGGCCACTGGCTAGTCCCAGGCTGTTGACGGAGGTGGGAAGGTACAGCCAGAGACTAAGTCCTAAGATTGCAGGGCAGTGCAATTTAGCTGGAGCAAATGTGGCCCTTTGGAGGGGAATTGCACTGCAAGCAAAGTGCCATCACTGTCCCCTATGTTAAATGGCACCAACACTTAATTGACATCAATTTGGAGGGTCAGACATTTTTTCCATCAGATTGCTAGTAATGTAGGACATTTTCACTTCAGGCTAAGTGTACTGCATCAGGCTAAAAGTCAGTTCCAAAGGTGCAGGAAGATTGAAAGCAGGAAGATTGAAAAAACACTGTTGACTGGCAGACAGAATTGGCAAACCCTCAAATATTCTCTGTAGAAAAAGGAAAATAAGGCCAAACGAAACATGGCTTACTTTCCATTACAGGTGACAGATTTGCTTACAGAGAGCAATGCAATGGAGACGTTTGAGCATTTTGCAGCTGGTATGAAACTTTGAACACATGAAAAACAAAACTCCATTGGCAGAGGAATTACACATATATTATAGAGACAAACATTGATGGCATGGTGGAAGAGAAAATGTATATGTGATATGATGTCAAATATTAAAGCAGGCCCCATGTAAAGAAATACATTGTGGCATTTTCTGTTAATAGGAACTGGCTTCAGCCAGTGCTGGAACACACCAAGAAGCATTCCCCCACATCAGATCACAAAGGTCAAACCTCCATTCACCTGTATATTTGGAAACCTCTTTAAAGTCTCAGCAGAGCCAGGAAAGTGAAAAGTATGTATGCAATTAAAAGGCTACCATTGGAATATAGGGAGAATCATATTTTGCTGATAATCTGAGGAACCGTAATAGATGCAGACCCAGTTCAGGATTCTTCAGAATGCATATGAAAAATACGTGCTGTGGATAGAAATCCCTGTAAAGGGCCATGCACCTTGTAGCTAATGGAACAAGTCTGTAAAATGTCAGGATTTTATTTTGTATCCTTTTTGTGAAATTACAAAAATCTGTCATTCCTGCATGCAACCATTTCCCGACACCGGACACAGTCCATTGTGACCGTCATGATAAGACCAATTCAGAAATATATGGAGTGCAGCAATTACCTGTAAATTCAAGAAACATGTCATGTTGAAGATTTTTAAGTTCATATCTGAGTTGGTCAGAAATGCCATTTCAGATGGGTGGAGCAAGAACTACCAGGAATGGTTCCTGGTAACCAATTAACCAATCATGGGAAAAGGGGCTGGACCTTGTGTTGGGGCAATAACAATCAATGTCCAATTATAATCATTAGCCAATGAGCCTCATTACGACCCAGGCGGTAAGGGGTTAACAGCGCCATAAAAGGTGGCGGCGCCATTAACCCCTTACCGCCTAATTACGAGGTCCCTTTGCGGGTCCCTACCTCAATGGCTGGTGTTACCAGCCATTAAGGAACGGGCCCGCAAAGGGACCTTGGAGGCAATTACGGTACTGCAATTTGCGGTACCATAATTACCGCCTTCCCCATTCCCATTGAGCTCTATGGGGCAAAAATGGGAATGGGGAAGGGCCAATGGGTCATATTACAAAGGTCACACCTCACTTAACCTATCTATCTGGTAACCTCTTTGGAGCCTCAGCAGGGCCAGAAAGCGGACATAGGTTGTGCCTGGGAAGATGTGTATTGGGGTGAAAGGGCCATGATTGAGTAAACAAAGATGTAGGTCATGGTTTTTGAACTCTGTAAAATACTTGAAATTAGCTTCGGTTTGTGGTGGGGTCCTGGTATAAATTACAATTGACATGCACCAGAGAATGTCACATGCATCAGAGGGTGGGCTTATACACCTCTGCTCAGGGAAGAAAAGGGAATATATGTTCAGACCCTTAGACTTGAAAGAATGTTCAGTGTATTATTGCAGACCAAGTGAACAGAGCGCAAATGCCCAAGCATACATCAAGGTATTGGGAAGAATAAATGGTTTTATTAATTAAGTGAAAAGTATGTATGAAATTAAAAGGCTACCATAGGATTGTAGGCAGAATCATATTTCATCAAATACGACCTTAGGAACCAAAGTTATAAGCTAAAATGTGATTGCAGTTCCCCAGAATATATTACAGATCTAAGTGCCAGACACCTTGTAGATAATGGAACCAGTAACTTGTCTGTATAATCTCATGATTCAAATTTTTATCAATTTTGTGGGAATTACAAAAATCAGTAATTTGCTCATTCAACCACCTGCTGACACCGCACACAGTCCATTGTGACCGGCATTTTAAGACCAATTCAGAAATATTTGAGGTAGGACACTTAATTGTAATTTGAAGAAAAGGGCCATGTTGAAGATTTTTAAGTTTTATCTGAGGTGGTCAGAAATGCCATTTCAGATGGGTGAAGCAAGAACTCACATAAATGGGCTTGGTGACCGATTAACCAGTCATGGGAAAATAGGCTGGTCCTTGTGTAGGGGGAAGAACAATACATGACCAATTATGATCATTAGCCAATGAAATGGCACCTCATAATTTAGAGATTTTGGTTTGTGATTACGAGCCTCATTACGAGTCTGGCGGTAAACCTGCTGGTGCTTCTGGCGGGTTGCCACCAGACTCGTAACACTTTTCCTGCACCTGACTTCCCGCTGCTACCGGGTCATTACCGATCCCGATGGATCGTGAAGTCAGATGCTGGAAAATGTTAGTCCCCATTCCCATGGTGCCCAATAGGTCTCCATGGGAATGGAGACACAGAAGCACTGGCACTGTTGCTTGTGGTGCCAGTGCTTCCGTGAAAACTCTGCGCTGGGTGCCTTTACTCCCGGCAGGTCAGACCATTTTACATGGGTTCACATGTAGATTCCCCAAGGTATTGCCGAGTTACGATTTTTTTATACACATGTGGTTGGTGTGCCGGATACAGTTACGGGGGACCCCAAGCAGGGTCCCAGAGCCACAGGCCTGCTTATGGGGGATCTCACACACTTTTTGAAGGGTGGTGCATTCACGCCTGGGGGAGCGTACAATGGTAGCTGTTTTGGCTGTTCATGCTATGCGTGTGGCCGTGTTGGAGCGTTCTGGGATGGACTTGCGAATATGGTTACTTCGCGCTGTTAATTCCATGAATACGCGTGGCACGCATTTGTCTTTCTGAGCACAGGCTCGCGCAGTTTCCTTCTCAGTGCGAAGCACTACTGGATTTCTGTGCCCATTTCCATGAATCAGGCTCATAGTCTTTTAAAATAATTGGGTATGCCAACCCCAAAAATACCCTAATGGGGAGGGGTTCATTGAAACAATGACATTCTCAACTGTCCACCATTCCCCAGAACCTGCCTTAATGCAGAGGGGTTCCAAATGGTTAACTCAATCTCTGGGTCTGTGCTGTACAGACAAGTGCCTTCATGGTTAAGCAAAGGGAAAATAGCTAGTTAAAAGCATACTCTAGAGACAGAGGGAACAAGGTACTCCAAGGTGAATGGGAACATTTTCACTGTATATTGGCAAAGGAAAATGATTTCATCATCTGTTGAAAAGAGTTTGTTAATTAATGTTGTTGTGCCAGAATCTTGCTAGAAGGTAAAGTGCACAGGAAGGTTAGAAATTAAGAGCACTGCGCATGTCAATTTATTTTACCCTATAGAAAAGTGCTAATTTTTTTGTTTAAATAAGAACCCATACAAAGTATATTGTAAAGCACAATTGTACTGTCAGATTCTAGGATGCTGCATTTCTTATCTTTACATTAGGAGTATTCTTTTGAGTGACCCAAGTCTCTGAAGTAATCTTTAGAACAGTGTTTTCTTTTTACATATTGACAGGGAGGACTAGAGAGTTGAAACGAAAAACTGTAGATGTGGGTGTAGCTTATATGTTATGAGAATTAAAGTTATAATCAGAATGAAATGCCTGTTTGTATATAAAGTTAATTTTTGTCCGGTAGGAAAGGATTTGGGCCTCAGAGTGAGGTGGCATGCATTCTGATAACTATAGTGTAATCATGATTTTGTTTACTATTTTATAAATCTATATTCTTACTGTACATCAGCCTGGTTCTTGGCTTTTATTCTACTTTGGTATTATATGAGTGAAAAGCAGAGTTGGTCAAGAATTCCAATTTTCCCCACTGGTGTGGCACAGTTGATTGGGGGGGGCACCCCAAATAAATTGTTGCCCCATAAATAGCTCCTACATATGACTTTCAAAATGTTCATTTAGTTTAATACTTATCACTGTAAGTTTAATGTTTGACCAGCATTTTTAGTGTTGTGCATTTACCCTCAATATGCAAATATTCTCAGCCCGCATGCTTATCGTGGGTTTACGACCTGCAATGGATATAAATATGCTAAGATAGCAAGCCCTGGCCAGCACAGTTCAGCATTGCTTTGACAATTAGCACAGACAATCAAAAATCAATTGGCAAACTTTTCTTTGTTAACTTTTCAAGACATTCTAGTTAATGTTTGCAACTGTGAATTCACCCACATGCAAAGAATTTCAACTTTCAAATAGGGTGTGTGCCCAAAATAAAGTCTATCTGTTCATAAAGTCGTTTTGAAGCTGCATGAATAAATATGTAATACTTCTACTTGAGAGCAGACGCTGTAACAAATCAATTGTGGGTCGGTACTTGGGGTCAGCACATCCAGCATTGCCTAAAAGGTTATATCTGTCAGCTACTTTAACTCAGATTAGTTAACATCTCTTTTGTAATTCATGAAACCAGAGGGAAAAACCTGCCTTTTGGCCCCCCTGCTGGCCAGTACTCTAGGCAATTACCTAGTTGGTCTAGTGCTTGCACCAGCCCTGAGAACAATCCGCAGGAAACATGTTATCTCCCTCGATGGCAAGATTCTCTATCTGAGCACTGGGTATGCTGCAGGTGAGGAGGAGGCTAGCAGTAAACAGGGTTGTGTTGGCTGCCCCTACTGATGTTCGAGAACAATTAGACAAGCCTTCTCTCATCGCTGCTCTTCCTCTTGGTCTTTTTTGGTTACAGATAATAGAAGGGAGAGCCCATGCATTTTTGTGATAGTGGGTTGACATTTATGAGTCAGCATGAGGGTTGGATTTGCACAAGTGGCTCCTCATGTAACTGTGCAGAAATAAAAGTTGTCTGCGAAGAAAGGTGTCCCCAATTAATTTGGTCCCATTTTTCCTCCTGATTTTGCATGATCTCCATTCCCGCTTATTCCTTGCTGGCCAATTTTAGATTACTTTTTCTATTCCCTTCAAGTTGTTTGCGTGTCAACATGGACAAGAGTTTCTAGTCAATGCTTGCCATGCACATTTTCCTAATATCATTAAACAGCTCAATAATTATAATAATAACTATTATTATTAATATAATAATGATGAACCTTTTTATATCTACCTATGTGGTCCACACCATATGCTTATGTGTCTCTAAAACCTGGACAAACCAGTTACCTTTTATTTTCCATGTATGATTTATTTCCATCCAAAAACAATGAATTGTGTGGCATGAAAGCTGTGAAAGATATCCTGTGCAATATTAGAACCAACATACTGCAAATGTTTAACTTTTGAAAAGAGGTGTGAGCATTTCTCAAGTAGAAGATTATTTGGGACTAGCAGGTGTACCGATGCTATGCATGTTAATTCCTACTTCAGTTCTAGTCTGAAGTTTATTTAATGGAGTAAACCAATGCTTCTTTGCAGACAATATTGCTAATCTTTCCTGTAGGAGCTAATGTGAACAAATTGTCTTTGTTTCCAACTCTGAAGCGAGCGATATAAAGCTGATGATGAGAAAAGCACGAAGTCCATTAATTGGTTCCAGCTACTTTGAGCTGGAGCGTTGAGACTGCGCAGCAACAATATTGGTGTCCCAATCTACAGCCGAGGCAGCAGTAACCTCAACATAAATGCGGTACCCGTACGTGTACAGCTGAAGCATGTAAGCTTTGTAATGTTGAGCTGGCATACATTCATCAACTTCTGTGGGAAAGGAAATTTCTGTAATTCTCATGAGAGATTTGCCACAATGTGACAAACAATGTCAATGCAGACACTATTGAAGAGACAGGCACCGTTTTCTATCACCTGCATTACTACAAAAGCACCATATTGTGTCACATGCATGACTTCAAAAGTGAGTGCCGCCAGTGTCAGCTAGAATGCTGACAGTGTGTAAAGTTTAGGAACAATGAACTATTGAAGTTTTCACGAACTTGTGAACTTTTGGAAAAATGAACGTAGAACTATGGCAGGACTAAGTCACGAAGAGCCATATGGCAGAGGTAAGATTTGCAGGCCGATTTATTTCATAAAAGCCATATACATAAATCATTGTGATACATTAAAAGATGTCGTCATGAATTTAACACAATTTGACCCTTAGGAAAATGGAGGATCGTCCTTTTATCTTTGTTGGTCTTCATAGTGGTGAAAATGCAATCTTCATTACTAAATGATGACTAAAAGACTAAAATGTAAGTATTTGTTTAATATTCTGTTAGTAATCGATGACTATTCATCACACTGAATGGTCTTCATACACTAGTATTACGATAGGAATGCTATGGATACAAAAAGGCTATTGTCTTTGAACGCACGTTGGCATCAAACCCCCCCACCGCTCCTACAATTCAGAAAATAACTCAAAACCCACATCTTCAAGGAGTCTCTCCTCCTCAAATCCTAAGCCATCCCGTCACCCCTCATGCCACCTGGCTCGCTAGATGCCACCCGCCCCTCTCTTCCCCACAATGCGGTAGAGCTGTGCCCCTCTGTATCCTACCCCCTGCTGTATATCTGTGCTGTTACCTTTGAAAAGCACTCGGTAAGGCTCTGTAATGTTGTAAAGCTCTTTAAAGCGCTCCTTTGCTTCTCGGAGCTAGGCCAACGCTCATCAAATACAATAATAATACTAATAATACTGATAATAGCAATAATAATAATACTATAAAAGACACGTTCAAATCTAAATGTCATGTCGGAATTTGACAAGGGCACATCATCTGCCTTATGTTCATATCCCCAAATAATGGTTACAATAAGAGTAAAGATACATATTTTCACAATTGATCATTTCTATAAAGCATATCAGGGGCCAGATTACAGAAACTGTGCACCGGTATTAGCACTAGTGCAAAGTTTGCCCTAATTCTAAAAATACTGCGACTTATAAGAAAACTATTTCACCATGAAAAGTGCAGTTTGGCATGACATAGGCACCATGACAAAAATGTCCATAGTACAAAAATGGTACATTTTCCATGTGTTTTTTCACCAGAGCAAAGTTTGCCCTAGTGCTAATACCATTCCATATTAGCACTAGGGGAAACTTTTCCCTGTTGCAATAATGCAGTGGACAATGTTTGCCCTGGTGCTTATACTTGTCATGGTGCAATCGTTTTCTGATATGTCCCAGTGTTTATAAATTAGGGCAATCTTTGCCCTAGTGCTAATAGCGTGCAACTTCGCACTTGCACCGGTGCAACGTTTCTGGAATCTGGCAGCTGCAAGCCGTGTGATCGCACAGTGCGCAACATTTTACATCAGTGAATGGTAGCACATTTGCACAGTGTCAGAGTTTGGGTTGGGGTAGAAAGGCGCGGGGGGTCCTTGGGATCATTATGGACCCTAATGTCTTCCCTTGTGGTCCACAAAGTAGTGAAATTGTACTGATGCCTCATGAGGAGCCCGTCAACGCAGTGGTATCGAAATCTTTTTCTACCAGTGTGCACATGTATCTTCGTAGAATTTGTGCATTGCGAATATACCATTTTGTTTAATTTTGCGTAGGTTTCACAGCGTGTATATATCTCAGCTTTCTAATAGGGTGAGGGGTTATCTGATTGCATTGCTGTTTGTTACATAACACACCACACTGCCCTTTTACAGCGGGCACAGCAGTGCGCAAAGGATTTCCATACTCATATGTGTTCAGTAAGTGGTGATTAGCTCTCACATTTGTAGCGGTAAATAGTTCATAAGCACTATCTTGCCATGTACGGCCATGTTGCAGCAGCATTACATGTGTTGGGTGAATATTCAGCAGGTTTGTTTATGAGCGTTCAGCTGTGTAGATGAATGAAGTTGTGTCTCCTGATCAGTGCTTCTATAACATATCCTTACTATAATAACATCGTAGACAAGTGAAACTAAGTGGGTTTACTATGCTAACATATTTGTTAGTTGTCTTTGTGTTAGACATGTTTCATGACGGGCAGTTCGTTTATGCTTCATAGTTAAGGTAATCATCATTCATTCTAGGTGATTGATTTCGAGAAAATAATGGCGCTACACTCACTGATTGAAGCAGGCTCTTCTTGTGCACGGGATTATAGCCGGGGAGGACAACAATGATTGACGGCGTGCGTCTTCATGTGTGTAATAGTCAGGGGAGGAAGGGGTAATTAAGGATTATAAAATTGGCCTTAATGAAATATTTTTCTTGAATAGCTGCTCATTTGAAAACACTCCACTCCCACTTCTTTTAAATGCCAAGTGATCATTTATTCCTGACTCTGAAAAGAATGGATTCCAATGTGTTGTTTTTGTTGGCAGGCAGCATAAGATGTACATAAGTAAGGAATTCTTAACCTACAGAAACATGTTTCATAGACAAAGAGAACAATGATCACAGATCTATTTTGGTTACACACACACACACAGGCACGCATACACGCACACACAGATGACCGTACAGAGACATAAACAGACACTCACACACACACACAAAACAACATCACGCACCCATACAGTCACACAGTCAGAGAAAAGCTCTGCTCCACCAATTGATGCTCTAAAGAATTAAGAAGTAAAATGGAAAACCTGACCTGTTGATATTTCTTTTGAAACAGAGCTGCAACAGAGGACCCACAATCTGATGGCAAAGATGTCATTTTATTTATTTATTTATTTATTTATTTAAATTCTTAACAATGCGCCAAATCGCCCACAGGCCTCACAGCACACACAAAACCAAACAAGACGAGGGCAAATCAGAAAGAACAGAGAGGGTCAAAGATCCATGAAAAGAGCAACAATCTAGTTGTGAAACTATGGGGCATTAAAGAAATGAGTCTTAAGATTCTTTTTGAAGTTGACCAAGGAGGTGGAGCTCTTGAGGTGAAGAAGAAGTGAGTTCCATAGAGTTGGCGTAATGACGCTGAAATTGGTTTTTCTGAATTTGACTGATCGAAAGCGAGGCTGACAGAGCCTGACTTGCTCAGTGGACCTAAGTGATCGACCAGGGACATAACGTTGAATGCACTGTGTCAGGTAGCTAGGCGCAGAGTTGTTCAGGCATTTAAATGTAAGAGTGAGTATTTTGAAAGCTACCCTGTGCTTGATGGGAAGCCAATTGTAGTTTCTTCCGGGCTTCGGTAATGGAATGATGCCTTGGTAGGCCAAGCCCGGCTCTGACCACACCGTTTTGAGTGATCTGAAGAGCGGCCATATTAGCAGCGGAAGTGCCTGCTAGAAGACTGTTGCAATAGTCGAACCTGGAATTTACATGAGCGGATGCAAGAAGGGACATATTGCTGACAGATAGGAATGGATGCATTGCGCACAGTTGCCTGTTTATCCAGCCACAAGTGGCTCCAATTTTAGCCACATGTGGACGCATTGAGAGTTCGTAGTCAATGGTGACGCCGAGTGTCTTAATGCTATGGACCACCGGAATGGACACATTGGCAATGATAAATAAAGCATATTCCTTTGAGAGGTTTTTTAACATGTGACTGGATCCAGCAATAAGAATCTCTGTTTTGTCATCATTTAACGCCATGCAGTTCTGACTCATCCAGGAATGGATGATGGAGTAGATGGAAGAAATGGCTTTAGAATCAGTCGACTATTAAACTGAGAGTTCAAGGATGACCTGGGTGTCATAAGCGTAGTTGGTATACAAGACACCCAGGTCATCAATCAACAGAAGCAGAGGGAGGATATAAATATTGAAAAGAGTAGGAGACAAAGAGGATCCCTGGGGACGCCACATCATTATCTTGTGCTGTGGCTCATCACGTACCCTGCTGGTTGAGAACACTGTTTTCTTCACGAGTACTGTGAAGTGGACCATGCACTGCTAGGGACTCCCTCATATCCATCACCCCGCAGGACACGTGTGCATGTGTGCCTAAAAATCTGGCACACCGTAACTCATAGCTTACTGGAATCACACTCATGTGCTCATCACTCCTCCTATGAATTTTGGCCCCCACGGTAGGGCAGGTGTTCATAATGAACTTGGAGGATCGACTTGTGTCCTTGAGGGGAAAAATGGAAAAGCAGGTGCCCCATGGTAGATCTAAAGCGTGGCAATGAGGCAAAAAAGGATGTTTTGCAAGACGAGGGACATAAGAAAAGAGCAGGCAGAGTTTGATGTTAGTTGCACACTTATAAAGATAGATCCTTTTTGGGGAAATTGAACAGCAATTCGACCAATGAACCGCAAACACCATCTTTCAGTAGTGTTTGCATTGCAGCTGTAATGTTGTGAGGCTGAACCACACCCAGAGAAACAAACCCCCTTAATTATAGAGATGAAGTAACATGGTGGGCGGTTTTTATGGCTACATGCCACTGGGGGAATGGAGGGCTGTTAGTATCTCACAAGACATCGGCCAAATTCACATGGATGTCATTTGTATCAAGTCAACATTCAGAAATTCCAATGTAGGCACAACAATCAAAGAAGTTCCAAAGTAGATTCTGTGAGTAGTGTCTGGAGAAGATGCACCACAATATCAGACATTTTTACCAAATGGACATTATGGGCGTGACTTACAGAGATTATCACAATGTCAGATTCTGATAGTACAGATGTTTCATCATTAAACATACATCTCACATCTAACATGCCAGAAAGCAGTCGCTGGGGCTGTGTTGAAATAAAGGACCCAGACAATTTAATCCTATCTTTAAGACACAGAAGAAAACTTCTCTGATGTAATGGCAAGAACGCTTTTGGTTGTTCTTTTTAGAGGTGATGAATGTGCTTGCGAATCGAAATTGCTCAACCTTGCCTCATTCATGGAATTACTTGTGTGGGAATAGGCGATTTAAGCGCCAAACAGCATGCAAAATCTTGTTCTTCGATTCACAGAATCGAATGCGCTATAGTTTTCCAGGACTTGTGTGGAGTTTGCGCATGCTCGGCACATCTTTGCGAGTCGTTGAGCACCCAAGAAGAGCATGGGCGTGGCTTGCGTATAGGGCTGGGAAGGGGGCGTAAAACAGAAAATTGGGATGAACATGCGAAAAAGTGGGTGTTCCGAGTGACGGCCCGCAGGCAGTCCCTCACATGCCAACAATTGCGCTAAATGACACGCATTCATGGAACCACACGGTCAGCCTCTTGGCTTAGAAATGGACATGCAAATCCGTCGATCAGTACACTACCCAAAGCCAGGCATAAAGGCATTTTCGCATAGGATTTGCAGTGCAGAGGTGAGTTTGCATGTCAGATTTAGGGGTGCCTGCATGCAGATGGGGTTCCGATTGGACTTAGTGGTGCGCATATGCTGCGTAGTGTGGTGCTGGGCTGGTTTAAAGGGGTTTGCACACAGATATTCTGAGCTATACCCTAGTTAAGAGGTGTCACATGCATGTTGTTAGGGTGCCGGCAGCAGTAACGGGGGACCCTGCACAGGTCCCCCGAGAGGCAGGCCTGCATGCGGGGCACCCCACACACTGTTTGAGCGGGTGCGTGTATTTCCACCGGGATGAGTGCCCAAATGTAGCTTTTGTGGCAGTTTATGCTTTGCATGGTGGGCGTGTCAGGCACGTTCCGGGTACGAATATGGTTACTCTGCGCAGTAAATTCCATGAATACGTGGTGCATGCATTTTTTAATTCTGCGTGCAGGCTCACACAGTGTTGTTCTCCACACACAGCAATTACGGTACAAATGCACACTTTTCCATGAATCGGGCTATGTTGGGTGCAGCAATGCATAGTTACCGAAATGATCCCTTGACCTGTACTTGTACCAATCAAACATTTCGGCTAATGCAAAAATGAATGATAGGGTAGATGCTCAAGCCACCTAAATAGAGGCAGTAACACTAAGGACTTGTGTTAAAATATATATTTCACATAGTACCACCTGATAACGAACATTGGCCTTAGCACATTTGCATCGTATTTGAATGAACCTGAATAAGGCTGACTATGCGCCATTTTAGAATCATCCACTATTTTCTTTAACTCGTGTTTCTGTCTCATGTTAAACTTTGTGTTTTCAGCTCCAGCAGGGAAAAATGAACTTTGCACTGTGTCAACACAGATAAACATGTTGTGGCTGCTGAGAGTGGATTGTTTGTCCTGAACTAAGAAACCTTGGAGCTAAACTAGAGTTGAACCGAACAGTAATTTGTCTGTACCAATAGCGTCATCCTCGTGCAAACAGTGAACAGAATGGTGAATAGCTAAAACCATTTACCTTGCAGAAATCTTTGTGATACTTCCTTGAAACTGGACTAACTTTAAGCTTGAAAACAAATGTTACCATAGTGTTTTATGTATAGAAAAACATGCCTAGTGTTTGAGAAAAACATTGAACAATGTATCGTTTTTTTTTTTTTTTTTCCGTGCCCTGGGGCGGCCATATTGCAATTCTACCACCATAGGCGAGTGGTCTGATAGGACCCTCGCTTTGTATTCCACACTAGAAACCTCTACCAATACATCCGATGTGGCAAAGATGTAGTCGAGTCTAGTGTGCAACTGCTGTGGGGCCGAGTAGTGTGAGTACTGTCTCTCGTCGGGGTGCTTGGTTCTCCACACATCCTCGAGCTCGAAGTCACGTAGCAACATCTGCAATGCCCGGGCTGCCGGGGCGGGCCTAACCACCTTATCGTCGGATCTGTCCATCCCCGGGTCCAACACACAGTTAAAATCCCCTCCCCATATCACCGCACTCCCAACACACCAGCTCAAGTTGGTACACATGGTCCGGAAGTACTCCGCCGTGCCCTGGTTAGGGGCATACGTATTCACTATGCACATCTCTTTGTTCTCAACCACCCCTCTCACCATAACCAGACGCCCCTCAGTATCCAACATTTCCTGCCTAAGCTGGAACGGGACGTGCGGCGCCACCCAGACCAGCACACCCCTAGCATAAGCTGAGTACGTGGATCCCACCACCGTTCCTCTCCACTTTTTCTTCACCAGCTCTAGTTTATCCCGGGTCAAATGCGTTTCTTGTAATAATGCGATGTCTATCTTCTGTCTTCTCAAGTATAGCATGACTTTGTTTCGTTTCAGATAACTATTAAGCCCCCTGACGTTCCATGTCAGTAATTTAAGCTCCCCCATAGTTCATTGGTATCCTGCTCTCTCTCCCACAACCACCCCCGCTCATCCATGCTGTCCAGATATCTCGTCAAAAATACTCCCATAGGGCTCGCGATCAAACTCAAACTTCCCAACACTATATACACCCCAACTGACCCCCCTCCCTTCCCCCCTCCCGTCCCTCCCCCCCAACTCCCTCCCCAACTGTTGCCCAGCTCCATCCCTGGATCTCAGGCCCCCCCACATCTAGTTCTGGCTGATACGCACTGAGCCCAGTAGAGTAAAGTCGCCCTAACGGCCACTTAACTAAAAAACACTAAACGGGGGTGTATGGACTAGCCCTGAAAGGCTCCTTCATAAAACAACAATTACAGTGCAAACAGTGCATTAACCATCCAGTTCCGGGCCCGACTTTCTTAGGCCATAACAATAACTATAGTCAGGTCCCATAGTCTCTAGCCGCACCCTCTCCCATCGTTGATCACTTATCTCTTTTTCCACTTTCTTCCGCTTGGACATCCGGCTCCTGGGGGCTACTCTGCATGTCCAGCCACCCCATGGCTTCCTCAGGCGTCTCAAAAAACAAGGATCTGTTGTTGTGAAACACCTTCAATTTGGCCGGATAAAGGAGCATATATTTCTTCCCCACCTCTCTCAGTCTTCTCTTAACCACCCCGAAGTTCATCCGACTCCTCTGCACCATCATGGTGTAGTCTGGGTAGGCCGTTATAGTTGCGTCCCCTCTCTTGATGGTTCCCCCTTTACGAAAATGCTCCAAAATCCTCTCCCGGTCTCGGTAATTAAGGATCTTGGCTATCATTGGCCTGGGCGGACTGCCCGGTGGAGGCCTCCTAGCCAATGCCCTATGTGCTCGCTCCACTGCAAATCCCTGCGACAGCACACCCCCGGTGATCTCCTGGAGCAACATATTCTCGATGAACTCCGTGGGGTTACGGCCCTCCAATCCTTCCGAGATGCCCACAATACGGATGTTGTTTCTCCGGGCGCGCCCTTCTGCCTCTTCATCTCTATTCTCCAAGTTGCGCACTCTCTGCGCCAAGACATGCAGGTCGGCCTTGTGTGAGGCGCAATCCCCCGTGTTTGCACTCCCCTCTTTCTCCAGGCTCTCCGTGCGCTCCGACAGGGTCCTTACGTCCTGTCGAAGTAGATTCACCTCCTCCCGAACTTCTCCCACTTTGAGGTCGAGCACTGTTTTCAGGTCCGCCACCACTATTTCAAGCTTGGCCTCCCAAGCGGATTTCAAATCCGCTTTCAGTTCTGCCATCCCAGCTAACACATCCTGATTTGGACTAGCGGCGGCCATGCCGCCTGCGGGTGGCTTTTCCTTTCTCCGAGCACTCTCTGAGCCCGTCGGTGTCCTGGTGAACTCGTCCAACTTAAGCTGCTTCACTCTCTGTCTGAGGGGCTTACTCGACATCCCGCAGCCACTGTATGCCGTGGATCCGCCACTCCCACTTTACCACTACCAAGGGGGAGAGAGGCCTACTTTCTGCCCGCAATGGAGCGTGTTCTTCCTCACACCTCAAATGTCCCTCTGCAGCAGCCTCTTCCACCACTCATCCGGGCCCCCCACCAGAGGACTCCTGGGCTCCCGCCGCAGTTCACTGGCTGAGTCGCCAATTCGGATCACCGCCAAGTCCCGCGCGACACCGTTGTATTTGTACCTCTGGTAACGCCCCCGGTATGTTCAGGGTTGTGCAGGTACCACTTAGTGTGCCCCTTAATTGCGCTCAAAAGTGCACCGCAATGGTCTGCGCCAGCCGCTTTACCGGACGCAGCGCCTTGTCCTGGGGCACAGTCTCTTATGTCGTGTTGCGCAGCACCCAACCATACATTCAAAGTATGCAAGTGCCCCCAAAGTCTCTTATTTCACTTTTATACCCCCTTCAGTGGTGTTGCCCTGCTCAGTTCTTCGTCTCCTGCCCTCCTTTCCCACTGTAGCGAGGACGCTGATTGCGTGTCTAGACTCGCAGGGGTGTGATCAGCTGCCCGCAACAATGCATCAATGCGGCTTCCTGCCCTCCTTTCCCACAATAGTGGGAGCGTTGATCGCGTGTCGGGACACGCGGGTGTTCAGTCAGCTACCCGCAACAATGTATCTCTGCGGCGCAGCGTGGTGCCGGGGACCAGCCGTCTCCTGTTGGCTGCCAGCTACCCAAAAGGCCAGCGCTGCTAAGCGCACAACTCAGCCAGCAACATCAATATGTGAGCCCTTTGCCCCGGAGCTTCTGCGTGACATGCATACGGCGCTTCGGTGCTCATGTCGCGAGGTCCGTTCCGCCTGACAGCCCGGGCGGGTCCTAGTGCCGGCCGCTGACCGCCTCTGACCGTCTCTCGAGCCCGTGCTGAATAATCGGTGCCCACAGACACGCGCCGATGTTCTCCCAGAGGCGCATCGCCCCCCACACAGCCCGCGCAAACGCCGATCACTTCGGGGGTGCCTCCGTCATCCTGTATGTGTCTCCTCCTTTGTTCGGCATGGCCGCCATTTTCGCTCAGTCAGGGCCGCGACTCCGGGGACCTCGGTCACATCTATCTGCTGTTGCCGGGCTTACGAAGGTTCCAGCTTGTCAGCAGCCGTGCAGCTTACATTCATGGACGGGTGCCCATGTTTCTGGCTTCTAGGAGTTAGTGCTTATGCACTTTTGCACAGGATGAGTGTAGGATCTCCGGGAGCTCTTCCAAGAGCGCGTCCTCTCACATGGCTTCCAAGCCACGCCCCCAACAATGTATAGTTGTTTGAACCTGCATTAGTTATGTGAACTGGCTATGAACCCTTAATTAATATGTAACTTGAAGAGAGGCTGTACGATGTAACCAGGACTGTGGAAAGTGTATATAAACCCATGACTTTGTAATGTCCAGCACTCTCCCCCCTCACGGTGTCTGCTGGTACACACTACGAGGCATTGAGAGCCAGATAGCTATCTGACCAATAAAACTGTACATGTACTTCTGAACTTGTGACTGGCGTATTTCATCTTGGGTGGTACTAAGCCTCGATATTTCTTTGTTCCTACAGATGGCGCCCGGATAGGGACTCTCTAGATTGATGTTACATGGGACTGGGATCGTAGAGTGACGGGGGCCCCTGCAAAGTGAGATGCAATTCTCCACAGTACTGCACGACTCAATCCCTGGACAGTGAGCATAATTTAGGAGGACATCTTGACAAGGGTCCCCATATTGAGGACTGTTTATCGAAATCGCCAGCCATGACGATCCTTTGTAATCCGATCGGACCCTTTGTATTCTGAAATCAGGCGAGTCGTGCCCCGATTCCTAAGAATCCTGATATTGATTAGAGTTTTGGATTTGCAAATACAAACAATGCCAGGTAACAGCAGTAATCTGATATGCCTGGGAAATTGTCATCCTGTTTCAGGGTATTATTCCGCAGAGACAGACAATCTTTGGGACAAGGCCAACCGGCGCCACCCGATGGGTCGTCGGCTTATTTTATGTATTGTAAGTACGGCCTAGGAGTTATTGTATTCAATGATATTTGGCACAGACAGACTAGACATGTTTCCGAACTTCAATGGCCAGTTTATGGCAGTTTTGAAATTGCCCGCCTAGAGCATTTAGAATATGTATTGTTGAGGAAAAAGGTTAGGCCTGCAGCATTTGATGCAGTTAAAGATTGGAGAAGTAAATAAAAGCATGCACATAGACACATGACGAATGCTGAGAAAACAATATTGAATGATCAGCAGAAACAGTCAGAATCTATTAGAGGTATGGATAGGGCTTTCCAAATTAATGTGTGAAAAATATGTCTTTCTCAGGATTTTCATACGTCAGATGAATTAATTAATAAATTGTTGAATGAACATAGAACTGTTTCCACTGCACAGCCTCCTGATGTGTCTCCTCCCGTTATAGTTCCTCCTCTTCCCATTGTTGTTCTCCTTCCTGTTGTTCTTCCTCCTGCACCTACACCCTTGCCGGCAGTTGCCGTCCCCATAATTCCATCTGCACCACCAGCGGTATTGCCTCTGCTACCTATTGACTCTTTACCAAGTGGTTCTGTTCCACCTGTAGTGGTTGAAGAGGCGGGAGCTGATTCAAGAATAGTGACACGTGGTACAGTATCTAAAGCTAAAAAGAGAGAATTGTATACATGGGCTAAAAAATACATAGAAGAGGGCAATGAATCGGCTGTTTTAGTTGCTATTTCTGTCCAAGGGGATATTCCTGAACAGACTATTTTGATAGAACGGATGGGAACGCATTTAGCTGATATATGGAGTGATTTGACGGACATGAAATTCCCACAGGGGTTGAAGGATTTGAATGTCCTAGCCTGCACAAGGGACACTGTGGAGAAACTATATGAGCATGCAGAGAGGGTATTTGAGTTTAAGAGGGAGCTAGACTGGTTACAGAAAGACGAAATGGATGGTAATGGTCGGGCAGCTTCATATGTGCAGAAACTATTTCTTCCTCCATTGATAACAATTAGTGAAGAAATGCTCATTAGCACAAAGACACTCTTAGATGGATTTTGTATGTTTAATTTTCTCCCATTGAAGAGCATGACACGTTTAGTCAGTATGCTCCGGCAATGCAAAGGAAAGTGTTAGAGGTGATGGTAGAGTATCTACAAGATGGGTTTATGAAGAGAAAGCAGATTTGATGGTCATTTATAAGAGAGCATTTTCTTCCGATAATGCTTTGACTACTTTGTCACTTGATTTAGCCTTGTTGCTTAATAGACGCTCAGATTTGCCTACTTTACAATTGCCGATGAGGGAGGTTCCTCCAACATTTGTTCTGAAAGTAGAAATTCCAGCTAATGCCAAAGCAGGAACACCTGCCACTACTATTGAAGCACATTATGTCTCACAGTTTGTTCATGTCCCATTTTCTAGACAGGAAGTGAATACTATTAGACAATCAATTCCAGATATTAGGACGAATCAGGATTTTATAAAGAAATTAAATCTGTCTTGCATTCATCAGTTTTCACGCTGGCTGATATAGATTTGTTGTTTCCCGTGTTCCTTCAAACTGATTTGTGGACTGATTTGTGGACGCAGATTAGAACTGTAGACGATCAGGCAGGGATGGGAGATACATGAATAGTATGAATAGATGGGGAAAGGAATGCTGATGAGAAACCACCACAAGTGATACTAGTATTGCCAGACAGAATAGTAGCTAAATTAAAAACTCTGGTTCCTGAGAAAAGAAACATATGGGATACACTTATGGCTTGCATACAATTGAAGTCAGAGGGTGCAACAGAGATATTTTAATAGGTTCAAACAAGTGTTCTCAGATTTTAGTGGTCAAGATTTAAGTACAGAGTCAGGAAAAAGGTTGTTTGTAGATTTTTGTGCACAGACTATTGCCTGAAATCCAACCACAGATTATGACTTCTGACAGTGCTTGGCAAGCGAAATCACAATCTGAAGTATTACATATGGCTCAGTACTATGAGAATAGGGTTAATACAGAGATGGCGAAGGTGGAAAAGAAGAAGGGAGACTTGAAAACTAGAGTATTATTGCAGCAAATAGCTAGAATAAACAGAGGTGGGAATACACAGTTCAGAGGCCAATTTACCCCACAGGGTAATGCATAACTGGGTCCTGTACTCATGAACCACTGTGCATATTGTAGACAGGAGGGTCATTGATGAGCACAATGCCTGATCCTATAGAAGAGATCTAATTGCACATATGGCGCCATGGGTAGACAATCCAGAGGCAGTCCTGGTATAGGGGGTTCTGGTAAAGTCAGTTTGCACAGAATCAACAGGCACCTTCACAAGATAATCAGCAACAAAGTGTTAATAGTGGGAACATTTTTGATAATCCTTCGGCTGTCTTTTTTTCTCAGGATCTTGATTTTGACGATATACTGTTCTGTTAGGACAGCCTGAAGCAGGGTCTGGAACCAGTGCCTATTCCCGTCAATCAGAAAGGGCCCTATGTTGAAATGAAGGTGGGGAATAGGGAGCATCTATTCTTGATAGATACAGGAGCACAGAAGTGTTCTATTGATCACTGACAGGTCCCAGATATTCCACTGTCAGGGCAGAACAACATTTGGTACGCCAGTGGTTAGTCCGGTCTCTCAGCCGGTACTGATTTCACTGGGACCGTTCACTGATTCTTGTCCATTTCTGTTGATGACAAATTGTGGCAAAAATTTGTTGGGATTAAATTTATTAAAGAAATTGAATGCTGTGATGTACTGTTCTCCGGATGGAGTGCATTTAACGATTTCGCCTCAACAAACTTCCATCCCACAATTTTTGTCTAGACCTACTGACTTGAATAAGGTTCCGACATGTCTATGGGCAATTAATGATAATGACGTTGGCATTTTACAAATTGAACCAATTAAAATTGTGTTGAAACCAGGTGTTAAATTGCAGTGTATTCCGCAATATAAGATTTCGGTTGAAGGTGAACAGGCATTGAAGAGTATTATTTCTGATTTTGTACACATAGGTGTGTTTGAGGAAATTGCAGGGAGCATGTGTACCAGTTAGATTTTGCGAGTTTATGAGAAATGGGATAATGCGATTACTTTTCATTTCATTATTGACTTGCATGCCATTAATAAGGTTGTTGCTCCACAGTTTCCGATTGTACCTGATGTTACTACAATATTGACTATGATTCCAGCCTCAGCTACACATTTTAGTGTTGTGGATTTGAAAAATGATTTTTTCAGTATTCCTGTACATGTTGAAAGCAGATATTTGTTCACGTTCACTTTAGGGGGACGCTCGTTCACATTCACTCATGTGCCACAAGGGTACACTGAGTGTCCAAGCATCTACAGTAGAGTGTTGAAAGAACAGCTTGATACGCTTCAGTTACCTTCTACTTGCACGTTGTTGCAGTACGTTTGCAATCTACTTCTAGCTGCTGATTGTGAAGTTGTTTGCAAGGTGGGCACTGTATTGCTGCTTATACATTTAGCAGAACATGGGCATAAGGCTTCATTGAAAAGGTTTCAGTATTGTCAACAGGAGGTCACCTATTTAGGCTATCTCCTGTCAAAGGAGGGAAGAAGACTGACACCTGAATGAATTCAAAGCATCTCTAGTATGTATGTCCAAATACACAGAAAGAAGTCAGAGGAAAGGCTTCATACTGTAGACAGTGGATCCCAAATTTTTCATTAATGATAAAACCTATGTTGGCACTATCAAAGAAGGGCATTTCTTTGCCTTTACCGTGAACATGGATTGCCAGACCGATTTTTATCTGCTCAAGGCTGTGTTGTGTTCAGCACCGGTTTTGGTTACACCAAATTACGAAAAGATCTTTGTGTTGTATGTGCATGAATGTGATTGATGCACTTTGGCTGTTTTGACACAGGAAAATGCGGGCAAGAATAGCCTGTGCTGTTATTTTTCCTCCACGTTAGACCCTGTTGCATGCACTTTTGCCGAGATGTTTGAGAGCTGTAGCTGCTGCCGCTGCATCTGTGAAACAAAGTGAGGGTATGGTTTTAGGACATTCTTTAACCGTGATGGTACCCCACTCCATAGAGGTTCTATTAAACGGAACGCAGATGCAACATCTCACATCGGCTCGGCTAACAAGGCACGAGCTGATTCTATTTGCTCTGCATATCTAAATTAAGAGATGTTGCTCATTAAATCAGGCTGAACTATTGCCTCTTCCGCAAGAAATAGATTTTAGTGACAACATGTCACATGACTGCATCTATACCACAGAACAAGAAACTAAGCGCAGAATTGATTTAAGTGATACACCCTTATAGAATCCACAAGGGGAGCTGTTTTGTGAAGTATCCTGCTTTAAACCTCCGGGTGGTACATCCACTGCTGCTTACGCAATCACCACATTAAGCACTATTGTGGAAACCAAACAAATTCCACATAATTCTGCGCAGGCTGCAGAGATTGTTGTGTTAACGAGAGCCTGTGAACTTTCTGAAGGGCTTAGTGTGAATATAAACACAGATAGCCAATATACATTCGGGGTGGTTCACAACTTTGGTCGACTATGGGCTGAGAGAGGTTTCTTGACCTCGTAAGGAACAAAGATTCAGTATGGTACTTTAATAGTTTGGTTACTTTCGGCACTTGCGCTTCCTACATAGTTAGCAATATTGAAGTGTGCCGCACACCAGAAAGTGACGGATGAGGTAGGAAAAGGAAACACTTTTGCTGACATAATAGCCAAAAAGACTGCCACTAATTTGCATTCAAAGATGTATGTTTTAGATCCAACAAAGGGGGTCACTGACACTTGTATGGGAGATGAAAGGGTTAGCGGTATAAAAGAAATTCAGGATGAAGCTACTCCAGAAGAAATCAAACAGTGGGCTGAGGGTCGAGCCGTTCTAGATGATGAGGGTTGTTGGGTGGATAGTGAAAAGCAAAGATTGATGCTACCCAATGCCTATGTTACTGCTATGGTGACCATGGCTCATGGTCCAACACATATATGTGCTAAAAAGATTTGAAAACAGTTAGATCCTGTCTGGTATAATACTAATATTCATAAAACTGCTGATCGTTTTGTCCAGAGTTGCATGATATGCTTGCAACATAATATTGGGAAAGGAACAATGAGACCGAAGGGTAGTTTTGGTCCCCCCTCCATGCCTTTTGAGGTGATTCATTTTGATATTATTGAGATGGAACATTATCAAAACTATAAATATGTTTTAGTTGTCATCTGCGCCATCAGTAAATGGGTTGAGGCTTTTCCTCTAAAAGATGCCACAGCAATGTCAACGGCAAAGACCATGCTGAAGGAATATTTTCCTAGGTTTGGCTTGCCGAGAGTCACTTGGTCTGATAATGGTCCACATTTTATTGCTGCTGTCATCCTGCAAGTCGGTGCGGGATTACAGATTGATAAATGGTTCCACTCGGCCAGGCATTCACAGAGTGCCAGTCTTGTGGAATGCCATAATGGAATCTTAAAGAACAAAATTGCAAAAGTGTGCGGGCATAGTAATTTGAAATGGCCTGACGGTTTGCCAATAGCCTTATTATCAATGCGGACAACCACACATTCAAAGATAGGGCTCTCCCCCTATGAAATAATAATGGGAAGACCAGCAAACATTTGGAATGTTCCAAAACCCAAACAGTTAAAAGAAATCCAGTATCCGCTTCTACTCTGACCAGTTGACTCAAAAAATCAACAGGTGCGAGCAGCCCTCCCTGTAAAATACAAGGGTATAGGTCATCGACTCCGACCTGGCCAGTGGGTCCTTCTGAACATTTTTGAAAGGGGCTCCTGTCTTGCTCCTCGTTGGAGGGGACCACTTCAAATCCTTTTGGCCACACAGACCGCTGTATGGGTGACTGGGAAAAAGCACTGGATCCATGCGACACATGTGAAGAGGATTCCTTTTTCTCTGCCCTACGACAAGGGGGAGGAGAAGGGAATTGGTGATCTTGACGCTCACAACGAGCCTCCAATCGAAACAGAGGGTGTTTCACGGAAATGCTTCCTAAGCCCGTGGGGCCTGGGAAGATTGTTGCTTCTTCTTTAATTTCTTCTTCACCGTCGATCGATCTTGCTTCTGCTTCTTCACTTTCTTCAGGAAACAACAACGCTTTGTTCACCGACCATACCATACCTGGAGTCTCAAGGTACGATCTGCTATCACAGAATCTGATTTAGATTTAGAGCTGCTGACATTACATTAATGTAATTAGGATAGGAAAGTGCAGCTAGGATGTGCCCACAAGAAACCCACAAGAAACCAACATTGATCTAGTCTCTCGTCACTCCTCTGCTGCATATCTAAGAGGCAGGGACTGGGAAAGTTATCTTCAATCAACATAGGCCACGTGGTCAGGTGCCACCCACTGATGAACTAAAAAAGCCTAACAGTGAGGCTTCTTAACGGACGCTGAGAAACTATGCATATTTTACAGGACACTCATAAAACAAAGTATGGTGGTCACTTTTCTGATGATAAATCTGCTTGTCAAGGGTCATGGTCCCTAGGACCAAATGGACACTGGTCACAATAACAGCCTGTTTTATAGTTGCAATGTCATTTGGGTTTTGGTATTTGGAAAATGCACATCCGCTTGATGTCTTGTTACCGACTACAAGTATTCCCACTGTGTCTCCATCTTATGTGCATTTGCAGACTCTTCATCCTCGAGGCCTCCAACGTAGAGGGGGTTATCATAGTAACACTCTTTTAATGATTATGAATGCAACCCATGCCATTTTGAGTAAGACCAACTGCCAGGTGTGTTTGCATTTGCAACAACATGGGCAAAAGGGACTGGGCTGTTATATACATCCTCTCCCTTTAACTACTGTTTGCTACGCTTCACTTAGGGCATTATTCTTTGGCCGATGGAACAATAGTGTCACATGGAATTTTGATGGGACTAATCTTACCAAATTTGAAAAGCGAGTTTTAACACCTTTAGGATGTTCTTCGCTTGCGAATAGGAGCAAGCTCAATGTTGCTTCTATTAGGCCTTCCAACAGACTCTCTAGACCTTTTCAGTCATTGATTACCTTCAAAATGCTTCCGTAGGTAATAGGGATGCCATGCCTTGCTCCTACACCATCAACCATAGTCCGAACTCCGTTCAATTCTGCATACAAAGAGAGGATTCCCAACTAATGGGTACATTTGAGGGGTGTACGAATATTGCAGTACTAACCAGTGAGGATAGACCTTTGTATGTAGGAGATCCTGTTTACTTTGTTTGTGGTGATGAGGCATATCCGTAGTTACCCAGAGATTGGGAGGGTACTTGAAATTTGGGTATATTCTTGCCAGGAGTATATGTCTCCACCACTGCTGAAGTCTCCAAAACCCGTCCCAGGCAGGATGAGAATGGTGTCACAAATTCTGGGTGATGTTGCAAAATCCTTTGTGCCTTTCTGGGGACAAATATGAAACTCCCCAGATATTAGAAAATTGGCAAGAGTGTTAGAGAAAACCATCAATGAGACCACTGACATCCTGTATAACATGACCTTAGAGCAAAAGGCTATTAGATTAGTGGCTCTCCAAAATAGGATGGTGCTAGACGTCATTCTAGCTGAGCGAGGTGTGGTATGCAAAATGGTGCGATCTGCGTGTTGTGTCTCTCCCCCACCATATTTAAGGCGATTAAGAATTTGCATGTCTTAAGTACTGAAATACATGTACCAGAGGGAAACTGGGATATTAGTACATGGTCCTGGGACTTATTGCTATCTTGGGGTTGGAAAATCTTTGCGTTCTTAATGGTAATTCTTGCCATTATTCTGTTCTGTTTTTGTTGTATACAATGTCTGCCTGTCATGTGTTCTATGATAGGAGGGAGTTTTGCACAGGCAATAGGTACACAAGAACCTAAGACACATATGTCCGGGAAAATTACGAATGCCTTAGTAATGCAGGATATTACCATCAAGGCGTTAATGGTGATTAATGTCTTCGAAAATAGTGATTCGGGATGTTCAGACGATGACACATGGTCTTCGGATGATGCTAATATTTAATGCTCTTGGCTTAGGCCAGAAGGAGGGTTTGTTAAAGTATATTTCACATAATACCGCCTGATAACGAGAATTGGCCTAAGCGCATTCACATCGCACTAAGAATCGCATTTGAATCTGACTACGCCGCCATTTTAGAATCATCTGCATTTTGTTTAACTCCTGTTTCTGTCTCATGTTAAACTTTGTGTTGTCAGCTCCAGCAGGGAAAAATGAACTTTGCACTGTGTCAACGCAGATAAACATGTTGTGGCTGCTGGGAGGGGTTTGTTTGTCATGAACTAAGAAACGTTGGAGCTAAACAAGAGTTGAACTGAACAGTAATTTAGATGTTGCCTCTACCAATAGCGTCATCCTCGTGCAAACAGTGTACAGAATGGTGAACAGCTAAAACCGTGTACCTTTGCAGAAATCTGTGTGATCCTCCCTTGAAACTGGACTAACTTTAAGCTTGAAAACAAATGTTACAATTGTGTTTTATGGATAGAAATACATGTCTAGTGTTTGAGGAAAACATTAAACAATGTATAGTTGTTTGAACCTGCATTAATTATGTGAACTGGCTATGAACCCTTAATTAACATGTACCTCGAAGAGGGGCTGGACGATGTAACCGCGACTGTGGAAAGTGTATATAAACCCATGACTTTGTAATATCCAGCACTCTCCCCCCTCATGGTGTCTGCTGGTACACACTGCAAGGCGTTGAGAGCCAGATAGCTATCTGACCAATAAAACTGTACATGTACTTCTGAACTCGTGACTGGCGTATTTCATCTTTGGTGGTACTAAGCCTTGATATTTCTTTTGATCCTACACTTGTGGGCAGGTTTCCTCGTGCTAATGATATAATGGAGGTTTCCAGACTAATGGTACATCCCTGACTTTGGAAAGATGTGCTGCCAATCAGAAATAGTAAAATAGAAATCTGCAGCTCTCAATGCACAGTGTCGCCTACAAACTATGGAGACTTGAGGATAAAGAATGACCAGGATTCAGGATGAGCAGGGAGGTCTGCAATAAGAACATGGTTACTGACCCCACCATTTGGCAATTTTGGTTTCAATTGATAACTGACCAACAAAGCAAGTTGGCCAGTTTAGCATCACATGTCCGATTATACCAGTAAGCAGGCATGTCTGCCATCCAAAACCTAGAAAGCCTCAGTTTGCACGTAGCTCAAAAGTTAGCACTAGTAGTACCTTTTATCAAAAGTGACAGTGGATCTGGGTTCTGGCAATAGGTCATGAAGCCCACTCATTATTTAATTGCTTTTTGATTATTTTTATATACTGTGTTTTTAATTTATTTTCATTTTTCTATTAAATGCATGACATTTTATATTATTTTTTACTTTCTTTTGTGTTACAATATCATTTAATTTTATATTTATACTGTTTAATCTTTTAGTTATTTGATTATTGTTTTTACAAGCTCATAAGTAACAATGATGTGGTCATTCCCCAACTCTCACAGGGCGAGGGAGGTGGGATAATGGTGAGCAGGCAATCCCTGATGGCCCGAATAGCTGCCCACCAGCGGAAATACCCAGACATGTCTGATGCCCAGACAGCAGTCTCTATTTAGATTCAGGTTGGTGCAATATAACTTTGTAAAAATACAAATACCATGACCTCAAAGCAAACAACTATCCAAGACACCTACAATGAAACACAATTTTGGCTTCTAATGAAACAATGTCATTATACGCTGTCACAGCTAAAAAGATCAATAGGCAACATGAAGTCAAGAAATGGGGCCATAAGGGTTTATTAAGAATAACCAAAATACCAGGGAATAAGAGGATGTCCAGGCCTCCGTAGGGGGCGCTAGAGGGACATCCCACATAGCGGGACGCCCCTCAGGCTGCCCCATCCCCTCGTTAGGTTCTGTCGCCCCTCCTGGAGGAAGGGGCGTCTCCAGGGCAGGAGCATCCGGCGTGCCCTGGGGACAGTATATAGGGTGGGGAGACTGGAGCTCAGCCTCTATCCAGTCTCCCCCGCCTGAACACCCCCCACCCTCACCCTTCTTGGCTAGTTCAGAGCGGATAGGACCGCGCAGGTGATTGCTGATCAGGATAGCGTACAGAATTAAATATGATAAAGTTGTGAAAATATGTCAATTTGCTTGCAGCGGATGTTGATTGGTAAATTGGTGAATACAGTTGGATGTTTCTCTCACTGTAAGATGTTGAATATTGTACAATTGTTTAATTTTGCTTGCAGCGGAGTTCGAGGTGTAATTGGTAAAATTCTTGTTTGCTTCTTGTTTTGCTTCTTGTTTCTTTATTATGTATTGACTTGTTCCATTTCTGTCACAGGCGGAGTTCGGGGCAGTCCTAGCCAGGGAGAGGAGTACGCCGTGGGTTCAACCGCGGGCAGGTTTCCCGAGGGCCGCACTGGAGCCAAACACGGACGATGGGCACTGAGTCCCTTAGGGACACGAGATTCCTCACCTGCAAGTTTCAGTGGCCCGAGGAGGAGTACTGCGTGCAGTACAATCTGGAGTGTATGTCCGGTGCCTTGCGAAAGCCGTGGGTGGCAAGGGGACACCGTGAATATCCAGAACTTTGACATTGCCCTGCTGTCGGGCCACTTTTGAAAAAGTATGGTCGTGAACCATGATGTGTTTAGGGCTGGGACTGCCCCTCTTGTTGTTGCTGGGACTGCCCCTCTTGTTGTTATGCTCCAATAAATTGTGACCTGTTGTTTCCAAAATGTAGAACTATTGTGTGTCTGTTATTTGGTTAGTAACAGTATGGTCCAGTATCTGGTATCCCCCCACATGGAAGAGGGGCTGGTGGGCCAATGGGGGCTGACACCGCTAAGGTTTAACAGAGGTCATTGGGTGGCTTGCCACAAAAACAGGTGCAAAGAAAATACATGATCTTAAGACTCTGTCACGGTTCAGTAAATTCACCCTTTTAGGAGCACATAGTCATTCATAGCCTCTGGGGATTTAAGAGTCCATGCACTTTATTGTTGACAGTCTTGCAAGGTCTTTTTTGACTTAGTTGGTTCTGGTCAGCATATTGTCTTGCTTTTCCTAGAATGATGCAAAACACTGATGCCACCAACCTGGTGCCTTGGGTCAACTTGACTGGCATTAGGCATCAGGCTCATAAGCAAACATTGAGACCCAGGATATGTCTCCTTTCCTTCTTGTTGAGGCTGGGCTTGCCACAGCTGCATTTTCAATATGTTCAGCTGACAGTCAAGCCCTTTCCCCCCTAAGGATGATATGTTATGTGAGCAAGCCTTTAAGGACAATCGTTGTCCACTTCCCACCTTCATCCTCCATCGAACTACTTTGAAAAGTATTCTCAGCCCATCTTTTCTGAAGTGCACCCCCAGTGGTCAAGCAGTGACGTGGCTACAACTGCAGCGTCAGGGGTTTGCCAGGTGTGGCACCTGCAAGTTGTGCAGGTACGCTCACTCTGACAGACAAGAATTCATCGACCCACAAGGGAAAACCATGAAGATCACTGATACTATTAATTGCTGATCCAGGTATGTGGTTTACACCATTGTTTGCATTTGCAACTGAATATATATAGGAAGCACCATATGGAAATTAGGGACCCACATCCATGAGCATTTGTCCACGATTGGCAGTCAATATCCGAAATGTCTGCTTGCGATACAATGGTAAAATATACACCAAAAAGCGAACAAGAAAAACTTGAGATTCATTGACCTTAAGAAAATTGTCCTGGACAAACGAGGAGACAAGGTGAAGATACTCGGCCAGACTGAATTCCGACTTATTTGTCAAATGTGCACAACCCTCACTGGTCTGAACACAGATCATGAAATGGGCTCTTTCCTATGATGTGTTGACCTGTTTAATGTGATGACCTATGTGTATTATATACATTTTCTCTGTCACTCCTATTCCTTTGATGGAGTGTCCTTAGGTGCATGAGAACAAGTGAGTGAGGAGATGGTCCATGATGCACAGCTGGGCAAGTGTCTCTCATTTGCATATATCCTCTTTTTGCTACTTTTTGTAGATCTATGCTCAGTCTGTCAATTTGTACTACTTCAGTCGGATATTTATTAGTTTGATTGTTTAATTCAACAGTGGTATTGGGCTTGCACACCCAACAGACCCGGAACGGTTGCACTTTATGCCTATCGCAGGATTGCATATATGTTATTGAATTCCCATTCCACTGTGCAGGTTCTGTGTGATTTCTTGTGAACAATGTGTCTTTTATGCTTATCTGGCATGTAATTCGCAGCTTGGTAAATTCGTGCCTATTTGATCCATTCAAATTGTTGGATAGTAAATAGGGATATAGTTATGACTTTTCTCTATTTATGTTTTTAACACAACCCAGTGCATCTCGGGGCCCAATACTCTGGCCTGTTAAGGATTTCAATCAGGCGATACACCCTAGTCTCAGCCTAGTATGCAGCACACAAATGAAATACTTATTTCATTATGTCTATAGGTTCAATATTCTGAGTGATACACCACTCATATCACACCCCATCTCAAAATACCCCAGGTCACAATAGAGCAGGAATCAGGCTGGTTGGTAAAGGTTATATTTATTTATTTATTTAAAATTCAAATTAAACATATACGTTTGAATAGGGAGCAGCAATCACGAATGTGGTGATAATAACAAATAAAAACGTATGTAAGGCACTTAAATTCACTCTTTAGCACACAGAAGGAAAACACCAGAGAAAAGAACACTTTTGGCTTGTTTAGAATGATAGCACTTATGTTAGGATTTATGTTATTTCCCTCTTCAATATTCCTCAACTCACAAATAAGCAATTCTAAATAGATATAAGGATGTAGCAAGTATTCAGGAATAAACAACAGTAAACATAATTTAGATACACCCTTGCCTCTCCATACAAGAGAGAGAAACAGGTTAGAATTTTTAACTTTTAAAATGACATTCGAAAATGGCTTTGTGAAACAATGAATGTGTGCAAAAGTTCTTAAATCAATACAAATTTCTATGGGGGCAACATTGACAAGATGCTAACAACCATGAGCTATCATTTGAGCAAGATTATGCACTTTGAATCTTAATGGAAGTTTGAAATTAATTGAAATTTAAAATCACTCGTGTAAAACTCTGCAGAAATGCGGATTCCCGCCTAAAATTCACTAAACGTTTTTTAAGAAAAACAGGTGAAATATACTGATTTTTAGTGCGGTATTTGTGTTGTGATGTAGCTACAGGTCTTATGTATGAATCAGAGTTGAAATTAAGTCTCTAGCTATTAAAACGTGGAAGATATGCAAGGTTGAATAAGAGGCATTTTTAGAATAATAGGGCTGTGAAAACAGAAAATAACTCAGTTTGAACAAGAAAATATTTACTATAGTGTTTCTCTATGACTTGAGCATTCCGGATAGAATACCAAGGATGGACAAAGTAAGCTCTGTAGTTGATTCATGACTTCAACACCAAATCCCCGGTGTCCTCTCCTGGCGGAACCAGCTGGATCACTGGAAGTAGGATGGATAACTTAAGATTTGCACAAGAGGAAAATGACTAAAGAAATGGCGCTCAACAAGATAAATCAAGAATAGGATAGCAATAAGGATTCTGATAATGTTACAAGTTATTAAGGTAAGAATAGGATGGTTTAGAGATTGGGATGGAAAAAAACAAGGCAATGTATGTGAGGATTTTTCTATGCTTCCTATTAATACCTACAGTCCACTTTAATTTCGGATTTTGGACCGTCAAGGGTTCTGGTCATCAGTCTAACCAAGGACAGCATGGCACATCTGGCGGGATAGGGTTAGCTGGGCAGTTCTGGTCACTTGGACGCACTGTACTGGACTGGATTGGCCCTTCTGGTTACTGCACTGGTCACTGGAGACTGGGAATCAGTGGGATGGCGAGTTTATGGCAGGCATGCATTTAGTAGTAGCAAGCCATACTAGATCAAGATGCTTCCCTGGGGTTTTGGGATTTCTTACAGAATGTTGAGGCCTAGCTGAAAAGGAGTTCAGCAATGCTGAGGCCTTAGCTTTCTAAGAAAAATCAGGAATCAGGAACAAGGATGGAGAATTCAGGAACAGGGCGCCACGCAGAAAATCAGGATGAAGTAAGGAATCAGTCTGTCTGTGCTGTGTGTTGTGAGGTTCCCTTATTTATCATGCCAAATGACATCACTAAATCATATGCCAGGGGAAAGCCTTCTGTCCACACCCTTACTGCTAGGATTGGGCAAACGCATAATCTACGCCTTGCTTTTCGCTGATTGAATGACAGAAAGGGATGTCATGTTTTATGAGATGATCTTTACAACAGTGTCTGGAAACCTCCCATAGCTATTGGGACCAAAATCTAACTTTCCCACAAATACATATTTATGTAGTTATAACCTCTAAGAAAATCAGATGCACATGTTACATATCTCTTGGGTCACATTTGAATCCAAGTCCTAAACCTGGGAAACCTGGTTTTGCCTTTCTGCTACATTTTGGCAATTTTAACTATGAAAGATTTGGCTTACATTTCCTGATTGTGTACATAGATGCACATTTACCCCTGGGATATGTGTACAAATGTCAAGTGCACAAGATCAATACTTTCCCCACAATTGGTTATTCTTTACAACTTCTTCTCCTCATGTAGTACTGGGTTCAATCACGTCTTCAAAGCAAGAGCATAACATTAAATTTAGAATTATTCACTTTTCACAATTTTTCTCATTCTGGTGGCAAAGTTAAATGTCTTTAAAGTTCAGGTACAAATAGGCATTTAAACACCAAATGTCCTTGTCAGTTTCTTTCTTTTCTTCAAGTGTAAGCAACTGTCAATTTCTTTGAAGTAGTATGAGGGGCCTCTCCCTTGAGAGTGAAGCTTCCTGCCCCTCCCAGTGGAAGGGTGAGTGTCTTAGCCTGCTATTGTCTTGACCTTGGGCAGAGACAAATGTCTAATGTGACTTGAAAGGCCCCATTGTCCTGGGGATTCAAACGCCTCCAAGCCAGCAATTAGCCTTTCCTGTGCCAGCCTTTGTCGGGGTTAGAAACTTGCAGAAACGTTTTTTTTTTCTTATATAAAGTTTACCAACTTATCCTGGGTTGAGCTTTTATTTTCTGATGTTAAATCTTGACTGAACCCTAGGAATCAAAACAGTTTATAGGTGTATTTCTGACAATGGCAAATCCCTTTACATTTTTAAATAATGAAGCCTTTACACAAGAATATACTTTTAAAATTGGCGATTTTCCCCTTCATTCAGGAAAAGCACATTTAACTTATTTCTTTTAAATTCATTTTTCTCTGCAGCAAATACACCCTTCTAGTTCTAATATTTTCCTTGAGTGCTGGAATTGTTTGCAGTATGGGATACATGTATCAGACATTGGTTTATAGTCTTTCTCTGCACAGCTGATTCTTGATACTTGTTGCAAAGGAGTAGCTGTGTTTCCTGTGGAAAAATTAAAACGCAGTCCTTGCTTTGCTTTTCCAAAGATACTGTTGCCAGAAGCTGTCATTCAAGTGAGGCCCGGTTCCTCTGAGCCACAAGGGATGATCCTGAGCCTTTCAGGGCCTTTTTGATCATAGTGGTTTATGAGAAATGAATGGATTTAGTGCCAAAACAGCACTTTGAAGATTGAAAGGATGACATTTTAAAAGAGGCATTTTGGGTTTTCAGCACAATGATGCTGCCTCTTCCTTTTGCTCCATGTAGAATGTTGCAGAGCCCACTGGCATGCTCCTGCAGTGAGAACTCTGTTTTAACCCCACCTGAAATGTGTGTGGGAGGGGTGTGCAGCCTTTTTCTGGTTGTGATGAAAACACTGTTTTAAAGATTTTGGCGCGAGCAGGAGTCAGCACGGTCATTTTGGGCTGTTTATTTCACCATTGCAGTAAAGCGATGCAGTGAGGGCCATCTGAGTGGGTCACAATATCCCACAGAATCCCCCCGACTTCGGCTTGACTTCCAGTCATGGGGGAGTCGGGCAAGTGGGATTTTTCTTTCCTGAACAAGCAGGTTCAGTCAGTTGTAAGTCCTTCTTCCATCAGCAAATGATGCAACACACTCTCCTCGCTGGCTCTGGTTTGAATGTGGAACAATACCCCCAGCCTACTCTCAGGTTTTCTTTTCTGGTGTGGAGCGACACTCTTGATTTGCTTGGGTTTCTCCTTCCGGGTCCCCGAGGAGGTCCTCCTTGGTTGTTACGTATAATCAGTGCAAATCTATGAAATAGAACACAAACCGGTTATAACAATTTTCCCACTACTGTCCTCCAATCGGGATGACAGCAGTGGGATATACGCATGCATTAGTGACAATTTGAAATATTTCATGCATGCATTCAGCAACAATTTGAAATATTCCTGTGCTTCAGAAGTATCCCCTGCTGGGTTTTCTATGGACTCCTCTATTTGCCACAAAGTGTGCCTGGGTGGCAACTCTTTAGTTGATTGATATGGACCCTCCTTTCTTCTGTCAAATCATTGGTTTGGTTATGTTGGAAATTGTACAAGTAGACACTGTCTTCTACTTGATATTCCTTTATGGTTGTCTTTAGATCATAGCGGGTCTTCATGCTGTATGCAGATCTTCTAGATTCCACTGAGCATACACAAAAGCATGTTGAAGGTGTTTTCTCAGATTCTCAACATACTTATGAGTTGTGGAGGCATTTATTAGTATCTGATCTTTTGTTCTGTACAGCAGCTGTTGGGGAAGCACCATCCTTCGTCCAGTCATCAGTTCAAAGGGAGACATTTTAGTTGCAGAAGAAGGGGTAGATCTGATGGCCATCAGGACAAGTGGTAATAGAATATCCCAACTTGGCCCAGAATCTGCCACAAACTGTTTTGGTATGCTCACAATGGCTTTATTGTACCTCTCAACTCCACCACTAGAGGACCGCGGGTATGCAATGTGTGGTTTCCTTTTTACCTCAAGTATCTCACACATCTTTGTCATCACTTCGCTGGTGAAGTGACTACCTCGGTCTGACTCAATCCTTTGGGGTAGTCCAAAACGCGAGAAGATGTGATTGATAATCAGGGCAGCTGCTGTTTCTGCCTTGCAATTTGGGGCCGGGATACATTCCACCCATTTAGTAAACAAGCATGCTACAGTTAACATGTACTTGTTCCCCCTAGTGGAGCGAATCACGGGCCCAATGAAATTTACTTGTAAATCTCACCAAGGCAGTGTAAACCCACTCTTTTGGAGGGGAGCTCAGTGTGTGAGTGATGTTGGATGAAATTGTGCACACACAAGACACCCCTTCAAGTATTGGTTGAGGTCCTGCCCCATGTGTGGCCAGTATGCAACCTCTCACACGAATTGGTGTCCGTCAGGGGAAAGCTCTCAGGGTCCTCAATGTGTTAATAAAACTTATCAATGATTGGATCCCCTTTTTGAGCCATGAATAAATCAGCATCTGGGGTCTCCTTACTCCACCGGGCCGTTGAGAGTTCATTGTAAGCATTTGTCTTGGACCTAGTGATAGCAGTGACCTGGATTTCCCCCAACAGTGACTCGGACTCAAGGAGATCCCCTTGGATGGCTCCAGTTTTGGCCAGCTGTGGTCCCTCTATTCTGGAATGAACCTTGATCTTTTTCTAGTAGATGGTCATCCCACTAGAGGTGACCAGATCATCAATATTGCGTATTAGCTTGCCATGGTTGAGTCGTTTGTTGTTAGCACATAGCATGCCTCTGGTTTTCCAATTTACCAGGTGCTCCACGAACCCGTTCTGGACATAATCTGATAATCTGAATCAGAGATTATGACCAGTTCGGGCAGTTGGTGTTGGACAGCAGTGAGGATGGCTTGATGCATCATTCACCCAGGCATTCCCAATGCCGGCCACCATGTCCTTTTCCCCGTTGTTGTCAACATGGTTGGAGCACCCGTCCACATAAACTGTGGGCATTCTCTTGCACTTGTCTTCTTCATAGACTTTGTGCAGGGAATTCAGTTATGCCTCCATGTTGTCAGGGGTTTTAAGACTTTCGTCCTGGAGAAGGTTTTCTCTGGCACAATCATGCAAGTCAGCCAGACCTTGCGCGAGGGGATTCTTCTTGTTTTGGCCATATCTGACCTCCACAGGAAAGCCTTGCATTGACAGAATCCAGAATGACAGAATCCAGGAAGTAATGCTGGAATTACTCACATTTCAAGCCCGTTGGAGGTACTGCAAAGGCTGGTGTGGAGTCTCCACTATGATGTGTTCCCCCTGGATGAACGGGCGGTAATTTGTCAATGCCCATATCGTTGCCAGGAGTGCCTTCTCACAATCGTTGATTTTTTCCTCCACAGAGGATAAAGTCTTGCTGGCATAGGAGAAAAATGTATTGACCTTGTCATGATTTTGATATAATACTGCGGTCAAGCATGTATTTCAGAACCCTGTCTCCAAGAAGAACTCCTTGTTTTTGACAAGGTAAGCTAGACAAGGCGCTTGTGAGAGGCTTCTTTTGAGTTGCTTTACTGCCTCGGCTTGTTCTGGACCCCACTCCCACTTGACCCACCCTTCACCAGATGGATCAGGGGTCTTGTGATCTCTGTGTAATCCTCAATGAACTTTCTACTGTAATTAGTCAGTCCAAGGAGGCTCCTTAGCTCACGCAGAGTTGTGGGGTATTTTCGTTTCAGGAGTGCTTCCCCTTTCTTTTCCTGGGGACAGAGACCCTTGCACCACTGTGCCTTTTGGAAAGATAGTTTTGCTCCGGCAACCCTCAACTGCATCAGAACATAACCAATTTCTGCTATGCGTTCCTCCACAGTTGAGCTTTTGATCAGAACATCATCTACATAGGCCAGGTTATCCCTTTCACCCAAGTTGGCATGGCCTTGTGTAAGAAGATATTAAATTTGTTGCGTTGATGTATCTGAAGGGAGTCCGGGTCCATGTGTACTGCTGCCGCCCGAAGGTAAAGGCCAGCTTGTATTGGTCCCCCCTACTGACAGGTACGATCCAGTACCCATTGGTCAGGTCAACGGCAGTTTATACCTTTGACCCCTGGATCTGGAACAGCCCCTAGTCAATGTAGGGAGGGGCCATTGAGACATGTGGACCCATTTGTTTAGCTCCCTTAGGTCAGCACAGAGTCTCTACTGGCCGTTGGGTTTTAAAATACCCAGCACCGGATTATTGAAGGTGCTGTGGACTGGATGAATTATCCCACGGGACTCAAGGTTTTTGATTATTTCTGTGAGGGACTCCATGGATGCGAGAGGAAAGCGGTATTGCTTCACAAACACTGGAGTCATACCAGGGTCCGTTGGAATGGTTGTTTTATGGATTTCGGTGTGACCACTGTCATATGAGTCCACCACAAAGAGATCTTGAAAATCTAAGAAAACTTGTTTCAACTTTTGCTTTTGCTCCAGAGTCTCACAGGCATCAGCTAGGTTGACTCTCTCTTCAACCATTTGCCTGAAGCCCGGAAAGACTTCTGGTTTGGCTATTTCAGCAGCCTCCTCCAGCTGGGTGGAGAGGTCCCTGGTTAAAGTCTTGACCTGGACAGAGGGTTCCCGGCAGGGAAGGCAGTCCTTGTAGACCTGGAAGATCACCTCATCCCACCTGAAGTGACAGGTCACCTCTTCCTTACCATAAGGGCAGGAAGAGTACACCAGGAAATTCCCCCCATGCAGGATGAAGATCCTATCTGGTGTTATGTCATTGTCGCTATTACTGTCAAAACAGTCACTGGGGATTGGTCCTATCAGTTAATTACCTAAAATTATGGAAAAATGTCGGTCATCAACCGCCATTCCAAAAATGGTGCCTGTGTCCAGAGTGGTACTCCTAAATTCGCTGTTATCCAGCAATATTGGAATGGTGTTATGTTCTACATTGACTAATGGTGTTGGGTTTAACCCCAACCCCTGCTGTTGGATATGGGCATTGAGGTGAACATATGCGTCAGGATTTTGCAGTTTCTGTCCTCTTTTAATCTTTAATTCAAGTGGGAATAGTTGTGTCCCTCTTGGGATGTTGACTTCCTCTCCATTTTGAACTTCAACTGCATACGGCAGCAATTGGGCTGACCAAAATGCTTTTTCTGAATCATCAAAGTCTGTGGGATTACCCCCTAATCAGGACCAGGCTTTGTAGTTTATTACGTCTAAATAAATGGCAAAGCGACTGAGAATGTTACTGCCTAAATAGAATGCAGCAGGGACATCTTGCCCGACCCAAAAGTTATTTACTATGCTTTTGTTGCCTATAGAGATTTTGAGCATACACCTGGTAGGCAAGAGATGTTTGAAATTGGGAGTTTCCAAGTCCATTTCCCATTTGTCAATTTAAATGTGGGAATGGCTGGATCTTTTAGGAGTTTTCGGAACATGGTTTCACTGATGAAGCTCTTGCCGTTGTTCACGCACACTTGGGTGTGAACAGATTCCTTCCCCTCATTTAACTGAATCGGGACAAATAACTGTTGTCTAATCTTCTGAATGTCAGCTAAGCTTTTAGCTGGTTTCTCATCATTTTGGACTATGGAGTCTGGATTTTCTGATTGTGAATTAGTATAGAATTTCAGAGTATTTCCTTCCAGTGTCGAATGCCACTTGAAACTGGAAGGAAGGTTGATTTTCAGAAATAGAGAGGAATTCCCATCACCAGTTTGTTGTCCTACAGAAATGACTGTCACGTCTGGTATTTGGTTATTTTGAAAATGGATTTCAATATTATCCTGTTTTTGTTCAACCATGTGGCATGTGCCATTTAAACTAACATGGTTGACACTATGTTTTAATTTTATTTGCCGGTTAGCATGGGTTCAGAGGACCTTGTTCATGCAGTCTATTAGGGGGGACAACCTTTGCAGGATGTCATTCCCCAGTAGACATGGTGTGCCCTCTGGCGTCACAACTATGACCGGGTGTTTCACCTTGTGTCGCCCAATTTTAATGTCCAGATCCGCAGTCCTCTCGACAGGAATTTCCTTCCCATCAAAGTTCTGAAGTTGTCCAGGAAGAGGGGTGAGAGGAACTGGTATCTCTCCCCCTTCCTGAATTCAGCTGATCAAAGGCTCTCTTTGACAGAAGAGTGGCTTGGGATCCAGTGTCAATCAGTGCCGAAAATGTACATTGTCCTTGTACTTGCACCAGGGCATAAAATCTTGCCTCCTTCTCCTCAAGGCGGAAACGATAATGTGCATTTGGGTCAGTTGGTTGGCTAGTTTCTTGATTCTTGATTCTGACACAGGGGTAGTTTGTGCATGATTCTGTGTGGGAGCTTGGGGATCTGCAAGAAATATATGGCAGTTGGATATTGGGGGAGTTTTGGGCTCCTCTAATTCTGATTGTGTATCCAGTTCCCTGACTCTACCCTCATATGAGTCTTCCTGGTCAGAGCTATTAGCCCTCATCTTTGGGAATCTGTACAGGGATGCCAGTCCATCAATCTCTGGGGGGGTGCTGATCTGTCAGTCCCATCTTCCCAACTCTGTTTGTTGAAGTCTACCATCCCCAAGGCCCCTGGTTCATATGAGCCAGTTGACATGAAGCTGGCAGAGTTCATGGTATTGAAGGGGTTAGAATCCCTGAGTACAGGGGTCCTGATGTTAGGATCAGGGGTTGCTCTGTCTCTCTCTACCTTTTCTCTTTCAGTCCGTATTTCCTTGTGATGAGCAAAAATCTGAGCCTTTTGTTCTTCTATCAAGGCCTTACTGGTCTCAATGATTCGCTCTTGCATTGCTACTTGTTGGTGGAGCACATCAATCTTTTCACAGAAAGCCTCATTGTCTCTCTGAGCTTCCTGCCTGGTCTGAGAGTACTGGGACAATTTCTGCTGCAGGAGACTCACCTCCTGAGTTTTAGCTTTGGTCTGGGTATTCTTTTCCAGAGCATCCTCCACCCATCTGGCGTACCCCAGTAACTTCCCATACTCTATCTTTAATTCCTTGAGCTCCTGGAGGGCTAGCTCTCTTCCCTCTAACTCTGTTTTGAATTGGCTTACTTCCTGGCCTAAGGCATCCCTCTCCTGACTTAGGGTGCCCCTCTGTTCAGCCAGGTCATCCCTTTGTTTTTTGATGGCATTGGATTTGTGGCGCTCCTCATTATATTCTGTTTGAGAGCGTAGATCTCTCATAAGTAATTTATTATTTTCCTCTTCCAAGGTTTCTATTTGGTTTTGTAGGGTAACCACCTGCTCTGTGCAGGCTCTATTAAGCTGTAATTGTTACACCAGTTTCTGTTGACTCTGTTGCAGAGAGTCAATCCTTTCCTGACACTCCTCTTTCAGTGCCTGTAATTGGGTGTCTTGCTCTGCATTCTCTTTCTGTAGGAGAGACAGATCTTCTTTTAGTTTTGTGACATACTGGGCCTCATTACACGGACGGCGGGGGACCAAGGTGCTATTAGCACCTTGGTCCATGCTGGTAAAATACCGGCACTGCCTTGGAGGAAAGGGGAATTACTGCCCTATTCCAAGGTTGGTGGGGCGCTAATTCCCCCTTCCCCCATTGACCTTCCCCATTCCCATTTTTGCCCCATAGGGCATAATGGGAATGGGGAAGGTGCTAATTACGGCACCGCAAATTGCGGTACTGTAATTAGCTCCCTGGTCCCTTTGCGGGTTGGTTTTTAACGCCTGAAAAAAGCAGGCGTTAAAGTCTCCAACCCGCAAAGGGACCTCGTAGTAAGGCAGTAAGGGTTAACGATCACCGGTACCATTAACGGTGACCGTTAACCATTACCGCCGTCCGTGTAATGAGGCCCACTGTCTAGATTCTACCTCTAATTCTTGGCCCTTCAGTAGCCTTTGTTCTGCAGAGTCTAGATCCTTCTGGATACTCTCTAGTGACTCAGTTTGATTCTGTGCCAGAACTATGTTTTCAGAGTGCTTTTCCTGCATCACTCCTATGTGGAGGTATAGTTAGGCCGCAATTCTGGCAACTTTGCTCTGCTTCTCTTTAACTTTTGGGGCCATGTACAGTTCACTAAGAGCTTGGTGTAATGGGCCCTTGTCCTGCCATTTGTCCAAGTCCATGGCATTGACTTGTTCTGTGATTTCCAGCAGCCAGACATGTTCATTCTGTTCTGGCCACTCACCCCTGATAAAAGGCTTGTGCAGGATGTGCTCCCTATCAATACTAATTTCTCTAGGAATCGCCATTTTGGAAATATCAATTTCTTTATTAATTATTTCGGGGTTGATCTACTTTTACTTTTACAGACCGGCCTGTTCTTTGGAGTATTTATTTTGAGAGGTGCTTGTACAGTGTAGCACAGTACATCAACCAAGCAAAGTGTCTCTACCATGTAGGTTAGTCTGCTGTGCTAAACTGTCATGGGTGGTAACTCAAACTCAAATTCACGGCACAAACCCCCTAAATCTGTTAAGGATTTCAATCAGGTGATACACCCTGGTCTCAGCCTAGTATGCAGCGCACAAATGAAATACTTATTTTATTATGTCTATAGGTTCAATATTCTGAGTGATATACCACTCATATCACACCCCTTCTCAAAATACCCCAGGTCACAATGGACCAGGAATCAGGCTGGTTGGTAAAGGTAATATTTATTTATTTATTTAAAATTCAAATTAAACATATACGTTTGAATAGGGAGCAGCAATCACCAATGTGGAGACAATAACAAATAAAAAAGGTATGTAAGGCACTTAAATTCACTCTTTAGCACACAGAAGGAAAACACCAGAGAAAAGAACACTTTTGGCTTTTTTAGAATGATAGCACTTGTGTTAGGATTTCCCTCTGCAATATTCCTCCACTCACAAATAAGCAATTCTAAATAGATATAAGGATGTAGCAAGTATTCAGGAATAAAGAACAGTAAACTTAATTTAGATACACCCTTGCCTCCCCATAGAAGAGAGAAAAACAGGTTAGAATTTTTAACTTTTAAAATGACATTTGAAAATGGCTTTGTGAAACAATGAATGTGTGCAAAAGTTTTTAAATCAATACAAATTTCTATGGGAGCAACAAGATGCTAACAACCATGAGCTATAATTTGTGCAAAATTACGCACTTTGAATCTTAATGGAAGTTTGAAATTAATTGAAATTGAAAATCACACGTGTAAAACTCTGCAGAAACGCGGATTCCCGCCTAAAATTCACTAAATGTTTTTTAAGAAAAACAGGTGAAATGTACTGATTTTTAGTGCGGTATTTGTGTTGTGATGTAGCTACAGGTCTTATGTATAAGTCAGAGTTGAAATGAAGTCTCTAGCTATTAAAACGAAGAAGATTGAATAAGAGGCATTTTTAGAATAATAGGGCAGTGAAAACAGAAAATAACTCAGTTTGAACAAGAACATATTTACTATAGTGTTTCTCTATGACTTGAGCATTCCGCTAGAATACCAAGGAGGGACAAAGTAAGCTCTGGAGTTGATTCATGACTTCAACAACAAATCCCAGGTGTCCTCTCCTGGTGGAACCAGTCGGATCACTCGAAGTAGGATGGATAACTTTAGATGTACACAAGATGAAAATGACTAACGAAATGGCGCTTAACAAGATAAATCAAGAATAGGATAGCAATAAGGATTCTGACAATGTTACAAGTTATTAAGGTAAGAATAGGATGGTTTAGAAATTGGGATCGAACAAAACAAGGCAATGTATGTGATGATTAATGATATTAATACTTACAATCCACTTTAATTTAGGATTATGGACCGTCAAGGGTTCTGGTCATCACACGGATCAGTCTAACCAAGGACAGCATGGCACATCTGGTGGGATATGGTCAGCTGGGCAGTTCTGGTCACCTGGACGCACTGGACTGGCCCGCCTAATCCTGTCTGCAGGACTCATAGAAGTATTCTCCTGCAAGTGGAGAAAGGGATTTAGCCACCTGTGGACTTTAGTGATGGCCCCCCAACAGTTCTCGTTCTCCCCAATAATCACCTCAGATATTCCCTTTTGGTAACCTCACCTTATGTTTTTAAATGATGAACTCTCCATCCTGCATGGCATGAAGGGGCACGTAGATACCAGTTACTTCACTGGGTTGAAGGTACTGGAGGAGTTCCGGAGGAATATTGACTCCAGTGTCTATAAAGTTCAAAGAGTTCAATTTGTCCGATGTTCACTCTTGTTCCCTTCCCTCGTTAGGTTGCAGCTGGTTCCAAAAGAATATTGCCTGCAGGCAGCTGATGGCATTCAGATAAGAGTCTGTATTACCAAACACTGTCCGGTAAAAGTTGCATGAGTTTAACTTGCTGTTTTCTCTCCCTTTATAGGTGCGGCATAGGAAGATGCGGCAAATTAAAGAATAATACCTCCGGTGGTAAAGCAGGTAAGCCTATGGTGGCAAAGAGATTGTCCTTGTTGGTTTTCTTGGCTCACATTGTTATTCCTTTTGTTTTCCCCCCAGGTGCTGGGTTTCGACGAAGAAAAGGATGGAGGCTGCGCCGAGTCGAAAGATGCGGTGGACTGGTGAGTATAACGCGGCGCTGTTGCTGGTGAAGTGACGCATGCTGAAATAATGTCCTTTCCAGGCTCGGAGATGTGCTGGGTCCAGAATCAGGTAAGGAATCAAATAATGTCTGTGATCTAACCTCTTCTCCTTTCTTTGCCTTTTGTCTAGGAGCTCCGGATAAGAGGTGGGTGTGGCAGAAGACTGGATGCTGACTTGCAGACACGGTGAGCGTCACGCTGCTGGATGCAGAATAACGCAAAGCATGGGCTTCTGTTCGGGCGTGGTTTAAATAGCCTGCAAAGTAGTCCCAGGTGAGAAGTTCCCCAGAACCACACCCGAGTGAAAAATAGTCCTGGTAATAAAATAGTCCCATCCAGGCCTCACGTTGGCTTGGACTCATTTGCAGCATGGTCTGCATAAGGTAAGTAAAGTCCGCCGAGAGAGTAGAGAAGTGTGTGAGAGATGGAAGAGAATTTGCACAGGTGTCATAGAAAAGTGAGGAGTTGAAGTTGCATAGATTACGCCTGAAGAAAGTATACAATGAGGAGGGGCAGGAGGTACTAGAAGAATATACACAGACTACTGTATTGTTAAAATAAGCAGTGTGTGCTAGTTATAGAATAAATTTGGTCCGCCAAGATTTGGTTTCAGTGTTCTGGACACTGCACGTTCGGAACCTTTATTCCCCATTGAGTTACCAAGGTTATCATTGAAATGGGCGCAACTCATGTATCTCTGGCAATATTTTGACTAGGACAAAGTTTGCCTTCTAGGATTTGGGGTATTTGGCCCTATATAAAGCTTCTTGACAGCATGCATTGATCGTGTACACTACAATACATGCGAGGGGAGTGCACCATTTTTATTAGTGTTCCCAATGTTTTGATGCAAGAGGATCACATGAATGCAATCAATGATCTGTTGCAATTTAATATTGATATGTATATCTACACTGTGTGACTCATCCTTTTTATTTTTCCTTTTTATTTTATCCTATTCCACCCCTTCCATGTCCACCCCTTCTTCATCCCTCCTATATTCAAATGTATTGTTTTTATTTTAATTGGATGCCCTTGTGTTTTGTTTAATTTGATATCAGTTATGCATACAATTTATGTTGGTTTGAATGTGATCACTATAACCATGTTTTTGATTACACTGCTTCAACTATCTCTAGTGCCCTTTTCTGAAAAATGACCTTGCTAGGGTCGAAACACATGTCAACATTTTAGGGACATTCATGATTAAAAGCACTTATTTTCAAATCAACTCCACATTGTGTTTCTTCACAAGCAGATCTTTTGAAAACTACTCGCTTTATTTTTGTTATGTGACCAGCACCTAAACCAGTGTAAATTCACTAACCTAGTTCATTTGTCAAGGCGTTGGGTATGCCTTTTCGTTACCTGGGGCTGATTAAGGTCACTTTTGAGGAATTTCGAATACTGATAAGCGCAGAGTGGGTGGAATTACTCAATTCTTCTATTGTTTACTTTTTGTCTTTCTCTATTTTTTCTCCTTGTCTCTCCCAGGTCTCTCTTCCAGCCTTCTTTGCTAGAGCTTCCCCATAGCCCTGCCAAGTGGTCCCTCCCTGAATCACAACATGCTTCACAACTACTTCTGCTTTCCTTATCCCCATTCTTCTCTGAATCTCTGTTTCTGGCTTAGTCTCCTTTGGTCTTTCATTCATCACTCTTGTCCCCCCCACAAGCTCCACCTGTCACTGTACTTCTCCCTTACCCTCCTCCACTCTTTTTCCATTTCTACCCCTTGTTATTTCCCCTTCTAAATTTCACCTCTGGTTGTCTCTTCTTTCTGATGATCCCCTTCTAACTTTCATCTCTGAGTGTCTCTTCTTTCCGATTATCCTTCTGCCCTCCTATGCTCTCAATATCTCAGCTCCTCCTCCTATCCCCATCTCCAATCGACCTTTGACCTTCTTTCTCTACACTTTCTTCTTTTCCCCTGCTTTGCCCTCCTGTCTCCACTCACTCCTTATTGCTTCTATGTCCTCCTCTTTTCTCCACTCTTAGTTATCTACGATCATATCCTCTACTCCGCCAAACCTCTCCTCCAGGGATGTTTTTTTTATGTAAGCACCTGGGCTGTGGCCAACGACATGTGGCTCTTTATTTTTGGAGTTGAGGCTTTGCAACACTTTGAGCAGTGATCCTCAATAGGAAAGAATAGGAATAACAAATAATTTGTCTTTCTGGAATTCTATACAATAATTGCTAGACTCATCAAAGGTTTATTTCAGGCACACTGCAGAGGGTGAATCACTGATTTAGTCTGTTCTTAAACACCTCAACTCAGTCTTACATCCTTCTGAGGTTGATAAATGGGTACCATTACAGATTGGGTGATATTGTCTTTATATTTGTTCTATATAAAGTGATTAGGCATAAGTGCTGTATACTAACGCCTGCTTGCATTCACAGTAATTTGGTAATATGGGCCTATAAACACTGATATTAACAATACATATGGTGATCCATTCTTCTATGAAATGTATATCACATTATAATGATATCGTAACCATATTTTCTGTATTGTACTTGCTGTGTGATGCCACTTCCAGTTTTGTCAAGAGGTGAAAGTTAATGTTCCATCGCTTCACGTGATGTCACTTCAGGGTGGGGGTCAAATGACATCACTTCCCGTGTTGTCATCAGAGGTTAAAGGTCATGTAATGTCACTTCCGCTACCCCTGGCATGTTGGTAAAATGACGTCCCTGCTCTCCTCCCTGAACACCTTCTCCTCACTCTGAACTACCCAACAGTTCTGTGATTGCTGACTGCTTTTATATACCCTCTTGGCAGGCAGATGAATGTCTGATGGTGTGAGGGCATTTAGGTTTGGAGAATGTGAAACTGTGCACATGGATGTGCTGCAAGCAATCGGGATTAATGGTTTGATAGGTGCAAATAATGGGTCAGTGGTTTGCCTTGATGGTCTCTGACCCAATGATATTCCAGTCTAATCCAACATCTCGTATACAGACGGTACACTGTGGTCATCGCTGCTGACTATCAGAGCGACTCCCTTCATGACATGGTATGCTTTCGGTTCTCCCATCATTGTGTGGTCCAGTGTACTTTACCGGCCGGGGCCATGGGAAGATTTGCATATTTAAGTCTTTGAACAAACAACCTGGTCTCACAGGCAAGGGCTTACTTTGCAGACACCTGCAAAAGCAAGTTCACAGACCATCCGAGACATTCGAATCCTCTTTTTCTTATCCCCTTTTAATCAGTGGTGTAACTTCAGACTTGTTTTCATCCTGCTTGGACTTTTTCTGGATAGAGTTGCAGGGTACATACACATGGCTAGGAATGGGCTGTAGTGCCGGAAGGATGCACCATACACCTCTTCTGCTGCCTACATCATGAGCTGAGTGGTTTTCTCCAGCCCCCATGGTCACCCCAGTGAAATCCTCCAGTTGTAGACATTGGACTTCATCACAATCTATACAAAACTATCCACCTAAACAAAAGGTACATCTCATTTGTCAACACAATCAAGCCAATTGCAGAGCACGGTCTCAAACTGTCTTCCAAACCCAAAACATAAAATAAACACATTATAGCTTAGGTGCAACGCTTTTGTCTGGGAAGCAAGACAACACAGAGCAACACAGGTCCGAGTCCTACACTTAGATATACTGGTCTCTGTTATTAAGTGATTAGAAAAGATTAACTAATGAATTAATACATTACACATTTAACCATTAAAACTTAATAAGAAATCATAACAAATAAGTCAAAAACGTTAAATAAGTAGTCATAACTCACACGAAATGAACAATCTAGAATGCTGCCTGTAGTCAGTAACCCAATGACCATATGTGCCTTTGTAAAAGTAATAAAAATGATAAAATGCCAATCAAAAATACACTTGCAACTACATATTATTAACTTAAGCCCTAATAGGTCACAGTATATTACTTTCACTTTCAATTACGTTTAAGTTTCAAAATAGGAAACATCCACTATCTTCATTGGTTACAAAGTCCAAACCTAAAGTCCAATCCATGTACAACGTATATCCATATAAGAGGATCATTTGCAAGTTAAACTGCACATACCAACAAAACAACACATAACATGCTTTTAAATAATATTCACCTAATTAAATCCTTGGGAATCTAAACACATCTGTCAAAATAATTGACATAACATGTATTTATTACTCCCTCACAAAATGAGTACATCCGAAAAAAGTATTTTTTTATAGCTTAAGGCAACTACCGAAAAACTACCGAAAAACTTTAAAATCTAAAAACGTAGAGCATGCCACCGTTAAGGTTTTACCTATTTCTAAACACACAACATAGCATAACATAAATCCAAAATTGTTGCAACATTAACTCACTCTCACAAATAACAAGTAAATGCAAGAGACAATCACAACACTATGGGACTCATTACGACCGTGGCGGTCCGGAAATAACGGTGGCGGTAAACCCGCCGCCACTGTTGTTTCCGGACCGCCTGATCCCGACCCCTGTAGGCGGGAGGTGATGTTCCCGCCAGGTCTGACCTGGCGGGTTTAACACCGCCCGCCTGCAGGCGGACGAGGAAACACCGGCAGCATTACAAGATGCTGCCGGTGTTTCCATGATCCCGATTCCCATTGAGTCCCATAGGACTCAATGGGAATGGGGATTTACACCATTCCGCCTCCGTGATTCCCGGAAAACCGGGGTTGTGATGCCCCGGTAATTCCGGGAATCACGGAGGCGGAATGGTAATACGAGTCCGGCGTTAACCAGGCGGTTTTACCGCCTCGGTTAACGCCGGACTCGTAATGAGGCCCTATATCATTACAACACACAACAGCAACAAACCAAAAACATTTCAAACATATACAACATTCTAAAACCACACAACAACACTATTTTAATAAATAGGAAGACTAGACATCTTAACTTAAATACACTCACAATATTCTCTCACACTTACTAAAAGTTCCAGCTCACCGCACCACGCACTCTTACTTTAATCTTCATACTACATTTCACATGAGGGGGGTATTTTGGAATATCAACCATCAATGTCCTGCGCTAGATAAGCAGAGGTGGCAGCTGAACAGTGGAGTGACGAAGTGATAGACCCCCTACTCCGGTAAATATAAGTAAGTATATAGGGCTCAGAAGGAACCCTGCTCCACTTTAGATCAAGCGCCATACAATAAAGAAAGTACAAGAGATTGTCAGATTTTTCATGAAGTATATTTTAACAGACAGTTGCCCTATAGAGACACGTGTTTCGGCGAATCACTCGCCTTTTTCAATCAGGGCTAATTGGTGAGAGATAAAGTTCACTTATTCAAATAGGTTGGTAAATTTGGTAAATTTCATGGGATCAATCCCGCCTCACAAGAGGTGGTCTCCTTCACAAGACGCCGACGCTTGTGAAGGAGACCACCTCTTGTGAGGCGGGATTGATCCCATGAAATTTACCAAATTTACCAACCTATTTGAATAAGTGAACTTTATCTCTCACCAATTAGCCCTGATTGAAAAAGGCGAGTGATTCGCCGAAACACGTGTCTCTATAGGGCAACTGTCTGTTAAAATATACTTCATGAAAAATCTGACAATCTCTTGTACTTTCTTTATTGTATGGCGCTTGATCTAAAGTGGAGCAGGGTTCCTTCTGAGCCCTATATACTTACTTACATTTCACATGAAACAACTAACATCACATGCTAAGTACAAATGAGAGAACATATAATGTTTAAGCAATGTTTCTTTTATTGTATGAAGGATTTAAAATTCTATATTCAACCCTAACATTGGCAGTCCCAAAGTTTAACCGTTTTAACTTCTTATAGGTAGTAACCGTATCTTTTTACATATTTTACTGCAGGGAAAACCACCAAGCTCTAAATGAGGCTCAAACTCAACTACTTTTTGTGTTCTGACTTCATGTGATTTCTGTTGCCCAGTCCTTTCACATGCTCCTTGAAGGGTAACTACTGTGATGCAAAGTGGAACATTCCATGCTCTTCTTACGGCCAAGTGCTTCTTTCTAACAGTACATGTTGTAATGATGGCCATCTGATATAGTCATGCAGCCCCAACTTAAGCTGTCTATTGAACTTCATTAACGTGAATAGATGAATGCATCTAATGGAAGGATGCCTTATTTTACATTTCCCAGCATGGAGAAATGCATGTTTTTACATAGCTCACCGTCAACTTGATACTACAAATCAGTGAATGTATGTGTCATTTTGTAGAAATCTTCAACATAGTGTTGCTAGGGAGTCTACTGACAACAACCATACACTATCAAAACACTCTGGTCTTAATTCATGAAAAGTGCTGAATAATCCAGGGTGAATACATTTATTGAAGCTACAAATCATCTGATTTTTCACAATATTGGACATCCACCAACCTTTTTTAATTTTTAAGAGCTTGGGTATCCGGATTCTTCTCTTTATATAAGGAACCTGATTCTGGCGCTCTTCATCAGGCACTGGCACTAGTTAGACTGGAACAGAGGACTGGCACCAACACAACTCACCAGACAGAATGAACCAAAACCAATCAACCCTGCCATCAACCTAATCAGTCTATTCAACGAAGAGACTGACCACCAAAGAAACCCCCATCCCAACAGGCACAACCAGAAGGGAACCACCAGCAATGCAAACCCTACCAACAACACACTGAACTGAACCAACAATACAAACAACAACCCAAAAGGAAAATCAAACAAACCACACTGCAGCCTACTCAACATAGATCCATGGCAAAACAATCAATAGAAATCCATGATCTTCTAAGCGAAGGAGGCACAGACATGCTCTTTCTCAAAGAAAGCTGGTTATCGGACAACTAAAAAAGCCATCCTGAATGTAGCCCTACCGGACAACTTTAAATTAATACATGCCAACATAGAAAACTGAAGAGGAGGTGGAATCGCAATTGTACAGAAAGAACACATGCAAACATCTAAATTCACCCCAACCAACATAGAATACTGTGAATCTCTCCTCATCAAGACCAAACTCAATGACCAAACCAATATAGTGTTCCCTCTGATCTACAGACCACCATCTTACAACCCCAACTTCGCAACAAAATGTGCTAACACAGCTGCCATTTTATCAACCTACCACGGCAACCTAGTCATACTGGGAGATTTCAACATTTGGTTCAAAAAACAAAACAAAACCACAGCGAACTCACTCTGCATACTCTTGGAAATATTGAATTTCAAGGAAATAGTACATGTATCCACCCACAATGTTGGACACACCTTGGACGCAATTTTCTGCAATGAAGGACTATGCAGAGCTGCGCCAACAATACCGATGGTATGGAGCAACCATTATTTGATACCATTCTACATTACACTCCAAACCCACCCACCAGCCAGAAAGGAAATACTCCATGCCAGCAATAAAAGAAACTGGAAGAACCTAGACTTAGAAGCCTTAACAAACTTACTAGACTCGACCCTTCCAACCAAACCAGAACCCACTGAAGCAAACGTTGATGCAGCAGAAAACACACTCAACTTCTAAGGTCCTAGACCACCTGGCACCAGCAAAACCATACAAAGTCACACCAAAAGAACTGGCAGCAAAATGGTTCACAGAAGAACTGAAAGAACTCAAAAAACAACATCCATAAAATGAAAAAGAAGAAGAGATCAATACAACCGATAAAACAAAATAAAATACCGAAGACAGCTGAGACTTTATAAATCAACAGTCCTCTATTATGTCACAAGAAAAGAATTGGCAAACAATCCACAGAGGAAAACTCTTAAAAATCATCAAAGAGATTAAAAAACCCTCATTCTGCAAGAATTCCATTATCCCGACACAAGCACTTTGTGACAACATCGGCAACCACCTGAGATCGAAAATAGAAATAATCCAGCAGACCATCAATACAACCGGGGCTAATGCAACCACAACCACCAAACCACAGACACTGAGCAAAACACAGACTTCAGCAAAACTCACCTGCCTAGAACCATTCACAGAAGAAACCTTTGCCACATTGATCAAGGACAACAACTTTGTAGGATCCCGAAGGGACCCCTCCCCTCTGACATCTTCAAAGGAATCCTCAACCACAGAACCCCGGTGACACACTTCTAGAACCTCATGAACCTTTCACTCAAAAGAGGAATTGTACCGTCTGACTTCAAATCAGCATATTTCAAACGGCTGATTAAAAAGGAATCAGAAAGCGTAGAAGACCCAAGCAACTACAGACCAATATCCAACCTGCCCTACCCAGCAAAGATCCTGGAGAACCATGTGTACAAGATTCTACTTAAATACATCGAAACAAATGGAATACTCGACCGGTCACAAGTTGGCTTCAGACCAGTGAGGGGAACAGAATCAGCACCCCGATCGATATGGGACGATCTGAAAATAAACGCAGAGAACGACGCCCAATCAGCCCTCATGCTATTGCACATATCAGCAGCTTTTGACACAATCAGCTGCACAACACTAATAAAAAAACTTTGGAATGTGGCATAGAGGAATACACACTGAAGCGGCTTGCCTCATTCCTAACAAACTGAACCAAAAGAACCTACCTACCACATTTCACCTCAAACTCCAGAAATATATCCGGCAGAGTCCCACAGGAATCCAGCCTCTATGCTCTGCTTTTCAACATCTACATGTGCTCACTGATGAAAATCATTCGAACCCACGGACTAGCTGCTTACAAATATGCAGATGACACACAACTGATTGTGAAAATGAACACAACCCTGGAACAAAATAACTGCCTCAACCATTGCCTCATTGACATCTACAATTGAATGACGGATGACAACAATAAATCTTAAACTGAACCCGGCAAACATGGAAATAATGCTCACATCCATAGAAATCGATGTAGGCAACTCACAACTGGACTGGCCTGCTGACATGGGAATGAACCAGAGACTACAAACGTAGTAAATAACCTAGGAATACTCATGGATAACGGACTATCCATGGAACTGCAAGTCAACACAATCACCAAAAAATGCTTCTTCCTCCTAATACTACTCAGAGGATTACCCCCCTACCTCTCATTTCCTCACAGAACCCTCACAATCATATACCTGATACTCAAAAGAATTTACAACGCAAACAACCTCTACCTAGGAATGCAGGAAAGACTTACCAAGAAATTCCAAGAGTACAAAATAAATAAGCCAGGATCCTTTTAAGACTAAACAGAAGAGACCGCATCACTCCAGCACTGGAAAGCCTACACTGTTTACCAGTAAAAACACATTCAATTCAAATCACTCTCCATTGCCCACAAAACCCTGCACAGACATGGAGCTGAATTTCTCCAAGTCAAGATCAACCGGTACCACCCAAGAAGGGACCTAAGATCCACTAAAGACCTGCAAATAGAGACAAAACATTTCAAAAAAAGTAAATTCAGCAGAATAGTGTTCTCACCTCTAACTGCAAACCTCTAGAACACCATGCCCAAAGAAATTAGAACCACAGAAGACCACATCACCTGCAGCAAATGACTAAAAACCTGGTTATTCAAAAGACAATGACAACCACAATGGGGCACCGGCAGCAATAAAATCAGAAACAAGTGCATGGACAGGAGGTGAGATGGGCCGACGATCTGCAACCAAGAACGTGGTTAGGTACCATCAATCAGCAACCAAAGAATCACACAAGAGGCTCAACCTAAACAGACCGACTTTATAACCCACTCCCTCCCCTTCCTGCTCCTCTAACATAACCAACACCACTACACTAGACATTTGATTAGACACACTACGCATAAACACACCAAGAATCAATTCAATGTTCACACCCCACCATCTCTGATTTTCTGGAAGCACACATAGAGTGAACTACCCGCCACATTGTCCATAAAACTGTCAACGACACAAGTGCACACCAAGAAGATAATCATTCAGCAACAGCCAGCCGCGACTCTGGATCCGTTATGAAAACAATCTAACCAGTGCCCACAACCCACCCAACATCACACATCACACCAACACTAGCACACACCTGAGGAACTGAATATTTCCCACAAGGTTACAACACATCGGGTCTCCCATACCAACTCCCACTTGATAAACAACACTTTACAGACACCAGTTCCTACTTGTTCTGAACCTATCCTCTCATCCTATCCTCAATAACCCTTCAAGCCCCTCTCTTGCAGAGCAACGTGAGCACCAGCACACTGCCCGTGGGTGGTAGCAGTGTGCAGTATAAATCAGCATAACATAACCTAACATTATAGAGGGAGGGGATGTTCTTGGTTTAGATATCAAGCATTGTTTCAATCATTCTTTTTTATAGGCGACTTTAGGCAGTGCTGAACAGAATATAATTGCATAGTTTTATTTTTACAAACATCTTTAAAATAATGTATCTGTATTTTATGCAACAATGGTACATTGTCTGCTAGGCCCATTGCCAACATGCTTGCATATTTTGTAGGAAGTGTCAAGCTTTAAAGTGCTAAAGTGAAATGTCGGACCCCCTACTACAATTCAGTATTACCAATATTCTCTATTTGAGACCAGTCTAACCATCACATACTCATATCTATATGAGCTGCTTGAATTTTGATTTGAAAGTTTAAAATAATTTCGAGCTCGAGATCCAAATGGTTTGAATCTTTCACACAGAGTTGAATTACTTTGTCTAGATAGGTTTGAATCGGTTTTAAGGCGGTTCTCCCATCCCTAATGCCTTCTGCTGGTGTGGGTTTATTAAATGTTCACCCATACATGACATGATTGAGAGCAATAGCTGGCAAACCTGAGCATTTGAATTTCTTTTAGAAAGTATTATCAAACTTTCAGGGAAGTGAAACATTCTTTGGGGAGTACACAACAAATATTGAGAGGGTCTTCTAGATTACTCAGGCACTGATATTCGTGGCATGGTAATTTGACATGTGATGCAACAGACCACCTATCTAGACAGAAGAGGGATTTTCATGAAGGATGCTTGATTGAAGTCATGCTTACACACAACTTGTTTAAGTTCTATAGTTGACACACACCAGCAATTGAATATATGTAAGCATGAAAACTGATCTTCACAAGCAGTTTCATTTTTTGACAAATTTTTAGCTGACTTTTGGCGAAGGGTAAATGTCTTTGGGGCGTGCGGATAAAAAATGGTTTACATGGAATTGCTTATGACTCAGGCTCTGGAATTAGTTGTAGGGTGGTTGGGTGGGTGAAGCAACACACCATATGCTTAAATGGAGGAGAGTAGAATTTGTGCTGTGGTACTGTAGAGGAGGAGCCTGTCAGAATAGAAAGTATATCGTGCCTCCTATTGTAATAAATATATTTTATATTGGCCTACGCCAAGCTGCTCGAAAGTCGCTTGCGAAGGAAATCTGTGTTGGAAGGTCCTGACCTTAAATCTATGTAGGCCGCCATTTTAGGTCAAACCGCCATTTTAGGATTTGTTGTGTAAATGTCACCCTGTGAGCTAAAATGGTGGACGATGTCATTGCAAAATACAACATGGCCGTCTTGACCTCTGTACATAGCTAATGTGTAATTTGCCTGCAGGCCACTTGTTGAGGTCATGAAATGAGACCTCGACCTTCGTTGACCTATGTGTAAAGGGATTACTCATGCAATGAAAACTAATCCACGAGCATATGTTGAGACAATATATTCGCATACTGAACAAAGAACATCTGTCTTATTACATTTTATTAATGTTTAAGAAGGCCTGCATGGAAAACTTTAGAATACACAGCTATTGCATACACTTGTTGTTACATGTATTAAAAGCAAACCTGTAATATGCGGTTATTTGAGACTTGGCACAAACCCTAGATTGGTGATATATTAAAAGGAATATTAACCCGAAGTGGGGCTGGGCATCGCGCCCACAAAATGTATAAAAAGCAAATGCATTCTAATGTACAGCGTCTCTCACTGAACACACTGAACCACGCTGGAGTTTGTTGTGTTGTACTGAGGGCCGATAGCTATCTGACTTTGCACTGTTTTGTAATTGAATTCAGTATATAATAAAGTACTTTGTATGTTCCTTTGTAACCCGTGTTCGGTGTATTTCCTTTTGCGGTGCTTAGCCTCGATATTCTTTTTCTGTTTTCACAGTTGGCGCCCGAATAGGGACCCTCAAGATTGATGCCGGATTGTTGAAGGTTGACACATGCTATCGGACGGGGATCGGACGGTGTGACAAAAAGAAAGGGGCCCCTGGATGAGACGAGTCACCTCAGCAGCGCTGCACGACCCGATCCCTGGACGATTAGCTTGTGGTCTGTGACGGCATCTTGACAAGGGTCCACTTATCGAGGTGGGCAGATTTGCCGAAATCACCATACACGAGGTAAGATTAGTTAGTTAAGATTCTTAGGAGTACCGATCGGTCCTCCTTAGGTTTGGTCCTCCTGACAATTTGAATTTTGCCGCATTGTATCTGCAGACACAATTATTGGCCAGGTAACAGCAAGAATTTGAGATATGCCTGGGAAATTGTGATAGACAATCGTTGAAATGTAGCCGTCCCGCACCACAGGAGGGGTCACCGGCATGTACTATGTCTGTAAGTACGGCATTGGAAGTATAGTATTTAATGATATTTGGCACAGACAAACCAGACGTGCCTCCGAACTTCAGTGGCCAATCAATGATAGTTTTGAGATCCCTCGCAGTCTTGTTAAAGAAAAAGGCTAGACCTGCAGCATTTGATGTTTTGCAGAATTGGAAAAAAGAAGCGTTGCAACAACTTAAAGGTAGAGAGAAACATGCACATCGTCATAAAACGAACGCTGAAAAAGCATTGTTATATGACCAAAACAAACAGTCTGAGGCGACTGAAAATATGGATAGGGCTTTCTCACTTAGAATTCAGAAAATCTATCCTTCTAAAGATCTTCATGTTTCTGATGTGCTTATTGACAAAATATTAAATGAACGAAGGCCTGGTGCCTCTGCGCCACCTCCGTATGTTCCTCCTCCTGCTGTTATTCCTGTTCTTCCTGCTCAACCTGTTGCTCTTATTTCTCCAGTATTTGTCCCTCCACCTGCTCCTCTGCCTCTTTTTATCGCACCAGTTATAGTACCTCCATTGAATTTGCCTGCTCCCTCTCTTCCAAGTGGTCCTGAGCCGCTTGTAATCGATCGAGGTGCAGGGTCAAAGGTTGTCACTCGCAGTACTGTACCACCAGAGAAGAAACGTGAGTTAATTGCATGGGCTAAGCATTGTATGGAGAAGGATGATCAAGCTAGTGTTTTTGCCACACTTTGTAATACGGATAATTTTCCTGAGAAAAATGTTTTTATTGAAGGTTTAGGGATTCAGTTATGTATAATGTGGGAAAGATAATGTGGATGTTCCGCAAGGGTTAAGGGATCTAAATACTTTAGCACTTTCCATCCAGAGACACTGTGGAGAAGGTAAATGAGCATGTCGAGAGGTTATTTGGGTATAGAAAGGAGTTAGAAAAGTTACAGAATGAAGATGATGAAGAGGAGAATATGTATGTACAGAAACGGTTCCTTCTGTGACGTAAACCGATATCGGAGGAATGCGAATTTGTAAAAAAGACGCGATTAGATGGATTTCAGACATATCGATAACTCCAGTTGAGGTATATGACACATATAGTCAATATACGTTGGAAATGCAGAGGAAAGTGATACAGGTAATGGTAGAGTACCTGCAGGATGAGTGTGTAAAAAGGAAGATTAGTTGTTCCACAGAGTTATTGAGCATTTATAAGAGAGCTTTTTCACTTGATACTTCTTCGACTGCTTTAGCGCTCGACTTGGCTCTGTTGCTTAGTAAGCGTTCGGAGTTGCCTACATCTCAGTTGCCTATGAGAGAGGTTACTCCGACATTTGTCCCGAAGGCTGAGGTTGCGGCCGATGCTGCACAGGGTATGATCGCTGTGAACATTCCCGCACATTATGTATTACAGTTTGTTCATGTCCCGTTTTCACGGCAGGAAGTGAAAACCATTAGACAATCTATTCCTGACATTAGGAAAAATCCGACAGGGTTCTATAAAGAGATGGAATCTGTTTTGCAATCCTCAGTGTTCACCTTAGGTGACATTGATTTGTTGTTTCCTGTACTCCTGCCCGTAGATTTATGGAAACAAGTTAGAACTATTGACGATGTACCCGGGTTGGGAGATACATGGGCGAATATAACTAGATTTGATGGGGAAAGACCAGATGGCGAAAGACCACAACAGGTGATATTAACTCTGCCTGATAGAATCATTGCTAAATTAAAAACCATAATTCCCGAAAAGAGAATTATTTGGGACAAGCTTACGGCCTGTGTCCAAGGAAAGTCTGAAGGTGCTACTGAGTTCTTTAATCAGTTGGAACAGGTATTCTCGGATTTCAGTGGACAAGACTTAGGCAGAGAGTCTGGGAAAAGATTATTTGTGGACAAATTTTATGTGGATTACTGCCTGACATCCAGTCACAGATTATGTCTTCTGAGAGTGATTGGCAGGCAAAATCACAATCAAAAGTACTGCACATGGCTCAGTTCTAGGAGAATCGTGTCAATAATGAAAAAGATAGGATTGAAAAACGGAAAGACGATTTAAAAACTAAACTGCTATTGCAGCAAATTGTTAGGGGCCCCAGAGGGGGTAATTCTCAAGTTAGAGGTCAGTATCTCCCACAGGGGTATGTGCCCTTGGGTCCTGTGAATATTTATCAGTGTGCTTATTGTCATCGAGAGGGTCATTGGCGAGCACAATGCCCCATCCTTCAACAAAGGACAAATAATACATTTGGTAATATGAGTAGGCGATCGAGAGGTCCCCTGGGCGTAGGGGGCCCTGGTAGAGATCAGTTTACACAGGACTCTCAACAACCTTTTTCGCAGGACAATCAAGACTCCGAGTGCGGACACTAGGAATATATTTGATCATCCTTCCACCGCATATTTATCTGAAGAGCTTCCTTTTGATAATATTCTGTTTCGTTAGGATTTCCCGAAGCAGGGTTTGGAACCTACACCTATTCTCGTTAATCAGAAAGGTCCCTACGTTAAAATGGTGGTGGGAAATAGAAAACATCAGTTTTTGATAGACACTGGAGCACAGAAGTGTTCCATTGATCATTCGCGGTTTCCAAACATTCCACTGTCAGGGCAAACAAATGTTTCTGTAGGGTTTTCCGGTACACCAGTTGTTTGTCCGGTTTCTATGCCGGTACCTATTTCTTTGGGTCCCTTTACGGACCGGTGTCCTTTTCTGTTGACTTCGGATTGCGGAGAAAACTTGCTGGGGTTGAATTTTTTAAAAGAATTAAATGCAGTAATTTATTGTTCTTCTGATGGAGTGCGCTTGACGATTTCACCACAGCAATTTTCTGCCTTGCAATTTTTGACTCCAGAATTCATTGATGTACCAGAGAGCTTGTGGGCTGTCGATGACAATGATGTCGGTGTCTTACAGATTGAGTCTGTTAAGATAGTTTTGAAACATGGAATTGAGCTGCCTCGCATTCTCCAGTATAAGATTTCGGTTGAGGGCGAGCAAGCTTTGAAATGTATTGTTTCCGATTTTGTGCATCGCGGTGTGATTGAAGAAATTTCAGGAAGTTTGTGTAATAGTCCGATTTTACCTGTGTACAAGAAAGGCGATAATGTAATTCCATTCCGTTTTGTAATTAATTTACGTGCCATTAATAAAGTTGTGGCACCACAATTTCCAATTGTGCCTGATGTGACGATGATCCTAATCATGATTCCAGCTACAGCTACTTACTTTAGTGTTGTGGACTTAAAGAATGCATTCTTTAGTATTCCTATACACAAGGATAGTAGATATTTGTTCGCATTCACCTTAGGGGGACGCTCGTTTACATTTACTCGTGCACCTCAAGGGTACACAGAGAGTCCTAGTATTTATAGTAGGGCTTTGAAAGAGCAACTTGATACCCTTGAATTGCCCTCTACCTGTACTTTGCTTCAGTACGTTGACGATTTGCTTCTAGCTGCTGACTCTGAGAGTGCCTGTAAGGAGGGCACTGTGTTATTACTTATTCATCTAGCTAAGCATGGACACAAAGCTTCGCTTAAAAAATTTCAATAATGTTGTCAGGAGGTTGCCTATATAGGCTATCTCCTGTCAAAGGAGGGAAGAAGATTGACACCTGAAAGAATAAAACACATTTCTGGCATGTCTGTCCCAAATACACAGAAGGAAGTTAGAGCCTTGATAGGTATGGCTTCTTACTGTAGGTTGTGGATCCCGAATTTCTCACTAGTGATCAAACCGATGGTGACTTTGACAAAGAAGGGCATTTCTTCGCCATTGCCATGGAACGCGGTACACCAGCAGTCGTTTGACTTGCTTAAGACTGCATTATGCTCTGCACCAGTTTTGAGCACACCAAACTATGAAAAGGCCTTTGTGTTGTTTGTGAATGAATGAGATGGATGTGCTTTGGCTGTATTAAGGCAGGAACATGGAGGGAAGAATAGGCTGTGCGGTTACTATTCTTCCGCCCTTTATCCTGTAGCATGCGCTTTGCCAAGATGTTTGCGCGCTGTCGCTGCTGCTGCTGCGTCTGTAAAACAGAGTGAGGGAATGGCCCTAGGCCGTGATCTAACCCTGATGGTGCCTCACTCTGTAGATGTTCTATTGAACCAAACTCAAACGCAACACCTCACTTCTGCACAGTTGACAAGATATGAATTGATCTTGTTTGCTCCTCACATTCAAATTAAGAGGTGTTGTGTCCTTAATCCGGCTGAACTCCTACCTTTACCGCAAGATACTATTTGCGGCGATGAAGAGTCACATGATTGTTTGTATACGACCGAACAAGAAACAAAGGGCAGAATTGTTTTGAAAGATACTCCTTTGGATAATCCGCAAGGAGAGCTGTTTTGTGACGGCTCCTGCTTTAAACTTCCGGATGGTACATCCACAGCCACTTATGCAATCACTACATTGAGCACGGTTGTGGAAACTACGAGAATTATGCATAATTCTGTGCAGGCCGCAGAGATTATAGCATTGACCTGAGCTTGTGAACTTTCCGAAGGGCTTGCAGTAAATATATATACTGATAGTCATTATGCCTTTGGGGTGGTTCATAACTTTGGGAGACTTTGATCAGAAAGAGGGTTCCTAACTTCGCATGGCACCAAGATTCAACATGGCTCCCTAATAGTGCAACTACTCTCAGCGCTTGCGCTCCCTACTCAGTTAGCAGTTATGAAATGTGCAGCACATCGAAAGATTGTGGATGATATTGGAAAAGGGAACGCTTTCGCTGATCAGATAGCTAGACAAACTGCCACAGATCTTTTCACGGAAATGTATGTTGCTGTAACGCTCACCTGGCTCCCATGGAGGCGCTGGTCTGGGTTGCTGTGGCCTCTTCAAACGTGATGCGCAGAATTCGGACCACTGATTGAACAGGACCCCCAAATCTTGCTTGTCTGGCCCGTAGGAATATCCTTCTGCAGATGAGAAAGGGGATTAACTGTCTGCTGAATAGTGTGCTTGCTCCCCCCTTTCCCCCTTTGTTCTTATCTGACTTCCTCCAAAACCCCCGGTTTAAGCTCACCTTGTGGTTTGGAACGATGAACTCTCCATCCTGCTTCTGGTGCAGGGGCGTGCGTTCGTCCAGTTACTATACTGGTTTTCAGAATGGCGCTGGCAAATCCACTTGACTTTTCTGAGCGATACGCGGTAAGTATGAAGATGCAAAAGTTCAAGTGTGAGCCTCCTTTATGTTGTTTTTCCTAACCTGTGATCTGTCCTTTATTTCAGGTGCAGAACAAAGGCGATGCGTTGAGGGGTTAAATTGCCGGTGGTAAAATCAGGTGAGTTAGCGATGAGGGCGACCCCTCTAAATGTCTTTATAATTCCCCAGTAATGTCTTTTGTCCTTTCCCCATAGGGGCCGGGGTGCGGTACCTGCCAAAGATGCGGCGCCGACCCGAGATGTGGAATGGTTCACCAAGAAAAGCCGGTAAGTAATATTGCTGGAAATTCGGCTTTCCTCTTGTGTTTCCTTGCTCACCTTTTGTCTCTTCTTCTCTCCCCTAGGTGCAGAGATGTGGCGACCGGTGCTGAGAGCCGCGATGGAGCCGGGCGGCGTCTCGGGAACAGGTGAGTGAAGCGCGGCGCTGCAGCGAACAACGCGGTACTTTTAAATGGAAGTCTTCCTTCAGGAATGCTGGCGTGAAGATTCCGGATGCAGGTAAGAAGGTTGAATAAGTTCTTGGTTTTCACCTTTCTCTTCTCTTCTTTCCTTACAGGTGTTCTAGGTTCGAGGCGGGCGTGGCTGGAGTCCAGGTGCAGGAGCAGACACGGTGAGCGTTCAGCTGCTGGGATGCAGAACAACGCGAAGCACGTGTGGCTGTCCGGGCGTGGCTTAAATAGCCTTGGAAGAAGTTCCAGGTGAGTATTCTTCCACAGCCCCACCCAAGTAACAAAATAGTTCCTTCAGAAAAATAGTCCTTCCTAAGCCTCATTTGGCTTGGTTCTTCATGCAGCATGGTCTGCATCAGGTGAGTGTGCAGCATGGTCTGCTTCAGGTAAGTGCACCAAACACTTCCCCTTATGAGCCTGGCGCCTATGGCGCCCGGACTGATGTCCAACATGAGCCTGGCGCCAACGGCGCCAGGACAGAGTCCAAAGAGCCCCTATAAAGGGCCGCTGGGCTTTTACCCGGGGGCGTGATGCCTGCTCCTGGGGTGCTGGGCCTGGCCTGGTGCTCTGGGGGTAGGCATCTTGACAGTTGCAAGGTAGACTGTAGATGCCTATGTAATGGATGAGGGTGTTGGGTCTGTATGAGATATCCAAGCTGATGCCACGATGGAAGAGTCTAAGAGGTGGGCTGAAGGCTTGGGAAAACTTGATGATGATGGGTGTTGGGTGGACATGGTCGAAGGAAAATGGCTGTTACCTGACGCCTATGTCATGATGATGGTTGTAATGGCACACGGCCCTAAACATGTTTGTGCCCAGCAGGTTACAAAAATGTTAGAAAAAGTTTGGGCAAATGACAAGATTTCGAAAATTGCCCAGCACTATGTCCAGAACTGTATGATTTGCCTACAACACAATGTGGGAAAGGGGACATCAACTCCAAGGGGAAGTTTTGGCCCACTTTCTTTCCCCTTCGAATGTATTCACTTTGATTTCATTGAAATGGAACGATGCAACAATTTAAAGTATGTCCTAGTGGTCATTTGTGCCTTTAGTAAATGAGTTGAGGCTTTCCCTGTTAAAGATGCTACAGCCATGACCACTGCGAAAACCATGTTAAAGGAGTACTTCCCCCGGTTTGGTTTGCTGAGAGTTATCTGGTCGGACAATGGTCCACATTTTGTCGCCGCTGTAATCCTACAGATATGTACAGCGTTACGAGTTGACAAACAGTTCCATTCGGCCAGACATCCTCAGAGTGCCGGACTAGTAGAAAGACACAACGGCATCATCAAGAACAAGCTCGCTAAGACGTGTGCCGGCACCAAACTAAAATGGCCGGAGGCCTTACCGATCGATTTACTAGCCATGCGTACAACCCCTCAAACTAAGACTGGGCTCTCTCCATTTGAGGTGGCAATGGGGAGACCTGCCAATATCTGGAATCTTCCAAAATGCCAAAATTTTAAGAATGTCTAAAATGTACTACTTTCAGATTATTGTAGCCAATTGACTAAAAACCTGTATTTGATTTACCACCAGGTACGAGAAACTTTACCTGTGCGATACTAGGGCCCGGGCCACGGCATACGACCTGGGAACTGGCTGCTCGTCAAATCATTTGAGCGCACCTACTGCCTCGCGCCTCACTGGCGTGGGCCATTCCAGGTCCTGTTGGTCACCCAGACAGCGGTGCGGGTAGCTGGACGAAAGAACTGGATCCACGCGTCACACATCAAGAAACTTCCCCGCCCTGTGCCACATGCTACAGAAGAAACAGAACCCCTCGCTGATACTGCAACCAATGATCCCAAAGCAGTAAGCAGCACTGAGAGTGTGTCAGAGAATATCTCTGAGCCCTGGAGGCTTGGGGAAGCTGCCATTTTGTCTCTACACTCTCCGCATATTTTGCACCCGGAAACGGCTGTTTCAAACTCAGCCTCTTCACTTGCCTCCGGCACGTTGCTTCCAGCAGGAAGTGACAACATATTGTTTCCGGATCAATCAGTACCAGGAAAAGTACGATACAACTTACGACCACGTAGATAGGCTTACGGCACGGTTCGGCTGTGCATTCAGAGAAGGAAAAGAGTCATTAAGGGCTTGCTTTTGCCCAAATTTGAGAAAGGGGATTCTGTTGGCTAGGGTTGTGGAAGGACTAAGAAATAGCACGACCGGGGGGTCACCAGCAACGAACATTGGGGTTTCCATCCGAAGACTACAATGCCTGCTACCGCCGCCGCTCGTATTGGACTTAATGGAGTGACCGGGACAATGGACAAAATGCCTGGGCCCCGAAAACGTATTGCTGTATTCTTGTAAGGATATTTGGGTTTTTATAGTCGCTGCCCTAGGATTTTGGTACCTAGTGGAAACTCATTCGCTAGAACTTTTGTTGACTACTGAAAGTGCACCCATTGTTCTTACTCCCTTTGTACATTTGCATACTTTGTCTCCTAGAGATTCCCAGCACAGACAAAGGTACCATAATAACACTCTACTACTTATCATGAATGCTACACATGCCATTTTTAATAAAACCAATTGCTGGGTCTGCTCACATTTACCGCAATACAGGGATAAGTGGTTAGGCTGGTATATTCATCCCTTACCGTTGACAACTGCCTGCTATGCGTCTCTTAGAGCACTGTTCTTTGGCCGATGGAATGATAGCATCTCAGGGAACTTTGATGGCAACAATTTGAATAGTTTTGAGAAACGTGTTTTGACTCCCCTGGGATGCTCCCTTTTTGAAAATAGGAGTAAACCGAATGTTGCTTCTATTAGGCCTTCTGATAAACTGTCTCGTCCTTTCCAATCTTTGATTTCTTTTAAAATGGCTCTGATAGGCAATAAGGATGCCATGCCTCTTTCTCACACTGTTAACCATAGCCCCGATACAGTTTTCTTTTGCATATAGAGGAATGGAACTCAATCAATGGGAAATTTTCTAGGTTGTGCCAACGTTGCAAATTTGACTGGGGAAAACAGTCCTTTGTATGTAGGCGAACCTGTCTACTTTTTCTGCGGTAATGTAGAATTCCCATGGTTACCCAGGGATTGGCAGGGAAACTGTTATTTAGAGATCCTGTTACCTGGGGTGTTTATAGCTAGTACAAAAGAAGTTTCAAAGGCTCGTCCACGGCTGGATGAGAATGGTGATACCCCGGCACAAGTATTGGGAGACATAGCAAAATCAGTTGTGCCATTTTGGGGGCAGATAGCGAATTCAGAAGATATTAGAAAACTAGCAAGAGTACTGGAGAGAACCATCAACCGGACCACGGACATACTCTACAATATGACGTTAGAACAAAAGGCGATAAGATTAGTAGCACTTCAAAATCGAATGGCATTAGATGTCATTCTAGCTGAGTGTGGTGGAGTATGCAAATTAGTGGGGTCCGCTTGCTGTGTTTTCCTACCAGATTCCTCGCCAACTATATTCAAGGTAATACAAAATCTGCACGTCCTTAGTTCCGAAGTCCATGTTCCCGAGGGAAACTGGGATCTAAGTGCTTGGTTCTGGCGGTCTTGGGGTAGGAAGGTGCTTTCAGTCTTATTGATTATTTTGGGAATACTGTTGTTTCTTTGTTGTTGTATTCAGTGTCTGCCTGGTATGTGTTCGATACTAGGGGGATGTTGCGCACAAGCAATAGGTTTGATGGGACATAAAGTATATGCCCCAGATAAGACTGCCAAAGAATACATATTGAAGGATATTTTAGCAAAAGACCTAATGGCAATAGATATTTCGGATAGTGATTCAGGGTGCATGGATAATGATGCATGGAGTTATTTGCAAGGAGATCCAAACTAGTTTTTAGCACTTGGCATAGGCCAAAAGGAGGGTTTGTCGGAATAGAAAGTATATCATGCCTCCTGTTGTAATAAATATATTTTATATTGGCCTACGCCAAGCTGCTCGAAAGTCGCTTGTGAAGGAAATCTGTGTTGCAAGGTCCTGACCTTAAATATATGTAGACCGCCATTTTAGAGCAAACCGCCATTTTAGGATTTGTTGTGTAAAAGTCACCCTGTGAGCTAAAATGGTGGACGATGTCATACATGCCAACACTCTGTGACCAAAAATCTGTAGGAATCTTAAAGTTTAAAAAATATTCAGGCGAGGAGGTAATGATAGGAATAGGGCGCGTCAGCAGCCCATTGTCATTGAATGAGCCCGCTGCCGCGGGTGCATTCAATGACAATGAGGCGCCTACCACTCCTTCTACCACCACGCCAGCTTGGGGAAGCCCTTGAAAGACTCGCCCGAGTTGGCGTGGTGGGGGGATAATGGCGCCTTTTGTGAAAGGCACCCACGGCGGAGGGGCGCCCTTAGCCCACCACCGTGGGCGCCTTTTACATCAAAAGCCTGCATGCTGCACCTTCTCCCGCTATGCCAGCTCGGGGAAGCCCTTGAAAAACTCCCCCGAGCTGGCGTGGTGGGGGCTAATGGCACCGTTTGTAATAGGCACCCACAGCGGAGGGGCGCATTTAGCCCACCGCCGTGGGCGCCTTTAACACCAAAAGCCTGCATGCCGTGCCTTCTCCCACTACGCCAGCTCGGGGGAGCCCTTGAAAGACTCCCCCGAGCTGGCATGGTGGGGGGCTAATGGCGCCTTTTGTCAAAGGCACCCGCGGCGGAGGGGCGCATTTAGCCCACCGCCGTGGGCGCCTTTTAAATCAAAAGCCTGCATGCTGCGCCTTCTCCCGCTATGCCAGCTCGGGGAAATCCTTGAAAGACTCCCCCGAGCTGGCATGGTGGGGGGCTAATGGCGCCTTTAACATCAAAAGCCTGCATGCCGTAGGGAACTAAAAAGGAGACATAGGGAATGAGACATTGAGCATATTCAAAAGGAGTTATTGGAACCATGTCCACCGATAGCATGGAGCCTAATAGAGAAGTTTCTCCTGCCACAGGGAGCAATGGCAGAACCACTTGGGATAAACTTAGAAGTGTTTGCACCATTAAAGGAGGCAACACCGGACCATCTTGGGTAAACCTTGATGATAATTATGACATAGGAAGCATCGGAGATAGGATCGATAAAGTTTATCAAGAAATGAGGGCAACAGGTCAATCGGGAAACCAAGGAAAAGAGGATTGATCTTCAATTGACCGGTCCCGAGGCAAAGAAGGAAGCCTGTTTAGTCTTGAGCATAGATCCTTGTCTAAGACAAGCTAACTCTGAATAGGGATGAAAGAGATGACAGCCATACTAGTTGGTGACTAGATATGTCGGACAAAGAAAGAGCTGGGGAGGAGGGAGAAAGCGCATGTGGTCCTGAAGGATGCATGTCATTGTTAGGAAGAATTCCCCAGAATGGCTAATTTCCCTTACCTACTGAGTCCCTCAGCAGCTTTGCTGGATTTCTAGGATTTATTTTTTTCCCCTGGTAAGAGTGTGAGCCTTTTTTCCCACTCTTACATGTGTTTTGCTGTGTGTGTTTAACATTTTTGTGTTCATAGACTGTGGAGCTTCACCTACTCCACAGGCATCATCTTTTTACTGTGTGTTACACAGCACCTTTAGTGCAGTGACACAGGGTTGTCTTTTTCAGACTTCCCACTTTAAACCCCATTTTCTGGCGCTGACTACTGTCTCCCAGAACATGTAAAGTTGCTATTGACATTATTAGTCTTTTTAAATTCACAGACCCAGTACAAACTATCTTACATAGAGTTCTGGAAAGGGTTAATAGTTATCCCTTTTTGTCTGTCTCTTGTGGAACATTATTTCGTTCCGTTTTCTTTAAGATTTGGCTGGTGGCAGTGGTATCTACCCTATTTTTCCTAAGCGGGCTATTTAGATAGCCTTGGTACTGTTATAGGCTAAGTTAGTAGCCTCGAACTTAAATCTGCTGGACCCCATTTACTTTTATTTGGTTCCTGTTGGGTTTATTCTTCATTTCGTTTTATACTCTGTGCGCCAAACCAGGTTTGGTTCCTTTGTTCACCATCGTTCGGCGGGCTTCTGCACAGAAGCCCTCCTTAGGCGCCTGAATGTCTGAGGGGGACAGATTGTGAGGGAGGGATTTGAAACTCACTGCAGAGGGTCTCCTTGGAGACCCATGTCGCACTCCGTTTGATTGGCTGTGGTGAAGGTCTCGCCAGAACAGCCACCCTGCAGTGTGATTGACAGCCAGGCTGTGTGAATGGGGGAAAACTGCATAAAAAGCAGGTCTCTGTGACTGAGAAGGCAGAGTCACCACTGGATCGAGAGAACCGAAGAGAAGCTGACAGAAGAGGACCTCTACCACGACTAAACCTCCCGGTGAAGCCTTGCTCCGGTTCCGAATCTCCAAACTTCGACGACAGGGAAGATCTGCAAGGAATCTTCTCCCCTTTAGCTGGTGGCCCCAACCAGTTCGGCAATCTGCAAGCCAGGCCTCCCTCCTCTGGTCGAATTTGCTGTACAGAGCTGCAGTGAACCGGATAGCCAGGAGGACCGGACCCTGCTTGGGTTTTAAGGAACGCACCATTTATTTGTTGCTCTGCTCTGCTGCTGGTTTCTTCCCTGGGCAGTGCAGGACCCTCCAGTCTTCCTACTTCATGTCAGTCCGACAGTCGCTTCAGGAACCGTGAGCCTGCAGTACCTGCCAGGAACTTCTGCCTCAGCTACAGCCATCTTCTTCATTTAAGTTATTGTTCTAACCTGGTTGTTTGTTCCCTCCAGCTGCGGTGAAAGTGTTTGAAATCTTACGCCAATCCGAGGGCGTGTCCTTCTCTATTCTTTAAAGTAACTTTACTTCTGACCAACTTCGTCCTGAACTCTTGGCAAAGACTTAACCATGAACCACTCTGAACTGTGTGATCCTCTGCAAAGACTCTGGTCCATTGACTTTGGCTCAAGCCTCTTGATTTGTTTTCCTCACTGCACTAGCCTTTTTTAGATTGCCCTGCTTACTTACTTGTTGGTGCTGCTCAATTTTGTATAACCTTGTCTTTCCCTCCCTTTTAAATTACTGGAGTGCCATTTTGCTCACACTTCATTTTGAGCTTAACTTGTACAGAAACTATTGGGTTGTGTGCAGTATATTAAGAGTGTGATTTTTCTACTGCTTTACTTTAGAGAATTGATTTACAACTGATGTGTAAATAAATGTATATTCTTTTACTCAGAAATCTTGAGTCAGTGTTTGTTTGAACCATAGTAATTGCTCTCCTTTGTGTAACTATTGATACTGCTCACTTTACTGTTGAGATAAGTCTGGCTGCTCAGCCATCGCTGCCACTTCACTGTGTAGTATGGGCTTGTACCAAAGGTGAATATGTACTGTCACTTGTAGTCTTAATTGTTTGTGGTGTTCCCAAAGGGTTCTGCATATGATCCTGCCTAACAGTCATCAGATAAAGAAGTAGGATGGTCTGATTTGGAACAACCTAAGAATAGGATGCCAGATCCCATAGTATATCCTGAGAGCCCTAAAGGACGATCATGTAGTGATAAAGGAGAATCACCACCATATGTGAGCAAGTTAAGGTCATTGCCTGGTAGAAGGCAATGCAGAACCATTGTCCCCGCTTTAAATAGGCAAACAATGGGAGCTGATTGCGAATTTGTGTTTACGCAATTCCCATTATTGGAGAAGGGAGGAGCTAGGCCACAGTATATTCCATGGCCACAAATGGATAAGGATAATTTAAGATGTAAACTCCCTAGTTTAATGGCAGTGTGGGAAAGTGGATCCATGAACTAGAAAAAATTAAAGGAGGACACACTCTAGCCATAGGGGACGTTAGGGGTCTCCCAGCAGCCATTGTTGGGGAGAGGGCTGATGACATTTGGAAACAAGCATCCTACTCAAGTGTCACAGCACAGAATACAGCTCATGATGGAGTGCCATTTAATAATTGTAGAGCAGACGTGTGGAGAGCTCTTTGGGTGCAGTATCATGACATGTCAGATATGGGTGCAATTATAGCACGTAAGATGCAAGAATGCGAAGATCCGCTTGCTTACATTCAAAATATTCAGGAACAGTGGACTTTGGAAAGTCACAAGCCATGGGGGAAATCAGTTGCAGTATTTTACCATATTTTATGTCATGGACTACGGGAGCAAGTACAGAGACAGCTCAAGACATTAGCGGGAATGGGAGCATGGCCTTGGGCAGAGATACAGTTTACTATAGTGCACCACTGTCCACTATTGCAAGAGAAAAACAGGAAGAAGGAAGAGGCTACGAAGCTTGAGGAAGCTAAATTAGTTCAGAAGAAATTGTCAAAATACGCCATAGAAGGTGCGGTATTGACCAGCAGAGAAGTGCTGGGAATTCAGCAACAAGCTATTGGTGCATGACAGGTGTCCAGTCAAAGGGTTGAAAACATTATTTCGAAATGAAATAGTTATGAAACAAAAGGACAGAAAAACAAATTTGAATGCCCTTTTTTAAATGTATTTTTTTGGGCTTTTCGTATAGGAAACAAAATGTTTTTTTTTGGGAAACCTAAAAAAAAACAAAAAAAAAACTGAATTTGATTTTTTTTTCTCGGTCCTTTTGAGTCAGAAATATTGCATTCGAAACAATTGCATTCAACCCTTTCACCATAAACCACATCACAGGCGAATAATCAACACCAGATGGACCAAGGAAGAAATGGGTTTATGCAGAGAGGTCGAGGAATGGATTACAGAGGGAGAGGTAATTTCCTAAATAATTAGAGTGGCTTTCAGAATATTCCGAATGATAACCAGAATATGCAACAAGGGTTTAATCAAGGAGGGCAGGTTAGAAGAGCACCTCCTATATGTTGGGTGTGTGGGATGGCAAGGCAAGTAGCACAGATGTGTGGAATCCAAGGCTTTGTACAGAATGGCCAATTTTCAAGAGGGGGAACAGCTTATCCTCCTTCATATAGCCCACAAGTTAAGAATGGGTTCGCTCAAGATAAGACGGTGTATCAAGCACAAGCACTGCAAATGCAACAAGCATCACAAATACAGCAAGTACAACAGCCACCGCAAGCACAATTGAACCTTCCGCAAGGACAGTCACAGCATGCACCCATGCAGATACAGCAGAATGTAAACACAGGGCCGTTATTGACTCCTAGATTTGGAGGTGCTTCTGTAGTGGGAGGAAGTCCTTTCACAGGTACAGAGATGAGCATATATCTACAATAGGACAGCTCACAGGGCGACTTGATGTGTTCAGTACTATCGGTGACACCAGACCCCCAAGAGGAACCAAGGGTTGATGTGTCGATAGGAGGCAGATCTTATTATTTTTTAGTAGACACTGTCGCAATTCGCTCATGTATACGAGAGGGAGCATTGCCGTTATCCGGAAATGCCATGAATGCTCAAGGCTTCTGTGGAGCTACAAGTAGAGTTCCTTTCATTGATGAGTTGCCAGTCTCTTCAGAGAGTGTGACATGACTGTTTCATTATTGTATTCATGGCAGACACCAGTTGATATTCTAGGATGAGATCTAGTTACAAAGCTTAATATGACGATTTCTTACACTGATGATGGAATAGTGTGTTTGACTCCAGGGATACCCTCTTTAAATGTAGGTGAATGTATTATACATTTACAGGGCACATGGCCCTGCAGGGATTGCCAATGGAACCTGAAGTTTTCCTTTATGGGGTATGCATTTTGTTAACATGGCTACCCGGCTTAGTGGGAAAGACTATGAGAAAACCTGATGAATTATTATTTAGACAACAGATACCTATGGATGAAGAGGGGGGACGAACAGTTCCTCTAAAAATAGTTGCAGCCGTAGTATGAGGAGAATTAGCCATGCTTGAAGGATTTGAGAGAGGCAGGCAATGGAGGACAGTTATTGCCATTGGGGAAGGGTATAGACTGACTGACATCAAAGATGAGGATATGTTTAAAGACGATCCAGTAGATGATGAAGTGATATTTGAAATGAACATTACCTATTGGATCAAAATAGAGAAAAGAGAGGTCCCACAGTGAATGATGAATGATGATAGTGCGACAGCGTCCAGTATATTTTGACGAGGACTTAGAAAAAGTAACAGCCTTGTTATGGACAACAGGCCCCTATGAAGTAGGCCTATTGAAGGGAGTGGGAGAGGTTAAGATTAAACTGAAGCCAGGAGCAATTTTACCTCAAGTAAGACAGTATCCCATATCTCGAGAGGCAGATATGGGTATTTTTAAAACTATTTCTGCACTAATAGAACAAGGTATCTTGGTGACGTCAGAGTCACCATGCAATATCGCACTGTACCCTGTGAAATTATCGAAGGTTGAATCATGGCTTTTAATTCAGGACATGAGGCCAATTAACCAGATAGTAGAGGCAGAATTTCCTCTAGTTCCAAATCCTGCACGATGCTATGCATTATCCCTGTTGAAGCACGGCATTTCACGTTGATTGACTTGAAAAATGTGTTTTTCTCAATCCCGCTGCATAAGGACTCCCAAGATCTGACATCATTTACTTTTCGGCTGACCAAACTTAAAAGCACTTACTTATCTCAAGGGTATTGTGAGTCTCCATCGATCTTTAATAGGGTCCTCCAGATGGACCTATGCAATATTGATTTGAAAAGTGTTGTTTTGCAGTACGCGGATGGCATTTTGGTTTGTAGCACAATCAAAGTTGAGTGTAGGCAATACTCGATTCAGTTAATGATTATCCTAGCAGACAAGAGATATAAAGTGGACAAGGAGAAGTTACAGCATTGCCAAGAAGAGGTGTTGTACATAGGCCAGTTGATCTCACATGAGGGAAAAAGGTCACACCTGAAAGAGCTGAGGCAATTTTGAAAACAGCAAAACCACACACATTAAATTAAATGCAGAAGTTTCTGGGATTATGCAACTATATTAGATCATGGGTATTTGATTTTAGTTCATACACAAGACCACTTTTGCAGGCTCTAAAAAAGGCACAAGTGAATAATGAGAAAATCTAATGGACTGAAGAAATGGAGGATGGGTTTGACGAGTTGAAGAAAGCAATGTGTACCGCTCCGGTTTTAGAAATTCCCAATTATTCTGAAGAGTTTTTTCTGTTTTTGCACACAAATTGGACAGTTATGACAGCAGTGCTTACACAGAGAACTACACCGGGGTATAAACCTCTGGCATATTATAGTGGGATTTTAGATCCAGTTATGAGAGGATACTCTCCTTGCGAGCAATCACTGGCAGCAGCTACATTCGCTATTGAGAAGTCTATGAGCATAGTGATGGGGTGTTCCATCACATTATTTGTTGAGCATGCTTTGTTTGACATTTTGGGAAAACCCAAGGGTACGTTGCCATTCCAGAGAGAATCTGCATATGTTATATCAAAACCTGCGATTAAAGTAGTCAGGTGCAGAATAGTGAAACCCATTTGTAGCTAAACCAGCGGCAGAGGGTGAGCATGTGCATGACTGCGCAAGTTATGAAGAGTCATTTGAGGACATACTGCGTGTAAAAGAAAACACTCTGTCCAGAGGAGAGAATCTCTTTATTGACGGGTCAACAAAAAATGATCAAATTAATGGAGAAAGATTGACTGGGTCAGCTGTTGCGAGGCATAAAGAAAACTGGGAATTTGAAATGGTGGCAAGCCTAAAGCTGCCATCTCATTTTTCGCCACAAGCTGCAGAATTGGTGGTGCTTATTATCGCGCCTAAGAAATACAAAGGAGAGGAAATGACAGTGTATTTGAAGCATTGTGGCAACAGGACAGCACTGATAAACCGATGATGCCTGTAGCCTTATTAAGAGTGGTGTTAGCACAGCTATACTACTCGCATTTAACTAGGAAAAGCCTTGCAGCAGCGATTGCGGAGGATTGGTTTGTACCTAACCTTTTAGAACACTTTGCTTTTTTGGTAGTAAATTGCATTGTATGTTAAACATTTACTGCTGTGCACACATTGCAAACAATCAGAGGGGTAATCCCTCGATCAAATGGTCCTTTTCAGCACATACATATCGATTATATTGATATGCTGCAAGTTTGTAGTGTATATAGGTATATGATAGTGGTGGTGTGTTCCTTTTCAAGGTGGATTGAAGCAGGTCCATATACACACCCTGATGCCACTTGTGGTGTGAAGTTTCTAGTGAGAGAAGTATTTCCAAGATGGGGAGTGTGTGAGGTGCTGAGATCTGACAATGGCCCACATTTTGTTAATGAATTGTTTGATCAGATTAGCTTGTTATTGAATATAAAAAACATGTTTTCTTCTGCTTATCACTGGCAAGCAAACAGATTGTGTGAGAGACTCAACGGTCTTCTAAAAGAGAGGATCGCTAAATTGAAATTGTCACTAAAGAAGGGATGGCTCTATTGCCTGCCCTTAGCATTATATGCATTAAGGAATCAGCACGGGTCGGACCACCATTTCACACCCCATGAACTAGTAACAGGGAGGCGAACAGAGAACGCCTCTGACTCCTCCATCGAGGATTAGGATTGATGCCCAGAACACAGCTGAAATGTTAGGAAATTAGTTACTTGCTTATTTGACACATATGACCACTAGTATCTCTGTCATTTCAGATCAATTCAAGCGCAAGGGGTGTTGGTCTCAGGACACAGATGAAGCCCATTCAGCAACCAGATCTAAGGAATTTCTATCAGTGCCTAAGCTTTTCGAGGGAGCTGCTGTGCTAATACGTAACTTCACTAGTAAGTGACACGAGCCCCGGTTCAGTGGTCCATATATTGTGGAAGACATTACTCCCTCGGCAGTAAAGGTCCAGGTGATGGCACGCATGGATACACCAGAGCGATGTCAAGCCATATGCTGGTGAGACCGGAACACCCCCACCCAATTCTGAAGCAAGTCCACACGAAGTAGTTCAGTCCATAAATACTCGATCGATGACAAGGAAGAAGGTTGATGAAACTGCTGGTTGAATAAATGCAAATGTGCATTTGGACTATGGCTCTTATGGGACACTCCTTATAGATATTATAGCAGGAAGTGAGAAAGCAAACTTGTTCTTGAACCACATGAATCTTTGAAGAAAATAAAAATGAACTTTATAAAATAGTTGACACATCATGATCATGCCTAAACGACACCAATTGGTTACAAATTGGAAGAGGGAGCAGTATCCCGACTCTTTTCTTACTCAATTCCTCTTTGGATACCCAAATGGTCGTATCTGATGTTGACATTCACCGGCTCTTGCTTAATGTTTTTATTTTTATTTTATGTATTCTTCTACCACTAAATCAATAGAAGCTTTTGAGGCCATTCCATATGAACACCGATTGTTCAGCCAAACTTCAACAATATTCACAACAATTTTTATGCCCGGGATCCAGGTGATGGCGAATGCCAAATGGTTACAGATAACAAGATTAGAGCTCCTGCAGATGATCAACACAAGCACAAAAGGATATACTGCTATCAAAGAAGAGCTAAGAGCCATAAGACTGATGACACTCCAGAATAGAATCATGTTGCACATTCATACCTGCTCAGGATGAAGAGAATGGGACCTTGACAGAGGCCATAACGTTTTTGATAACTCTACAAACCAAGATGGAAGATGAAGTGTAAGATATTGCAGATGACAGCTGGTTTGCAGCAATCTTCTCATGGGTACTACAATGGATGGCAACTATCTTCAAGTTCCTTGGAGCATTACTGCTGATGATAAGGTTTGGATTCTGTGTGATCATTATAATAATCACACAGTGCAAGAAGACAGCAAAAAAAGCAGTAGGAATGAAATTCATGATTGATGTTGAATCTGGATTTAATCCCAAGGAGCAGACTTATGAAGAAATCAGAGACTGTATAAAAGATAGCATCCATGCTCCTGAGGGAACAAAGTTCCTGTATCCAAGAGACCACAAGAAGTATGTGGGAAGATGGATTTACTGCAGCCCAAGTGGACATTGCAGTCACTTGACCTGGAGTGTTGATGAACATGTAAAATCAGCAGGATATTTGAAAGGTGTGATGAAGATATGGACTCCTTAGAAGCACTTCTTCCAGAGAGGATGTCTATATGTGGAGACTGGTGAGAGAGTGGTTGATGAATCAACCAGAGGGGGGAGTGTAGAGGAAGAGCAATAGTCCTCTACAGGAAGTCCCTCCCCTAAATTGCCTATATGTTGGGAACCGGAAATAGTGATAAGCAAGACACATGTAATGATGCCTATAACATGAGCAGCCTTTGAAGCAAAGTATCCATTAAGGAAAACATTCTTTATGTATCCACGGAGAACTGACAGCCTCTTACAAAGATCCCAGACGATCATGTGAAGATGGATGAAAGACTGGTGATGTCACATAAAGCAAAGTGACACACCTCAGAAGAGATGACAAGAAAGAAGATGAATAGACTATATAGAATCTGATGACGAAGTAAGAATCGAGTGAACTTTCATATAATGGAAGATGATCACATGTATGAAGAACACTTTTATAATTGTACAGGCGCAGTAAAGCAAGTAGACACAAAATCATAAGGCTGGCTATGTAGTGAATAGATTGCAGTGATGCACCAAAGTGTATATATGCATAGGAATCTGGAAGTTCCTCATTGTGTTTGGGCAAACTGGATCCCATGAATAGAAGGGCTGGAAAAGTGTGGCACAGCAAAATATGCCTGGCTGTAGATGGGACAGAATCAATGAGGCCTGCCTGGCCCTGTGTCAAGGGATGAGGTAGCCAAGAAAATAGTTAATTATAATGAAAAGATGCAATGGACGAGAAGGCGAGAGCCGCGCTTCTATTAAGGTGCAATGGAAGGACATTGAGTGCCAAGTTGTATTCATTTAATATTATTAAATACAACAAGGTAGCTCAAAACATGGTCTCCAGTCACATGATCAGATGAAAATAGACTTTGGGCAGGATATTCTAAGACCAGAATATAAGGTCACGCTCACACTGCCTTTTATTCCCAGGAGCAGTCATACTTTGCAAGGCCAAATTCAAAAACTAGTCTCATGGCAGACAGCTTGAGTGATGATGGATGATGGGCTAATTGGGTGGGGAGACATGACCATGCCGAAACCACCAGCACCTGGGGTGCCAGCTTGCATGCTACTAACAAGTGGAATATTGCAGAATGGTACAAGCATGCCAGCCAAATATAAAGGGCCACGTACCAAAGAGACCTATAGTTTAGAGGTCCAATGAGACATTGTGCATTTTATGATGCTCACATTGACTTGCACTAGGGGTGGGCAGAGTTGCCCACCTGACAGTAGAGACCCAATCACAACACCAACCCTTATAGAAAGTATATCTAGATGGCTCCCGTTACCCAATCATAGACACACATACGTTTTCTCAGTTTGCTACATAGTGTGATGTCAATGATGAGTTTTTAGTATATAAGTGTGTGTTTTATGTTTTTCGCTGAGATCTTGCTGTCAGACATCCGATGATGTCCACTGTACTCTCTGTTTTAGATAATTGATATTAAAACAGACCAAGGCCCTCATTACGACCCTGGCGGAAATCAACTGACATGACCGCCATAGCGTAAATAGCGTTTCCGCCACTGCACGATGGAGGAAAGTGCGGCTAATTCTGACCCATCGGGCACGAGCATTACGCCATGGCGGAAGTGCAAAGTCCGCGATGGCGGAAATGACCCCAAAACGCCCCTTACCGCCGTCGTACGTCGCCCTAGGTGCAATTCCGCCACCCATATTAGCGGTCACCGTAATGAGCGGTCAGCGCAAAATACGGTCACCGTAAATATACGGAAACGGAAGTAAAAACATGGGGCCGGAACGGGAAACAGCACGCCGTACACCTATAAGATCAGAATCCCAACACAACCATTAAAAATCCGACCCTGAGACACATCCCAACCCGTTAGCCACCCCAGTTAAAAAAATAAATATGGGAAAAGTTGCTAAAAAAGCGTGCGACCGCAAGCGGCAGGTCCACTTCTCCCACGAGGAACTCACCGTGCTCACAGAGACCCTCCAGGAGAACGCTGCCGTCGTCTTCTCGACGCAAATGACCAGGACGGCACTTGCGAACAAGAAGGCCATATGGGCGCTGGTGGCACAGCGGGTAAGTGCGGTGGGGACCGCACCCTGCAACCCACAGCAATGCAGAAAGCGATGGGACGACCTACGGATACGCGTCCGGAGCATACTCTCTGCCAACCGGAACATTGCCACAGCTACCGGGGGAGGATCGGAATCACCCATCAAGTTGACCCCCTGGGAAGAAATCTGTGCCTCCACCATTGGAATGGAGAGCATAGAGGGAGTCGGAGGGATGGAGAAAGGAGTGCCGACATCAGAAGAATCAGGTAGGTGGCCCAAATAAAACTAAGCCAAATCCACAATTACCAACCATGTGAAGTACCATGTGTCCCCATAGTGCACTAGAAACACATGTCCAGGAGAACGACCACATACATTGCCATGACAGCGCCCCTTAAAAGTCAGATTAAATAAATAAATATTTAAAAATCCAAAAAACACACTCTACATGTGCAGCATGCACACCCTAACTGCAGACTGCAAAACAACTGCATCCCCAATGCACACAAAAATGAGACCACCTCCAAGGCCCTGACCCAAATCACCCCCAGGTACCACCCCAATGCATGTGATACAATTGCCATTACAATTACCACTGACCCATGAATAACGCTCGCCCTCCTTTACTCCACCACAGGGTCAGATTCCAACGACGAGCTTCAGGACACCCCTACCAGCACACCTGCAAAGAGGGCCAAGACCAACGGCCAAAGACCCTCCACCTCAGCTGCACGGATCAAGACACGGCAGCAGCACAAATCGAGTGGCAGCACACTGGAGGGGACATCAACAGGCACCCCAGCAGCCAGCATGTCCACAACAGCAGCACCACAGGTCCCCCCAATGGATGCCACAGAAGGCACTGCTTCTGGTGGCAGCAGCACCATAGGTGACACTGCTTTCATGCCAGCATGCTCCGACACAGAAAACGGTGCTGTAGATGTAGGATCCATCCATGACCTGTCCCAATCCCCCTGTATGTTTCATCCCATACACCATGAGGACACCACGCAGGGGCACCCACAAGACGACGACTGGCCAACCCCCACAAGGCCTGTTGCAAGGCAACATGAGGCGTCCAGCCCCTCTGTGACACCACCGCAAATGGGCATGGCCCAGCAGAGGCAACAGTCCCTCGAGCAGATGATAGTGCAACAGCAGCAAATGGCCACGCTCCTCAAGGAGCATGCTGATGAATGTGGGGGTTCTAAGGCAGCCATTGAAACATCTACTGAGACACTTAGGGCAGAAATGGAGCGTAGTACAGAGACACTAAGGGCACAAATGGAGAGAAGCACCGAGAGCCTGAGGGGACAAATGGAGAGAAGCACCGAGAGCCTGAGGGGGGAACTGCATGCGACGTCCAAAGACGTATGTGGTGAACTTGCCGCTGTGCGCCGTGTACTCACTGAGCTCTCACAAACCCTTAGGGACATGCATGGACGTGAGCAGCCAGAGACATCATCCGTTGCAAGTTCCGTCCAGGGCAGCCCCCAACGTAGATCTGGGAGGAACCGGCGCTCCACAGGCAGGGGTGCCCCTGATACCCGGAGAGGGGGCTTGCAATAGCGTCTGCCCACTGACGATGAGCGTCTTCGGACACTGGTGTTCGGGCGGGAGGTGGGAGGGTGTAGGGGGTGTGTTGGGCTTCATTGGGTGGCGGGTCGATTGGGTGTGTAATGTCATTTCACATATGCAATACATCTCTTCACAATCATCCAATGAGATGTGTGGACATTGATCATTGTGTACGAGGCCTATCTTTGCGTACAGTCCACATTGTGCATGTTCCAGACACACACAGTGCCACAAGTCCCGTGTCCATGTAACAGCCACCAGGCGTGAGTGCTAGAAGCATGCATCTATGAGATTCTGACGTAATTCACGGGCCTCCTGTGCCTCGCGGACCCCTTGAGGTGCTGCCACATCCCCACCCTCATCATGACCATCTTCAGGTGCTAGCAGTTCTGCGTCGGGGGGCATGGCCACATTCCTACGTACGCACATGTTGTGTAGCATGACACATGCCATGACCATCTTTGCCACCTTCTCATGGTGGTACAGGAGTGCCCCGCCAGACCTGCTGAGGCAGCGGAAACGAGCCTTCAGTAGGCCGAATGCCTGTTCTATGACCACACGGGTACGTGAGTGGGCATGGTTGTAGTCCTCCTCATGCTGGTCCTGTGGGTTCCGGATTGGTGTGAGGAGCCATCTCTTCAGTGGATACCCGCAATCACCTGTATGTGGACAAGAAAGGATGTTTGTGGAATGTCATTGCTACGTACGCACCCCCCTCCCCCTTCCTGCAAGGTCATTCACGCATCACCTACCCCACATACTCATGCATTAAATGAGACTCACCGAGTAGCCAGGATCGGCGCCCTGTGTGTCGCTCCATGTAGCGTGGTATTCTAGAGTTCCGCAAGACCATAGAATCATGTGTTGATCCTGGAAATCGGGCAAAACAATGAGTAAAGATCCTGTTGGAGTCACACACCATTTGTACATTGATAGAATGATATTGTTTCCGGTTGCGGTACTGGGCCTCCATGGCATGTGGGACAACCAATTCCACATGGGTGCAGTCGATGGCACCAATGCAACCCGGTATGCCGCCAAGTGCATGGAATCCCACTTTTGTGTTTGTAAGCTCCTGCTCCGAGCGTGGTAAAGTGATGTAGTCGTCTGAGTGCTTCAGCAGGGCATCAAGCACTTGGAATAGTGTCCGTGAGAATAGGGGCTGTGAAATGCCATGCAACTGTCCGACTGTGTGCTGGTAGGTGCCTGTGGCCAGGAAGTGGAGTACAGACACCACCTTCAGTAGGGGTGGGATGGCGGTTGGGCTATCTATCATGCTGACAAGGTCAGCGTGTGTCATGTCCACAATGGCGGTTATGGTGTCCCGGTCCAAACGGTAGAGGGTGTGCATCTGCTCAGCTGTGAGGTTGAACGGATTAGCTCGGAGGCGTGGGATTGCGGGCTGCCTGCGTGGTTGTAGTGGCTGTGCTGGTGGGGCTTGCTGGACATGCCTTGCCCTCCTCCTCCTCCTCCTGCGTCTCCTCTGTGCGGCCGGTTGTTGCAGTCGTTGGCGTTCGTCTTCTTCTTGAAGTTGGAGTACTTGCAGTGCAATCAGGTCCCCCAGGCCCAACATCGCTAGTCCTGCCGGTAGCATTCTGGAGTGGGTGTGGTTGTGGGAGGGGTTTGGGTATGCAATTTATGTGTTTTCAGGCTGTATAGCCCTCACCTGTGGTGATTCATTCCACCTGTGTCAGCTGCAATGCCTTTCGTGCGAGCACGTCCCGCACACGACGCTGCAATTCGACGCATGGCATCTTGCATTTGCATTCATGTTCTTAATTCCGAAGGCTGTGGAATATTGGTTTATATGTTGATTCTGCTATGGTCCCATTGTTGCACATACGATATTTGCATTCGCGAGCAGACTTGTGAAGGGTCAGTGGAATGTAGTGCTCGATCAACGGTGGACCCTCATGCAGCACTGTACCGAGGTTCACCGACGGCGGGGAGTCCCATCAGTGATTGGGGGCAGTTACCATTTTCACACACAGACGCACTGCATAGATGTATTTGTGAATACAAGCGTTCACAGATGCCTTTTCAACGTGATGTTGCAAATTAGGAATTCGAAGGACAGCGCTTTCGGTTTTCAACTAGCGGCGTGGAGACGCCCACAGGTCTGACTGGAAATGTAACGTTCTATTGTTGAATGTCCTTGGGACAGGGCCCATGACGGGAATGCAATGAATGATATGATTTGAATGGGATGCGCTATAGCGTAGTGGACGATAAGGCAGGACGTTCCCAAATACATGTGACTTCACTACACAAGGAATCCGGGCAGGAGCACAGTGGATTTTGAAGGCTGCATTACGCACAGACTCAATGGAAATTTCAAATGTGATGTGAGTGAATATTCAGGCGTTTTCATTACGGGATGAGAGAATGTTGAATGGATGCATGGGAAGATGTTTTAATTGGGAGTCGGCCATGTACATGGCTATTTGGAATGTATCCCCTTCCCCTGCGCTATGTGATGCAAGGCTGCCATAGTGGGACCATCGTCTGTCTGCCCTTGTTGAACCCTCCCTGACTCGGCGCGCCTTCAATCACTTGTGTCTATGCACGTTGATGATCCCATCTGATGGATCCTGTTCTGACAGGCGCATGCACACAGACACTCGTTTGAAATAGTATATTCACCTCGATTTGTGTCGTAATGATTCGAAAGTGAATTTTGAGTGCAATTGATCCTTATGAGTGGGCTAGCATGCATATGGTTGTAGGTTTGGTGTGTTGAATGTAGTGAGTAATACATATGAAGTTCGGATGCCCATACTATTTTTTTTTCATTTGGGTGACAGGTATCTCCTCCCCTTCTTCCGCTGCCATCTGTACGCCACTCCTGCAGATGGCTTCTACAGTCGACACCTGCAGCTTCGAGTTAATCAGTGGAGCACCATTACGATCTTATGGGACGATCGCCAATGGCCCACATGCCCTTACGCAGTACTAGTGGCTAGGTGCAGCATACCTAGCTTCCAGCTGGACTAGTGCCTACTTCATGGGACGGGCCTGCGGTCCTAGGCGCTTCCATGTTGCCTTTTTGGACGTGGATGTAGCCCCTGTGTGCCATGGAGGTACAGGGCGTCACACATGGGGAAGCTGGTCATTTATTGCGGATGCAGCCTACAGTAATGCTGATCCTTTGTGAGTTTATGCTCAAATGGCTGTATGGCCTTGGTGATTTTGATGTGCATTAAATTTATATTCAGATGTTAACCGTGTAGCGTTATTCTTTGCTAGTAATGTGGCATATTCCGATTTGTGGCGCGATGTATTGTGAGGTGTTCTGCATTGGGTTCCGGCTTCTGGGTACAGTTGTGTGGTACGTGCTTATGCTGATGGTTGGTTTGACTACTGCCATGTGTACAGGGCTGGTGCAGTCTCCCTCAGGTTACTGCTTTGACTGTTGGTTTACACTGGTGGCAAGCGATGGGGGACTGTTGTTGTTTTGTGTCATGGAATTTTCAGTTCATTTTGATGTACTTGCACCTTCAGTTGCCTGTGCTGCATCAGTACGGCAATGGTGTGTTGGCAATTGGGGATGGCCACTCACAGGGCACTTGGGGCCCCTGCATGCATTTGTTCGTTGGCATGCATGGGTGACTTGTACATTTCACTGGTTGCATGGTGTGACTGCATTGCGCCTACGAGGAGTTGTGCAATGTGGCCAGGGAGTGGAGTACAGGCACTCAGTAGGGCCATTACGGTTGGTTCGCGATGCCGTAGTTCTCGCCATGGCGGAATGGTACTTTCCACCATGCTTGATGGCGTTAGGTGAATGTCCGCTGGGGTCAGCATTCGCGTACCGTTGCGCCATGGCGGATATTGCGGTTTTGCACGGCGCACGTGCGCGTACTTGGTGCTGTTAGCGTTGGCGTTCATTACGGTGTCGCTAATCGCATCGTACTTTACGGTGACGGGTCATAATCGCAACGGGCGGTATTCGATGGCGGTATTAAATTTCCGCCATCGTTTTTCGTATTCCGCCAGGGTCGTAATGAGGGCCCAAGTCTTTTGCCAACTTCCTGAGTCGGTTTTATTATTAATGTTTGAGTAAATTCTCCATCCCCATCTACCCTGTAGAGTGTTACCTCGTCTTAAAGAGCCTAAGGGTTCAGTACCTTGATTGTGGTAGGCTCACACATGACTTGTGTGACAGAAATAGCTCACAAGCATGAGTACTTTTAATTTCTTGTGAGATTTATAAGCACACTTTGATCAAAGGGGAACAATCTTTGGGGCATGTGACTTAATTGAGTGTGCATTCAGAAAACCTATTTGAGAGCACATGTGCACTGGAATGTCTTGTAAAATGTATTAGCACAATTTAAGTGAAGGGCAAAAGTGTTTGGGGTATGGAGCTTGATTAAATATACGCTCACACATACTCTGGTGGAGTGGAATAGCTGACACACAAATTAAATGTATTAGCACATTTTGAGAAATGGGGAAACGTCTTTAGGACAACTAGGTTGAATGAATGCACACTATCACACAACTTGTTTAAACTCTATTACTAGCTCACAAACACACTTGCATCTCTTGTCTAATTTATTAGCATGCATTGTCTTTGGACCTGCAGCCTCATTGAACACATGCACACACACAACATTGGTGAGTGCAACAGCTGACATACATAGGCAATTGACATACTTGGAAAAATGATCAGCACCCTTAGAGCAAAGGGGAAAAGTATTTGGGGAATGTTGCTTGATTGAAAGGAAATTCACACCTCATTTGGTTGAGCACAGTTTCAGATAAACAAAAGCACTTGAAATACTTTTCAAATATATGTTGCACATTTTGAATGAAGGGGAACAGTTTGTAGGTTGTGCTGCAAAAACATTGATTGCAGGGCCTTACTACTGATGCAAGGCACAAGATAACACAGCACAACCCTACAGCGCTTTGAAAAATTAACTGAGATCTGTCAGTGTCTGAGTTATGTGAGGCAATGAACATAAACAAATAGGTTATTCTCAACGCCATCAACCACATGTAGAACGAGGAGAGGATGATCTGGAGTCTGCCACAGAAACAGATGCTGCTGCAATTGTTTTGAATGTACAAATGTGCCTGGCAGCAGTTTATAACAAATAGTAGCAGCCATACACAGCTCATCAACCAAAGATGCAAGTACATGAGGTGGCTACTGGTGCTTCTAATGTCATCACAGTGTTGGCTGTCTGTCAATTTGTTACTGCCAACCAAAGCCCCCTCTCTACAAGATCAGAGTCTGACACAACTGAAAATGTATCCCATCCTTCCTGCTGCAACATGCCAAGGTAGACATCCTTGTTTTGCAGGGGTCCTTTGAGGTATCTACAGAGGAGCTGCCCACTGAATCTGGAATCTGAAGTTTGGAAAGGTGTGCTATTCGGGAGGAGGGTTATAGCTCTCAGCAGGGTATCATGGGATGCAGGCACATAGTCAATTGTCCATGCCAGAGGTGAAGAAGATTACTCCACAACTTCCACACCTCTGGACTATGACTCTGATGATGTAATTGTGGTGATACATCTGTGTGGGATGTTTTTACCCATGCATCCAAGCCCTACCATAAAACTGTGCATTATTGGCATTGAAAACATCATGATGTGAGCATAGGAGGGCACTGCCTAAAACCACCATTGGGCTACACACACAGTAGCCTGAAACCATTGGGAATGGCAATGCTGATTGCCAAAAGCAACCCAGAGCTGTTCGGAATTTGTTTTCTTGATGTCAAAAATTTGCTAAAATCATGGCTCACAAGACCACTCTAAAGATTCAACCTTCTTGTGGGGTGTTCCACATCACCACTCTACTGTAAGGATTCCCATCCAAACAATGTTAAGTAAGGATCATATACTATCAAGTAAAATCCCCTTTTTGAAATGGAGTTAATTCAAGACAACTCCTAAAACAAATGAGTGCAGTACCGGCATTGGACACAGACCGGCGCTGGCGCTCTATAAATCCTGACAGGAGAGCTGTCTTGCAGAACTGTGCAGTGAACAGAAGGGGGTCTTATGTAATTAAAAGTTCAAAAGACATGCCTTTCCTGAGAATTCTTAACACCCCAGAGACCCACACCAGGAGGCAGGATATCACATGGCCCTGTTGATTGAGAGGGAGGGGACTTCCCTGCAGCCTGTTGGACCCAACACAATAGACCCTTTCAATTGAATGGAGTATGCTGATTCAGGTGTGGACTGTAAACAGAGCTCTGCCTGGAAGAAGAGACATGTGATCCCTGACTCATCCAGTTCCTAGGGGCGAGCCAGACACTTTTTGTGAATTGAATTGAAGGCTAATATATGTTTTATAAAAACACTGATAACTAATTGTAACCAGATGACAGGAATGTACAATTTGGAGATCCTTAAAATATAAATGTACCTACAATTTGAGTCTAAACTCAATTTGTACGATGTTCTGGGACCGAACCCTGCAATTTATTCATGTTGCAGACACTGGGTTAAGCTAGAGACATGGAAATTTACTGGAATATGTGTAGAGAGACAGGGTACCTCTGTGTAATTTGGGTAAAAGTCCAATATTGGGAAACCAACCAAAAAGCGCAAAATGTTGTCATTTCTTAATCCAAGCTCTTAGAAACATCAGAGTTGGAACAGAGACTACCTTATGTGATATATGATGTGTGTATGTAATTTCAACAAATTGTGTATCTGGGAAATATGTATTTGGATCAGAAATAGATGTGTGTGCAATTTGACAATGGGAGGATCCTCTGACCATAAACCTACTTCATCACTCTGACTCACAACTCAGTTCCCCCAATCAAGGGAGAGAGGAGAACTGGACCAATGGTAAGTTGAGAGGGGCAGGCTTAGTTATTCCTACGCACACACCCATTTTCTAAAGACATAAAAGGAACACCAAAACCCAGGTAGGGACATTCAGTTTCCACTTTCTTGCGGAATGCTTTGCCGGGAGACTCCAGACTTTAAATCCATCAATCTCCAGAGATCAGAACTTTGAATCCAGACTCCAGAACTTGTAGCAGAGAGGCCTGAATCCACAAGCTGAATCCTTTTTCAGCAGGCCTCAAAATCATTTGCAAATTATTCAAACAGCCGGGCTGAGCTGTCTGATTCTGGCCTAGAACCCTGTGCCAGAAACACCCAGAAAGCAGAGCTGTATCCAGAACCGCAGACCGGAGCCAGACCAGATCGCTGTGAGCAGAACCAGAGATCCAGACCAGACCAGACCAGACCAGAACCAGAGATCCAGAACCAGAGAACCAGTACCAGAAACCACCCAGAAGTCCAGTCCAACCTGTTGACCAGATCCGTGACGAGGCCCATTCCTTCCAAAATTAGGAGTGAATACCCAGCTAGAACTTTGCAGAACCCATCTCTTAGCTTAAAATAATCTGATTCAAAACATTTAACCTGTCCAAAACTGCATCGTAGAATCGTGTGTCCCTTCTCCGATTTTAAGCCTGTAAAAGTGTCATTTGCCATTTTGAATCATTATTTCATTTCTGAAAATCTACCTTCATAAAATCGTCTGTATCTCTTGAACCGTTTGTGCTAGAAGCGAGATTCAACTTTCATTGGAAGGCTTTCCAACAAACCCAGAATCGACTTTCTATTCATTATACTTTTTCCGTAATCGTGCTTGACGCACTCGGAAAAAGTGCAGCGATTTGCGATTTGGCTCAAAATTGCTTCGCTTGACAAAATAGCAGCTTCTTGCTTTCCTTTGCTGAAATTCGTTGCAACCTGACAATCATTCATAGAGCATTGCTAAAGTGATCCTGAACTAATTTAAAGTAGCTATCACCCACCCTGAATCTCTTATAGGAAATTAAAATAATTTTTAGCATATTTTTCCCTTTTTTGCATACCACCTTTAAAGTACTTTGCCTGTGTTTCAAATCATCCCTGTTTCTCTAAGCTTGCTAGGGAGGAACTGAATTCGGATTGTACTGTGATTGTATTCCTGAAGACTGTGTGTGTTACTTCCATCTCCTTACATTGCATAGGGAGGAGTGAATTGTCAGAGAAAAAGTAATCATATTATCTTTTGCTGAAATCATATCAAGTTTATTTCTGTACTGCCTTTTATTCATCTTTGCATCTCCTTGAAACCATAAAGCATTCCCAGCTACCTTGTTCTTTCCATACCAACTCCTAAGTAATAAAATAAGTTTGCTAGTGTAAGATTATCCATTGTTGATCAACATCATATTCTTAAGTGTGATATCAAATATTAATTTATTATAAAAGTGTGATATATATATTGTTAAATTTTCAATAAATCTTTTAATTTGCAAAACAAACCTACTTCTTGGCTCAGTGGGGTCAGGGGGGATTCTAAGAGAGGGGCGTTATACCAGGGTTTATCATCCAGATTAAAACTTGTCATAAAAATATATTAAAAAAATGGCTTCTCTTGGGCGTCCCAGACGAGGCACTGACTTAGTGGGATTGCTGACTTGAAGTCACTTAACATCTGGAAAGGGGTGATGATGACAAGACATTGAATAAAGAAAGATTTATCAGAGAACACAGGGTGCAAGTCCTGGAGAACGCAAACTCGTAATCAGTGTCTGCCAGCACAACCCCTGCATGGCTTCAGTGTGCAGATAGTCTATAAAGCATGCATCCTCTCCTTGAGGACACTTTGTTACTTTGGAGAACCATAAGTATCAGTTAGGTAGATGTCACAAACGAATTGCGGGCCCGGGGGTGGCAGGTCAGGAGGAGGGGAGGCCCGTCTTCTGATAAGGTAAGGAGATGGTGAGCAGGTATGATGGATGGCTGGTGCGAGCGTGTGGGGGGGGCGTGACATCGCTGCAGCCTGTAAGGAAGGGCCTACCACAGAGACCGGCAACACCCAGCACAAGCCAAGGAGCTTTGCGCACGTGCGAGCCGGCAAGTGCAAAGAAACACCTAGCACGTGCGAGAAACCAACGCCCTTGCGCATCTAGCCCTGACAGTGTGTGGCTTTCGCCTATAAAACTGCGCCCTGGACCGCACACTGTGCTTAGCGTTTCGTCTGCTCCTAGCAAGAGTAGTGTTCCGCTTACCGCTCCTGTTGTCAGCATTCTTCAGCATCTCTACGCTTACCATTTTGGCCTGCAGCATCCTTCCATATCCCGTTCTGGTCTTCAGTACTCTTCCGCAGCCTTCAGCATCCCAGTTAAAGGCAGTTAATCTGTGGACTTTTGGTTCTTCGTCATGTCTCTGCTTTGGACGTTGGTTCTTCCTCTCACCTTCAAAACCTGCCTCGCCCGCAGTGTCCAAGAACCTAGAAAAGCAAGCAACTGGGTGAGACTCTTCATCCTGCTCCTACCCTCGTGCTATCTGCCTCCCCGAGAACTGACCTGTGCCTTGAAACATGTTCCTCTTCTCCGGCTCTCCACTTCGGCTCCTCTGTTAGCTGCTCAGCTCCTGGTTGGGGCAAATGATGAAAGACAGTTAAAGGCAAGCCAACAATCATGGGAAAGCCAACTCCTGTTCCAGCTCATCGTGTTACAAATAGACTTACCTGTTTGCCACCGTTTCCTGTGTGCTGCAGTTATCTCACCATGCATCTTCAGTGAAGTGACTGGAGATCGATACACCCCAGATGCCTGGAACCATCCTCACTACAAATCAGGTGAGCCCCACCCATTCGCTCCAGTCAGCCACGTCCTGGGGAAGAGAGCGAAGGGCGAGATCCCGCTAATATAAAGCAGACTTACCCTTTGATCATCTCCAGGTTCACCTAATATCCCCAGACCACCACAACCCAGAAGTCCCTAAATCACCCAGGCCCCTCCCAACCTCACGTTCCCTTGGAGGTTAATCCCTAGTTGGCCAGTGGGGTAAGGTGTGGCTGGGATAAATGTCTGGCGAAGGTCACCAGTAAGGGGGCTACTCTGCATTACAGACCGGACCAGGCACTCCTGCAGGGCACCGTGACAAGGTAAGCGTGACAAAATGCTAAATCCATGTCATAAGCCTTGCGCGAGTAGCATGGATCCTGGGGGGGATCAGTTGTCCACCCTCTTGGGGAAATTGCAGGCCAAGGTGCATGCATCCCGCTCTGAGAAAAACAAAATTAAAAGAGAGGTGGTATTTAATAGGGAGAAAATAGAGGACTTGGCTAAGCGATTGTTAGTCTCTCAAGCTGGCCAGATTCCTCTCCCAGGTCCCACTGACAGGGGCAGAGAGAGGGCGCCCAATATCCAGTTTACCACACCACACTCTGTTCCTTTGGTCCCACCAGAGTGATTCCTAGGGGACACCCAGTGGTACGCAATATTTATGAATCAGTGTAGGCTATACTTCTTATGCTGACCAGGGGCCTTCCCCTCAGACCATATAAAGGTGGCCTTTATTTTGTCCTATTTGGGGGCCATGCAGCCATTTGGTTGGTGCCCTTAGTGAATAGAGATGACCCCATCCTGCATAATTTTGATGCCTTAGAGCAAGATCTAGACAAAATGTTTGCTCGTAAGAATCATGTGCCGCTTTGGATGGTGAACTACTTGCTCTACTGCAGGGGTCACAAGACCTGTTGGGGTATGTCACGACCTTTAATCAACTCGTGGGTGAAACGTATTGGCCAGATGAAAAAAGCTACTGTGGCCTCAGAGGAGAACTGAAAGACATCCTGGCACAGGTGTTCAACCCACCTGGCGCTGCACAGACTACATCGATTTAGTGATCCAGTTGAATCACGGCCTGCAAGAATTAAAGGCAGACCGAACCAAGGCGGCGGTTCGGCCAGTTTATGTGCACCTGCGTGAAGTACAAGGGCGCCCCTCGGAGAACGCTGCAGATCCCATGCGGTTGGGTAGTGCGCAAGGCCCCCTCTCAAAGGAGGAAAGAGAAAGACCTTGGCAACAGCAGTCCTGCTTGTATTGTGGCCAGGCGGGCCACTTCTTGAAAGACTGTACTAGTAAACTGAAGAAACGGGCCATGGGAGTCACTGGAGAGGCAGCAACCGTCAGAAAACTGCTGGACTCGACAAGAGTAGGGATCGGCTTGTCGAGAGAAGTTAAACCAACTACGGTCTCACACTTTACTGTACCAGTCATCCTGATCAATCCAGGGCAACCTCACCGAATGCATGCGCTGGAAGCGCACAATGATTGTGGCGCCATCAGCAATCATATTGATATGGGCATGGCTCGAAGAATTGATTTACAGGGGCAACCTAGTGGAAGAATAGACAACATTGTTTTGGTGGATGGCTCGCTGCTGATATCGGGACCCGTATCATTGTGCACCGAAGATGTGGAGATGCTGTGTAACGACGGCCACCGAGAGAGTATAACTTTCGATCTAATCACTGCTCTGCAATTCCAGCTTATACTTGACATGCCCTGGTTAGATCGTCATAACCCTTTCATTAATTGGAAGGCCCATACCATGGTCTTCCCGTCACAATGCTTGCACATGTGTTATCCGTACCTAACTCCAGTCCATGGAGCACTTAAGTTGGGGGTGGCGACAAAAAGAATCTGCCGATACCCTTCCGCCACACAAGCCATACGATTGCCAGATTGACCTGATACCTGGTACACAGCTCCCATGCAGCCGTTTCTATGCGCTCACCGAAAAAGAAAATCAGCACCTGTGGGAATATCTAGATCAATACCTCGCTAATGGGTTCATCCGGCCATCCAAATCCCCTGCATCCTCAGTGCTGTTTTTGATATCGAAGAAGGAAGGGGACCTCCGGACGTGTATTGACTACAGACAGCTCAACATGATTACCGTGAAAAACAGATGCCCGGTGCCACTGATTCCCATGAGGGGCATACCATTTAGTCCGCATAAAAGAGGGGGACAAATGGAAAATGGCCTTCCGTACGAAATATGAGTTGTTTGAATACACGGTAATGCCCTTCGGCTTGTGCAACACTACAGCGGCCTTCCAGTTCTTCATGACGGATGTGCTACGAGAACTACTGGATGTTTGCACCATGGTCTATATTGACGGCATACTCATCTATTCCGCAACTGAAGAGGAACATGTACAAACTTCGCCAAGACCATTTGTATGCAAAATTAGAGAAGTGTTTTTTCCATGTCACAACAGTGGAGTTTCTCGGCTTTAGATTAACCCCTCATGGTATCCAGATGGATAATAGGAAGGTGAAGGCAATTCTAAACTGGCCCACACCAACTTCAATTAAGACAGTGCAGAGTTTCCTAGGCTTTGCAAATTTCTACCGACGATTTATACCTGGGTTCTCAGATATAGCTTACCACATCACCTCACTAGTACAAAAGCACAAACTCTTCAAAAGACCACCTGAAGATGAAAAAGCCTTTAGACAACTCAAGACACAGTTCACCACAGCTCCCATCTTGAAGCAACCATATCCTGAACTGCCTTTCGTGGTGGAAACAGGCATCTCCAGTGTCGCGATGGGGGCAGTGCTGTCCCAGAGAGATCCAATAACCACTCACCTACATCCTGTGGCAATTTGGTCAAAAAAGTTTTCACCTGCGGAGATGAATTACTTTATACAAAGCAGCATTTAAGGAATGGTGTCATCACCTGCTAGGCGCACGGCATGCTATCATGGTCTATACCTATCATCGTAACCTGCAGTATTTATGAACCGCACACGCACAGTCACCCTGCCAGCTCTGATGGGCTCAGTTCTTCTCCAAATATGACTTTGTTATTACTTTTTACCCTGGGGTCAAGAATGGAAAAGCTGACGCCTTGTTGCTCATTGGATGGAGTCTCGAAGGGAGAGATGCCTATGCAATTCCTGAACCGGTGTCATTCATTCCAGGAAGTAAGCTACTGGGGCTGATAAGCCTACCACTACCACTTCTAGATCAACTCCATCATGACATCCAGCAAGCCCTGACCCCAGAACAATGGCAAGAATGGGTGACGCAAGATCTGCAACGTTCCATCAAAAATGGACTTCCGTTCTACCACGGACGACTCTATGTTCCAGAACCCAAAATGCAAATTGAAATACTACGCAACTTCCATGACACATTGCTTGCGGGTCACCCTGGAATTATGAAAACCCTAGGAAAGATCTGACAGCACTATTGGTGGCCCACCTGGCAAAGGGACATAACTCAACATATCAAGACCTGAGATGTCTGTGCTCGTAGTAAGACACCCAAGACTAAACCCTCTGGATACTCCACCCTTTACCGATAACGCCATTCCTGTAGCATACTATTTCCCTGGACTTTATTATAGAATTTCCCCCATGTGATGGATACAACACCATTATGGTGGTGGTGTATCTGCTAATGAAGAATGCACACTTCATTGCTCTAAGAGGGCTACCAAACGCAGGGAGCCTTGCACACACTTTCTTGAACAACATTGTGCAGATCCACGGCTTTCCATCAGTCCTCATCTCTGATAGAGGAAGCCAATGTATATCTAAGTTCTGGAGCCACTGCTGCAACAAGGCCCAAATTGATGTCTGGCTGTCTACTAGACACCGCCCACAAACAGATGGACAAACTGAGAGAACTAACCAGACTCTGGAGCAGTACTTTCAATGTATGTTTCCCCAGGCGAAGACAGTTGGGTCGACCTTTTCTGAGTGGCAGAATATGCTTACAATAATAGCCTTCATAGCGCCACTGGATTCTCACCTTTCTACTTCCTCTACGGACAAAACCCAAAAACCTCTGCTTTCGATCTGCCCACAGAACTGGAAATGCCAGCAGTCACATCATTGCATACCAATATTAAGGAAACATTACAAAAGGCCTGTGAAACGCTTCAAGAAACCAAGAACACTCAAAAGTTATTTGCTGATAAAAAAAAAGAAAGGAAGCCCCCGAGTATCAAGTTGGCGACAAGGTTTGGCAAGTATATTCGACTAAAAGGCATAAATATATCGGCCCCTACTCTGTGCTCGCCATTATTAACCCTGTGTGTCATGGTCATGAAGTCAGGGGCACAGGCATGCAGGGGTCGCATGCACAGGAGACCTTGGTGGACAGTGTCCTGGCGTCTTTGGCACCAGGCTCATGAACAAAAGTAAACAAGAACATCCATTTAACACCAAAAAGCTTTTATTATGGACATAGCACTTTGGATGCATTAACCTTGAACATTCCATCCATTAAGCAGGATGCATTAACCTTGAACATTCCATCCATTAAGCAACCCCAAGTGTATTCTTGGGTGTGGCTGCTAATGGATTGCCTTCACACATGCTCACTCTCTAGGAGTGGCAGGGTGTGGCTGATAAGCCGGCCTTAATGGGCATGCCCACGATCTCAGCTATATAAGCTGCCCCGATCCTTCGCGTTATTCTGCACTTGGAAGCAGCGTAACGCTCACCATCGCCTGAGGTCAGACTTACCTTTGAAGATCCTGCTTCCTGGACATCCTGCTTCCTGCCAGTATACTTGCCAACCAAATCTTCATCTTGGCACCGCAGCACGACACGCTCCATCATCGACAGCATTGCCTGCAAGGAAAAACAGAAGACAAGGTTAGACATCGAAAAAACAGTCAATTTAAGGTTGCGCTTCACCATACTTTGCGCTTTTCCTTAAACCATCACTGACCTGCTGTCGAATATTGCGGTAGCATCCATCTTCCATCCGGACGTGTCTCGTGTCTCATCTCTGCTGCATTGAGGCCACATTTCCATCTAAGGGAAGAAGACAGAAGAGAGACATTATTGTGGGCTTAAATAGGAGCAACATATAAAGACATTAAACAGAACGAACAGCATCACAAGAGCTCAAGAAAGACTTACCAATCATAAGGAGAAGCATAGTTGCAGCTGGGCTGGACTAATCCTTATCAGGGATCAGTGAAGGAACCATTTGACGTGCCCCTGCCAGAAGTAGCAGGATGGAAAGCTTATCTTCCATAATTCACAGGTGAGCTTTATTGGCCGGCGTATGCTCACAGAAACTGTACTTTGGGGAGAAGGGTTCGAGAGGCACAACAATCACAGATTGTCGCACTCACACACTCTTATCTCCACGCAGGAGCAGTATCACCACGTACCACCGCTCACAGCTTTTCTACTAAGGGAGAGGCCTGAAGAGGATGATTCAAGTTCAGCGAGGGATGCAACCGTGCCCAAAGCCTCCGCAGAGGCCAAGTGAGCATAACAGAACGCAAATCCTCTAATACTCTCTGCCTGGGTGTCATGGAAACTTCAGAAACAGATCAGTTAGACCTCTTACTAGGGGAATTACGGGCTGAAGTACATGTTTCAAGACAGGAAACCAATGCATTACGGAGGGATCTTATTGTAACTCGAGAAAGAACTGACAAATTGGCAAGACAAATGCTACAAGCAGAAGCAGGAGAGGTTCCCCTGCCTGGAGTGACCATTCTTCTCATTCTTCCACACCACAACAATCAACACCGGTTCAGGTGGTTCTTCCAGGAGCAATGCCTCTAGCCCCTCCCGCTTCAACGATAACCCAAACAAGTTTGCTGTATTTATGAACCAATGTCGCCTTCATTCAGAGACGTCTATATGGGAGGGCAAAAGGGGCATTTGCCCTGGTCCCCCACCTTGGAGAGGGCCCACAAGGCTGCCAACTCTAAATAAATCAGTTCACATAGTCTATCCGACTTAAATAGCACATTTCAGGATATTTAAAGGCTTGCTGCTGAGACTCCAATCCTATTGCCTTACTGTTATTGAAAAGAAAATTCTGCTTTGATCCATTAATCATGTAACTGTTTGTGTTCACTGACATATTCATAGTTTGTGTGTTCGCTAAGACACAATTCTTGTACCATTCTCACCTTTCTCTTGATTATGTTGATCATATGCAACTCACTTATTAATAAATGTGAGTGCTCCAACAGTTCAGAATGTAGCTCAGTGTGTTAAGCACCCATTGCAGAGGTCTGTGTGCATATGCAAGATTACAGTAACAAATCCCAGCAAGGCCAACTCAGCATTTCCTATATCTGAATCTGAAAACATCTGTGTATATGTAGTTTGTTTTTTAGCACATCAGGTGCTATTATTATCAATGTACGTGCACCACATAGTGGTTGCTGTAAAAGCAAACAAAGCATCAATATGGTGAAGGTCTAGAAATTGGTTTATTCACATGGGGATTTGTAAAAGCTAGGCAGCCACCCCAAATGATGAACATAAAGTGTTAGTTTCGAGAGGTGATAAGCTATCCATATTCAAAAATGAGGAACCAAATTGTTCATGCTTGTATCCTGGCTATGCCAGCAGACGGTACAGTGATTCTGGACGAATCATTTATATCACTGACAATACTGTGGTGTCTTCTGTGAAAAGGAATGCCTTTTCAAATGCTCGTGGCGTTGTTAAGCCCATTACCTGATCATCATTCTTTTATGTAGGCCACTTGTGTAGAAGGTCTTCAAGACAGAAGAGAGAGAACCAGATATTGAAGGCTTCTGGCAAGCATATTTTAAAGTCTGCTTCTTGGACATAAAAACGGTTGGCTTTTTGTACAACTCAAAGGTGTGTCTGCTGATTTATTAATAACAATTTCACAAGCCTGTGTTTGGGTGAATTTAAAGCTTTAAAATAGAAAGAGAAACCCAGAAAAGGTATTTTAAGATTATGTCAATTACTACCCTTGTTGATGGAGACAATGAAGCAACAATTATTAACATTTTGCATAATACGCTTCTATATCATTTTGTTTTACAAAGTTAACGTGTTGGGTTATACAGTTTGTCTACTTTCCAAGTAAGTTCTATACAATGTGATTATTTTAGTTCATTGTAAGTGCTAAAAAAGAAAGTGGTGAAGTGCAGAAATTGCAGAGTGAGTAAAAATCCCAGCTTCATATCTTAACCAATGTGTGATCCTAGGCATCCCATTCAATCGTGTATTGCCTAACCTATCAGAATTGCCACTCTCTAAAGCTTTCAAAATTGTCGGCATTTAGAGTTATTTCGTTTCACTGGCTATAGTGCTGCTTCTTCTATAAAAATATTAGACATTGATATACTGCACACCAAATCCACTTGTTTCTTTGTTATACAATGGTAATTCTGCTTGAAAACCATGTCCCTCTTATAATCTCAGTCTGTCTGGATAAGGACACCTCTCTGGTAGTTTCTAATCTCCATCCACTATCTACTATATGGTATTTGTAGCTTACTCCTTGCATCCAATGTGTCTCCTGCAGCCATGCCTGAACACTTTTGCATTCTGTGAGGCAGCTAATCTGAGTCGTCTGTCTATGCTGGATTATGTGCTCATTTTTCATATGATCTGTCCCACATTTATACTCATGATGGACTGCTAATCTTCTCCTTGAAATGCTACTTGTTTATCACTCTGATTACAGCAAGCATGACGAGGGTAAGAGGACTAAAAGGGTACCCCTGCCTATTTTTATCGCTGCGAGGCAGCATAGCAACCTATGTGTTGTGATTGCGATGTTGCGGGCGCGACCAGGTACTCAGCACCTCTTAATTATTTGGGTTCAGGAAGGGGGGGCGCAAAGGTGTCTGTGCCTCGATCCCCAAAAGTGCTTAGGATGGCCCTGCCTTCATTTCTTGTGCAGACCAGGAGCCTTTCCTAATGACTAAGCCAAAGTGGCGTTTGTACTCTTGTATTTAGGAGTTAGTGCGGCGGACTGGTCTATACCTTTGGTAAATCAAGATGACCCTTTACTCCGGAACTTTGGGAATTTCCAACATGAGATGGAGAAATGTTTTGCCTGTCATACTCAAGGACAAGTTCTGGACAACGAGTTGTTGTCACTCAGACAAAGGAGTCAAGATCTATTAACCTATATTGCAACCTTCAATCGTCTCATAGTCCAGACCAACTGGCCAGAAGAGAAGAGGACTACACACTTTTACCGAGGGTTACATGGAGAATTTAAGGATGTGTTGGTGCAAGTGGTGAATCCCCCCGAGAGGTGTGCGGACTATATAGACCTGACGGTACAACTCGATCATAGGTTGCAGAATCGGAAAATGGATCGAGCTAGATCAGAGAGACGGTCAGTTTACATACGAACTTGTGAGAATCAGACTAAACCACATGAACAGTCTGAGCCAATGCAAATTGGTGGATTATGAAGTCCCCTTACCAAAGCAGAAAGGGAAAAAAGAAGACAACAACAGCTTTGCTTATATTGTGGATAAGCAGGTCACATCCTATGTGACTGCCCGGTAAAACCACCCAAGAAAACGGTTGGGGCAACAGACAAAACTGATGAAGAAGAAGAACAGAACCCGAGAAACGCCAATGCCCGGCAAGTGTAGGGGTCTGCTTGTCGAGCATAAAAAAGGAATTCGTACAGCCCTCACATCTAGTCCTTTTAGTGCTTTTGGTGAATCACAAGAAACCATCAAAAACACATGCCTTGGAGGCATATATTGATTGTGGAGCTGTGGGTAACTACATTGACCAATTTTTGTCTCTCCGAGTAGGTCTTCCTCTCCGACTGAAGCAGAAATCAGAAAACGTCACTGCTGTGGATGGTTCTCAGCTATCATCCGGCCCGGTGACACAATACAATAAGTCAAGCTTCTGTGTCAGGACGGGCATCAAGGGGATATTACTTTCGATCTCATCGGTACTCCTCAGTTCCAGATGATTTTGGGAATTCCGTGGCTGGAGACCCACAATCCTAGGACCGACTGTCGAAAATGATTTCTGACATTTCCTCATGATTGTGCCGACACATGTTACAAAAAAGATGACACCAATCTGAAACCGAAGAAAGGAATCGTGTTGGGCCTCATCAGCTCCTTACCGCTTGAATACCAAGATTACCCGGATGTCTTCAAAAAAGAGCAAGCCAATGTTCTGCCCCCGCACAGACCCTACGATTGTGAAATAGATCTGGTACCCGAAGCCCAGATCCCTTGCAGCCGAATTTACGCTCTGACAGAACAGGAAAATCAGCATCTTAGAACTTACCTGGATCAGTACCTGATGAATGGTTTCATTCTCCCATCCAATTCACCTGCCTCCTCGTCCTTATTCTTCATGCCTAAAAAGGAGGGGGACTTAAGAACTTGCATCAACTATAGAGCCATCAATCAGATCACGGTAAAAAATTGATATCCTTTACCACTTATACCAGAGCTCCTTGACCAAGGGAAACATGCTGAAATCTACACAAAACTGGATTTAAGAGGAGCATACCATCTTGTAAGAGTAAAAGAGGGAGATGAGCAGAAAATGGCCTTCTGCACGCTGTTCGGCCTCTTTGAATACCAGGTCATGCCCTTCGGGCTATGCAATGCCTCTGCAACGTTCCAATTCTTTATGAATGATGTACTCTGTGAACTACTGGACGTTTGTGCTCTTGTTTACATTGACGACATTCTTATCTACTCATATTCCATGCAAGAACATGTAGGCCATGTCCGGGCAGTCTTAGAGAAGCTTCGACAACACCAATTGTATGTTAAGTTGGAAAAATGGTTTTTCCATGTAACCGAGGTCAAGTTTCTCAGTTTCATGCTCACACCAAAAGGCGTACATATGGATACACGAAAGCTGGATGTAATCCTCCAATAGACCTCACCAACATCCACGAAAGGAGTGCAAAGCATGCTCAGATTCTCCAAATTTTACCGTTGATTTATACCTGGGTTTTCGCAAATTGTGCATCCAATTACCTCCTTGTTAAAGAAAAATCAAAAGTTGCATTGGTCGACGGAAGCTGAAGAAGCCTTCGAGAAGTTGAAACTAGCATTCACTACAGCACCAGTCTTTCAACACCCACGACCAGACCTACCTTACATAGTTGAGACAGATGCTTCAAAAATAGCCATGGAAGCAGTATTGTCACTGCGAGACCCTGAAACAGGACAACTACACCCCGTCGCATTCTAGTCCCGCAAATTTTCAGCCCCCGAGTTGAACTACGCAATCACAGATACGGAATTACTGGCGATTAAAGCAGCATTCAAGGCCTGGAGACATTATCTTCTTGGGGAGAGACAAACGGTCACTGTCATCACGGACCACCGTAACTTGAACTATGTGAAAACCAGCAAAGCACAATCCTTGCGTCAACTTTGTTGGGCTCTCTTTTTCGTGGAATACAATTTTATTATCTCATATAGACCTGGAGTACGCAATGGGAAAGCAGACGCTCTATCACGCATGAGTGAAGAAAAAGAGGCTTTTACAGCATCCGACCCCATGGCCATAATTCCTGAGGAAAGGATTCAAACCAGAATAGCTGCCACCACATATGCGGATGGCCAAAGAACCAGTTTGCAATCCCTGATGGATCAAACAACACAACAGGAATGGCGGTTAAAAGGTGACCAGTACGCCATCGAAGACAATCTACCCTATTTCCAAGGACGATTATATGTCCAAGACCAAGAACTGCAAAAGCAAATCATCACAAATTACCATGATTCATTAGAGGAAGGATACTCAGGAATTGCCAAAACTCGGACAAAGGTAAAACAAAACTACTGGTGGCCAACCTGGCGAAAAGACATCACCCAATTTATTGAAACCTGTGGTGTCTGTGCACAGCACTAGCATCAGAAACAGAACCCTGCTGGCTTACTACATCCCCTAACAGTCCCACAGCACCTTGGAATACCCTGTCGATGAACTTGATCATGGATCTTCTACCCTGCAATGGATACAACACCATATTAGTCATTGTGGATTTATTCTCCAAAATGGGCCATTTCATCCCTATGAAGGGACTCCCGACTGCATCAACTCTCGCTTCTGTGTTCCTAGAGTAAATTGTTTGATTGCATGGATTTCCATCAATATAAGTATCTGATCGCGGAACTCAATTTGTTTCTGCCTTTTGGAGAAAGTGTTGTACGATTGCCAAAATAGATCTTCAGTTGTCCACAAGCCATCTCCATCATACTGATGGGAAAACTGAACGAACCAATCAAACTTTAGAGCAATATCTCAGGTGTATGTTGTAGCCCTTATTTTCCCTGAGTAGATTCCTGCCTCTGTTATTCCTACGCAGGCCTACTCCTCTTTTGAATGCCTCGTCTGCAGGCTCTCTCTCTTGCCTAGCCATTCCCTTACTGTGGCTACTATCTATCAGCCACCTGGTCAGGTTTCTTCCTTCCTCTCTGAGTGAGCGGACCTCTCCTCCTCACTCCTGGCCTCAACCACTCAACTCCTCCTTCTTGGAGACATCAACATCCACCTGGATGCCTCCTGTCCCCCTCTGAATTCTTTTGTGACCTCTGCGACTCTCTCTCACTCACCATTCTCCCCTCTGGCTGACTCATTCTGCAGAGCACACTCTCGATATTCTGATCTCTTCAGACCTTCCCCTCTCTGTCCCTCTCTCCACTCCTCTCTCCACTCCTCTCTCTTGAAGTGACCACTTTCACCTATCCTTCTACCTCACCCTCCCTACCCCGCAGGCCAAGCCATCACTGTCACTGCCACCCACCTTCTCGGTCATCTGACCCATGAAACACCAATCAGTTGAGGCTTTCGCTGCCACCTTCTCACCCCCTCCTCCCACCTGGCTGACTCTCACCCTGACACAGCCCTCTCCACGCTCCACTCTTCTATATCTGATACTCTGGATATCCTTGCCCATATCATGAGAATCCACCTGAAGCCCAAAGCCAAGTGTAACTCCTGGTATGACTCAGACCTCGTCACCCTAAAACGCAAGTGTAGGGTTGCCGAGAGGAAATGGCGTGCTTCAAGTTCATCCTCTGACAAACTGGCCTGCCACCTGCTGCAAAGGCAATACCGGCTCTCCGTCCTCACCAAGAAGAGAGCTCATATCCAAGCCTGTGTCTCTGCGGCATCTAACAACTCGGCTGAACTCTTCAAAAATCTGCAAGGAACTGGCCAATCCTGCCGCAGTCTCTACCTCTCCTGTCCCTTCACAGGCCATCTGCACAGCACTGGCTTCTCACTTCATTTGAAAAACTCAGGACATCCTGTCCACACTCTCCTCCACTCATCCCCCTCCCGCTATTCCCTGCTCTTCCTCTGGCCTTTCTGCAGCCACCCCCCTCCCTCCTACCCCTTTTCTCTCCAGACAAGGTTTCTAGACAAGTCCGAGCTATGAAAGTCTCCTCGAAACAGGTTAACCCTTATTTCTCCAAAACTATCATGGATCACATTGACTCCCTGGCTGCTGCCCTGGCGGATTTCTGCAATCACTCCTTCGCCACTGGAGTCTTCCCTTCCCCCCTGAAGCACTCCCTTGTGCACCCTCTTCTTAAGAAACCCTCTGCCGACCCCTCCTGCCTGGCTAACTATCAACCAATCTCCATCACTCCCTTCCTGGGCAAGCTCCTGGAGAAACTGGCCATCTCCCAGCTCAATCTCCACACTGAATTTGTTGGTTGTATTCATGACCATCAGTCTGGCTTCAGAGCTGCCAGAAGCTGCCAGAAGCATGGAAACTGCTCTCCTGAACATCCGTGAAGACCTGCTCACCAACCTGGACTCTAACACCCCTTGCGTTCTTATCTTGCTTGATCTCTCTTCTGCCTTTGACACTGTCAACTATGCCATCTTGCTCAACCGTCCCTGTGATATCCTGGGCATCACTGGTCAGGCTCTGGCGTGGCTGACTTCTTTCATCTCCGACCGACCCTCCCAGGTCCAACTTGGGTCCTTCCTCTCTGACATCTTTTTCTTTACCTGTGGTGTCCCCCAGGGATCTAACCTCTCTCCCTGGCTGTTCAACCAATACCTGGCACTCCTTGCCCACCGCATCACTGCTCTCTGTCCCAACTTTCAGTGCTATGCGGATGATACGCAGCTCATTTTCAGGCTACCCTTTGCCTCCTCCTCCTCTCCTTCCCTCATCTCTGACTGTCTGTCTGCTATCCATGATAGGTGTGCCGCCAACGACCTTTGCCTTAATGCCAGTAAGACTGAGATTCTACTCATCGGCACATGCACTCCCTCCTTCCCTGCAGCTCTCTGTCCAGCCTCTCTTGGCCCTCCTCCCACTCCCACCTTCAAGGCTAAAAACCTTGGGGTCATCTTTGACTCTGCACTCTCCTTCTCCCCTCATATCTCTGACATCTCTAAGAAGTCACACTAGCAGCTGAACCTCCTTAGAGGTATTCTTTATTTCCTCTCCTTCCCCCAGAGGCTCACTGTCTCCAGGGCCCTGGTCCTCTTTAAGCTGGCCTACTGTAACAGCTTCTATCTATATCTGCCTGCCTCCACTCTCCGCCCTCTGCAACTTATCCAGAACAGGACTGCGAGACTTGTCCTTGGCCTCAAGCCCAGGGATTGTATCCCTACAGGATTGAAATCTCTGCACTGGCTCCCAGTGGCTGCAAGGATTAAGTTCAAACCCTCTGCATTGTACACAAGGCCTTCTGGGGTCTGGGACCACAATACCTTCAACTCTCTCTTCCTAAATATCTTCCTTCTCGAGCTCTTCGCTCATCTGCCCCCAACTCCCTCAGGGTCAGTCGCTTCTCCAAGCAAAGAGTTGGTGGCAGATCACTCTCTATTCAACAGGGGCCTCTCTCTGGAACAGCCTTCCTACCTCCTTGAAACTCAAGGAGAACCATCTCTGGTTCCGGAAACACCTTAAAACCTTCCTCTTTCTCTCCTCCCCTCCCTTGCTGAATTTCTGACTGAAATTGCACTGGTTGCCTGGCCACCCTTTCTGATCTCTGGCCCAGGCCCCGTCAATTGCCCACCTGCACTGCCTCCCTGGCAACCCCTGTACTTGGAGACCGTTTTTCTGTATCCCTTCAGTCCCCCTACCAGCACTTATGTTTGCACTTCCTTGCACTTGCCAGTAGCTGGCTGTTTTATTTGTATTATTTATCTTATTTATTCCACTTTCCCATGTACTGCACTTTCCCCTCTCCCTTCCCCCCATGCACTTTTCCTTTCTCCCTTCCCATGCACTTGCGCGATCTGAATAACACCTGGCCTAGTAGGATCGTTGTCTGTCCTCCCTTTGCCCCCCCCTTGCCTCATCGCTCCTTGAAACACTTGTGTAAAGGCGCGTTAAAAATGGCATATCATATCATATCATAACAGTCCGAGGATTCTTGGAAAAATATACTCTGGATAGCTGAGTATGCATACAACAACTCAGTTCACACAAGCACAGGGCAAACTCCATTCTACACAGTGCATGGAAGACATCAGAGGACATCAGTATTTGATCCACCCGATACCCTGGAAATGCCAGCCATAAAAAACTAGCATAAAACCATCACTCAGGTCCTTAAGGAGGCGATAGAGCATCTGACCAAGGCTAAGGAAAGACAAAAACTGTTTGCTGATCGACATCGGAAGGAAGCTCCCACCTATCAGATTGGAGAAAAGGTGTGGTTAGCATTCAAATATATTCCCCTGAAGGGGCCAAGAGCTTTCCGCCCAAGATACCTGGGCCCCTATACTATGAAGTCCATAATCAATCCTGTCGCCATGAAATTGGAGTTACCATCTCACATGGCTTAGTTCTCCGCAAGAGCCAGAAGTAATAGATGGAGAACCAGAAAATGAAGTCAAATCCATCCTGGACTCCAAGGTGATTCGATCAAAATTGTATTACCTAATTGACTGGAAAGGTGTCGGACTTCAAGACCGAACTTGGGAACCAGTGAACACATCCATGCTCTGCGTTTAATCAGACAGCTCCATCGCAATAATCCCACCAAACCAGGACCGGGAGGAGAACCACCCTTGAGAGGGGCCTTGAGGGGGAATGCTGTCATGGTCATGAAGTCAGGGGCACAGGCATGCAGGGGTCGCATGCACAGGAGACCTGGGTGGACACTGTCCTGGTGCCTTTAGCTCCAGGCCCATGAACAAAAGTAAACAAGTATATATTTACCAAAGGAAGGAAAACAAACAACTCTCTATGTAAAACAATTTGTGTACCCTAAGATAACGGTGTCTTTGAGCAACCACTTAACAAATATGAGCTGCATACTGTGCACTCAATACCAAGCAGTGTTTCCTAAAATTACATTTTTAATTCATTTTTTTTTCTTTCCAGCACAAGTAACACAAACATTAAAAAACATATATACACAACATAGTAATATACAGTAATAAAGTTATTCCACCTCACAAAATCAAAGTCACAAAATACTTGATAACAAAACAACAGTGGCAACTTAATTTCTCTTATTCCCCATTGTGTTGAACAAGCCCAATTTATATAAGTTTCTGTCCTATATGTTGCAAGTAACTGGACATTCTTCAGGGGCAGAAATTTGTCTTGTGCTTCAGGTAGATCTTTTTCATTCCTCTACACACCAGATTCCTATATCTAAGGGTACATAAAAGAACATACACATTACATAACAGGCATTTGGGTCTGATTAATCAACCTAGCCAAACCCTAATCACCAATAGGGTGGATAGGTGAATAGTTAATAATATACCTGAACCAGTAGTCAGAAGAGGTAAATGTCGTCAAACTTTCTAGCAAAACCAATTCTTGCTCTTCACTTATCTGGCAGATAGAAGGATTCACTCAGAGCGACAGGTACCTAAAACCAATTACAAAAAAACTAACCTTAGTAAGTAAAGGTTTTAGCATTACCACTAAAAAAGTGTAGAACATCCCCAAAGAGACACATCACACACGTGAAATGCTCACCCTTAGGTGTAAGAATATTTGGTCTCCTGGAAAAAAATAATTAAAGGGGGAGTCTTCAATTGTAAGCCGCTATCCCTCTGTGTTAGTCATCTGATTTCTAAAAGAAAGATGAAAATACAGAGACACTCAGTGAGTTCCAAGTCTCTGTGAGTTCTTAAATATACACATTTAGAAACCACCAAAGCGGACCCTTAACTTTCTCATGCTGGCTGATTTATTTCAGACCGAAAAAAGCAGCACCAGATAGGACTGGTCAAAATCCAATGTCTAGTCCTCCAATTAGGTGGTTCAAGGCAAGGATATCTCACAAATTAACCTACAAGTAGGAACAAAAAACAAAAGGACCCCAGAGGCAATATTAGCCTTCATCCTTCAATCTCTCTAATTCAGAAAAGATTTGTGATACTCATTTCCCACACTAGTTTACACCCTCTCTCTTACCTTGCACTAGGCAGGCACTGTGGTGAAAAAAGGTGACAGCAATTACGCCGAGGGTGTAGAAGAATACAGCCACCATCCGCGGTCTTGAAAACCAAAAATCCTTTGTCGCATCATCACGCAACGTGATGACATCAACGCGCCATACGTTGTGTGATGACGATTCAAGTTCAAGGAGGGCTGCAACCGCGCCCCAATGCCTCCGCAGAGACCAGGTGAGCGTAACACTGTGGCAATAAAACTTGATATCCCACCAACTCTAAAAATTCATCCAGTTTTTCATGTACCCCTGCTCAAACCCGTATACCTCGGGACATGGGAGTCCTTAAGTAATCCTCTACCAATAGAGGTCCAAAATGGGGAAACGGAGTATGAGGTAAAAGAAATTCTTGACTCTAAAATCAGTTGGGAGGGTTTATATTATCTGGTAGATTGGAAAGGGTTCAGTACTCAGGATAGAACATGGGAACCTGTGGAAAACATTCATGCCCCCCGGTTGGTTGCTCGATTCCACCATAACCATCCAGGGCTCTCCTTGGGGGGTCTTGGAGGGGAGTGCTGTCATAATCCCATTGCAAGCCCAGAGGTGGCAGGTCAGGAGGAGGGGAGGCTCCTCTTCTAATAAGCTAGGGAGACGGTGGGCAGATGTGATGGCTGGCTGGCGCAAGCGTGTGGGGGGGGTGACATCGCTGCAGCCTGTAAAGAAGGGCCAACCACAGAGGAGGCAACGGCCGGCACGAGCCAGGGAGCTTTCAGCACATGCGAGCCCGGCATGTGCAAAGAAACACCTGGCACGTGCGAGACACCAATGCCCTTGCACATCTAGCCTTGACAGGGAGTGTCTCTGGGCTAAAAAACACGCCCCAGATCACACCTTGTGCTTAGTGTTTCATCTGCTCCTAGCAAGAATAGTGTTCCGCTTACCGCTCCTGTTGTCAGCATCCTTCAGCATCTCTACGCATACCGTTTCGGCCTGCAGCACCCTTCAGCCTCTCTACACTTACTGTTTTGGCCTGCAGCATCCTTCAGTATCCCGTTCTGGTCTTCAGTACTCTTCCGTAGCCTTCAGCATCCCAGTTAAAGGCAGTTAATCTGTGGACTTTTGGTTCTTTGACGCATCTCCGCTTTGGACTTTGGTTCTTCCTCTCGCCTTTGAAGCCTGCCTCACCCACAGTGTCCAAGAAGCTGGAAAAGCAAGCAACTGGGTGAGACTCTGTATCCTGCTCCTACCCTCGTCCTATATGCCTCCTCAAGAAATCACCTGTGCCTTGAAACTTGTTCTCCTTTTCCGGCTCTCCACTTCAGCTCCTCTGTTAGTTGCTCAGCTCAGGGCAAAGGACAAAAGACAGTTAAAGGCAAGCCAACAATCGTAGGAAAGCCACTCCTGTTCCAGCTCATCGTGTTACAAATAGACTTACCTGTTCGCCACCGTATCCTGTGCGCTGCAGTTGTCTGACGACACGTCTTCAGTGAAGTGACTGGAGATCGATGCGCCCCAGACGCCTGGAACCATCATCGCTACAAATAAGTGTAGCCACGCCCACATGCTCCAGTCAGCCACGTCCTGGGGAAGAGAGCGAAGGGGGAGATCCCGCTAATATACAGTAGACTTAACCTGTGTTCATCTCCGGTTCACCTAATACCCCCAGAACACTTCAACGAAGAAGTCCTGAAATCACCCAGGCCCCTCCCAACCTCACGGTCCCTTGGTGGTTACTCCCCAGTCAGCCGCTGGGGGAAGGTGTGGCTGGGATAAACATCCGGGCGAAGGTCAGAAGTAAGGAGGCTACTCTGCATTACAGACCAGACCATGCACTCCTGTAGGGCACCAGAAGTAAGCGTAAGCGTGACAGTAGATCAACGTCAAGCAATAGGAGAACCAACCAGGCCATCCCAACAACAAGTGAGTCCTACCTTGTGGAGTGCCATATGTCATCTATTCCTGTCTCTGCTCTACTGACAATGGCAACTACAGCCATATAAGATGCCCACAGTTGGAATTTCCTACTTGGAAGTTTTGTATTACTTATGCAGATCCTAATTTTGCGACCTCCTCTCTTTGCCAAAAATACAGAGAACTGTGGGAGGCCAGGGATCATTTTGTGCACCTCATCAATGCTTGACTATGTGAAGTGACAGCATGTACAGGAATGGGGCCAACTTACACGGCAGCAGAATGTTGGTACCCTTTGCATAGTCACTCAGGAAGCAGGAAGTGTGTTAAGCAATTAGAAAAGTACTCCCAGAAGCAACAGAAGCTATAGAGGTAGCAAGAATATAATGACTATGCTTTAGCCCATTCTCAGTGAGTCAATTCACTGCAACCAGAAATATCTGTATAACCATCCTCAAGTATGTCTGCTGAACACAAAACTGGATATCAGTCTGGCAGAAGACCTGCAAACCTTTTTTATTCATTAAACATGTTTTATGGAGCTGTTAAAGTTATGCCTGAATGACTTATACCTGAGTTGCATTATGCAGTAGTTCTTGCAGTAAGGAAGATATTAGATAGGCTGAAGGGTTGAAAACTCCACTTCGCCACTGCTGTTTGGACAAGTGGCCAAATCATTGACTACATAATTGTAACAGTGTTTTGGGTCAATGTCCCTTCTAGTGGTGGTGACACTGAAGAGCAGTTATCACACCAGCAGCATTCTTACCACAGGTAAGCCACCTAGTGAATGCAAGGTTGTAGAGGAGGAGCCAAGTACCCCTACTCCAGCTACACCGCCTAGATTACATAAGAAGTGTGTACCAAATTAAGTGACATATACTACACCAATCAGAAGACAAGAAGAAGAGCAATGACTCTGTGCAGTACCCATAGGAATCCCTATACCTAAGAGAATATGGGAAGTAAAGTATCCATTAAGGAAACCATACCTACATCCAAGACAATATTATGGTCATTTGAATGCGATTCCTGATGAAACAAACAAACTGAATCACCAGGATGAATGGTGACGTCAACCAAATCGATTCCATAGATAGAAGAAAATCAGACCTGAGAGGCAGACAATTTATGAAGAATGAAGAAGTACTAAGGATAAGTGACATTTTGGAATCAAGATGAAGAAACTTATGCCACAAACGTGATGAAGATATTTAGTTCGTTTAAACGTGTACAGATGCAATGAAACGCAAGCAGCAAAGCAATCGTGAATCTAGCCAAATGCTTATAGTAAATAGATCGCGGCAAGCGCCAACATATACATATATACCTCAAAGATACATATGGATAAAATAGAGAATGAAGGTTCCACTACGTATATAGCAGTCTTGAACAATGGGAAAGGCCTCGAATTTGGTGTCGAAGTTACAAAAGCAATTGAATTAAACAGAATATATTTCAGCTAAGGAGTTGGATGAGCGAAAGAGCCAAGGTCTTACCAGAACTAAAATTGGCAGACATTAGATACAATTTGTTTGTTTGTTTGTTTGTTTATTTATTTAAATTGCGCACCAGACCCAGAGGTATTCGGGCGCGAAAGCATAAAGAGGGTTGTTAAGCTTAGTTACACAGTGGACAGAAATAAGTACAGCTGGGGTTACAATGCTGTATGCATGAAACAACAGTTAAGGCAAATACATATATACAGTAAGTCACATGAAAATAGATGTGGAGCACATAAAGATAAAGCATTGAGGGTTCATATATACACTAGGTACTCGGGCGGAAGCGGGTAAGGTAGGGTCAGACATCATGTTCCTTTAGCCAATGGATGAGACTAGATCTGAATTATGGATAGGGTAAGTCTTCCCTTAAGGCAGGGGGGAGGGAGTTCCAATATTGTGCTGCTTTAACAGGGAAGCTACTCCCACCGGACTTAGTAAGCTTGAATCTCGGCACCCAGAAGGAGGTTAGAGTTGGCTTTTCTTAGTGGGCGAGAAGCTGTTTGTCTAGTGAATCTATCTCTGAGGTATTGTGGGGCTGCGTGGTTGAGACATTTATGTGTCAGGGATGCATTTTTAAGGAGGATTTTATCTTTTGTGGAAAGCCAATTGAGGGATCTCCTAAGGTCAGATATATGGGCAGTTTTAGGGAAACTTAAGGCAGCTCTCAAGGCATTATTCTGAAGAGTCTGCATTTTGGATATGATGTATTTGTTACTGCCTAAGTATAAGGCGTTACAGTAATCCAGTTTGGGTAAGATTAGGGCTTGTGCTAATGCAATGCAGTTGTTTGGTGAGAGGCTTGACTGCTCTGATTAGCTTGCAGGTATAGGATGTGGCTGAGGCCATAACATTAACTTGTTTACTAAAGGTGAGCGTGGAGTTTATGTAGAATCCAAGTGTTTTAACTACCTTGGCCAAAGTAATGTTGTTGTTATCAATTGTGTGGGAGGCATAGTTAGGACCTAGTTTTTTGATGTTGGAGGGTGTGCCTAAAGCGAGGAGTTCTGTTTGGTCATCATTCAGGCATAGACCGTGAGAGGCCATCCATGCCTGGATGATGAGGTAAACCCTGTTCACAAAGGCCAAATCCTTGTCATAATCTCCCACCAACAGGGTGAGGATCTGTGTATCATCCGCATAATTAGTGTAGGTGATATCTAAACCATCTAGATCATCGAAAAGGGGCTTTGTGAAGATGTTGTACAGAGTGGGTGATACGCAAGAGCCTTGGGGTACACTGCATTATATAGGTGCAGGGTCCGCAGCTGCTAGCGTCGAGAAGACTCGCATTGTCCTGTTATCAAGGAAGGACTGGATCCAGGCGACTGCCTCCTGGGAGAAGCAGGCTGCGGAAGCCAGGTGGTTGCAAAGTATAGTGTGGTCTACCAAATCAAATGCGGCTGAAAGGTCAAGGAGTAGTAGGAGTGCTGTCTTACCTTTGTCCCTCAGTGTGTTTATTTGTGCTTTGAGGTCTAGGAGTGCAGTCTCAGTACCATGCTGAGGTCTGAAGCTAGACTGACAAACTCCTAGGAGGTGATTTTGTTCCAGGCGGTGCTGGATTTGTAGGTATGCTATTTATCCAGAATTTTAAGTAGGAACGGCACTGTAGTTATAGGACGGTAGTTCATGGGGATAAAGGAGTCGAGAGTTTGTTTTTTAAGGAGAGGGAGGACCCAGGAGTGTTTCAAGTTGCTAGGTATGGTGCCTGATGTGAATGAGGCATTTATACGTTTTGTGATGAAGAGTGAAATTTCACGGGCAGCGTCTTTTAGAAATTGGGCTGGACATGGGTCGTCCTGACAGTTGGATGGTTTAATGGTGAGGATGACTTTCTCAACTTCTTTGGTGGATACTTTGCAAAAGTGTAAGCTGGGGGTTGGTTGTATGGGTGGAGTTGTGGTGTAATGCGGTGATGGTAGGAGGTTTGTGGTAGTCTTAGGGTTAGTATCATTGAGATCAGTCTTAGGAACAGTAATGGTATCTTTTTTATTGTTAATCTTCTCCTGGAGCATTGTTATCTTGTTGGCCAAGGCATTTTGTATACTCATGCACCAGTTTTTATCCTTCAGACAGGTGTCAGGAATTTGAATGGGGGATTCTACTTCTTTAAGAATGGCAAATAATTCTTTGGTATTAGATTTAGCTTGGGAAATTCGGTGGTTGTAGGAAGTTTGTTTGGCTGAGATAATTTCTTTTTTGTAGAGGGCGGAGAGTTTATTCAGGTTGTTTTTTGTTGAGGTCTGAGGGGTCTGCTCTCCACATTTTTTCACTTTCACGTTTCTCTTGTCTGATAGCTTTCAGATGAGGCGTGAACCAGGTGTTTAGATGTTGGCGCAGTTTACTCTTTCTGACCTTCAGTGGTGCAATGATGTCTAGAGATGCGAGCATTGCTTTGTTATACAGTTCTACCATGGTAGCTGGGTCAGTCTGGTCTGAGATGGAGTTTAGTGTAGGGAGGATGAGGGGGATGAGATTTTCAGGCGTAATATTTATTTTGTTTCTGGTGGGCCCGGCCGGAGCTATTTTGCTGGTGTTTGTGGGGGGTGTGGATTTTAGGGTGAAGGAGATCAGGTAGTGGTCAGACCAAGGCTGAGGCGTTATAGAGGTAATGGAGGTTGGGCAGTTGTGTTCAGCGATCCAGTCAAGGGTCCTTCCTTTAATATGCGTCGGTTCTGTAATCTTTTGGGTGAATCCTAGTTCTTCGAGGGAGTTATTAATTTGTAGAGCATTAAGGTCTAGTGGGTCACTAAATCCGAGATTGAAGTCTCCTAGTATAAGGCATTGTGAAGCATTTTTTAGGTTGTCAGATAGTAAGTTCATAAGGTCTTCCTCAAAGGAGCCTAGAGGGCCTGGTGGTCGGTATATCAAATGGATGGTGATAGTTTGGTTGTTGGCTATGGTGAGTTTGGCCGTGAGAGATTCACAGGAGTTTGTATTATGGGGTGTGGAGAGTCTTAGCGTTAGGTTGTTCTTAACAATTATAGCGAGGCCTCCACCTCTGGAAGTGGTGCGATCCAGTCTTATAAGAGTATAGTTGTCTGGAATGGCTAGCATAATTGCTGGGCCAGCTACAGGGTGAAGCCAGGATTCGGTAATGGCCAGGAAGTCTATGTTTTCATTTTGGATTATATCTGCTATATCTGTGGCATGGGCTACCATAGAGCGGGCATTTATTAATGTGCCTTTTATGCCGGTTTGGTAGGGTAGGGCAATTGGTGACTGATCTTTGTGTTTACAGTCCGAGGAGGAAGTGGGTTCTCAAAAGATTCAACAGTTAAACTGAAGTGGGTGTTGGCCGTTGTTGTCCTTGTGGTGTGGGATTTTAGTGGTAGGCAGGGTGCTCCTTGGGAGATTAGTGGTGGGGTAGGCATTAGTTAGTGGATCATAGATTCTTGGGACTCTGGCTCGAAGTTTAAGGTTTCTCTGTTGGAGACTACAAGGTTTGGTGGCCATGCCGGCAATCTCAAAGGGTACACTTACATGTGATAAGTGGTTTTGAGGGTGGGCCATGTTGGAGTCTTGTAGGGTGATTAAGTTGAGGATAGTTCTGAGTAGAACAGCGTAGAATGGTGGCAAATACATGGTGTGTTTATATAGGTGGCTAGAGTGCCAGGAAGGTCTGGCTAGGCAGAATTAAAGATGCCAATCACGGCCAGTAGTGAAGGGGAATACCAGATATTATGTTGGCTCGTGCTAAAGCAGTATCACTGCCTATAGCAGCGGCTTGGCAGTGATAGGTAGGCAGTGGCAAGTTGCTGAGAAAGATTCAAAAGCAGTCTAAATGCAACTTTGCTATTGTAGTCAAGAATATATTGGTAATACCTGCTTACACACAGTCTAGATGCGACGTTGCTACTATGGGCAGGAATAGGTTGACCGTGGCTAGTAAGTAGGGCACACAATTAGATTTGACTTTGCCAATCTAGGCGAAAATAGAAAAATAGGTTAGCAGTGGCTAGTGGCTGGTTACTGGAGCAGAATCAACAGTCTTAGGGCGACTTTGCAAGTGTGGGCGAGAGTAGATTAGCACAGGCAGTCTATTAGGCAGTCATGCATGTTGAAAAGACAGTTTCGCATAATCTAGGATTAAATTTGCTAATGTGCGCATAGGCAGTCTTGTCAAATGGGAAATTATATCGTGCCTCCTATTGTAATGAATATATGTATATTGGCCTACGCCAAGCTGCTTGTAAGAAATCCGTGTTGCAAGGTCCTGACATTATAATCAATGTAAGCCGCCATTTTAGGTTAATCTGCCATTTTAGGTTCGCTTTGTAAAGTCACCGTGTGAGTTAAAAAAGTGGACGATGTCATTCCGAAATACAACATGGGCGTCTTGACCTCTGTGTAGCTAATATGTAACTTGCCTGCAGGCCACTTGTTGAGGTCGTGAACTGAGACCTTGTCCGTCGTTGACCTGTGTGTAAAGGATTACTCGCGTCAATGTAACAAATCTGCAAGCATAGGTTAAGAACAATGTATCCAAATACTGAACTAAGAACAAATGTTTAACTACATTGTATTAATGTTTGAGAAGACCTGCATGGGAAAATCCCAAAATGCACAGTTGCCGTGTAGGCTTGTTTGACGTATGTATTAAAGGCAAACTAGTTACATGTGGATATGCAAACTCTGCATGAACCCTAGATCAGTGATGTATTAGAGGAATATTAACCCGAAGTAGGGTTGGACATCATGTTCGTAAATGGTATAAAAGAGCAATGAATTCTAATGTACAGCATCTCTCACTGAACACACCGAACCACACTGGAGTTCGCTGTGTTGTACTGAGGGCCGATAGCTATCTGATTTAGCTTTGTTCTTTGTAACTGATTCAGTATAAGTTAAAGATCTTTGTATGTTCCTTTGCAACCCGTGTTCGGTTTATTTCCTTTTGGGGTACTCAGCCTCGATAATTTGATTTTGTTTGCACAGTTTGTGCCCGAATAGGGACCCTCAAGATTGATACCGGATTATTGAAGGTTGACCCTCGCTATCGGACCTGGATCGGACGGTGTGACAAAAAGGGGCCCCACTGAACGAGACCCGACACCTCAGCAGTGCTGCACAACCCGATTCCTGGATGATTTGCTTGTGCTCCGAGAACGGCATCTTGACGAGGGTCCACTTATCGAGGCGGGCAGATTTGCCGAAATCACCACACACGAGGTAAGATTAGTTAGGTAAGATTCTTTGAAATCCGATCGGACCTCCTTAGGAAATCGATCAGGTGAGTCTTGACCCGACTCTTAAATAATCCTGATGAATTGATTTTGGCGTATTGTATCTGCAGACACAATTATTAACCAGGTAACACCAATAATTTGATATGCCTGGGAAATTGTCTACCTGCTTCAGGGCGTTATTCCACAGTGATAGACAATGCTTGGAATTTATCCGTCCGGCACCACAGGAGGTGTCGCCGGCGTGTACTATGTACTGTAAGCATGGCATTGGAAGTATAGTGTTTAATGATATTTGGCACAGACAAACCAGACATGCCTCCGTACTTCAGTGGCCAATCAATGGTAGTTTTGAAATCCCTTGTATTGAGTATTTAGAGTCAATTCTATTAAAGAAAAAGATTAGACCTGCAGCATTTGATGTTTTGCAGAATTGGAAAAAAGAAGCGTTGCATCAACTTAAAAGTAGGGAAAAACATGCACGCCGTCATAAAACGAACACCGAAAAAGCATTATTGTAGGACCAAGATAAGCATTCTGAGTCGACTAGGAATATGGATAGGGCTTTCTCACTTGGAATTCAGAAAATTTAACCTTCTAAAGACCTTCGTGTTTCCGACAAATTCATAGACAAACTGTTAAATGAATGAAGGCCTGGTGCCTCTGTGCCACACCTGTATGTTCCTCTTCCTGCTGCTTTGCCTCTTCCCGCTGCTATTCCTGCTCTACTTGCTGTTGTTCCTGTTATTCTTGCTCCTCCTAATGCTCCTTTTCCTCCAGTTACTGTTCCTCCACCTATTCCTCTACCCCTTCCTATTGCACCAGTAACAGTACCTCCATTGAATGTGCCTGCTCACTCTCTTCCAAGTGGTCCTATGCTGCTTGTAGTCGATCAAGGTGCGGGGTCGAAGGTTGTCACTCGCAATACTGTACCACCAGAGAAGAAACGTGAGTTGGTTGCATGGGCTAAGCATTGTATGGAGAGGGATGATCAAGCTAATGTTTTTGCCACCCTTTATAAAATTGATAATTTTCCAGAGAAAAATGTTTTTATTGAAGGTTTAGGTATACATTTATGTGTAATGTGGGGCAAATTAAATAAGGCAGATCTCTCGCAAGGGTTAAGGGATCTAAATACTTTAGCGTTTTCAAGAGACACTGTGGAGAAAGTAAATGAGCATGTCAAGAGTTTATTTGAGTATAAAAAGGAGTTGTAAAGGTTACAGAATGAGGACGATGAGGGGGAAAGTATGTATATACAGAAACGGTTCCTTCCTTGTCGAAAATCGATATCTGAGGAAGCACGAATTTGTACGAAGGACGCGCTTAGATGGATTTCAGATATGTCGATAACTCCAGTTGAGGTATATGACACATATAGGCAGTATACGCCAGAAATGCAGAGGAAAGTGATACAGGTAATGATAGAGTACCTACAGGATGATTGTGTAAAAAGAAAGATTAGTTGTCCCACAGAGTTATTGAGTATTTATAAGAGAGCTTTTTCACTTTACACTTCTTCGACTGCTTTAGCGCTCGACTTAGCTCTGTGGCTTAGTAAGCATTGGGAGTCACCTACTTCTCAGTTGCCTATCAGAGAGGTTCCTCCGACATTTGTCCCGAAGGTTGAGATTGCGGCTGATGCTGCACAGGGTATAGTCGCTGTGAACATTCCTGCACATTATATATCACAGTTTGTTCACTTCCCGTTCTCAAGACAAGAAGTGAATACTATTAGACAATCTATTCCTGATATTAGGAAAAATCCGACAGGATTCTATAAAGAAATAGAGTCCGTCTTGCAGTCCTCCGTGTTCACCTTAGGCGATATTGATTTGTTATTTCCTGTGCTCCTGCCTGTAGATTTGTGGAAACAAGTTAGGACTATAGACGATGTGCTAGGGTTGGGAAATACATGGGCGAATATAACTAGATTCGATGGAGAAAGGCCAGTTGGTGAAAGACCGCCCCAGGTGATACTAACTTTTCCTGATAGAATCATTGCGAAATTGAAAACCATAATTCCTGAGAAAAGAATTATTTGGGACAAACATACGGCCTGTGTCCAAGGGAAGTCTGAGGGTGCTACCGAGTTCTTTAATTGGTTCGAACAGGTATTCGCGGATTTCAGCGGACAAGACTTAGGCACAGAGTCTGGGAAAAGGTTATTTGTGGACAAATTTGTGCGTGTATTGCAGCCTGACATCCAGTCACAAGTTATGTCTTCTGAGAGCGCTTGGCAGGCGAAGTCCCAATCAGAAGTACTGCATATGGCTCAGTACTATGAGAATCGTGTCAATAATGAAAAAGATAGAGTTGAAAAACGAAAAGGTGATTTAAAGACTAAAGTACTATTACAGCAAATTGTTAGAGGCCCCAGAGGGGGTAGTTCGCAGATTAGAGGTCAGTATGTTCCACATGGGAATATGCCCTTTGGTCCTGTGAACATTAACCAGTGTGCTTATTGTCGACAAGAGGGTCATTGGCATGCACACTGCTCCGTCCTTCGACAGAGGTCGAATAACACATTTGGCAATATGGGTAGACGATCCAGAGGTCGCCCGGGTGTGGGGGGCCCTGGTAGAGGTCAGTTTGCACAGGATCCTCAGCAACCTTTTTCACAGGATAATCAGACTTCGAGTGTGGATACTAGGAACATATTTGATCATCCTTCTGCTGCATATCTATCTCAAGAGCCTTTTGATGATATTCTGTTTCGTTAGGATTGCCCGAAGCAGGGTTTGGAACCTACACCTATTCACGTCAATCAGAAAGGTCCCTATGTTGAAATGGTGGTGGGAAAAAGGAAACATCAGTTTTTGACATCAGTTTTTGATAGATACTGGAGCACAGAAGTGTTCCATTGATCATTCACGGGTTCCAAACATTCCACTGTCAGGGCAAACCAATGTTTCTGTAGGGTTTTCTGGCACGCCAGTTGTTTGTCCAGTTTCTTCGCCGGTACCCATTTCTTTGGGTCCCTTTATGGACCACTGTCCATTACTGTTGACTTGGAATTGTGGAGAGAATTTGCTAGGGATGAACCTGTTAAAGGAATTGAATGCAGTAAGTTATTGTTCTTCTGATGGAGTGCACTTGACGATTTCACCATAGCAATTTTCTGTCTCGCAATTCTTGACTAGACCTTTGCCGCAAGAATTCATTGATGTACCAGAGAGTTTATGGGCTGTTGACGACAACGATGTCGGTGTTTTACAGATTGAGCCTGTTAAGATAGTTTTCAAACATGGGATTGCGCTGCCACGCATTCCCCAGTATAAGATTTCAATTGAGGGTGAGCGAGCTTTGAAATGCATTGTTTCTGATTTTGTGCATCGTGGGGTGATTGAGGAAATTTCAGGAAGTTTGTGCAATAGTCCGATTTTACCCGTGTACAAGAAAGGCGATAGTGCAATCCCATTCCGTTTCATAATTGATCTACCTGCCTGATGTGACGACAATATTAACCATGATTCCAGCTACAGCTACTTACTTTAGTGTTGTGGATCTAAAGAATGCTTTCTTTAGTATTCCTATACACAAGGATAGTAGATACTTGTTCGCGTTTACCTTAGGGGGACGCTCGTTCACATTTACTCGTGCACCTCAAGGGTACACAGAGAGTCCTAGCATCTATAGTAGGGCTTTGATAGAACAGCTTGATACCCGTGAATTGCCCTCTACTTGTACATTGCTTCAGTATGTTGATGACTTGCTTTTAGCTGCTGACTCTGAGAGCACCTGTAAGGAGGGCACTGTGTTATTGCTTATTCATCTAGCTAAGCATGGTCACAAAGTTTTGCTTAAAAAGTTTCAATATTGTTGTGAGGAGGGGCAAAGGAGGGAAGAAGATTGACACCTGAAAGAATAAAACACATTTCTGGCATGTCTGTCCCAAATACACAGAAGGAAGTTAGAGTCTTGATAGGTATGGCTTCTTACTCTAGGTTGTGGATCCCGAATTTTTCACTAGTGATCAAACCTATGTTGGCTTTGATAAAGAAGGGCATTTCTTCGCCATTGCCGTGGAACGCGGAACACCAGCAATCGTTTGACTTGCTCAAGACTGCATTATGCTCTGCACCAGTTTTGGGCACACCAAACTATGAGAAGGCCTCTGTGTTGTTTGTGCATGAATGTGATGGATGTGCTTTGGCTGTATTACCGCAGGAACATGGAGGGAAGAATAGGCTGTGCGGTTACTTTTCTTCCGCCCTTGATCCTGTAGCATGCGCTTTGCCAAGATGTTTGCGAGCTTTCGCTGCTGCTGCTGCGTCTGTAAAACAGAGTGAGGGAATGGTCCTAGGCCATGATCTAACCCTGATGGTGCCTCACTCTGTAGATGTTCTACTGAACCGAACCCAAGCGCAACACCTCACTTTCGCACGGTTGACAAGATATGAATTAATCTTGTTTGATCCTCACATCCAAATTAAGAGGTTTTGTGTTCTTAATCCGGCTGAACTCCGACCTTTCGATCGATGAAGAGTCACATGACTGCCTGTATACTACCGAACAAGAGACAAAGGGTAGAATTCATTTGAAAGACACTCTTTTGGATAATCCGCAAGGAGAGCTGTTTTGTGATGGCTCCTGCTTCAAACTTACGGATGATACATCCACAGCTGCTTATGCAATCACCACATTAAGCACGGTTGTGGAAACCAAGAGAATCACGCATAACTCTGCGTAGGCCGCAGAGATTATAGCATTGACCCAAGCTTGTGAACTTTCCAAAGGGCTTGCAGTAAACATATATACTGATAGTCAGTATGCCTTTGGGGTGGTTCACAACTTTGGGAGACTTAGGTCAGAGAGAGGGTTCTTAACTTCACATGGTACCAAGATCCAACATGGCTCCTTAATAATTCAACTGCTCTCAGCGCTTGCGCTCCCTATTCAGTTAGCCGTTATGAAATTTGCAGCACATCGAAAGATTACAGATGACATAGGAAAAGGGAATGCTTTCGCTGATCAGATAGCTGGACAAACTGCTTCCGATCTCCGTACGGAGATGTATGTTTCAAGGGAGACTGTAAATGCTTATGCAATGGACGAGGGTGTTGGGTCTGTGCGGGATATCCAAGCTGATGCCACGTTAGAAGAATACAAGAGGTGGGCTGAAGGCTTGGGGAAACTTAATGATGACGGGTGTTGGGTGGACATAGTTGAAGGGAAATGGCTACTCCCTGACGCGTATGTAATGATGATGGTCATCATGGCCCATGGTCCTACGCATGTATGTGCCCAGAAAGTTACGAACATTTTAGAGAAAGTTTGGGTAAATGACAAAATTTCGAAAAACTGCCCAACGCTATGTTCAGGATTGCATGATTTGCCTACAGCACAATGTGGTAAAGGGTACAGAAACTCCAATGGGAAGTTTTGGACCACCCTCTGTCCTCTTTGAAGTCATCCAATTTGATTTTATTGAAATGGAATGCTGTAATAATATGAAGTACGTATTAGTGGTCATCTATACTTTTAGTAAATGGGTTGATGCTTTCCCTGTCAAAGATGCTACAGCCATGACTACGACGAAAACCATGTTAAAAGAGTACTTCCCATGGTTTGGGCTACCGAGAGTCATCTGATCGGACAATGGGCCACATTTTATCGCTGCTGTAATTCTGCAGATATTTGCGGCATTACAGATCGACAAACGGTTCCATTCGGCCAGACACGCTCAGAGCGCCGGACTACTAGAAAGAAACAATGGTATCATCAAAAACAAGCTCGCTAAGACGTGTGCCGGCACTAAATTAAAATGGCCGGACTCCTTACCGATCGTGTTATTATACATGCGTACAACCCCTCAAACTAAGACTGGGCTCTCTCCATTTGAGGTGGTAATGGGGAGACCTGCCAATATCTGGAACCTTCCTAAATGTAAATCCTTGAGAAATGTTGAAAATCTATTACTTTCAGATTATTGCGGCCAGTTGACTAGAAACCTGTATTTGATTTATCACCAGGTGTGAGAAGCTTTACCTGTGCGATACGAGGGCCCGGGCCACAGCATACGGCCTGGAAGCTGGGTGCTCATTAAGACATTTGAGCACTCTTCCTGCCTTGCGCCTTGCTGGCGGGGCCCATTCCTGGTCCTGTTGGTCACACAAACGGCGGTGCGGGTTTCTGGAAGAAAGAATTGGATCCACGCGTCGCACGTCAAGAAACTTCCCCACCCAGTGCCACACGATACAGAAGAAACAGAACCCCTCGCTAACGCTGCAACCAATGATCCCAAAGCAGTAGATAGCACTGGGAGTGTATCAGATAATCTTTCAGAGCCCGTGAGGCTTGGGAAACCAGCCATTTCGTCTCCACACTCTCCAAAGTTTTGCCTCCGGAAACTGCTGTTTCAAATTCGGCATCTTCACTTGTCTCTGATACGTTGCTTCCAACGGGAAGTGATGACACATTGTTTCCGGATCAATCAGCACCGGTAAAAGCAAGGTACAATCTGCGTCCAAGAAGATAGACTTACGCCACGGTTTTGCTGTGCATCTGATAGACTTACGGCATGGTTCGGCTGTGCATTCGAAGAAGGAAAGGATCATCAAGGGCTTATTTTTGCCCAAATTTGAGAAAAGGGATTCTGTTGGCTAGGGTTGTGGAAGGACTAAAAAGTCGCACAGCCGGCAGGTCGCCAGCAACAAACATTGGGGGTTTCTGTTTGAAGACTACAATGCCTGCTACTGCTACCGCTCGTATGGGACTTGTAAATGATTGTGTGACCAACCGGGAAAATGGACAATGCACCTGGGCCCTGAAAACGTATTGCTGTGTTTTTATAATATTTGGTTTTATAATAGTCACTGTCCTATGCTTATGGTACCTCAAGGAAATGCATCCTTTAGAATCCTTGTTACCGACTGAAAATGTACCTACTGTTCCTACTCCCTTTGTACATTTGCATACTCTGTCCCCTAGGGACTCCCAGCATAGACAAAGGTACCATAATAATACTCTGCTACTTATCATGAATGCTACGCATGCCATTTTTAATAAGTCTAACTGTTGGGTCTGCTCACATTTACCGCAACACGGGGTAAGGGGCTAGGTTGGTATATTCATCCTTTACCTTTGACAACTGCTTGTTATGCTTCTCTTAGAGCACTGTTCTTTGGCCGTTGAAATGCTAGCATCTCGAGGAACTTTGATGGCACTAATTTGAATAGCTTTGAGAAACGTGTTTTGACTCCCATGGATGCTCGCTTTTCGCAAATAGGAGTAAGCCTAATGTCGCTTCTATTAGGCCTTCTGATAGACTGTCTCGTCCTTTCCAATCCTTGATTTCCTTTAAGATGTCTCCGATAGGCAATAAGGATGCCATGCCTCCTTCTTACACTGTTAACCATAGCCCCGATTCAGTTTCTTTTTGCATACAGAGGAATGGTACTCAGTCAATGGGAGATTTTAAAGGTTGTGCCAATGTTGCAAATTTGACTGGGGAAGACAGACCTTTGTATGTAGGCGAACCTGTCTACTTTGTTTGCGGTAATGTAGCATTTCCATGGTTGCCCAGGGATTGGCAGGGAACCTGTTATTTAGGGATCCTGTTACCTGGGGTGTTTATAGCTAGTACAGTAGAGGTTTCAAAGACTCATCCACTGCGGGACGAGAATGGTGACACTCCAGCACAGATCTTGGGAGATATAGCAAAATCATTTGTGCCATTTAGGGGGCAGATAGCGAATTCCGAGGATATCAGAAGACTAGCGAGAGTACTGGAGAGAACCATCAACCGGACCACGGACATACTCTATAATATGACATTAGAACAGAAAGCGATAAGACTAGTAGCACTTCAAAACCGGATGGCATTAGATGTCATTCTGGCTGAACGTGGTGGAGTGTGTAATTAGTGGAGTCCGCTTGCTGTGTTTTTGTGCCAGATTCCTCCCCAACTATCTTCAAGGCAATGCAGAATCTGCACGTCCTTAGTTCAGAAGTGCATGTTCCCGAGGGAAACTGGGATTTTAGCGCTTGGTTCTGGGACTTCTTGTGATCTTGGGGTTGGAAGGTACTTTCGGTCTTACTGATTATTTTGTGAATTCTGGTGTTCCTTTGTTGTTGTATTCAGTGTCTACCTAGTATATGTTCGATTCTAGGCGATGTTGCGCACAAGCGATAAGTACGATAGGACATAAAGTGTATGCCCAACATAAAACCTCCAAGGAATACGTGTTAAAAGAAATTTTAGTGAATTACCTGATGGCAATAGATATTTCTGACAGCGATTCAGGGTGCATGGACGATAATGCATGGAGTTATTTGCAAGGAGATCTGAAGTAGTTTAGAACTTGGCATAGGCCAAAAGCAGGGTTTGTCAAATGGGAAATTATATCTTGCCTCCTGTTGTAATGAATATATGTATATTGGCCTACGCCAAGCTGCTTGTAAGCCACCTGCGAAGAAATCCGTGTTGCAAGGGCCAGACCTTAAAATCAATGTAAGCCGACATTTTAGGTCAATCCGCCATTTTAGGTTTGCTGTGCAAAGTCACCCTGTGAGTTAAAATGGTGGACAATGTCATTCCGAAATACAACATGGCCGTCTTGACTTCTGTGTGTAGCTAATATGTAACTTGCCTGCAGGCCACTTGTTGAGGTTGTGAACTGAGACCTTGTCCTTCGTTGACCTGTGTGTAAAGGATTACTCGCGTCAATGAAACTAATCCGAGAGCATATGTTAAGAACAATGTATTCAAATACTGAACTAAGAACAAATGTTTAACTACATTGTATTAATGTTTGAGAAGACCTGCATGGGAAATCCCAAAATACACAGTTGTCGTGTAGGCTTGCTGACGTATGTATTAAAGGCAAACTAGTTAGATGTGGATATGCAAACTCGGCATGAACCCTAGATCAGTGATGTATTAGAGGAATATTAACCCGAAGTAGGGTTGGACATCGTGTTCGTAAATGGTATAAAAGAGCAATGAATTCTAATGTACAGCGTCTCTCACTGAATACACCGAACCACGCTGGAGTTCGCTGTGTTGTACTGAGGGCAGCTAGCTATCTGATTTTGCTTAGTTCTCTGTAACTGATTCAGTATAAATTAAAGATCTTTGTATGTTCCTTTGTAACCTGTGTTCGGTGTATTTCTTTTGGGGTACTCAGCTTCGATATTTTGATTTTTTTTCACAGTCTGGGCAGGTAGGCAGAGGCACGATGCAGATGCTCATGCAGGCAATCACGCATACAATCTATGTGCAACTCTGCTGCAGATGTTGCTGGGATGGGTTTGTCCCTCAGGCAGGTTTTAAACACTGCAAGCAATTTGTCGTTGTAGGAGGCTCGGTATTGCGGTGGCGCAGTTGGAGCAGGAATGCAGACAAGAAGAGATGTTCAGTAGCTTACAGCTTGAAAGCGGTTTAGTGGGTATGTGGCTGGTGCTGCGCAGGGGGGGTTAGACTTCCTTACAGGTGGTGGAGAGGGAGTATTGGGACAAATATTAGTGGCGGCAGATTACGGGGGGCGCTTAAGGGAATTGTAATTACAGTAGTAGTGTTAGAGGGGCGATGCGCAAGCGTTAGCAATGATTAGGGCAAGTTATGTGGCCGTGGTGGAGTACGTGGCTGTGGGCTATGTGGGATCAAACAAGGGTTGGTATAAACTATTACTGATGGCGATCGCATATATAAACAGTACAGTAGGGTTAGCATACAGGTTAGGCATTAGTACAAGAATAGAGTGCAATGTGATTACCCAGTTAGATGCAGTGGCAATGATGTAAAAGTCATGTTACCTTTGCGTGGAGCCAAGGTGTGAGGGCCAGGGGGTCTGGCAGACGGCAGACACGGCATAGAACAGGCATGGAACAGTTACTAGCTTTGCTTCCATGGGCCTTGAGGGGAGTGGGCCGATTACGCCAGCTGGCGGCCAATCAGGGGGAAAAAGGCCAAGGCGGCTAATCGGCCAGTGGCAATGGCTGTTGGGGGCCTGGTTAGGCTCTGGAGGCATACAACAAAGAGTGGTCAGCCATCTTGGAACGTGTTGGTACCTCGTGTGCCTTAATGAAATAGAGGGTGCAGCAACAGCAATTCCAGCTGTATTAGGCAGGGCAGCCTATTCTTCCTCATGCATCAGCGCTGCTTCATATTTAGAGGCTCCAATTAACGTGAAAGAACAAAAGCTCCTGTTCAAAAAGGACAAGTATAAACAAAGACGTCAGAGGACTATTGGAAAATACAGTTAAATACACGAAAAAGGCTCAAATCATGGTTTCCAGTCACGTGATGGAAGAAAGTAGGACGCATGAGGAGATCACACCTGCGCACGGAAACCAGACAGTACCCATACTCCTATAAAAATCCCAGCGAACAGTACAAACTCAAGGCCAACTTCAGACACTAATTGACACTGAAACGTTGAGGTGATGATGGAGTGTCCTTTTAATTGGTGGGAAGCTGGTATCGAGACAAGCTCACCTGCACCTGGTTGTTCAGTCTGCATATTGCTCACGTAGGTGGACATTTATTGACAGGGATTAGTAGCCAACCAATTATAGAGGGCAATGTAGTTGGGGGTCCTATAGTTGTGTAGCCAATGGGACGTCATACATTTAGTGACATTCATAGTGGCCATTTTGAAGGGAGGGCTTAGATGTCCCGCCTATACTTAGTTGTTCACTTTGAGCCGCTTCCCAATAGGTTTTAGAAACTTCCCACGTAGTATGACGTTGGTAATGACGCAGGTCTACACGTCAGTGGTGACATATTTGGTCTATAAAAATATTTTTTTTCTTCATTGAGTTGAGAGTTTAGTATCGAGCGATTGCTGTTTTTCATTGTACTCCCTGTTTTACTTACTTACAATAAAACAGACAAACATTTTGCCAAGCTATTTGTGTCGTCTAAATTATTGATGTTTGATTAAAATCTGCATCCCCATGAAGGGTTATACTCATTAAGAGAACTTAAATTAGCGACGGGATATAGTAATCCGTCATACGAGTCACCTACGCAAAGTGGTGACGAGGGCCCAGAGAAAGACACAGAGAAAGATATAATGTCAATACCGTAAGGGATGATAGGGGATCGACCCCATCACCCGAACCACAGAAGCTGAATAGATCGACCCTCCCACCGTGGTTGGCACGGTCGTCTGAATATTAATATCACAGAGAACCACGTGGCAGCCAATGGGGGGAAGACGGAGTTAGGGAAAGGGTGTTGACTGACAAAGGAAAGATGGGGAGACAACATGCAACTACCATACTAACACTACAAACTCCTATAATACCACCAAGTCTGTACTCTTAATGCTGATCACCAACCTATCTCAGGCTCTTCATAGCATTCCTAAACATCCTACCAACACCTAACCGTGCATATTACATGAATAACGAACACAGATAATCAACAATGATATGAACCCACAATGGCAGCAAGCGAGATGACACAAACAAGGAAGCGGCTTCCATTATGAAGAAGATGTTAACACATGGCCCAAGGGCTAGCAAAGCAACATAGCAACATGAAACATGAAACATAGCAATGTATTGAGACAGGACTCGGCCTCTCTGCACAGGTGCAGATAAATAACCAAGACTCTTGTACTACATTTCTAAATGTCCAAGATTGTTACATAAGCATCATACTCATAGAAGTTGGTCTGGTTTTCCCGGGTAAGTATTCATTCATACTCAAACTGGTCCTGCACATATGGAGGTAATTATTGCCACATCATTAACCTCCATTCCTGTAGAAGATGAGCGCAAAGCTCGTGTAACGTAATTTGTAATAAGAAAATAGCTTCAATTCAGAAAGGCTCAAACAGAAATTAGACAACCTTGTGTTGTATCGGAAAACAATGAAAATAGCCAAAGAACCCTTATCTGTATGTCCGGGGTGCCTCGTAAGCGCACCCGGAATCCTATGAATGACGCCATAACACTGCCGTGACCTTGAAGCTCACTGCCGCGGCAGGCAGCGGGACACGGAGCATAAGGCACTCGTAACAACTTGTCTGGTGCTGCTCCACGCTGTTGCCGGCAAGGAATTCCCGAGCGCAGAATTCAGCGCGGCTCCCTGCTCACATGAAAGTTTCTGCCTGCATGCCCACTACCTCTCCAGTTGGCTCCAATTGTGAAAACGCCATGGGCGCCCGTGCTGCACAATCAACAATTATCGGCACCAGTGCACGGGTGGCCAACGGTTTAGTAGACGCCTCAATTACCAGCAGCTGGTGAATGTCGCAAGTTCTGAACTACTCCCGCCCCTCAGCCTACTGAGAAATGTAGTTTTTTCCATTATTTCTTGTTGTACGGCCGCTGATGCTTGCCCCATTTCTGTTTCCTGACAGTACCTCCTCTTCCAGGGCTCTTCCCAGGGCCTGCTTTTTCAGGATGACGTACATGAAACTGTTTCACCAACCATGGAGCATGCACCGAACTAGCTGGTTCCTAAGAGCAGTCTTCCAGGCCATATCCAGACCATTGAATTAAATACCATAGTCTCTGATGCTTCCGTCTGGAATCCAAGATTTTCTTGATTTCATATTCTGTCTTCCCTTCCTTGATGATAGCAGGGGGTCTCTTTACACGTGTTCCAGGAACTGCGGGTTTAAGGAGAGACACATGAAACACAGGATCTATCTTTAGCGTAGCAGGCAATTTTAATTTAACAGCCCCTGTTGACACACATTTCACAATTTCATACGGGCCAATGAACCTTGGTGCAAATTTACGTGACCCCACTAGTGGTAAATTACGTGTGGATAACCATACTCTATGCCTACGTTGTAGCTAGGTGCCACATGCCTTTATTTATCTGCGTGTTTCTTATACTCCTCCTTTGCTTGTTGGAAGTTATCTCAAGCCATTTTTCTAACAGTCATAAGCCATTCCTTCCTGTCCTGTAATACGGGAAATGTGTCAACCTCTGGCAAACGTTCAGGCAACATATTCTGTACCTGTCCATATAAACATTCATTAGGGGCCATGCCCAACGAAGCATGCTCTGTATTGTTATAAGTTAACTCTGCTAACCACAAAGCTTGCACCCATGAGTCCATTCCCTCATGCAAATAACATCGTAAGTACTGTTCCAAAGTCTGATTTACCCTCTCAGTTTGTCCATCAGTCTGGGGATGGCAGCTGGTGGATAATGGCCACTCGATTCCCAACATTTGACAAAAAGCCCACCAAAATTTGGAGGTAAATTGGGGACCTCTGTCAGATACAATACTTTGAGGCAACCCATGTAATCTGACAATGTGCTAAAGAAATCATTTCGCTAATTCCCCCACTCCAGGGATTCCCCAGCAAGGCACGAAATGGGCTTGTTTGGAAAAATAATCTACTACTACTCAAATAGTATCATAGTTGTCATCAGGAGGCAGGTCCGTTATGAAATCCATAGAAATATGAGACCAAACCTTTTGAGGGGTAAGCAATGGTTGCAATAATCCTGCTTTCTTTACATGATCAGTTCGTATGCAAGTCTCACATCTTTGAATATATTTTATGGTATCCTGTCTCAATGTGGGCCACCAAAAATACCTTTCCAACATCTCCTGTGTCTTTTTTCCCCCAGAATGGCCTGCCAATGGCAAGTTATGGCACCAGTGTAATGCTTTCGTCTGCAGTTCTGGAGTCAGCAAATATAACTTCCCTGCGTAGTAAGGAAGACGATCTTTGGCAGTTTCTAATGATCCCCTCTTACCCCATTGTCTACTCTCTTGTTTCCTCATCTCTTGTTTTAGTTGGTGCAACAAACAATTAGTTATTGCTCCCACCACTCTTTCCACTGGCAGGATAGTTCTGACCTCCGTCACAATGTTTTCTGAATGTTGTTGTCTGGACAATGCATCAGCCTTTCCATTTTTCTTTCCTGGTCTAAAAGTTACCAGGAAATAGAATTCGTTGAAGTATTGAGACCAACGCAATTGCCTCGGGCTGAGGGTGTGTGCCGTTTTAAAGTATTGCAGATTTTTATAATCTGTCATGACATCACCTAATGTTTAGCCCCCAACAAATAATGTCTCCATTCCAAAAATGCTGCTCTGATAGCCAACAGTTCTTTATCTGTAATAGAATAGTTTTGCTCACAACTGGTAAGTTTCCTTGAATAGAACGCCACTGGATGCCAAATGCCTTCCATATCTTGTTGGGACAACCCTGTTCCCACTGCGACGTTGGAGGCATCCGTTTCCACTTAATAAGGTCTTTCAGAGTCTGGATGCCTCAGCACAGGAGCAGAAGTAAACACATCTTTCAATTCTTGGAATGCCCTATCTGCTTCCGGAGTCCAGCAGAACCCTGATGATTTCTTTAGCAACTTAGTTATGGGAGTGACAATTTGAGAAAAATTCAAAATTAATCGTCTGTAAAAATTGGCAAATCCCAGAAAAGACTGATTGCCCTTAATACATTGAGGCACTGGCCACTCCAGAACTGCCTGTACCTTTTTCCTGTCCATTAATGTACCCAAAGGAGTTAATATGAATCCCAGGAATTCCACCTGTTTCGTATTAAATTCACATTTTTCCAATTTCACACTCAACTCATACTCCTGCAATATCTGCAACACTGCTCTCACATGACCTAGATGTTGAGCCTCAGAAGAAGAATAAATCAAAATATCATCAATATATAAAATAACAAATACATCCAAAAACTCATTCAACACTTCCTGCATGAAGTATTGAAAGGCTGCAGGGGCATTGCACAACCCAAAAGGCATAACCAAATATTGAAACAATCCAAATTTTGTTCTGAAAGCACTCTTCCACTCATCTCCTTCTTTAACTCGAAATAAATGATATGCCCCTCTCAAGTCAAATTTCGTATAGACCACAGCTGACTTTACTTGGTTCAATAGTACAGACAGACCTTCCAGGATTTTGCGGCAGGAAATGGCAAATTTTGAGGCATTAAATCGCAAATTTTGTGGTACAAACCTTTATTTATTGCAGCATTTTTGCAGGACATTTTGTATTAACTGGAGGGTGTAATATTGCCACATTGCAGGAAATACAAGTACAAGAGAGCCAGGGTATCATTATTATGTATCTTTTGTATTAATGTAATAGGAAGAGTCCCAGACGTCTCTGGCTTGGCAGAACAGTGTTTGATTTGGCTACATTTCTGGTTTAATATTCATGCCTATTTAATAGTATTAACTAAATTGATCATTATCAATTGTAATGCTGTAAATATTCCCCTTCTATGTTCTCCAATCCCCAAACACCCACACACCTCTCTCACCAACACACATCTCACCAACTCTCCATCACAACTTACATTCCTTAACCTCTCACTCTGTCATACAAATACTCACGTGCTATGTAACACTGTTAAGTCACAATTTGAACTGCCCAGCCCCTGGCACACTCCAAATCATACTCCCAACTGACACCTTCCACTCTACAATTCCTCCCGCAATATACAGTCCTTCATTCTTTTGTGCTGCTTCTGCATCTTGCATCCTTTCTCCCATTCTATCGCACTCTTCCCTCATCGTTTTTCCCAATCTGCAGCTCACTACCTCTTTCTGGCCAACTGCTTCCTCTCTGCTTTCTGGCACACTGACCACACGCTCCCCCTACTTTCTGTAACTCTGCTCGCTCTCAGATTTCTGGCCCACCTCATCAATGCTTCCTCTGCTTTCTTGTGCAGCGCTTCCTCCTCTTACCCACTGCTCTCCCTCTGCTTTCTTGCCTATCACTTCACATCACACCCATCACTCTCTCTCTTAGTGTTACCATTTTTTTATTTTTTTAAAATGTAGATTTTGACCCAGTTCCTCAAATAATGGGGCATTTAAAAAAAGAACGGAGGATATGCTATTTTTAGACAACCCATTTTTGGAAATGAGCAGGTCACCTTATTCTCAAAAGGTGACCGGCGCATTTCCACAGGCTTGAGCTGTAGTGCAAATTGTGCGCTGGCCAGCTGCCTTGAATGGTGTTCTGGGTTGTTTGACTGAAGTGTAATAATTTGCGGCGGAATTGACCATAGTCAATATCCCTGCAAATTATTGATTTGCACTTCAGCCAAACAACCCAAAATGTACCTTTCAGCACCACCCCACCGCCTCCCCTACTTAACTGCTTGGTCACTGCCGCTTCCCCTGCAACCCTGCGGTGCCAGATCCGTCCCTCTAACGCAGGTCGGATCCGACTCCGCAGGTTCCCTTTTTCGTTATTTTCTTTTTTTTCTGTCCCCGCCTCCAATTTTGAGGAAAAAGGGGAAAACACTTCTGCAACCACCCTAGACCAAAAATACTGAACATGGGGAGCAGGTGACACCCCTGCAATACATGTTCAGTATTTATAAAAATCGATCAAATAGTACTGAACGAAATAGGTCAAATTGTGACATTCAATAGATTTTTGTCATCAAAATGGGCAGTACTTTGAATAGAATCGCTCTCCCGACAGTGTTCTGCAAGCTCCCAGCGCCTTTCACTGGGACCGGCCCTCGAGGTGCCTGCCGCTGTAAAGTGCGACCCAAAAAATGCATTTTTATCCTGTTTGAGGAACAGAAATGTAAGCGACACAGCTGCGGTTCATACCTTACAAGAAATGCATGACAGGGTCAGGAAAGACCCTGTCATGCAGTGGCAGCCCCACATCCTGTGCGCGTAGTGTTGCCTACAATTTCTGCCCATTTAAAAGTGCATCTGGCTTGGAAATGAGGGATGCGCTTTTAAATTTACAGTAACGTCACTTTATTTGATCAAGGAGGTGAAAAAGGCCATATGAATGGGCGTGCATGTAAAATGTGCCCAATCATGTATCCCTTGTGGATTGGGCTGCACTTTTTTGGGGCACAAGTGATGAGATGTGTTAGCGCATTTCATTTCTTGTGTAAAAAAAGTTGAGAACCTGGCACCCTGAGTATTATTTTTTTTAAAACAGTAATTTTTGCAGATTACTTTAAAAAAAAAAATGTAAAAAAAACACATATTTTTTTTACAGATGCTGTTTTGGCAAAAAACAGCAATTTTTGCGTCATTTTGCACAAAATGGCCGTTTTCGTGGCATTTTGCGGGATCGCAAAATCATGGCAATGAATATCTATTCTTTACGGTTACTTTGTTCAAAGCTCTATAATCAATGCAGGTTCTGAGTGTTCCTTCTTTGTTTGGTGCAGAAAATAAAGGTGAGGAGACTGGAGAAGTGGAATGCCTAATAAAACCTTTTTTCAACATATCATCCAAATATGCTCTGAGATGATGATTTTCCTTCTCTGTTAGTGCATAAATGCGACTACATGGTAACTTGACCCCAGGTTCTAACTCGATCACACAATCATATGAGCGATGTGGGAGCAACCTTTCAGCTCCTCCTTTGTCGAACACTCCTGCGAACTCCGTATATGGCTCCGGGATGCCCGCACCTACAGGCCCCACCAGTTGGATGTCTGATGCCTGATCTGCTAGAAACATAGCCGGGCCAATTTTTTCCTCCAAATGATCTCTACACCCCGACCTTTCAAACACCACCTCCCTCGTGACCCAATCAATACTAGGGTTATGTAATACCAACCAAGGCATCCCTAAAATAAGTCCAAACTGGGGTTCTGCTATCAGATCAAACACAATTTCTTCCACATGACCTGATCCAGACCGCATCTGAATTGGTTGAGTTTGTTGACAAATAGGACCCGAAATCAAAGGAGACCCATCTACTGACTGTACCCCTTCCACCTGCAATTTCACCCTCAAAGGTAAGCCCAACCTCTTGGCTAAATTGATGTCAATGAAATTCCCTGTAGCGCCTGAATCCACCATGGCTGACACCAGCTGTTTAGTACAGGCAAATGATAAGGTTACCCACAGGTACAAATGAGAATTATTCTTAGCTACAGTATTCGCTGCCCAACTGGGGAACCTACTGGAAATAGGGCCGACACCGGAGTCCCCCCTACGGCCGACTCCACCTTTTTCCCTTCACCTCTCATTCCTCTTTTTGGAGTATTAGAACAGGTTTGAATATAATGCCCTGGCTGACCACAGTACAAACATAGGTTATTAACCTTGCGTTGCTCCTTCTCTGCCACCGACAATGGGCCCCTTACTCCCCCAATTTGCATCAGCTCTCCTTCACTACTTCTCATGCCTCTACCCTTATTCAATCGTGCAAAAGGTACTGCCTTAGGTTTTTTCTTATCTCCCTTTCGCTCATTCATACGATGATCTAATCTCAATGCCAGATCAATCATAGTGGTACATGAAGCAGGTTGAGGTTCTACTTGTGCCATAGCATCCTTCAGTTCTTCCCTCAATCCCTGATAAACAATACAGTCTGTTTATTCTCAGGCCAATCTGCCTCAATTACTAATCTGTTGAACTGAGTCACATAAGATACTAAATCACATGTCCCCTGTTTTAATGCCAGTAATTCCATGTCTTGGGCCAACAAAACTTCTCTACGGTCAACGAGCCGTCCAAATTCTGCCAGGAAGCCATCCCAATTATATAATAAAGGATCATCCTTCTGTAACAATGGCATGGCCCATGCTGCCACATCCCCCGTCAAGTATGAAATTCCAGATGCAGTTCTGGCCTGGATAATTTCAAAGGCCGTGGGTTTTCACAAGAAATGTAACCTACATTGTGTTAAGAATGTCATACATTTTCTTGGATCACCAGCAAATCTTTCTGGGGCCGCCAAAGGTACACTACTAGGTGGATGCACTATCACCGTGGGCATTCCTTCCGCACTGCTCCCTGTGGATGAACAAGCACCCTCCAAAGGAGTGTGCTGAGCTACCAAACCTTGCACCTGAGCCTTCAGATTGTCTGACTCCTGTCTTGCATGTGCAAGTTCCCCTTGGATGTCCTGCAAATCCTTTAGCACTTCTGCTAAAGAGGGAGGATTCGACTCCATTTGGCCTGGGTGGTTCAAATACCCCTAATAGGGGGCTGATAATTCTGTCAATACCGTAAGGGATGATAGGGGATGGACCCCCTCTCTCGAACCACAGAAGCCGAATAGATCGACCCTCACACCATGGTTGGCATGGGCGTCTGAATATTGATATCACAGAGAACCACGTGGCAGCCAATGGGGGGAAGACGAAGTTAGGGAAAGGGTGCGGACTGACAAAGGAAAGATGGGGAGACAACATGCAACTACCATACTAACACTACAAACTCCTATAATACCACCAAGTCTGTACTCTTAATCCTGATCACCCACCTATCTCAGACTCTTCATAACATTCCAAAACATCCTACCAACACCTGACCATGCATATTACATGAATAACGAACACAGATAATCAACGATGACATGAACCCACAATGGCAGCAAGCGAGATGACACAAACAAGGAAGCTGCTTCCATTATGAAGAAGACGTGAACACATGGCCCAAGGGCTAGCAAAGCAACATAGCAACATGAAACATGAAACATAGCAATGTATTGAGACAGGACTCGGCCTCTCTACACAGGTGCAGATAAATAACCAAGACTCTTGTACCACATTTCCAAATGTCCGAGATTGTTACATAAGCATCATACTCATAGCAGTTGGTGTGGTTTTCCCCGGTAAGTATTCATTCATACTCAAACTGGTGGTCCTGCACATATGGAGGTAATTATTGCCGCATCATTAACCTCCATTCCCGTAGAAGACGACTGCATAGCTCGTGTAAAGTAATTTGTAATAAGAAAATAGCTTCAATTCAGAAAGGCTCAAACAGAAATTAGACAACCTTGTGTCGTATAGGAAAACAATGAAAATAGCCAAAGAACACTTATCTGTATGTCTGGGCGCACCGTAAGCGCACCCTGACTCCTATGAATGACGCCGTAACACCGCTGTGACCTTGAAGCTCACTTCCGCGGCAGGCAGCGCGACACGGAGCATAAGGCACTTGTAACAACTTGTCTGGTGCTGCTCCACGCTGTCACCGGCAAGGAATTCCCGAGCGCAAAATTCAGCGCGGCTCCCCGCTCACATGAAAGTTTCTGCCTGCATGCCCGCTACCTCTCCAGTTGGCTCCAATTGTGAAAATGCTGTGGCCGCCTATGCTGCGCAATCAACAATTATCAGTACCAGTGCACGGGCGGCCAACGGTTTAGTAGATGCCTCAATTACCAGCAGCTGGTGAATGGCTCGAGTTCTGAACTACTCCCGCCCCTCAGCCTACTGGGAAATGTAGTTTTTTCCCATTATTTCGTGTTGTACGGCCGCCGAGGCTTGCCCCATTTCTGTTTCCTGACATATAACCTCCAAAGTACTCCTGAAGGATAAGGAGAGACGCGATAAGGAGAGAAGTGGTCAAGCAAGTACATCTCTAGACAAAGGGAGAGAAACAAAGAGATGGACAGGAGATAAGGATAAAACTGATGAGATAGCACTCGTACAGAACGAATGGTTGGGAGGTCAGATTTTACTTAAACTCAATGGTAAAGGCATGGAAGATGGAAGACAAAGGGGAGATCAAGAGGAACAAAACAGGAGAGGCAAAGAAAGGGAGGAACGATTGAGAGACGAAGGAGCGGGAAGAAAAGATAGACACAGACGAGAACAGTTATATCAAGATGAGCAAGCTAAAAAACAAGCGAGAGCAGAAGAACAAAGAAAGCATGATAATAAAAGAAGAACAACTGAGGAAAAAGAAAGACTAAAGGAGAAAAGAATAGAAGCCAATGAACAGGAAAGGATAAGAGAGAAAAAAATATAAGGTGAAGGGATAACGAAAGACAAAGGGCAAATGAACAAAGGGATATGAAAAGGAAAGAGGAGGATAAAATAAGAGAAGAGGCAAGTAAGCGAAGAGAAGTTGATGATGACATGGAACTCGATAGGAGACAGAGTGCACGCGATCTTGAGTATTTGGAAAGGGAAGTAAGAGATCCCAATCCACAGGTAAATTGGGAAGACATAAAGGAATTATTTCCTGAGTCTGAGCCATTTCCAAGCACTTCTTGAGTAAATCTAGAAGACAAATTTGATTTGCAAAGCATTGGGGAAATGATTGATAAAGTGTATCACAAAATGCAAGCCCAGAAAGAAGCACAAAGGAAGGGAAAAAATTAGCCTCTTCATAGTACGCAGTTGTATGACACGGAGGAAGCCTCCTGTAGTACGAGACAAAAGGAGCTGTCTTTAGACAGATTAACAATAAATAGAAAAAAAAAGAAGTAAGCTGGTCGGATTCAAAATTACCTTTGTCTAAGGCATCAGAGCCACTGACACAGTCAGACCGACATAAGAGGCAACCCCATAATCGGACGTGGGATTCCCCGCCTTATGTAAGCAGACTAAGGTCATTGACAGGTAGACGGCGATGTGGGAATCTTACTACAGCAATAGATAGACAAATGATGAGAGATGAGAATGAATTTGGAGCATCGGAGTTCCCCTTGTTACAGAAAGGAGGAACCAGACCACAGTATATACCATGGCCCCAAATGGACAGGGAAAACTTAAAATGTTAACTCCCAAATGTAACTTCTGGCGCTGGAAAATGGATACATGAGTTAGAAAAAATGACAGGAGGGAATACATTAGCTATAGGGGATATTAAAGGTCTTCTAATCGCCATACTTAGTGAAAGAGCTGATGACATATGGACGTGAGTAGGTTACCCTGGTGTGACTACAGTTAACAGTGTGCATGATGGAGCACCATTTAATAAATGTAGAGCAGCGATTTGGAAAGCGCTTTCAGTGCTATATCCGGAGATGTCTGATTTGGGATCTATAATGACAAGAGAGATGAAAGAAGGCGAATATCCGTTCCTTTATATTCAAAACTTTCAAGATGCATGTGCGCTTGAAACACGTGAGGCTTGGGGGAAGTCTATACCTGTATTTTACCATATATTATGCCAAGGGCTGCCAGAGCAAGTGCAGAAGCAGCTCAAGAAACTAGTGGGGATAGAAGCAAAACCCTGGTCGGCAATTCAGTTGACCATTGCACATTATTGCAGACTCCTACAGGATAAGAATTGCAAAAAAGACGATACACGAAAGATGAAGAAGCAAAGTTAGTGCAGAAAAAGTTATCCAAATATGCTATTGAAGGGGCAATGTTACCTAACATGGGTGGATCAAGCCCACAGCAAGCAGTACCTATGCCACAAATAAATAACCAAAGACAGTTTGATCAGACAAATAATGGATATGCTCCAAGAGGAAGAGGATATCAAGTGAGAGTTTGGCAGGGTAATCAAGGATATTGGCAGAATAATAGAGGAAGTTTTCAGAACAACCAACAGGGTCTCAAAATAGTAATCAAAATATGCAAAATGGGCAGATGGGAAGACAACTGCTTGTGAGTTGGACGTGTGGCATGACAGGGCACATAGCTTGTATGTGTAGAAGCCAAGGGATGTTACAGAATGCTCAGTTTGCAAGACATGGAATGCCAAATCCACCTGCATATTCGCAGCAGAGCGGAAATGTAGTTGAGCAAGATCAAACAGTGCAGCAGCAAATGCTGAGAGTGCTTGCAACCACAGCAAATGACAGGTAATCAACCGCAAGGACAATCAAAGCAATCTCCTATGCTTTCAGCAAAACACAAACACAGAGCAGCCGGTGACGTGTAGAATAGGAGGTGTCACTGTTGATGGAGGAAATCCATTCACGAGTGATGGAGTGAGGCTGTACCCACAATAGGACAGCTCACTGGGGGACCTGATGTGTTCAGTCCTATCTATTACTCCGAATCCTCATGAGGAAATGAGGATATACATAATTATAGGTGGCAAAGCTTACTCTTTCCTAGTGGACACGGGTGCAGCACGCTTGTGTATACATGAGGGCAAATTTGTAATGTCTGGCAATTCGATGAATACTCTGGGCTTTACAGGAGCTACGAGTCATGTTACTTTTACAGAAGAATTACCAGTCTCTATAGGAGAGTGTGATATGAAGGTGCCACTGCTTTATTATAGGCAAACACCTGTCAACATATTAGGACGAGATTTAATAAAAATTACCACTTCATTTACAGATGATGGCATAGTATGTTCAACACTGGAAATGCATTATTTAAAAGTGTGCAAAATGATCAGGGCATATGCAGGACAAAAAGCGTCTAGAGCAATACCATTGGAGCCCGAAGTGTTCCATTATGGGATACGCATTCTGTTAACATGGCTGCCAGGTCTAGTAGGCAGAACCATGAGAATACCAGGTGAGTTTCTATTTAGACCACAGCTACGCATGGATGAATAAGAGGGGTACACTTTCCCCTTAGCCTTAAAAGCAGCTATATTTCAAGGAAATATGGCTTTACTTGATGCAACTGATGCCAACGGTAGACGATAGTGCACAGTAATTGCCATCGAGGAAGGCCGCAGAGTGACTGATGTCACTGATGAAGATTTGTTTGGAGATGACAAATCTGACGATTTCCTGATATTTGAAATGTGCATTACTTATTGGGTCAAAGCGATAAAGAGAGAGGTCCCGCAGAGAATGATGCTAGCAAAGAAGCGTCCTGAATATTTTAATGAAGATATGGCGAAAGTGGCAATCTTATTGTGGACTACAGGCCCCTATGACGTAGGCTTACTGAAAGGAGTTGGGGAAGTGAAGATTAAATTGAAATAGGAGCAATTTTGCCTTGAGCATGACAATATCACATGTCTTGAGAGGCAGATTAGGGAATTTTCAAGACAATTTCTGCCATGATGGAGCAAGGTATCTTAGTAACGTCAGAGTCACCATGTAATACGTCAGTTTATCCTATTAAAAAATCAAAGGGGGATCTTCGAGACTAATTCAAGACCTTGACCCAATAAACAAGATTGTAGAGGCCGAGTTGCCTCTAGTCCCTAACCCGTCCTTGTTGATGCACAATATTTCACAGTGATTGACTTGAAAAATTTGTTTTCTCAATCTCATTGCATAAAGACTCACAAGATTTGACATCGTTCACCTTTAGACAAGTGCGATTAAAAAGCACAAGGCTGCCCCAGGGGTACTGTGAGTCCCAATCGATTTTTAACAGAGTCCTCCAGATGGACTTGAGCAATATTGCTTTAGAAAGCATTGTGCTGCAATACGTTTATGACATGCTAGTTTGCAGCACCACAGACGAAGAGTGCAGACACGATTCTGTTCAGCTGGTGATTATACTTGCTGACAAAGGATCTAAGGTTGACAGGGAAAAGTTACAATATAGTCAACAAGAAGTGTTGTACATAGGCCAATTGATTTCACATGATTCCTGAAAGAGCAGAGGCCATTTTAAAAACAGCCAAGCCACACACGATAAAACAAATGAAGAGTTTTTAAGGATTATGCAATTATGTTCAAGCATGGGTCTTTGACTACAGCTCGTACATTAGGCCGCTCTTGCGTGCATTCAAGAAAGTACAGGCTACAAAAGAAAAATCGTGTTGACTGAGACAATGGAAGAAGGGTTTGATGAACTGAAAAAAGCCATTTGCACGGCTCCAGTATTGGGATTCCCAATTATGCAGAGGAATTCTATTTACTCTCGCACACAGATGGTACTTTTATGACAGCAGTACTTACACAGAGAACTACATTGGGGTACAAACCCCTTGCATATTACAGTGGAATTTTGAACCCAGTAATTAGAGCTTACTTTTCATGCATACAAAGTTTAGCAGCTGCTGTGCTCGCTATAGAGAAAGCAACAGACATAGGGCCTCATTATAACTCAGGCGGTCCGGAAATAACGGTGGCGGTAAACCCGCCGCCACCGTTGTTTCTGGACAGCCTGATCCCGACTCCTGCAGGTGGGAGGTGATGTTCCCGCCAGGTCTGACCTGGTGGGTTTAACACTGCCCGCCTGCAGGCAGCCGAGGAAACACCGGCAGCATTACGAGATGCTGCTGGTGTTTCCATGATCCCCATTCCCATCGAGTCCCGTAGGACTCGATGGGAATGGGGATTAACACCATTCCGCCTCCGTGATTCCCGGAAAACCGGGGTTGTAATGCCCCGGTAATTCCGGGAATCACGGAGGCGGAATGGTAATACGAGTCCAGCGGTAACCAGGTGGTTTTACCGCCGCGGTTACCGCTGGGCTCGTAGTGAGGCCCATAGTGATGGGATGTCCATGACGTTATTTGTTGAACATGCATTATTCGCAATTTTAGAAAAACCAAAAGGCACGTTGACTACTCAAAGGGCTTATGCCTATGAGGTAATCATATCGACTCCAATTAGTAAAATAGTCTGATGTAAAATAGTGAATACAGCTATGTTTATAGCTGAGCCAATCACAGAAGGAGAACCTATACACGATTGTGCATACTATGAAGAGTTCTGTGATGAGCTCCCTAGGGTAAAGGAGGATGCACTCGCAGGATGAGAGATTGTCTTCATTGACGGTTCTTCCAGAATCAATCAAAATGACAGACAAATATATACAGGCGCCGCAGTAGTGAAAAATTGGCAAACTGAGAATTTAGAGTGCTCGTAAGTACTCGATAACCATCTCATTATTCAGCGCAAGCTGCAGAATTTTTGGCGTTGATGCTCACAGTCAAGAATCACGCAGACCAGGAAGTGACAGTATACAGCGACTCCACCTATGTGACATTGACGGTGCATGCAGGATTAGCACGCTGGAAAAGGAGGGGCTACCTCCGAGCAGACGGCACGCCAGTGTAGCACGCAGCCTTATTGGATAGGCTCATTAAGGCACTACAACTCCTAATGGGAATAGCAGTTGTTAAATGCGCAGCTCACACAAAAGGGACAGATTTGATATTGCGCGGACGCTGAAGGAAAGCGCATAGCAAATATAGACACAGTAATTATGAATGTCCAAACCATTTATGTAAATGAAAGAATGACTGTGATATTAAATGTGTACGAGGGATACAATCATATGCCTAAAACACAGATAGTAGAACTCCAAGAGGAGGCACTGTAAGAAGAAAATAACTAATGGAAGCGAAGAGGGTGTTCTTTAAACCCCTCTGAAGCAATGTGGCGACAAGACAGTACTTGTAAACCAGTAATGTCTATAGCCTTATTATTAAAGATAGCGCTAGAACAATTATCCTATCCAGCACATACAACTAGGGAGAATCTTGCTGTAACCATTGCTGAGGATTGGTTTGTACCAAACCTAATGGAACATGTTGCATTTTTTATGGTAAATTGTATTATTTGCCAGCAGTTCACGGCTGGGCATACACTACACATAGTGAGGGGCTGAGCCCAAGACCAAATGGCCTTTTTCAGCACTTGCATATCGAATATGTCGACATGATACAAGTTTGTAATGGATACAGATACCTTTTTGTTGTAGTATGTCCTTTTTCCAGATGGATAGAGGCAGGTCCATGTACACACCCAGACTCTACCTGTGCAGCCACGTTTTTTGTGCGGGAAGTGTTTCCCAGATAGGGGGTGTGTGAAGTAATGAAATCGGATAATGGACCACATTTTGTTAATGTAGTTTTCGAGCAGATCACTTTGGTGCTCGGAATAAAACGTACGTTTTCTTCGGCTTATCATCAGCAAGGAAATGGTATCTGTGAAAAGCTCAACGGCATGCTTAAGGAAAGAATAGCTAAATTGAAGCTTACTTTGAGAAAAGGGTATTTGCACTGCCTACCACTGGAATTGTGTGCATTAAGGAACCAACCAGCTTCTGACCACCATCTTATGCCTCACAAGATTGTGACCTGCAGGAGAATGAGAGCACCTTTAATGCCTCCATCCCGAGTTAGAAGTGATGCTCAGCCAACATCAGAAGTGTTAGGACTTGAATTACAAAACTACTTGAACTGTTAAACATCTAGTTTTTCTGTAATGTCAGGACAGTTGCAGAGACGATGGTGTACAGCTGTACAAAACACAGGAGATGCTTCAATAACCCAAACTCCCGAATGTATACGCCCAAGAATTTACCCAGGGGACAAGATCCTGATTCGTAACCATACAAGGAAAAAGTGGGATGAGCCCCGCTTTCACGGTCCTTTCATTATCGAGGATGTTGTGCCATCTGCTGTCAAAGTGCAGGGTAGGTGAGCTTGGACCTTCCAGGGCAACACAAAGATCTATGCCAGAGAGACACCTCTGCTTACACCCCACCGGGAAGAAGCTACAATCATCGGGGAAGAACCACAGCACGTGCAGACGAGATCCCTGATGAGGAAGAAGGACGCATTTCCTGTCAAGTGGAAAGAAAGAAGAACTTTTAGTTGGACTGTGTCTTAATTTGGACACTCCCTTTGTAGCTACTAATAAAAGGGTAAAAAGACACATTCGAACATTCTGTGCATCTTAGTTGCAGGGTTAAGGGAAGATCTGCATTCTTGAAAGCCACATTAGGTTATTAACTTTGGACTGAGGCATGTGTAAAGCCTTGATAAGAAAAGTGAAAAAGGTTATTAACTTTGGACTGAGGCACACTTAAGCCTTGATAAAATGAAGGATATGCCAAACTTTGATCGTGGACTCCACAATTGGAAAAGAATACAGTATCCAGATTTGTACCAAACAGAGCTCTTGTTTGCAGTTACTCATGGTGTTACCCAGTGATGACCTTTCTAGGCACATACTTACTTACTTTGAGTTGTACTGCGTACTCATTCGCGACTGGTGAGGAAAACTAGTCACATACCAGATTTCCTTGGCAATAGTGACGAAAAATGGTTAGACGACTGCTTATAATCATCACCGAAAAGTTTTTGAAATTGCTTGAGTTGTGTGAAGAAAACACAAATGCCCCTATCAACCAACGCAGCACATAGACTGGTCAGTGTGGAGTTCTTTCATTTAATTGAAGACTACCCGCGTCTCACTGTAAGACACACGGATGTGGTTTCATTTCTAAGGGACCCAAGAAATACTACAAACTTGAACATGATCCTGGAGGGCATAATAACCCAGGTGGCGATCTATTCTGAAAGAAACCACAGAGCTGTATAGGAACTTTTCTTCCGAGGGACAGATTGAGGAAGTGATAAAACTTAAAACTTTGGTCATGCTGACAGGGAAGTTACAACGTCGTCTGGTCTGAAGCAGATTCGAGTTATAGATTGGGAACTAATTAATGAAGCCGAGGTAATCGCAGCTCATAGAAATCTTTTTCCATGATAAAGGAACATTTGCACCACGATTGGAAATAATTGGTTCCAGCAAAGCAGCTAGGTGATCGAGGATGAATGCTGCAGAAGATGACACATTTCCAGAAACAGATCTAAAAATGCAGTGACAGTAAAAAATATTTTTCTTCCTTTGCATCAAATGATCGAGATGGGGAACCAGAGTAGCAATTTTGTGCTGCCCCAAGAGGACCGACGGTCATACTGCCCTAGAAGCAGGTGCTGCCGACTAACATATCATTGTGTTGTTTACACATGCATTTTATTCATACTAACACTGCTTTCACTGACAGTTAGAACTGCTTTCTATGTAGGAGAAAATAATGCAAAAGTTCCTATATATGTGTCTGAGCAAATGGAAAAAGTAAGCATGGCAACTACAATACAACCCAGACCATTTGTAGTCATTCCCGTCCCTAGAAGAAATGGACAGGTACCTGAGATTGAAATGGATGTTGTTAGCAATATATCACACATAGTACTTAGTTCAAATACTACTTTCGAACGCTGGAGAGAGGGTTGGCAAAACAAGCAAAATAAGGGATTGTCAAAGGTTGGGCCCACACGGATAATGCATGCAGACACACCTGATCCAGTGACAAGAAGCCCAAGCACAAGCCCCACAAGACAATCATGTGCAGATATGATAGCAGAATCAATGTGTCCATTTATAGCCATTGCCAGAAAGAGACAGGGGGATAAAGAAAGACTTGCTGAACTTTCTTCTACTCAGCCAACCTGGATGGATTTTCCTACAAATCAACTAGCCAGAAGAAGTTATACCAATGTGTTCAGAGATGTGGTTATAGCAAACTACAAACAGACTTTGAGAATTAAAAGAAGCACCCAAGAAGACAATTAAGAACTGAATTAGTATCTAGACAGCACAGGGCACTTGGGAAACAACATATAGTGCCAACACATGAAGAGGTTGGAAGAAGAACGTCAGAAGAAGACTGCTTTGTATGTGCACTCCTGCCATACAGCTTGGGGAAGTCAAAAATCTTCATAGCAATTGAAATTGATGTCCAGACAGCACATTGTCTATCGCACATAGCACTTTGTAAGACAAGAGGTCATGTTATGGGAAGCAATGTGTCTATTTAATAGCCAACTGAAAAGACAGATCCAGATGCATATGACTAAATACAAGATATAAAGACAAGAAAACATTCTAAAACAAGGAGTATCGTGATCAGATATGAGAAACCTGGAGTAAAAGGAGCAGAAATAAGAAGAGAAATTAACAAAAGACTTGATGTCAAAGGAAAAACTACAGAAGAAGCTTGCAGATAGAAGAACAGAGGACAAATGCATATTTGGGGAACAGTATTAACACCAGACAAATGGGAAAAAGGAGTGTTGATATGCAGAGCATGGATGATTATTGGATACTATAAAGAGACAATTGAGAATGCACAAATGTTATGCAAGCCATTATGGCCAAAATTTGCTAAACAACTGACATAGGTCGAAGGCAGGGGAGGACCATTGCAGATATTACCATTAGAAAGTTCTAGGTTTTGCTTCAGGAACAATGATACAGCAGTAATAATGGATCATTATTGGGCTTGTGGATCAAACGCCTACATCAGACTGCCTAAAGACTGGGGAGGAAATTGCACAACAGTGAATGTCCATGTCCCTGTATTGGTGATTCCTAAAGGTGACCTGAACATTGACAGTTTTCCAAATGTAGATGCTCATCTAAGGAGGGGGAGATCTGTAGAGCTGATAAGCTAAAAAGAGAGAGAATTACTTCTCTGCTAAATCAATAGAAGCCTTTGATGCCATTCCATATGAACACAGGCTGTTCAGCCAGACCTCATCAGTGTTCAAAATGATCTTTATGCCAAGAAGCCAGGTTGGAGCAAATACCAAGTGGTTACAAATCACCAGAAGGGAATTACTACAGACATTTAACACAACTATAAAAGGATTCAATGCAATCAGAGAAGAACTGAGAGCTGTAAGACTAATGGCTCTCCAGAACAGATATTTTCTGGATATGATTACAGCCATGGATGCATGTGTTTGTTCTAAAATTGGAGAATGATGTTGAACATTTACACTTTCTCACAATGACGATAATGGAACTTTGACAGAGGCCATAAACATGTTGATGTTCATGGTCAGATGATAGAAGAGTTCAACAAAGGTAGCAGGCGCCCCTCTCTCTGAAGAACAAGGCATGATAACCTCTTCAGTGGTTGTTAACCACATTGAGAGTTCACAGCCATCTGCTTTTTGCTCACTGTACCTTTTTACAGATGGGAAATATCCATTTGTATATCAGTCTTTGTCCCGCCCACATGGGCAGTCCAGCACCGAAATGCTATGGCAATTCCTCTCTGAACAAGAGTACCAACAGCAACCCCATACACGTGTTTCAGCCTTTTTGGGCATCATCGGTGAAGTGAAGCTGAGCCTCTCTAAGCACAGTGAGCAGGGAGTCCACATTTGGTTGCCCCTAGGTAACCTAGGGTGACCAACCCCAAGTTCCTTCAAAGAATTCAACAAAGGTAGCATGTGCCCCTCTCTTGGAAGAACAAGGCATGATAACCTGTTCAGTGGTTGTTAACCACATTGAGAGTTCGCAGCCATCTGCTTTTTGCTCACTGTACCTTTCACAGATGGGAAATAACCATTTGCATATCAGTCTTTGTCCGCTATGGCAATTCCTCTCTGAACAAGAGTACCAACAGCAACCCCATACATGTGTTTCTGCCTTGTTGGGCTTCATCAGTGAAGTGAAGCTGAGCCTCTCTAAGCACAGTGAGCAGGGAGTCCACATCTGGTTGCCCCCAGGTAACCTAGGGTGACCAACCCCAAGTTCCTTCAAAGAATTCAACAAAGGTAGCAGGCACCCCTCTCTTGGAAGAACAAGGCATGGTAACCTGTTCAGTGGTTGTTAACTACATTGAGAGTTCGCAGCCATCTGCTTTTTGCTCACTGTACCTTTCACAGATCGGAACTATCCATTTGCATATCAGTCTTTGTCCCGCCCACATGGGCAGTCCAGCACCGAAATGCTATGGCAATTCCTCTCTGAACATGAGTACCAACAGGAACCCCATACACATGTTTCAGCCTTGTTGGGCATCATCAGTGAGGTGAAGCGGAGCCTCTGATGATAGAAGAGGTAGAAGATATTGCTGATGACAGCTGGTTTGGAAATCTCTTCTCATGGGTTACACAATGGATGTCAGATATGTTCAAATTTCTTGGAACATTGCTATTATTAGTGATGCTTGGATTCTGTGTGATCAAGATAATAATCTTGCTGTGTAAGAAAACAGCAAAGAAAGCCATAGGGATGAAGATCATGATTGATGTGGAACCAAAGAATTGACTGATGAAGAGATCAGAGACTTTGTGAAGTCTAGTATCCATGCACCAGTGGGGACGAAGTTCCTGTATCCAAAGGACCACAGGAAGTATGTGGGAAGATGGATCTACTGCATTCCAAGTGGACAGCACACGCTCAAGACATTGAACAAAGATGAGCATGTGAAGTCAGCTGGATGCCTGAAAAGAGTCATAAAAATATGGATCCCTAAGAGGCACTTTTTCAAACTAGGATGTCTGGATATGGAAGAAGATGTGAGAGTGGTTGATAAATCGCCCAGAGGGGGGAGTGTAGAGGAAGAGCCAAGTACCCCTACTCCAACTACACCGCCTACATTACCTGAGAAGTGTCAACCAAAGTATGTGACTTATACTACAGCAACCAGAAGGCAAGAAGAAGAGCAACAACTCTGTGCAGTACCCATAAGAATGCCTATACCTAAGAGAATATGGGAAGTAAAATATCCATTAAGGAAACCATACCTACATCCAAGACACTATGATGGTCATTTGAATGTGATTCCATATTAAACAAAGAAACTGAATGACCAGGATGAATGGTGACGTCATACGAAACCGAATCGATTTCATAGATAGAAGATAATCAGATCTGAGAGGCAGACAATCCATGAAGAATGGAGAAGTACTAAGGATAAGTAACATTTTGATATCAAGATGAAGAAACTTATGCTACAAACGTGATGAAGATATTTAGTTAGTTTAAATGTGTACAGATGCAATGAAACGCAAGCAGCAAAGCAATCACGAAGATAGCCAAATGCTTATAGTAAATAGATCGCAGCAAGTGCCAACATATACATATATACCGCATAGATACATATGGATTAAATAAAGAATGAAGGTTCCACTACGTATATAGCAGTCTTGAACAACGAGGTAGGCCACAAATTCAGTGTCGCAGTTACACAAGCAATTGAATTAAACAGAATATATTTCAGCTAAGGAGTTAGATGAACCAAAGAGCCAAGGCCTTATCAGAACTAAAATTGGATGACATTAGATGCAATTAACGTGAAAGAACAAAAACTCCTGTTCAAAAAGGACAAGTATAAATAAAAATGTCAGAGGACTATTGGAAAATAGAGTTAAATATACGGAAAAGGTTCAATTCATGGTGTCCAGTCACGTGATGGAAGAAAGTTGGATGCATGAGGAGATCACACCTACTCACTGAAGCCAGACGGTACATATACTCCTTAAAAAATCCCAGAGAACAGTACAAACTCAAGGCCAACTTCAGACACTAATTGACAATGAAACGTCGAGGTGATGATGGAGTGTCCTTTTAATTGGTAGGATGTTGGTATCGAGACAAGCTCACCCGCACCTGGTTGTTCAGTCTGCATGCTGCTCATGTAGGTGGAAAGTTATTGACAGGGATTTGTAGCCAACCAGTTATAGAGGGCCACGTAGTTGGGGGTCCTATGGTTGTGTAGCCAATGGGACATTGTACATTTAGTGACGTTCATAGTGGCCATTTTGAAGAGAACGCTTAGATGCCCCACCTGTTGTTGACCATCCAATTATTTCTCTCTGTTACTATATACAGATATTACACCTATACTTAGTAGTTCACTTAGAGCCAAGCCTGCTTCTCAATAGGTTTTAGAAACTTGCCACGTAGGATGACGTTGGTAATGCTGCAGGTCTAAACGTCTGTAGTGACACATTTGGTCTATAAAAATATGTTGTTTTTAAATAAGTTGAGAGTTGAGTATCGAGCGATTGCTGCTGTTGTACTTTCATTAAAACAGACAAACATGTTGCCAAGCTATTTGTGTCATCTGAATTATTGATGTTTGATTAAAATCTAAATCCCCATCCATCTCAAGGATATTGCTACTCATCTTAAAGAGCTGGAAGTCCCCCGTGCATGGTTTTAATGGAAACATCTGTTATAGAGTGAATTTATTTATTTATTTATTTATTTATTTATTTATTTATTCATTGGCCATTTATATAACACCTATACACTTAAACAATCTTTTCAAGGCGATCAAATTCAGGGTGGGTAAAAGGCTAGACATGGATTAACATTTTTAGTAAGTATTGGGATATTCAGAATGGGCAGGTTCAATGCGTTTAGAGGTATAACATAATACAGGAGGAATACAAAACTTTTACAAACATATGACAGGAATATTGTATGTGCCTGACAGTCGGTACAAAATAAAAGAGCTAAACATGAAGAAAGGAGAGAGGGGTGGGGTTTGAGATAAGATGCACAAAACAAATATAAGTGCAGAAGGCATAAAGACAGAGAGGAGAGGTGGTGAGAAGGGAGGGGGAAGGGGGAAAATGGAGAAAAGGCTGCAGGTGTAAAAATGCCTGAATTTGATTTTGAAGAAGGGACACAAAAATAAAAACCAATAGATGCAGAGTTTTAAAAATGCCTAAATTCGATTTTCAAGCAGACACACTAAAAACACATGAATCAACAGTTGCACAGATGTAAACGTGCCTAAATTTGATTTTCAAGCAGGCACACTAAAAACACATGAATCAACAATCCTGGCCAGGCAAGGGAGGTCACCACCATCCCCAAGTCCAGAAGAATTCATAGCAATTGGTTGGGTGGTAATGGAAAAGAATATGGGGGTGCCTAACCAAACCAGCAGGGCCAGATAGGGGCCTTTGACGAGGGCCTTGGGAGGAAAGGGCTATCTTGCAGCCTGCTGGCTTGTTTATTGGCCAGAAGGTGTGGGCCAATCAGCAGAGTCACCAGCGAGGTGAGCACAAGGCACTCGGGTGCCCAGAAAGCACCAAGGCTGTTGCAGGATGAAGCACATGCACACAAAAGACCCACCAGGTGGCTTTAGATTGAAGTGGGCTCAGCTGATGGCGTGAGCAACGTGCAGGTAAAGGTGTTCTCCGATTGCAGACAAAGCCCTGCTGGGCTTAGCGTGATGATTTGATGATTCTGCATGGTAGGGTAATCTCGCAGGTGCCGGAGGGAGAGAAGTTGAAGACATACCTGTTTGACTTAGATCCATAATAACTTTTCCAACTTTTAGCGCCACCTTCACTGACTGATCTCTCTTTTTGTTTTCTGTCTTTTTATGTTTCTGTCCAGTTAGCGCTTAGAGGCCCAAGGGTGTAAGGTGCTATATAACAATGTAATAGATAGATAGATAGATAGATAGAAAGTAAACCAAAGGTAGCACATGAACAAAGAGACACCAACAACTGTGTGATCAAGAAACCCAAGTATGTATTTGAAATATTTACACTATCAAAAAATGCTACGTGGAAGGGGGGAAATGTCCAAGGGCAAACATTGACAAAAGTCAAAAAAGAAAATCCACAAAAAGAACTATGAACATAGGCAGCGGGCTCAATAGGTTCTTATTGTGACCTCAAGGGCAGAGTCACTTGTATCGTCCTCCACATGGAGGCAGTCAGTGTCCTCTCCTGAATGTCTTGCAGACCCATCCTCCTCTCCACCTCCTCCTCCACCCTGCAATTTTCCTCCTAGATGACAACCCACTTTAGTGTCCTCCTCTCCACCACCTTTAGCCTGGCCATAGCAACCCGTGCCATCCTGGCCCGCTACCTCTCCGTCATCAGCTGCATTCTAAATTCCACTCAGACACACACCATCTGCCTAATTCTCCTGCGTTCCTCCTGCCAGTTGACTGAACGTTGCTGCCTTGCATGCCTCCAAGATGTTGATGGGCCCTGCGAGGATTGCCTCTGGGCATTCCTAATATGCTGCTGCCTGGCTGAGAGCTCACTGTGCAGGTACCCCTACTGTGTGGATGTTTCAAATCAGGGGGGTACAGTACCAGCACTGTCCGGAGGTGCCAGCTGTCACACTGATGCATGTTCCTGTGTTTGTGCTTGGGCAGGCACAGTGACCACCCTTTCACTACTTGCCGGGACTTCCACTGGAGGCAGGGACATGCTTGCCGCCAAACTGTGTGTTGTGAGTGGGATAGGAGTAGAGGGGGCTGTGATGGTAACTGGTAAGGAAGGTCCCCCAGAGGATGACTGGGGCACAAAGGTGGCAGTGGAGGAGGGGTCAGATGAATGTGCCAGTGCGTAGAGACCACCGGAGAGTAGCACAAATGCCAGCTGGCCCAAGTAGAGGCACATCAATTTGTGATGCTGTGAGAGCTATTACGAATAGCTCTTAAATCAGCATGAACCTTGGCTGTCTGCCGTGCAATAGCAGTCAGCAGGACGTATAACATCTCAGGGGCCAGTGGATGCAAGGATTACATTTAAAACCCTCTGCATTGTCCACAAGGCTTTCTGGGGCCTGGGTCCAAAACATCTTCAGATATCCCTCCGTAAACTCCTCCAACTTCCTCATGGTCAGTCGTTTTTCTAAGAAACGAGCTGGGGGTAGATCTCTGTCTTCGGCTGGGGTCTCCCTCTGGAACAGCCTCCCTGCCACTCTAAAACTTGAGGAAAGCCATCTCAAGTTCCAGAAGCACCTCAAGACTTCCTCTTTGCTTCTGCCTTCGCCCCCCTCTTCCCTGCTGATCTGCTCTCTTGGCACCTTGCATCGGGACACCCTCTGTCTCTGGTCCCAGGTTCCTGCTCAACCTGCCACCCTACCGCACTGCCTCCGGGCCACCCCTTGCACTGGGTTTGTATCTGTGCCCATACAGACCCCCCTTTTTTCCCCTCCTGTACTTATCAGACCCACCTGATATGCTGCCTCAAACCGAGCACTTGTCACTTGGCTGCACTAACACTTTTTGCTGATTTTATTATTTATTTATTTTTATTATTATTTATCCTGTTTCTCCTTTGCTCTGCACTTTCCACCTTCTCCCTCCCCTCCATGTACTTTTCCCCTCGCCCTCTCCCATGCACTTGCATTTTCTCAATATCACTGGGCCTAGTAAGATCATTGTTTCATTCTCCCCTGTTCCCCTCCCTTGCCTTGTCATGCTCTGAAACACCTGTGTATGAGCGCGATATAAATAAAATATCATATCATATCATAATCTCCCTGGGCCCAAAGTGAGCTCGGTCTGCATGGAGGAATCCACGACAGTGGTCAGTGCTGCAACAAATGGAGCTGGGACAGGAGTTTGGACAGCCCTCTGTATGGTGCACTGCACATCCTCCTGTCCCTAGCCAAGGGGTGCAAAGTGAAAACCCTCTTGGATGCCCCCACCAGACACTGTGTGCTGGCCTTCATCTGCCTCCTCCTCCAGCGACACCTTTGTCTCTGTGTATGACCCCAGAGAGCCTTTCTCCCTGGATGGCCCCTCCATTTCCACACCCTTGCCCAGACCCATTGAGGAGTCCCCCACCACAACAACCTCCTGGGAGGTACCCCCAGCAGCTCTGCCCGATGTTCCTTGCATTCCCCCAGCTGACGCTCACTCAGATTAGGTGGTCTCACCTGTGGCTGGCCGAGGTATGCGGCTTGGTCGGGTGGTTCAGTCCCTGCATTGTGCTCCACAGCGATGGCTCCGCCCTCTTCATGAGCTGCAGCAACTGTGAAACATGGTACAAAACACAGTGAAATTAGTATTCATAGTCAATGCATGTGTGTCATACACAACATTCACATCACCAAACATGCAGCATGTTTCATACAGGGACTGACACACACAGAATGCACACACCCATGTACGTGCCCATGCAAACTGCATGTGAACTGCTGCATGAGTGTAGTGTGAAGGCTGAATCACAGTCAGGATACATGTACATGTCAACCAAACACAGAGTTGAGTGGCCACCAACACATCACCAAAAACTTGCAACACCACCAAATCAATGACCAATCAACACAAGTATGACATGCAGCCATGGGCATGGGTACAGAACCAGGGCACCTGCCCACACAAACACAGTCACCAACATGAACATGCAACCGCATAACCTGCAAGCAAGCAACAAGTACTGCAACACATATCAGAGAACAAATTGCACATGTAATGTGGCCCAGCATGCATATATTGCATGTACACACACACACTTGTGCTCCAAATGCAGTGGGTTGAGGCATCACATCCCTGTCCCGCAGATGCCATTACATCCACTTGGCATACACAGGCATCCATGCACATGGGTCACTCTCAGCAGCAGGTGTGCAGTCATAAAATCGAATAAATAATGTTGAATTACGAAAAATTAGAAACAATAATGTCGAGAAAAAAAAAGTCTATTTTTTTATTTTTTATTTATATATTTTTTTGGGGTTCCGCATGTAAAAAAAAGGTCAAAAAAAAGGAGGGTTTGGGGGAACCCCCCCCATTTCGTATAAAAAATGGAATAAAAAAAGAAATTCGACTTTTATTTTTTCGACATTATTTTTTTGATTTTTTGACTTTCGACATTATTGTATTCGATTTTATGACTATAAACCGTGTCTGCACAGATTCACTGTCAGGTGTGCCAAACATGGAGTGGTCCATCATGCACATCACTCACATGCCCACAAAAAAGCATATCTGTATCCTTACTGTACCAGCACTTGTACCATGATTTCGCACAGCAAGTGCCCAAGTACAACAAGTCATTGTTATAAGATGTGCCAATATGCATGCAAATGGCAGTATAAAATGTCTGACACCACATATGCTCTCCATTGGCATGAGGCAGCAAGCTGCCGCCTCTCATACCACACACAAGCTCCAAACAAGATGTTGAATCTGAAACATGCATGCCACACATGCACTGTAGAGCATATCTCCACATGGGTACTCACCAGCAGCCTCCAGATAACTTTTGCAGGCCAAAATCTGGGAGCAAAGGTCTGGACAGAACCTCTCAAAGACTTGCAGCTCTACCTGGGTGAACCGGTGGCAGCCTACACGGTACAAATCCATGATGGGATCTCTGGCGAGGGCTGCCACCACCTTGGAATGGCTACGGGCCTTGAGATCGTCCCAATGCCCCGGACCGTGTCCTTCATGTGGTATGCCACACTCTATGCGTTGATGGCAACTGTGATGTGGTCTCAGATCTTCAGCCGTGCGTCGTTGCCCAGCTGGGTTGCTGGGTTGAGGAGGGCATCATAGGCGCCTAGGACCCCCTCCACCAGTATTACAACTCTGGTGGTGGTGAAATTGGCAGCCCTCTGCCTCAATGTGGTAGGTATGGCGATCCTGGGTTCTGGGTAGGTGTTGCGGAACTGTGGTGCTGTTGCCAGGTGGAAGTCCCAAGTACACAGGGATGGTCACAGGTCCAACACAGGGGAACAGGCAAAAGTCTGACAGCTGGTACTCCAAGACAGTGCTGGACACAAGCCGGCACTGACACTCGACCAGGCAGCAGCAGATTAGGAGCGATTGAGGCAAAGCAGGTCCGTAGGAGTCAAGAACAGTAGTTTGCAGGCAGGAGGAACTGTGGTGTGCATCTTGTAGTTGCAGCAGCTGATAACAGATTAAAGGCCCTCAATGCGTAAGTAACGTTGCGTGGGGACGCAGAGCGAGGATGCAGCACACCTAGGCGGCATGCCTACACAGCGCATGGAAATTATAGGATGTAATATAAGGCACGCAAAATGCATCACTGGTTGTGTGCGTGAAGGTATGATCAGGACGAGTATCGTATTCGTATTTGGGGGTGCTACACAAGCTGTTTCCTTCAGGTAGTGTGTACAGCATTCTCTACTTGAGGGGTTGCTTCTGCGCATACGTACATAGATTTTTGTACTGTTTGAGGCCTATGGTGTGTTGCACATGCATTTTGAGTCTCGGGGTGACTCTGCGTATCACGTACAGCATGTTTTGCATTTCAGTACCTTATCACTATCGTACATGCATTTTATGAGTTTAGGGTTGCCTCTGCGTATCGTGTACAGCATGTTTATGCATTTCGGAAGCTTCCCGCTATCGCATACGCATTTTTTGAGTTTAGGTAGGGGTGCCTCTGCGTATCGAATATCGTATTTTGTGACTTTGTGGTAGATTGTAGCCTAGCTGGACCACACATCTACGTTGCACATCACGTAGACTGTTCCCTTCCTCATTTTGCCCAGAACAATATCATGGTGGGCCTTCCATGTATCCTTTGCACCTGGAACATGAGTGGAAAGGCCCCAAGAGGGGAAGGTGGCAGATGGGCTCAGGGTTATGCCGAGGACACATCTGCCCCTGCTCTACGAGGACGTGATGGGTCACAGGGTACAAGTGACACGGCATCTGGATGCCAACTTTGTGACAGACAAACAGGTGAGGCTCCACCACCTGTGGCCCCACTGGCCAAGAATGGATGCCCTGCCGAGCAGGAAGAGGCTTCAACCGAGGGCATGGCACAGGAGATGTCATTTGGGCGTTGCCAGGGTTTGCAACTGCGATCCGTGTGGTCTCCCTATTTACCCCTATGGTCTCCCTTGCTATCTCTAAAAAAAAGAAAAGTGGTTTCTTTTTTTTCTTTTTTAAATGTGGCCAACGCCATGTGGCTCTTTGTTTCTAGAGTGTCTGGCTTTCTTGTTCAGGCCTCTTAAAAAAGGGGTGGTTGCACAAGTGTAACACTTTGAGCAGTGAACCTAAATAAGAACGAATAGGAATAACAGATAATTTGTCCTTCAAGGAATTCCATACAATAATTGCTAGACTCATTAAAGGTTTATTTCAGGCACACTTCAGGGGGTGAGTCACTGATTTAGTCTGTTCTTAAACACCTCAAATCAGCCTTTCATCATTCTGAGATTGATAAATTTGTACCAACACAGGTGGGTGATATTGTATGTATATTTGTTCTATATAAAGCGCTTAAGCGTAAGTGCTTTATAATAACACATACTTATCATTTGGCCTTAGATATCTGCTTGCATTCACAATAATTTGGTAATATGGGCCTATACACACTGATATTAATGATACATATGGTGATCCATTCTTGTATGAAATGAACATCACATTATAGTGATATCGTAATCATATTTGTAGCTGTGTATTTAGGAGCAATGCTATGTGATGCCCTTTCCTGTTTTGTCAAGGGGTGAAAGGTTGTGTTCCATTGCTTCCCATGATGCACTTCGGGTGGAGTTAAATGACATCACTTCCTGTGATGTCATCATAGGTCAAGGGTCGTGTGATGCAACTTCTGCTACCCATGTCATTTTGGTGAAATGACGTCCTTGGATAGGTGCATTGAATGTTCCACCAGTCATGTAAGACACAACATATATGTCTAGTGGTACATCTGGCTGCAGTTGTCTGACACCCTTAGTTAATACATGTTTGGTAACATTAAGGGTCATGACACATGGCCATCATCCTGGGAGTATCCTGTGTGGTGGACATGTGTGGCACACATCCGTGTGACAGTACCCATCACACACATGGTACTCCTTATGGGCAGGAAATGACACACCTACATGTACTGTTGTCTGCTACAGTCTTGTGGCGTGCCTCTTTGCACTGCTCAACGGGTACATGTGATAGATGTAAACCAATTACATCATATCATGCTGAGTTGTATGTTCAAATTGTTACCTGCTCCTACGGGATGCCTGGTCATGACGCAAATCAGAGCTGTCTGTCATCACACCCTGTGGTGTGGCCAGAGTGATGGTGCATCAGTGCCCACAGACCACTGCCACGAGTAGCAGGCTTGATAATGATGCTATTACACTTGTATGGTGTATGGGGTTACCCCATGCCCTCCATGGTGTAGAATTGATGATGGTGGGTCATCATGCAGAGGTTTCCATTCTTAGAGTCTGAAAATGACATGTCCATAGGCAGCCCATGTGAAATGTTATGGGCATTATGAATGGCAATGAGTGTGCCCGATTTCATACCATTTCATCTATGTGCATGGAAGTTGTTCAAACATAACAATCAACTTCAAATGAGAAGCACCTGTCTGATATCAAAGACCTGTATGTGCCCATCAGTTGACACATGACAGGCACACGCCTTGTCATTAGCATCATTGTGCTGTACACTCGCCCAGACGTTGACCTGTCTGTGTATTTAATACATGCTTACTTGTCCATACTTGTGTCATCTGTTTGATAAGGTAAGACATGCCAGCTGCATGGGCTACTCAGATGTGTCATGCTAGCACTGTTGCTCCTTGTGTCATGTGATTAGTATTTGAGGCTGTGCTAGTTCTCAGTCCAAGCATGCTAGCTCATGAACAATGACCCATCATCGTGGGATGATGTTCATAAACAGGGACTGCATCACAGACGAGAACACCTATGCCCGAGGTATTACAGTAAGGATTGATTGTTGCAACCACATGCTACTCCTGGATCATGTATAGCCTTCCTCACCATGTCCACCAAAGGTGTCTCAGGTTACGTTGCATGGGCTCCACATTTGCACATACACAGCCTCTCATCCAAACCTCACCCCTCTGCCTCCCCCTCTTCTTCTGTCACTCATTGTCTATAGGCGGATCATGAATACGCTATTTGAATTAGGAAATTAAAGCTTCTATTGACAATGCTGGTCTCTGCATTTCCACTCAGGGCTGGCCTGCTGCATCACAATGCCCCATGTGCAGTACTTGTCCCTGGGTTGAGTGCTGACTTGACAGTTGCATGGCCCATTGCTGATTGTGTCCACCACTTTTGTGAGTCAATGTGTTCACTGACAGCATGGACATGACATGGGGGGATGCCGTATGTCAACAAAAGCCATTCATCCATGGATTATAGCTCATGGTGTGGCAACTCATGATGTTTGATGCATGTGTGCCATGGCATTTTGTTTATGTCTGCACTTCAATGCACATATTCAACTTTTGTCTGGAAACACATGACTCAAAATGTCATTCTCTGGCCCTGTGCAGGTGAGCAAGCACCGGCTGCAGAGGAGGAGGAGGAAGACGAGGTACTGGTACGTCAGTCCACCAGTAGAAGTTATGGCGTAATTCCCAGTGAAAATCCACTGGTGCTCCAGACGAGGATCAGTTGTGCTCTGGCCTCTTCAGACTCTGGTGATTTGGATGCTGAATCACATGTGTATGACTCACAGAGGGCAAAGGTGAGTACCCCAACTGGGCAGATCAGATGGGGCTGTTGAGTCTGCAGCTGTGCAGCTGGCTACACAAGGCCAGTCAGTGGTGGGCCCCCCGTCCAGGGTGGTTGTGTCTGGAAGTATATCACATGGAGAAAGAATGCTGCTAAATATTGATACCACAGGTGCCTATGCTTTGCAAAATACATCTTTTAGGGCGTTATTAATGCCGTGGGCCTTTGCAACGTCTAGTCCCACTTTAAACATGTATTATCGCGGGTCCGATAGCACAGCGAGTAGAGCGCTCGCTTTGACATCTGTGCAGAGCCTGTTGACGCTGACACAGGTTCGAATCCCGGCAGGGCCAAACTCAGCTTTTCATCCTTCATAAATGAGCACCACACATCGTGGGTAATAATAAGCAGCGTTCAGAACTTGAGGGTTCGTAGCGCTATATAAACGCTAAATTAAATTATATGCCAAACACAAACAGCTTGGTTTGGTATAAAAAAATGTAAGAATTATCATTGTTCCACATAAACAATTTGAAAAGTACAAACATACAGGAACACAACACACACACATTTGAATAGGTTTAAAAATGTGTTTTCCTTGTCCTGCAACAAGAAAAAGGAAAAAGGGAAATATACAAGTAATTTGTCATATTTTGGATATATTACTCTAAAGTTAAACCATGTAGATAGGTCTAAGTAAAAGTAGGTATACACTCTGGAAAGGTAGGACCCAGTGTGAGAGGCAAGGCTTGTGAGTAAGCCCTGTGGTATTAGCATAAATAGTTCGAGGAAAAGGGGAAAACAAGGAAAAGGAGAGTTCAGACCGGTTGTAAAGACCTTATTGTGCCAAAAACCATTGTTTCTAATTGAGTCAAAACACAACACTTCTAGTCAGTGCTTGTTGCCTTTAAATTATACTTTAGACATTTTTCAAAAAGATGCAGATGACAATTTTCTAAATACCATGTGTAGATTTTCTAGTCCAGTTGGCTGTCTTCTGAAGTAGTGAATCACTTGTAGGACCATTTAATTTTCCAATGTATAGGTTGAGGTCCTCATGTTTTCAACAATACAACAAAACAAAATGGCATCTCAATTTTAATGCATCAATACTCAAATGGGAAAAATCCTTATTCGGTTTGCCAATGTTCCAATTGCTTGGTGCAATACCCCATTGGGTCTGCCAACGCGGGCAGGAGACACTAAACTAAAGGGCACATATAGTGAGGAAATACTCATTCACACATTTTTTTAACCTATTAAAATATTTGTGTGTTGTGTTCCTGTGTGTTTGTACTTTTCAAATTTATGTCGAACAATAATAATTCTTTCATTTTGTTATACCAAATCAAGCTGTGTGTTTGTGTTTCTTTTGGCATATAATACATGTTTAAACTGGGAATAGATGTTGCAAAGGCCCACAGCATTGATATCCCCTAAAAGATTTATTTTGCAAAGCATAGGCAACTATGGTATCAATATTTAGCAGCCTTTTTTCTCCATGTGAAATATTTACAAGCAAGTGCCCATTTCGCTGCTGGTCCTACCAGGACACCCCAGCCACTGCTTTCTGTTTGGTTGTGTCTGCAATGCCACCCTCCCATGAGTTGGCATCAGGTTCTGAGGCTGATGTCTAATGGAGGGTTGCAGACCTGCAGCCAACGACAGGGGCACCACAGCAACGGGTATGATCTCTTGCATCAGGCCCCTGTGGGCCCTGCACATGTGCTGGGCGTGTTCAGGTTCGAGAGACAGTGTGGGAGCAGCAAATGTTGCATGCTGCCAGCCGACATGGGAATGTGTTGGACAAAACTGCAGAGGGCATGGATAAAATGGGTAAGAACATGACCCCACCAGCAGCCCAGGAAGCGCAATGGCTGCAGGTGATGTGGTCCTCAAGTCGCTCCCACAGATTAGGCATTGAGGCCAATATCAAGGGCCGACGGGCTGATCTGAAGTGTCTGCCGGAGTCCCTGCATGCAGATGCTCAGGCACGCAGAGAGGCTCTGAGGTGTGAGATGGAGGCATCTCATACTACACATCGCCTAGAGATGGAGATCTTGAGGACTGCCCCGCATGATCAACTGACATCCACAAGGACACTGCTCTAGGAGGAGATGGATTCCTTGTGGCAGACACTGTCCCAGCACCTCGATGCATCACGAGTGAGTTCACATACAGGCTCTGTGGCCATTCATGAGTAAACCATTGGTGTGCTGGTGCTTGCAATCATGTCACGGCTGGCCCTGGCCAATGACAACCAGGCCTTGGCAATGCGTGGATTGGATCCACCAACACAACCATCAGCAGATCAGCCACAGGATATGGGGCCTCTTGAACCACCGTTGCCATGATGTCCATGAGCCCAATTGGGGGGGTTACTTTTTTTTGCCACTCATGTGGCTAATGACATGCTCCCTCCCTCTCCCCCTTCCACGGTGGACTTTTTCCCCCCAGTCCTTTTGTTTTTTTCAAGTGACCGGTGTAGTCTGATTGTTTGTTTTTTTTCCCCTTGATCGGCATGGACACTTTTTTATGGTATGCATTGTATTTTTGCCCAATCCGATATGGACTCATTTTCTTTTCTTTTTTATTTCAAAGGTATAGTGAGTACAGTAGTGGACATGCAGCCATCTGCAGTGGTATCAACTGCCCTGGTTGCCTTAAGGCCAACAGGATGGCATGTGCAGGTAACAATAGTGTTATGGAATAGTGACATGTGTTGTATGCATTCTTAGCAAATATGGCTGGTGTAATTCTATGTCCAATGTTGTTACAGTGATCCTGATTCATCCGGTGACTGCACTCCATGGGAGGTTCAACCTGCACCCTTTCACGTCCGTAGTCCCCATGCCCTCTGCCAGGCACTGGCCCTCCATTCATGAATTTGGAGGTGCAGTTTTGGGTGGAGGTAATGAGGGACTGACATCAGGTCAGCTCTGTCAGCAGGTAAGGATATGCACTGTCTGTTGTGTGATGTCTGTATTATTGCTCACCACGGTCTTTGCATGCATTCCACATATTTGATAGCTGGGGGTGTGACCATTGAGTCATGGTAAAAGTCACTGCAGATGTGTGTCTGACCACATGCAAGTGTGTTATGTGCAGTTCCACTTCAATGCGTGTACATTGTATTTGAGGATGCACTTACACAATTGACAACAGAATTGGAAGGGATTCTGCAGTACTTGTCACACAAGAATCAATGCCAGTATTTTTCACATTGTGGATGTACACACTAATTTAAGACATGCATTCTCTCTGCATCTGTGCTCTGTGTATTTTGGTTCTCCAGCATTTGCCTTATTGACTTTGATGATGTCTCCTTATTGGCACCACTGTACTCCCCATGAGCCATGTTTTCTGCTGGGCCCTGTAGGTGTACTCTCTGTCCACTCTACTCTTTGACCTGTGCCACTAACCACTCCACTCCCTTATTGGCTCACATGACCTGCCATGCTACTATTCCACATGTGACACACACGTCCATTGTCAGGTCTTCACATCCTCAGCTGCTCCATTTCATAGTCTTGCCTCTGGTGACACAGTCAAGGGAGTACAAAACTACCACATGCAAATCTTGTCTGGTGCCCTGTTTGTGCATGTTATTTTATGTGTTATTTTATGTGTAATGGCTGCACACATTTCACCTCTCCCAGACACACATTCTCAGGGTGTTGTTGTGGGCGCGCAGGATATGCCCTGATTCATCATTGAATGACGCCTGGGTTGTGGCCTCTCTGTGTGCTGCACAGGGGCAGGTTTTAAGGTGAAGTAGCTTTGCACCAGCTGGGTGCCTGCAGCCTCCCCACAGCCCTTTGGCCAGCCAGGAGCAGGGGTGGTGTCTGTAGGTGAGAGCAGTGTCCCACCTGCATTTCCACTGGTAAACCATGCCGTGTGGCGACATTGTGCAGTACACATGCAGTCACCAAGATTATACAGACTACTGGTGGGGCATATAGCAAAACCCCACTGGCGTGGTCAATGGAGCGGAAACATGACTTTAGCACCCCAAATATGCGCTCCACTATGGCCCTAGTGGCCATATGTGCAGAATTATATCTTACCTCAGCTGGATTATGGTACGGCATCATCATGTATGGTGACAGCGGGTAGGCACAGTCCCCTGCAAATGTGTACTTGGTTGTTATTGGCATTTATTGTCATGGTATGTTGCTCAGTGTGTCACATGCGTGCATGTGCATGACAGCTCATACTCACCGATGAGCCATGAGTTGCCACATTTTTCAGATGCCAGGGCCCAGTGAAGTGGTGACTGGCGGTAGATGTAGCTATCATGTGTGCGGCCAGTGAAATTGGCATACACTTCCATGATCAGTCCATTACTGTCACAAACTACCTGCACATTATTAGAGTGCCAGTGCTTGCGGTTGAAGTAGATGTGCTCCGTCAATCGGAGGGGGCATAGCGCTACATGTGTACAGATCAATTGCACCTAGTACACGTGGGAAGTGTGCTACTGCGTAGAATTCATGGCACACTCTCTGCCTTTCCTCCAGTGTTCGGGGCATACATATGTGCCTGCGCACACATACACGTGCTGTTATGCATGCCAATACCTGGTGGAGACAGCAGGATTGTGTGGCCTGCGATGTTCCACCAACTATTGCTGTGGTTCGCTTGAGGGAACCAGTTGCAATGAAATGGAGCGCAGTCAGTACTTTCTCAAAGGGGGTAAGGGGCTGGGAGCAGATGGTGGGTGATGCTAGGTCAAGTTCCTACTCCCTGGCAAGGTCTAGGATTACATGGGGTGGCGGGCACGTAGCATATTCCTGGTCATCAGGCATCCCCAAAAAGCATGGTGCGTTGTGTAAAAAAGAACCTAGACTCTCGGCCTCCTCCTCCTCCGTTGTCCAATGGTGATAGCTCCTGCTATTGCTGGGTTCATCATAGCTGCTGGATGTTAGGTTGGTGTGGATTTTCATATATACGCATTGGTTTCTATGCACATTCCAGTTTATGCCTGCAATTGTGCAGCAGATGGATCACTGGGTTTGCGCATGCTTTTTCCTGGCGTGAGGTTGTGCAATGTCATTCATGAATTTGGTTGGCTTTGTGGTGGACTGGGCGTGGGATTGCTAAAGCATGGACTGCCTTTCAACACGCCCACATTTTCCTTTTTTCTTCCTCATTCTACATGTTCCACCCACTGTTTGGGTCTCTGCATAGGCCCGGCCCACACTCTGTGAGGTGCTCGACCGCTTGCAGAGACGTGCCGAGCCTGAGGGAACTCCCCACAAGTCCTATAAAAGTCCTGCATAGTTGATTCCATGAATCGACGAACTGGATTTTGCACGTAGAATGACGTGCACAGTCACGATTTTCCTAGCAATATATTGAATGAATCAGGGCCTTAGACAGTGAACGCAAGGGGATTGCAGCCATTCCCCGTTGCCCATTGAAGTGTTGGGCATTTCCCCCACTGTTTATTTGCACCCACCATCCAACCACTTAGTTTGAGGGTTGGGGTCTGTCTTCACCCAAAGAGTTGTGGGTGCTCATCGCCAGAAACAGACTTTAAAATGCTCACCCAGCACTGCATTGTTCTTTTTACAAGTCCATCCATTTACCGGTTGGACATTTTAAAGTACTGAAAACACACACAGTTTACAGCAGTGTTTGTATTTTGGGTACAGGAATGCAGGCAGGTTTCTGAAAAGACCCCGGTCTGCACTTACTTTCCAATGTGACAGGACAAGCCTGGTGCATGCGAATCTGCCTTCCTGGACCATATACCTTTTAATAAAATTCATATTTACCATCCATAACTGTGGCAAGCCACCAATGTAGCCATATGTCCTGTGGCCTAGAGCTTCCTTAGCAAAGGCATTTGTGCAAGGATTGTTTTTTAAGCATCCCACATGCAAAGTGCATACTTTTTGCCACTTTCGCGCCGACTTATCTGTGCAAATTGGGGATAGGTTTTGCCAACTATGGTGTATTTGTCAACATGTGTATAATAATGATTAAACTAACAGCCTCACATTAAGGAGATGTACTCAGAATCAATGAAAATCCATATTTAATGCTTACTAAATGACCAAGTTATACTCATGCGTTAATCATTACAATTATTGATCATGGGCAATAACTTCTTTCTCTCAATCATTGCATGATACCTTCATCGGCATTACGTCTACATTACAATTCAGTGGAATATTCAGAGGACACTATTATGCATGTGATTTACAGGGTACACCATGTAAGATTTGGTCATGGTTTTAAACTGCCATTTAAACATTTTATAATGAAGGCAACTTATAGGAAAAACATAGATTGAATAATAAATCCCCATAACTTAAAAGGATTTGGTATTCCTGGAATATATAAGGTTAGATGGGGAAGATAAATCCGCGTGTGCAGAGGCAGAAAGGGCCATAGCGGAGATCAAGTGTTAAGTGTTTCAGAGGTAAGTGCCATCTTAAAAGGATAGGAAAGATTTAAAAGTAGATTCATGTATAAAATCCTGAAATATTACTAATAAAGGTAAACTGCAGAGATCTTATGTCATCATTACCATTGATTTTTCTCACTCCTATTAATATTGGGTTATGCATGCTCGGGGCCGCTGAGAGCATCGAAGCATCCCATTTCTCAAAATGTTGCCATATATTTTGTTCTAAGCTTAGACGTCTGGGCCAAGCAAAGGTAACTGTGCTTTGGAGTGGTTCGCAGTAGTTTAATCATAGCTGTGACGATGTTACTAGCATCCCACCTGGATACAATACATTGTAAACTTACTCAGAAGGTAAGTGAGATGTAACACCTAGAATTCCTCCGCCAAGCACAGCGCTGGTACTTGTATGGAATTCCTTTTGACTTGACGTTGTCGTTTCAGCTGGAGAGTAAGAGAGAGAAAGAGCACGAGAAACAGAAATTGAGAGAATGGGAGTGAGAAACACAGAGAAGTAAAGAAGCAGAGAGGAAGAGAGAGAAAGGAGGGAGACAGAGAGAGCAAAAAGACAAAGAGAAAAAAAAGAGATGAGAAGGGCAGGATCCAGAGAGGAGATGGAGACAAACATGAAAGAGCGAGAGAGCTCGACTTAGCGAGGAAGGATGATCGAGAAACAGGGAAAGAGAAGGAGGCACACAGAGAGATGAAAGACTGAAAAAGCAAAACGAATAAGAGATAAAACATGAAGGGGCAGGATGAAAGGAGTAGAGATAGAGGGAGGGAGGGAGAGCGAGAAAGTGAGAGCAAAAAAGAGAGTGGGGAAAGAGAGAAGTGAGGAGATGGAGAACGAACACAACAAAATCAGAGAAAGATACAGAGGGAAACAGAAGGTGAGAAATGGCATCCACCTACAAATGAGTACTTTTCTAGTTGTGCCCTTCAGGCCCCCTGTACATGTTATGACGAGATACTGCAGGCCAAAAGAGTGTCCTCAAGGCCTAAGGATGAACCCGAACATTCGTGAATGAGCTACGAAAATAAACACAGGCTCAGAATTGATCTTAAAGGGTGTTATGCCCATATTAGCTGCTGCATTGTGACGTGGGTATGATGTGTTGTAACATATCACTCAAGTAAAATTGGCAAAGTGTGGATACCTGCATGGGCCCTATCCCGGATCCCGAAATTGACATAGAGCAAACATGGCCGCTGGCATTTTCTGCTACTGAGAGTGAATATTATCACGCAGTATGTATGCTGCTTCAGAAAAGTCAGCAAACTATGAGTTCCACCGCTGAAATGTGTACCCGTGTTGGTAATGCACCCAGCAGCATGGCAGTACTCTTACAGAATCACATATTTGCTCCCGCAGCGTGAATGATGGGGCAGCGGCATTTTCACCCCGGCGCCATTACTTCCGGCATGAAGCCTGTGGCACTCACCTTGCCATCATCTCGTCCCTGCCGCAGACACGTGAACCCTCTGTGCTACTGTGTGTGGCTGACACGCGTTCTGCAGCCGCAGGCTTTGGCTGAAGAGGGTGTACACTCATAGGTCGTGTTATGGTCTCAGTATCAAACTCTTATCCGTCCCTCCATTGTATGCACATTAGTTTACTCGTTGCTGGGTAGTTTTTGAAAAGTATGGCATTACATTGTGCAAAGACGTCCGATTAAACTCTTATCGGCGTTTACCATGCAAGGTCAAACATGTAATTTTGATGTGGTCACATTTTTTCTTGCTAATAATGTTGTAATTGCGTGATATCCATCTTCATACCCTGTAGTTATGACAATTTAAGGAGACAGTAAATGAAAATGATCCTTTGGCAAAGTAAGACAAATAGTGACTGGTAGACTTGAAGGGATGGTGATATTATTATTATTATTATTATTTTTTACAGCGGTTATGATATTTAAATACATTTGCAAGGTTGTGTAGTATTTCGCTTTCGCATTACTGTTTTGTTTAGTTTTCTTCATAACGTAATGTTTAGAGTTTGAATGAAGCAGCGATATATCATAAAATCCCAATAACCACACTAATGCATTAGGTAGTTGGGTTATGTGCAGGTGTAACGAATGCAGGTGATTTTACAAAAAATAATCTTAAAGTCACAATTTATTTGACGAATATAACAATAATATCAGTGTTTTATGCAACGTTTCATGCTAGGTTCCTCTTGCTATTATACACGCCAAGGATAGCTGTTATTATTTATCAGTGTAATTATCCTCAAGGGATCAACCTTCAAGGATCAAACACTGAGCGGCGGATGCCGGGGTTAGAACCTGCAAAGGTCAAGCTTGCCCATGTCAAAGGCTGATGCTGCAATTGTCTACTAGGCCATGGTAGTGAAACATAGAATGAAAAACATCACACTAAACACAGGTTACAAGCATGCACGTGATAATGGACACATGTGTTGGTGATATTCGTCTTTAATGTTATCTTTCTCCAGTAGTGATAATGTATAAATGAGTGTATTGCCAATGCTGGTGGTAAGTTGATCAGGCTATCATTCTCCTCTTGCCATGTGCATTCTTCTTTTAATCATTGGTCAATATGTGGTCACATTGACTACACATCTGGAGAAAAAAAACAAATACCAAACTAAGACAAGTGAGCTTGTGCACTTTATTATCAACTTGTAAAATTAAAACTTTGCACGCTCGGAGAATACAGTTTTCATGGGGTTAAACAATCTAGTCCTTTTAGTTGGTTACAGAAGAAGGTCAATTCACCAAAATGCCGGGGGTAGCGGAAGTGACGGCACGCATCCAATGACGCCACAAGACGTGACGTCACATGACCTTTGACCACGATGACATCACATGAAATAACATCACATGACCTTTCACCGCAATAACATCACCTGAAGTGACCAACAGGTGCCCAAACGTACATAAGCTTCCATTTTATAAGATATGAAACCGGTGATAAAGCAAACATTAGACTTTTTTAGATACCAATCACATATTAACTAGGGTGCTGCCTTGATATGCCATGGTTGGGGTCATGTTATGACAGGGGTAGACCCAAGAAAACCAACATAGGACAGGGGCACTGCCATGCAAATATCACTACAGACACATGTGGCCATTTAATACCATTGTATACAATTATACTTACAAATGTCAGGTCTAGTAATCATTTGCAAAGTAAAACACCATATACACTGTTGCTGCCATAATACAGTATGCAACTATTTGAGGATACTGTCATCTCATGTCTGTTATAGCCTTACAGAGTAGGTACAATCAACATAGGCAAGTTACAGCTTTATTTAGTTAGTTGCTTCTATCTCATACTAATGGCATTGTCAAATGTCTGATAATGACACCCAATGTCAGTTAATGTTGCATACACCTGTTATGGTCACCATAAGTAAGTATATCCTCACATTTCTAGTTGCTGCATTCATATGTAAAATGAAACCTCAAATGCCCCAGTAATTTCATTCAATTCCTTTTATGCATGGCATAACGCGCCATATGTGCAACCTCATCTCTTATTGATTTCATCACGTGCCAAGATCAGCCTCAAGTGATCCATAAACACCACATAGTTCCTTATTTATTTTATTTTTGCATTTTTAAAGCTCTCACACAGCCCGCGGGCATCGAGGCACTGTTACAGGAATTGTTCGTTTTTTCAGTTGCGTAATTGTTTTTTGTTGTTGTCTTAGTTGCGTATTTATAACGCGCTTAAACACCCAGAGGTTTCTAAGCGCGGACCCGGGATGGAACCTGTGTTGCTTCGTGTCGTCTTGCTTCCAAGGCGCATGCGTTGCCGTTAAGCTATCCTCCCGGGACTACCATAGTTAATGGTATCTTTACAATGGGTGATGTGCAGCCTCAAATGCCCCAGAAATTACAATACATGGAATGGAATGGAATTTATTAAGCACAACGTTCGCACACGGGCATCTTGGAGCTCGCCGTAGAACAATGGAAGATAAGGCCTAAAAAAGAAAAAGAAAAGCAGAGGGCTTTAAACTGAACATGTTTGAACACCGACAGCCAGTGGAGCTGACAGAGAACAGGAGAGATGTGACCAGGCGGCGTAGAGCTCACAAGCGAAGCAGCCGCATTCTGAAGACTCTGCAGACGGTGGAGTACATAAGCAGACTGGGCAAGATATAGAGAGTTACAATAGTCCAACAAGGACGTAACCAAAGCAGAGTTTACAGATGCACAAAGGTGCTCCGGAATGTAAGGGATGACCAGCCACAGGAGCCTAAGCTAGAAATTACCCCGCTGACAAATAGAGCCAACTTATGATTCCATGGATAGGCATGAGGTGAGTTTAACCCCCAGGTTTTTGACCATAGAGACTGGCTGAGGAAAGGGGCCCAAATAAGATGGCCAGAAAGCAGGTGTCCAGAGACAAGCTGCTGCAGGAGGGCCCACCACCAAGACCTCAGTCTTATCACCGTTCAGCTTCAACCAGTTAGAATGCATCCACTCTGCCACAGACTCCAAACAAGCATGACATCTGGCAGCTGATTGAGGGCGGGAAAGATCCAGACAAACCAAGATTTGCATATCATCAGTAACATAGGAAGCTGTGGGAGAATGTCAGTTTGGACAAGGGCTGGACGTAGATGTTGAATATGACCAGAGAGACGGCAGACGTTGAGGGGCATGACATGCCTCAAGTAAATGTTATATCACTATATGTAATGTGTAGCTACATGCCCAGTTGCTGCCATCATATGCCAAATGCAGCCTGAAATGCCAACGAAAAGCCACAGTGTTCCTTGTATGCCCTGCATCATTACCATCAGCGTTCTACAGTATGGGGCTAAACAGATGTTTTGCCCTATGGCGCCCGTGATGTCTCACAATTGACTATGCTGTATAAAGCTGATGGAAGATATAGTCCAAAACATCAGGAGAGCCAAACACAACAGACCACTGCAATATGTGATATGCAGCCTCACATTTCCATATGATGCTATCATACACCAGGCGTGGCCTCACATTCCCAAGAAAATCCAGTTCATGACAGAGTGATGGAGGAAGAGCAAGAGAGATTAAATTGGGCAAGTGAAATTATGAGACATAGGGCCTCATTACGACCCAGGCGGACTTCGCGGTGCTAAATGCACCGCGAAGCATGGCGGAAAGCCGCCGATAGCGCCATGGGGGTTGGCGGATTTACCGCCCCATTCCGACCTCGGCGGAGCGGTAAATCCCCAATCTCCATTCTGCCCTTCCCCATTCCCATTTTTGCCCCATAGGGTATAATGGGAGTGGGGAAGGAGTTAATTACGCCACCGTAAAATACGGTGGCGTAATTAACAACGAGGTCCCGTAGCGCCATGGTTTTCTCCGGCTGGTAAAACCAGGCGGAGAAAACCTCCATGGCGCTACGGGAACTCGTAGTATGGCGGAGAGGTACACCATGCACTACGCTGGCGTAATACCCTCTCCGCCAGGGTCCTAATGAGGCCCATAGAATGATGCAATAGGGGAACATTGAAGGTGTGAGATGGAAAGAGAGCTAGAAAGAGACTGTAATATGGAGAGTCAGGTAATACTGAGGAAGCAAATGTGTGCAGACAAAAAGAGACAGAGAAGTAAAATGGGCAGTTAAGAGGGGTCATGGAGACTACAGAGGTCCTCATTCTTTGCAATCTTGAATACGTTATACTTCCCCCTTTAGCTTAGTCCCTTAACCTCATCAACAAACAAGCACAAACGACACAGAGACATGTTGTGACAATCTGTTGTCCTTCCAGGGTCGGACTGGGACAAGAAATAGGTCTGGGCAAAACCATGAAAGTGGTCCTAACCCGTAATTCACGGAAATTCACGACTATAGACAACACTCTACTCATGGTTGTTCTGGAGTGTTAATGCTGTCTGTTGCATGTAATGTTTTGAATAAACACTTGGCTTTCGACTTACCTTCGTGACGTCATTCCTTCTTCCCTCTCTTCTGTTTCTTTTTCCTTCAAGCTTCTTTCAATCCTCTCTCCCTTCTAATCCTCCTCCTCTCCTTTGCTTTCTCTCCTCATTATTTCCCTCTAGTCTTCTCTACCTTCTTTCCTCTCAATTTAACTTCCATCCTATCACTTTGTTTTACTCTGTAATGGCCATTCCTCATTCCTTCCTGTGCTCTGTAGGAAGGTTTCACTTTAAATAAAACAAGGCAATCATATATGTCCTAATAGAGACTATTGGCCACAGCAGTAAGGTATTTGAAATATTTACTTTAGCACAAGCAAGCTACAATACCAAGAAGAAAGATACATGTGGTAGTAATACTGTCACTTTTTTCTCTCTACGTTCCAGTATTGCTTTACTCGTTTGTGTTAAAGAAATACTTGAAATAACCTACCTAATCATTGTTTTCTATTCAGAACCTATATGATTGCCTTGTAAAGTGAATGCAGCTGCATGGCATTTCGAAACCACTATTTTCACGCATGCTGAACCAAGTGCTGGATGCCCTCATGAAGCACGCTATCACCCACATATCCCTACCACGGACTGCCCAGGAGATAGCCGACACCAAAGTAGGCTTCTATGCACTGGCAGGCATGCCCAATTGTGTTGGTGCCCTGGACTGCAACCATGTGGAATTGGTAGTCCCCCCTGCCATTGAGGCAGTGTACTGCAATCGCAAGCAATACCACTCCATCAATGTGCAGATGGTATGTGACTCCAGCAAGATCACACATTGCTGTGCCCGATTTCCCGGAAAAACACATGATGCCATGGTGCTGCGCAACTCCACGCTGCCCCGTCACATGGTGTGACATGCTGGACCACGTGCCTGGCTGCTTGGTGAGTTAGCTAACTGGCCCATGGCAGTGCTTTGGGGTAGTGATGTGTTGGGATGCATACTCCACCTGGGTGGGAAAGGGGGGGGTGCATACTCCACCTGGGTGGGAAAGGGGGGGATGCATACTCCACCTGGGCGGGAATTGACGGTGAGTGGAGAATGCACACAGAGCTAAACACTCCTGACCTGAACCTCCCAACCCCAACATGACACATCACTGGCACATATTTGACCAATTACTCATATCAATGACAACATGCAAGACCCACAACCTGGCTACCATGGGTATGTCAAGCAATGCATGACTGAACAGGATTGCAACTATGCCAATGTGGTTAGTGTGACCATGCACAGTGTAGAATACACAGCAGAAATGGGAGGCAAAACAAAGTCCTACAACCACAGTACATCCGCATCAGCATGCATGATTTCACCCTGCATCATCTGTACAACGCCATCCAGACTACCACACCATATTGCAGCATAGAATATTTCTAAACAATATTCGTGCATAGGCAGAATCCTGTGCAGTGCCCTTAGGGACCACTACACACAATTAAGACTACAGGTGGTAATACAAGTTTTACCTTTGGTACAAGCCTGTACTACTAGGTTATAGTGGTAGCAGTAGCGGAGCAGCCAGGCTTATCTCAAGAGTATATGAGCTGTAGCAGAGATTACACAAAGGGACACAATTACTGTGGCTCATGCAAACACTGACTCAAGGTTTCAGGTAAAAAATATAAATACATTTATTTTTAAACCATTTGTTATTAACACAACACTTCTATTCAAATTTAAAACCACATGTTAAATACACTACCCCTGACCAATTCACTTTGTACGGTATAAATCAAGGTAAGTACCCTGTGTTTGAGAGAAACAGTGTCACGAAACAATACACGTTACCGTGAATATGATTGCGATCACTTTTTGACAGTTCGGTCTACTAAATAAACACGTATCCGCGGCAAGAAATGCCAGCGGGGCAAAACACACTTAGCACCTGAGATACCCAGAGAGGGTTGGGGGCAAAAATCATAGGCAATATGTTAGAAAGGCAGACAGAATTGAAGAACACTCATAGACAGCAATACAAGAGTCAAGATGCCGGAGCCAGTGTCAATTGGAACCGGGTTCCTGTGTCGAGGATCACACGTCGGATAGTTCGGGATTCAAAGTTGCCAAGAGTACTTTAGATATTGTCAAATGTTCGGAAGCAAAAGTTATAAGAAGGAGGGAAAAATAAGGGCAAGCAATATAAGCGAGAAATAGGGATTTCACCCCAAATTCCTCAAGCAGGACACAGTACCTTTTCAAAGAACAAGCTGGTGCCACGGCAGTTGTTCCTGGTAGTTTGCCGTAGACCCATGATTCCTGGCTTCGGCATGAAGAAGGACGATGAAGGGGGTCTACACCACACAGGGATGAGGCCGGCAACAGCGACAATGAATAAAAGGTGCGCTCCTTAAAAACAGGAGAGGCTCTTCAGGTGGCTATCCGGACCACTACAGCAGTGTGCAGCGATTTCGACCACGAAGGTGACCTCTGGCTGAAGAAGACGAGCTGGTTATCCCCACCAGGCTCAAGGGAAGAAGACTCCGGACTGGATCTCCTCTTAGTCGTTGAAGGGTAGATAGCTCAGGACTGCAGCAGGGCTTCACCGATACGGGATAGTTGCAGCAGTCGACCTCTCCTCCGCTTCTCTTCGGTTCCTTGTAGTTCCAGTGGCAACTCTCTGACTTCCAGCCCAAGAGACCTGCCTTTTATGCAAAAATCCCTCATTCACACAGCCTGGCTGTCAATCACACAGCAGGGGGGTTGTCCAACCCGAACAACCACCTCAGCCAATCATGAAAAAGTGTGACTTGGGTTTCCTAGGATACCCTGTGCAGGGGGTGACTACACCCCTCCCTCACATTCAGCCCACCTAGACACCCAGGTGCCTTGAGGAGGGCTTCTTGGCAGAAGCCTGCCAAAATACAGTGAACAAAGAAGGCAAACCTGGTTTGCCGCGTAAAGTAAAACACAAGAAGGATTTTAACAAACTGCACCGGAGCCAAAAGAAAAAGTATTTGGTCGAGCGGGTTTAAGTTCGAGGCTAACACAATAGCCTACAATATTACCACGGTTATATAAGATAACCTCGGTAGAAAATTAGGGTAGATACCACTGCCGCCAGTGATGTCTAAATGTTAAAAGAGCGATACAATGCTCTACGAGATACAGATAAAAAGGGCTAAGAGTTAACCCTTCCAGTACTCCATGTAAGATAGGGTGTACCGGATCTGTGGTTAATATGATTAAGTAAAGTTAATGGTAAATTTACCCTTTTCTGGGGGACAGTAGTCAGCATCAGAAATGGAGTCGGGGGGAAGTCTGAACGACAACCCTGTGTCACTGCACAGAAGGTGCTGTGTGACACACAAAAATAAGGGGGCTACTGAAGTGGTGTACCCCAGAGTCCACAATCATAAAAACAGGTAAAAACACATAGCAAAACACAAGTAAGCGTGGTGAAAAGTTCACACTCTTACCAAGTGGAAAGAAATAACTCCAGAGATCCAGCAAAGCTGCTGAGGGACTCACTAGATAAGGGGAACTAGCCATGAAATGATAATTCTCCCTAACACATACCTACAAGGACATGTGCAGGTCGACAGCAAATAGCTGCGGCCGTGACTGTGTATCCTGAAGGTGGCAGCTCAGAGTGTCTCACCTAGACCTATCTGTATTCGCTTGCAGGTGATGGTGGATATCCCTTGAAGCGGTGGCTACTTACCCCTGTGCGGAACTCGCGGAACAGCCATGAGGAGGAGTACAATCGGGTACATACCCGCACCCGTGTAGTGATTGAGCAGTCCTTTGACCTGTTGAAGGCGCGGTTCTGCTGCCTAAGCAGGTCTTTTGGAGCACTCCTCTATGTGCCTGAGAAGGTGGCAAAGATCATCATGGCCTGTGTCATGCTGCACAACATGTGCGTCCGGAGAAATGTATCACTGCCACCTGACATTGACATGCACGCACCGGGTGAGGATAATGAGGATGAAGATGGAGGGGAAGCAGCACCCCTGCCAATACGTGATAAACAGGATGGCCGTGCAGTACGCCAATCACTGATTGACGAATACTTCTGACCCACAAGAACCTTGATAGATATGTGTCAGTGACACATTGTACACTGTGTCCATGTAGACATGCACACAGGGAATGTGGGGAGTTGGCCACTGTACACCGTCATACATTAAATTGATACACACGAAAAGAAGAATGTCCAGCCATTGAATTTTTTTTAACACAACGGGTGTATTGTTATCAACGGAAGAAAGTGCAACTCCCCCACCCCCAACCCCTCAGTGAACTCCCCAAACCCCCCAGTGAACTCCCAGAACCCCCCAATGTACTCCCAAAACCGCCAATGTACTCCCAAAACCCCCCATTGAACTCCCAAAACCCCCAGTGAACTCCCAGGACCCCCCAATGTACTACCAAAACCCGCCAGGGAACTCCCAAAACCCCCAGAGTGAACTCCCAGAGCCCCCAGTATACTCCCCCTAATATTCCCATTCACCGCCAACACCATCTGACCCACTCCCATAGTTCTCCCACACTATTTACGGGACTTCTTGCTGTCCGGGGGCGGCATTTCAGTGTGCCTCGCACTCCGCCGTGTTTGACGCACAAGGCTGGAGCTTCCAGCGGAAGTGGGGGCAGAGGAAGCGGGCGTGGTGGATGGGGAGGAATCTGTGGTCACTTGCACGCCTGGTGCGGGTTGTGGCTGCTGCATATGCAGTAGGATGGATGTGAGGACCTGCGTGATGGCCCCCAGACATTCTCTCATCAACAATGCTGAGGTATTGACGGCGGCTGTGTTGGCGGCTATGGCGGCTGTGTTGGAGGCTATGGTGGCTGGGTCCCTGCTATGGCGTGGGCTATCCCACGCCTCGTGTCCTCCCCATCCGCGATATATTGCCGGAGCAGGTCCAACATAGAGTCCTGTTTGGCCTCCACCCTCGCCAGCCGTGCCTCAAGGCTGATGGTGGGAGCAGCAGTGGTCAAGGGTGCTGTGACAGGGCCTGCAATGGCAGTGCAGTTCTCGTGGATGCTGCTTAGGTCTGAATCGTGAGGGCAGGGATCCACACTGCTGCAGGTGGGTGAGGGCTGAATATGGCGTGGGGGGGTGGGCATGGGGCCTGGGCAGTGTGGACATGCCACATGCATCAGCTGTCCTTCCTGGTCCACATACTCCTCCTCTGCATCATCGGTGTTGGTCAGTGGGTCTACGGCCTCGCCTTCCACTGGTGTAGTTGTAGGCAACTTAGTGTCCACGGTGTCAGTCGCACTGGGTGTTGGTGTGGGCTGCGAGGCTGCCCCGGAGGTGGTGTTGTCGCTGGCCATTGTCTTTGGCCGGGACGTGGATGCCCTTGTGGTGGGATCCTGGCTGGCATCTTCTCCATTGGTGCCTGGGGGGGGGTAGAAGAGATCAAGGGCATCACTGATCGTGTTACATGCTAGGTGTATTATATGGTGCTGAGGAGTATTTCATTTATCATGCATTCATATCTTACAGGTGTGTCACACAGGGTAGTATGGAGGGGGCATTTTGGCATTTGCTGCATGGCAGGTGGCATGCCGTTGTATTGGGGTTTGTGTGATGTATTACATGGGCACGGTCTGTGTGTGTTGGCTGTGTGTTGGTAATGGGATTGGCACTCTGCATGCATTTCAGTGTGGCAGGGTTTGGCCCTCCATCTGGACAAGAATATGTTAATGTGTGTGTTGGGACATGCACTGCCTTGCCTAGACTCTCTTCCACATCACTTGTGATACGTCATGGTTTCCCCTACAGGGATCACAGGGTCACTCACCTCCATCTGCAGATGTTGCCGCACCCGTCTCCATCTCCCCAAATCCCTCGATGGACTCCATCTGGATGAACGTGCTTGCCATCTTCTCCCAGATGGTCAGTTTGGCAGGAGAGTGGGGACCCCCTCCTGTAGCCATGGCCTCCCTCCTGTTGCTTGCCAGGATATTACGAACCCTGAGGCGGAGGTCATCCCACCTCTTTTTGCAATCCTTCACTGTCCGTGGGGGGATTCCGACAGCCGAGACCTTGCGGGCTACCTCCTCCCACATCTCCTTTTTGCGCTGCTGCACCTCACGCTTCAGGTTCTGCTGATTTATCTCGTCAGCATGTGCGGCAAGGGTGTCTGCCAGCATATTACGTTCTGCGTCTGAGAAATGCTTTTTGCACAGGCGGGAGGTTGTTTTACGGATAGCTTTCGACATGGTGAAGGGATTGCCACTGGTCTATCCTGAATGCAACCGGTGGTTTGGGAGTGGATTGTGTTTTTAAAGATGGCCGCCGCAGCATTTCCCATTTTGACACAATGACGTTACTTCCGGGTCTGGTATTACGAGCCCGGTATTAGCATGTTGTTATTACCGGGTCGGTATTAAGGGGTGCCTTAAGGGGTCCCGTGATTGCGCTATCAGGGGGTTGGAGGGCCTTTAGCGGCATGCCGGTATGGCCATTACCGGCATGGTGGTTCGCGCATGCTCGCGCACTCGTAATCACCCGCTATTAGCGGCGTCATACGAGCACGGACCCGCTAGTACCTCCATGCCGGTGATGACCCCGTTTTTACCGTGCTCCTCATAATGAGGCCCTAGATCTTCGCATTTAGCTTTAACATGTTTCAGGTCTTTGGACAGTGGCAACACCGTCCCTTGCAACTATGCCACAGTGCCTTCAGTATTACTGATACGGTTTTCGGCCTCAGTTATGCACTGGTTTTCCTTCTCTAGTTGTGAGCGGATCATTGTGACTTTAAATGTTATGCTGTCCAGTGTGTCATTTATTGAGGTAAAGCCACCTGCATAGAGCCCATCCCGCACTGCAGGTCGATGGGTGCCTGGGGATCTCCATCTAGTTTTAGGTCACTGGGTGCATTGTCAGCCATCTCTGAAGGTTTTGTGTTGGGCTTAGTGAACTGGCTGATTGTGGTCCCCTTGTTGATCCACAAGCCCTTTGTCATGGCTTCCCTCTCCTGTATTCCGTATCCCCCGGGGGTTCCGAATGTGCACAGTCCTGGTATGTGTGCATTTGATTGAACGCATTTATGCGCTGCGACTGCCCGGGGGTCCTTGTTAAGCACTTTCCCTCGGTGCAGACTATGCAGACAGCTGGCGGGCGTGCAAATCTGTGATGCCGCTGCTGAGAGGGCCACTAGATCGGTTGATGTTAGCACAAAATTGTTTTAGGCCCGCTCGCAAGGGCTTAGATTGTACTTCTTTTGCGATGTTGCCACTGTCCCTGTGTCCTCCCAGGGGATCGTGCCGCTCTGACAGTGTTGTCTTCTTGCTGCGGCGGCCTGCTCCGGTGGTCGGGCATTCTTCCCTGTTCGCTTTGTCCGTCCAGGTGGAGCAGTCTCCCTCTGTTTCATGCTCAGAGAGCTTGTTGGGCACACTATGCTCCAGCTTCTCCGTTGGGTGCCCGGCTCCCTCGTCCAGGTTCTCCCACCATTCCTCAGTCACACCATGGGCCCAAATAAATACAGTTTCTCTGATGCTGAGGCACAGTTTCTTCTCGGGGGCGCTGCCCAGTGTTCCCTGGCCTCCAGCTTGCAAATACCTTAACTTTTAATGTCAATTCGCCAACGCATTCCATAGGTGAATATCGACATGTCCCCACTTGGTATGGAGCTCAAGCAAGGTCCTCCATCTTGGCTCCCCCAGGATAAATCTTTTTTAATAAAAAGAAAGTGGACAAAAATGCCCGCAAAAGTTATGGGATGCATATCGTTGATGAAGGTGGTAAAGAGCAAATTATGTGCATTTACACTTTCAACCTTAATTGAATTTTAATGCACTAGGGTGTCTGATATGATTTTATATGGTGTGGAACTGCTACTAATAGGAAATACTTAGTATTGAGTGTGCCAAAGTCAGTACCCATTACCATTAATAGATTAGAACTGGGGTTGCTGTCTTCTATATATACATATGTGTATTGGGTTGTACATAACAGTGATGGACAAGATGAGTTCCAGTATATGTCCCTGTTTATGTATTCATTTGATGAGATGATAAGAATACAAACTTATGCATTTATGGTAAATTTAAGCAAAAGATGTGAAGTACACAAGAGGTAGGACTTGTTCCAGAGTGAAAATGTGTAATTAAAAATAAAATACGAAGTTCGATGAGACCGAAGATGGTAATGAGCTTATAAAAATGTGAGTTTAAATAGAGAAGTGTCCTTCTGGGACTCGACCTCAATGGACATTAGACCCTATTTGAACACATTCCCTTTCAGGATATGAGGATTTGGTATATGAAATTTTGCTTAAATTGTTTGCCAACCTTAAAGGCCATGGGACTTAAATTGGGAATTATGATATGATATGATAAGGCATTTATAACGTGCCTATACACAAGTGTTTCAAGGCGCGACAAGGCAGGGGGGGACAAGGGGAGACAGACAACGATCCTACTAGGCCAGGTGTCATTCAGATCGCGCAAGTGCAGGGTGGAGGGCAAGGGAAAAGTGCAAGGGGGAAAGGGAGAGGAGAAGTGCAGTACAGGTTTAGTAGAACAAGATAAATAATAAGGGCCAGCTAGTGGCAAGTGCAGGATAAGTGCAGACAAGTGCTGGGAGAAGGGGCTGTAGGGATACAGAGACAGTCCCACAGTACAGGGGTTGCCAGGGAGGCAGTAAAGGGGAGAGTGGCAGGGCCATGGTGCGGGATAGGTAATATTAACAGGGGAGAGGGGGGAGAGAAAGCGGAGGCAAAATGGAAGGTTTTGAGGAGTTTCAGGAAACGGAGATGGTTCTCCTCAAGTTTCAGGGAGGCAGGAAGGCTGTTCCAGAGGGAGGCCCCTGCTGCGGAGAGAGATCTACCCCAACCCGTTGCTTGGAGAAGCGACTGACCCTGAGGGAGTAGGAGGTGGATGAGTGAAGAGCTCGAGAAGGAAGATATTTGGGAAGAGAGAGTTGAAGGTATTTTGGCCCGAGGCACCAGAAGGCCTTGTGAACAATGCAGAGGGCTTTGAACTTAATCCTCACAGCCACTGGGAGCCAGTGTAGTGATTTCAGTCCTGGAGAGATACAGTCCCTGGGCTTGAGGCCAAGGGCAAGTCTCGCAGTCCTGTTCTGGATGAGTTGCAAAGGGCGGAGAGTAGAGGCAGGCAGATTCAGATAGAGGCTGTTACAGTAGTCCAGCTTCGAGAGAACTAGGGCTCTAGAGACAGTGAGCTTCTGGGGGAAGGAGAGGAAAGGAAGGATACCTCTGAGGAGGTGAAGCTGGTAGTGTGACTTCTTAGAGACGTCAGATATGTGATGAGAAAAAGAGAGTGTGGAGTCGAAGATGACCCCAAGGTTTTTAGCCTTACAGGTAGGAGCAGGAAGAGGGCAAAGAGAGGCCGGCCAGAGAGCTGCAGGGAAGGAGGGAGTGGGTGTGCCGATGAGTAGAATCTCAGTCTTACTGGCATTAAGGCAGAGGTCATTGGCGGCACACCATTACTGGATAGCAGAAAGACAGTCAGAGATGAGGGAAGGAGAGGAGGAGGCCTAAGGTAGCCTGAAAACGAGCTGGGTATCATCCGCATAGCACTGAAAATTGGGGCAGAGAGCGGCGATGCAGTGGGCAAGAAGTGACAAGTACTGGTTGAACAGCCAGGGAGAGAGGTTAGATCCCTGGGGGACACCACAGGTAGAGAAAAAGATGTCAGAGAGGAAGGAACCTAGTTGGACCTGGGAGGGTCGATTGGAGAGGAAAGAGGACAGCCACGCCAGAGCCTGACCAGTGATACCCAGGTTATCATGGAGATGGTTGAGCAGGATGGTATGGTTGACAGTATCAAAGGCAGAGGCAAGATCAAGCAAAATGAGAACACAAGGAGTGTTTGAGTCAAGGTTCGAGAGCAGGTCCTCACGGATCTTCAGGAGAGCAGTTTCCGTGCTTCTGGCGGCTCTGAAGCCAGACTGATGGTCGTGAAGGCTACCAACAGATTCAGCATGGAGATTAAGCTGGGAGATGGCCAGTTTCTCCAGGAGCTTGCCCAGGAATGGAGTGATAGAGATTGGGTGATAGTTAGCCGGGCAGGAGGGGTCGGAGGAGGGTTTCTTAAGAAAGGGGTGCACAAGGGAGTGCTTGAGGGGGGATGGGAAGACTCCAGAGGTGAAGGAATGATTGCAGAAGTCAGCCAGGGCAGGAGCCAAGGAGTCGATGTGGTCCTTGATGGTTTTGGAGGAGCATGGGTGGACCTGTTTTGATGAGACTTTCATAGATCGGACTTGTCTCGAAACCTCGTCAGCAGAAAAAAGGTGAAAGGTAGAGAAGTAGGGAGGAGGGGTGGCTGCAGAAGGGCCAGAGGAAGAGCAGGGAATAGAGGGGGGGAGGTGATAGGAAGAGAGTGAGGACAGGATGTCCTGAGTTTTTGAAATGAAGTGAGAGGCCAGTGCCGTGCAGAGGGCCTGGGAGGGGACAGGAGCGGTAGAGACTGCAGCAGGGTTGGCCAGCTCCTTGCAGATTTTAAAGAGTTTGGCCGAATTATTAGATGCCGCAGGGATGCGGGCTTGTATAAGGGCTCTCTTCTTGGTGAGAACGGAGAGCCGGTATTGCATTTGGAGTAGGCAGCAGGCCAGTTTGTCAGAGGATGCACATGAAGCACGCCATTTCCTCTCTGCCACCCTGCACTTGCGTTTAAGGGTGACGAGATCCGAGTCATACCAGGAGTTACATTTGGCTTTGGGCTTCAGGCAGATTCTCATGACAGGGGCAAGGATATCAAGAGTATCAGATATAGCAGAGTGAAGCGTTAAGAGGGCTGTGTCAGGTTGGGAGTCAGCCGAAGAGGGTTGGGGGGCGAGAAGGTGGCAGCGAAAGCCTCAACTGACACACGCTTCATGGGTCGGGTGACCGAGAAGGAGGGTGGCAGTGATGAGGGTGGATTTGCCTGTGGGGTAGGGAAGGTGAGGTGGGAGGATAGGAGAAAGTGATCACTCCAAGAGAGAGGAGTGGAGAGAGGGACAGAGAGGGGAAGGTCAGAAGAGATCAGAGCATCAAGAGTGTGCCCTGCAGAATGAGTTGGCCCAGACGGGAGAATAGAGAGTGAGAGAGCGTCGCAGAGGTCGCAAAAGAGTACAGAGGGGGGACCGGATGCATCCAGGTGGATGTTGAAGTCTCCAAGAAAGAGGAGTTGAGTGGTTGAGGACAGGAGTGAGGAGGAGAGGTCTGCCCACTCAGAGAGGAAGGAGGAAATTTGACCAGGTGGTCGATAGATAGTAGCCACAGTAAGGGACTGGCTAGGAGAGACAGTGGCAGGAATCCACTCAGGGAAGATAAGGGCCACACCCCCCCAGCATGGTTGGGCCTGGGGACGGAGAGGATTGTGTAGCCGTCAGGTAGGAGAGTGTCAAAGCTGGTGACAGAGCTGGCTGTGAACCATGTCTCGGTGAGACCGAGGACGCCAAGGTCCAGTTCCTCAAGAAGGCGACAGATGTCAGAGGAATGTTTGACGGCAGAGCGAGAGTTAAGAGTGGCAATGTGGAGAAGATTGCCGGCCTTGAAGGATTTCCGGGGAGGGGTACAGATCAGAGGTACACCCTGCAGAGGTGAAGGAGCACAAGAGGGGGTAGGGGGGGTGGAGGCAAGGCAGCCGAGGACAGAGGAGGGTGGACAGCAGGAGAGGAAAGGAAGTTGATGAGGCGCGGGAAGCGTCTATCAAAGAGGTGAAGGTTGGCCTGAGGGCCTTGGACCAAGACGGTCCCATTAGCGTAGACATTAATATTGGCCTTAGAGGAGTGGAAGGAGGCCAAGAGGACATCCCAAGGGTGCCACCATTAATGGGAGAAGAGGAGAAAGGAGAGAGCACAGAGACCATATGAAGGGTCCATAGGTCAGGCGAAGGCACGAAAAAGAGGATGTCAGTGAGAGTTTCCTTGGAGGAGGCACTGGTGTAGGTGTCAGCGATAGGGAAGCCTGGGTTGGAGACCAGGATGTTCTTTTTAAACTTTTTCCTGCCAGATTTAGTGAGGAGAGCAGGATAGTCAATGGAGAAGCAGTTAGAGAAGATAGGCGAGATAGAGAGCACCATGGAATAGGAGGGAGGGGGGGAGACAAGAGCAAGCGGAAAGGGAGTGAGCGGCAAGCCCTAGTTTACCACATATCAGAACACAGTAACACAGTAATGCGTATTTGGTACCCAGTGGAGAGGCCACCTAAGTTTGAGAATCCTGCGAGGGGGGAAAAAAGCCCTAGTTTACCACATATCAGAACACAGTAGCACAGTAATGCGTAATTTGGTACCCAGTGGAGAGGCCACCTAAGTTTGAGAATCCTGCGAGGGGGGAAAAAGCCCTAGTTTACCACGTATCAGAGCACAGTAACACAGTAATGCATATTTGGTACCCAGTGGAGAGGCCACAAAAGTTTAAGAATCCTGCGAGGGAGGAAAAAAGCCCTAGTTTACAACATATCAGAACACAGTGGATTGTGGACAACAACCAAGAATAAAAGTGAACAAGTGTGGGTGGGGTGAGCCGGGGAGCTGGTGGAGCTGACAAGAAGGTGCGTCGGAACGGCGCCTTGCGTCCCCTGCGGACACCTGCAGACACCAACAGGAGCCGCAGCCGAGGGAGCCGCCCTTTTCCTAAGGGGCCCTTAGCCGTGGGGGGCTGCCGGGCAGGGGGCTGCCCAGATCATTATATGGGGGGGAGGTGGGCAGGCAGGGAGGCGGGATGGGGAGGGCACCAGGAAGAGGATGCAAGGGGAGGGGGGAGGAGGAAAACACATCACACGCTCGGAGCGCTGGAAAAAAGAAATGTAACAAATTAAACAATTTTACTGATTCGGGGCCCTGGATGGGCTGGCAGGGAGTCACTCCTGCATTGGGCTGTCCCGCGAGCTGCTCTCAGACCCAAAGCTCAGCACAAAGAGGCGAGCGGGGAGAGCAGCCGTCGGGTAGTCCAGAAGGGACACCTGAAGGAGCCAATCAGGGGGGGTGGACGGGCAGGGAGGCGGGAATTGCAAAAATTATGCAGCATATGAGACAGGAACTGTCTAGGGACTACCTATCATGTACTAATGGAATGCCGTTCATTAATACCTCAGATGTTAGAGTTTTTGGGGTTGTTTGTGCATTTGTTATCCTCTGTATTTCCAGTGAGAGCATGGGAAAGACTAATGAATGGTACACAACTCACTTGAATTATTGTGTTGGTACAATTTTTAAAAGGAATTGTTAAGAAATTAGTAGAACTTGTGGAAAGACAAGGTAATAATATTTTAAAAACAATATCTGTCATTATGGAAAATTCCATTTTGTACTGCATGTGTAAGGTATGATATACACCAAATACACAATAAATAAAAAAATAAAATAAATAATAAATCATGCTCTGGATCTACTGCTCACTCATGAAGTCGCAAGACTGCCGAGTTCATAGCGGAGTGGCTTGGTAGCACAATAATACAAGGAATTACTTATCTTTCCCCAGTGAGATGAACGTCTTGCAAACTAACAGTTGCTGTCCTTGGCCTAGCTAGAAGGGCACCGCAACATGTATAAATGTGGTAGTTGCAAAGATATGTTTCACAGGGAGGAAGCTGCAAGGTCTGGGAGTGGTCTACGGTGCCAAGATGTCTGGTATCATGGGAAAGGGTGTTAATGTTAAGAGGAGAAATGGGAGTGTCCCTTCCCTCAGCCACGCCTCCTATTTGGAAGATGATGTCATGAACCACCAGCCGCGCAAAGTTGCACCTCCACCCACTGCCACGAATGCCAACGCAGCCCGCAACCATGCTCCACCTGCGAAACACACACACACACACACACACACACACACACACACACACACACACACACACACACACACACACACACACCCCCCCCCCTCTGGACGGTAGGTTGGATGCAAAACCCAAGCCGAAGTAGGCCTCACAACAGAACCGACAGGCCAGAGATGGCTCACATAGACCTCAGAGCTAAATGATGCTGAGATTGCAGAACAGCCCCGGGCCGGAGCCACCTCAGCCAAGGTCGCAATGATGCAATCCACATTCCACACTCTCCAAGCCAAGGTGACACCTACCACCGCCATGACTATCCGGAGCAAAAACACAAATCAAACCATCATAATTCTGCCTCAGCAACGGTCTCCTAACACTTGACCGGGCCTAACTGACATAATGCCAATCCCCATAGACTGAAAGAGCACTGGTGTCCCACGTCTGGGGCCATGCTTGCAACAAAGTTGTAACAACCCCCACACAGGCAGCGCTGGGAAAGGAGCACTCTAACGGCATCAGCAGAACCTGTCCATTGTTTCTCACTGATACATAGTCATACATTGTTGCCAGTACCAGGTACATCGCGAGCTGGGAACAAAGATGGTCCCAGGATTGGGGGCTTGCTGATGGACCAATTAGGACACGGGGGGATAACCACTGACGACAATACCACATAACCAATCACTAACCCTCTCTATGTATCACTTTCGGTGTAGCAATTTTTGGGGACGAACCTAGCGTACCACCTGACCTCTGATCCACCAATAACGCCTTTCTCCATATGGTCCTATACCGAACCTACCACTCAGGGAACGAATCCAGAGTGGCGATAGGTTTGGGGACGAGCTTTCTTTGGTGACACAAATTGTTAAGTCACGCAGGTAGAAAACGGGCCTGCGAGCACGACTCGGATGAGAAGTTGCCTGAACCTACGCTCCATGGATTTGTCCCTGCTTGTTTCTTCTAATAAACGGCAGTAACTAATTGCTCTTGTGTGGACCCTTTACTTCTTTGGGATGTGGAAGGAGTTAAGGCCTTCTGAGAGCTGGAGGTCCACGGACCCAGGTACAGCTCTGCCGACCCCCAGAAATTCCCCTAACACGTTGGAGGCCCCAGTGAGATTGTCTGTGATAAGGTGGCCCGGCAACGCAGCCCCCTCTGCCGTTGCCCCCTTGGAGGACATCAGGACCATTGTGGAACTGCGATACAACCAGACAGCGCAACTGGAGATTGGTCGTCAGGAGCCGATTTCAAAATTATCCCACGCGCTGTTGGCAAGTGTCCATACGTGGTCCATAAGAGGGGAAGTGGCGAGCCAATTGGGAGGGGTGTCCGCATCCGAGTGGCACCGGCAGACATGAGCCTAATGTGAGTATGGACCACACAATGAGCAATATTGTGTTCTGCGGGTGGGGGGAGGATTTGTAAATAGAGTGGCGGGTGGTTTTACATTGTCGCAAAATTTGGTGTATCAGTGGTGATTGGCACGTGAATTGTAGTAGGGAACGGAGCGGAGGTAGTCTCTTTTTGTGTTGATGAGCATATTGGGTGGGGTTGTAGTTCGATGAGTAGATGAAGATTTCTATTTATTTACTGTTTTAGCTCGGTGAATTGATGATGGATTCCCAGAGGAGGTAGCTAGAATCTCTCTCAGATTGTGGAAGATAGTTGGCTGGTTAAGTTCCCCCAGTGAGGGAACGCATCACACGCTAGGCAACGCAGTGGGTGAAGAGGCAACTATATTGAGAAAGGAGATTGATGACGTATACTCCACTTGAGGTGTAGTAGGAAGACAGCTGTGGGGTTTTTGGAGTTTTATTGCAGGGAAATTGGCGCGCGTAACATGTTTGTAAGTACTTTTTTCGGTTACCTGGTGACGTCATCCATTGAGTATTGCATAGGACATAGCGTTTTTAATGTAAGAATGGAGCCATAGCCAACGGCTGATACGGGGTGAAAGTGAGCAGGCGGCCGCGCACGGGGAACGCCGGCACGTCCTCAAGGGGGGTGTGCCGGGTAGCGGTACAACCCATGTGGGCGGGACGGTACGAGGCTATGCAGTGCAGGCTGTGAGTGAGTAAAAGAGGGGAAAGGTTTGAACAGTAACACGGGAGGGCCGAGCAGCAGCTACCCCGAAAGGGCAGGCAACCCAAGAGCACACTGCAACAAGCATGGAGTCGCAGGGGACCTCACACGCCACGGGTGGAAGGGGGCCCTAGAAGCACAGAGGGGCGTGTCAGATGATGGCCGCCCACTGCATGACAACAGGAAGATAGACACTGAAGCAATTAAGAGGATTTTAATGCGCATTTTTCGTTTCTGCTGACAGCGGAAAGTTGGAAGTCCCCAATTAGGGGTGATACTTATTGAAAATGATGTATTATGGGGAGCGGATCCAGCATGGGGGCCACACGTTGACAACACCACTCCAATACATATAAAACTCTGCCCACCTACAGAGATAGGATAGTAAAGTACAGTGTAGAGTGGACTAAAGGTACAGACGAAAGAATAAGAATTGCTTGGCCGCCCAATGGTAGTTTTTGCAAGGAAACTCAACATTCATTTTTAGCGTACTTACACAACACATACAAGGGGAAGAAGTTGGCAAACCGTTTAAACATTTTCCAGCTTTGTAAAATGTTTCAGGCATATGGCCCAGGGATGATGAGCGTACGAGAAGTGAAGGATGGTGAGGTAGAGGGGTCCACTCTGCCTAACGCCCATTCCAGCGGTGTTCCCGACAACGCTGAGGTGAGTGAGGAGGAGGATGAAGGATTGCACCCAATGAGAGAATTAAAGGAAGCAGTCGAGCCCCGAGAGTTAACAGCGGCAGAGGGATATTCAAACCCACTTTCTCAAGTCCCCCTCCTTCTTGGGTACGAAGAATAGGGGCGAGGCTGCCGGGGATTTGGACGGGCGGATGAAACCGTTTGCTAGGTATTGGTCCAGATATGATTTAAAGTGGAGATTTTTAGGTTCGGTGAGTGCATAAATTCAACTACACAGGATTTCTGCAACAGGTACGAGGTTGATCTGACATTCATATGGCCTGTGAGGGGGTAAGGTACTAGCCTGTTATTTTTGGAAAACATCTTGGAAATCATGGAATTCGCTTGGTAATGTACTTGTTACACCTAGTACCAACGCCTCGTTCTCTTGGACAGGTGTCTCTGGGTCAGACGATGGCATTTCCAATTGGTAGCACGCATGAGCACACTCATTGGAGAAGGCTAATTTCTTGACTCGCCAGTCGATGTTAGGATTGTGAGCCACCAACCACGGCATCCCTAGAATCACCTGAAACTGAGGGGCCTTGATAAGGTCAAAGGCAATGGCTTCCCGATGTCCTTCTTGACACAGAAGGGTCAATTCTGCTGTGCGTTGAGTTACAGGACTAGAAGCTATCTCTGTGCCATCGACAGTGGTGACCTTCTCAGTTGTCGTTTTCTGACGGAGGAGAAGCCCCATCCTTGTTGTCAGGCCTTGGTCTATGTAGTTACCAATGGCTCCCCTGTCTATGTATGCCTCCCCAGCATTCATCTGAGGCGGTTGTTGGTGACTGATCAAAATCACAGGCAGGGCAAGGTGTGAGGTCTGTGGCTCTTTTCCTTCGCTCGACAAACGGATCTCTACGCTTGCCGAGCCTGGAAGTTTTCCGACTCTTGTTCTCTTCCTTCTTTCTCTGTAGCTCCAACTGTTCTCCTAGGGGGGTTTACGAGACATTCTCTGAGGAAGTGACCTGATTTCCCGCAGTACAGGCATAATTGCTGTTGCCTCCTTTTGTCTCTTTTGGCCTTGGTTAGTGGGCTTCGTAACCCCCCAATTTGCATGGGTTCCGAAGTGTTTTCTGATGAACGCGGACTGTTCTCCTTAGAGCGTACATACACAGTCCGATCCTCTGTTCTGGCTCGATCTGCCCTTCGATCTTGCAGCCTGTAGTCTAGTTGCACCACTAGGTTGATGAACTCTGCACAGTCTTTTGGCTGGTTTACCATCTGAGCTAGGACGTCTTTCAATTCCCTCCATAATCCTCGATGGAAAAACGTTGTTCGTTTCTCCTCAGGCCACCCAGTTTCAAAAACAAGTCTGTTAAAAGTGGCAATATATGTTAACAAATCTTGGTTGCCTTGGCAGAGGGACAGAAGTTCGTTATCCACAGCTTGGCCCTGGGTATTTTGGGTGAACAGCTTCTCCATCTCCTGTTGAAACTCCCTGAAATCCCACAGGAGTGGGTCATCCTGGCTTACTAACGTTATGGACCAATCCGTGGCACTGCCACTCAGATATGACAGATGAACGCGGACTGTTCTCCTTAGACCGTACATACACAGTCCGATTCTCTGTTCTGGCTCAATCTGTCCTTCGATCTTGCAGCCTGTGGTCTAGAAGCACCACTAGGTTGATGAACTCTGCACAGTCTTTTGGCGGGTTTAGCACATGAGCTAGGACGCTTTCAATTCCCCCCATAATCCTCAATTGAATAACCTTGTTCGTTTCTCCTCAGGCCTCCCAGTGTCAAAAACAAGACGGTTAAAAGTGGCGATATAGGTTAACAAATCTTGGTTGCCTTGGCAGAGGGACAGAAGTTCGTTATCCAGAGCTTGGCCCTGGGTATGTCGGGCGAACAGCTTCTCCTTCTCCTGTTGAAACCCCCTGAAATCCCGCAGGAGTGGGTCATCCTGGCTTAGTAACGGTCTGGACCAATTCGTGCACTGCCAATCAGATATGACAGAATGAAGGCAACCTGCGACTGATCGTTAGGAAAGGCTACGGGTCTACAAAGAAAATGGAAGCGGCACTGGTTCATGAATACTGCATATTTTCTTGGGTCCCCCGTAAAATGTTCTGGTGGGGCCAAAGGAACTGCCCCAGGGAGTACCACCTGCATTGAATTGATGGATGTGGCTGGAACCGACAGAATACTTCCTGGCAACGGAGCCTGCCAAGGCTGTGTTTGGAGCAATTGTGTGGCTAATTCATCTGTGTGGTCCTTGGTGACAATCAACTCTCTCCTAAGGGCATTGGTTTCTTGCCGGGCGGAGTGTACCTTGGCCAGTAATTCTCCAAGTAACTGGGATAGTTGGTCAGTCTCTGATGTTTCCATGATGCCCAGGTGGATGTTTTAATTCAAGCTTTGTTTTCTGTTATGCTCACCTGGTATCCACAGGGCCACCACACGATACTGGATGGAGGTCTAAGTGCTATACCAGACCCCTCTCTGCTTGGCTATGTGCCAGACATTGGGTAGCGCCTATAACAGGAGAATGGAGGGTTAAAATACTGGTTTTGTGACAGTGAGTTATAGATGTGCGGAGCACTGCACTGTTTATTGGTGTTAATTGCTGACCTGTGTTCTCTTCTCTTCTTTGTACAGGTTGCGGTGATGTTCCGGAGTGATGAGTGATCGAAGCGCTGCTTGCCCAGGTAGGTGCTTTGTTAATGCTGACCTTGTTCCTTCTCTCTTGCAGGTTGCAGTGAAATCCGGAGATGGGCGAGGTAAGAGAAGCACGGGGTGCTGCCAAGACTCGCTGCTTGCCCAGGTAAGAATTTTTATTAATGCTGTCCTTGTTTCTTTACCTTTGCAGGCTGGGTCGAACTCTGGAGATGGGCGAGGTAAGAGAACCACAGGGTGCTGCCAGGACTCGCTGCTTGCCCAGGAAAGAATTGTTATTAATGCTGTCCTTGTTTCTTTACCTTTGCAGGTTGCAGCGAACTCCGCAGATGAGTGAGGTAAGCGAAGCGCAGGATGGATTCAAGGCCGGTTACTTCACAGGTAAGTGTTCTTGCTCGGTAATGCTTTTCTTGTTCTTCCAGGTTATTAATGGAATCCGGATCTAGGGCTTCAGGATGGGGCCGCCGGAGAAGCAGATGAGCAGGAGCTGGACACGGTGAGCGTTATGCTGCAGGAGTGCAGAATAACGCGAAGCGTGTTCTGCTGTTTGGGTGTGGTTTAAATAGCCCAGGTAAAGTAGTTCCAGGCCAAGTAGTTCCACGCCCAGCCACACCCAAAACACTAGACCGCATGGCTTGGTTCTAAAGAACTGAGCTGTGTAATAGGCCTCCATGTTGGATTAAGGTCCAAAACTGGTATTCCTTTATTCCTGATAATGAGCCTGGCGCCAAAGGCGCCAGGACTGACTCCATGTATGTTTCTGATGGAGTTTTAAGGCCCTTTGGGCCAGTGTGAAGGGATTTAGCCCCACTGCTGCCAGGCGGCTGTTATACCTGAGGGGGCCAGGGGCATGGACCGTGACAGGATCAGCCCACAATATGTACCTTGGAAGCATGCCGACAGGGAGAACGTTAAGTGCAGACTGCCCTCCCTGAGTGGAGGGGCGAGGAAATGGATTTATGAAATGGAAAAATTGACCGCAGGGCACAGGCTAGTAGTGGGTGGTGTAAAGGGGCTCTTCATTTCAATTTTGGGTGATGCGGCAGATCACATCTGGAAGAGGGCGGGATTCCCTGGAGTGGCTATTCATAACACATCGCATTACGGGTCACCCTTTGCAAACTGTAGACACACGGTATGGCAGGCATTAAGGGTACAATACCCTGACACATTAGATATAGGGTTCAATTTCGTCACGCAAGATGCAAGATGCAAGACAATGAGGATCTGGTTAATTACATCCAAGAAATACAGAAGTGACACCTGAAAAAGCGGGAGCCGTGGGACAAAACATTAGCTATTTTTTTATCATATATAACGACAATTAAAAGAATTGGTGGGGATGGAAGCGAAGGCTTGGCATTTGATACAACTGACTATAGTACACCATTGTGGACTATGGCAAGAAAATAAAGAGGAAGACAGGAAGGAAGACGAGGCACAACTGGTTCAGAAGAACTATCAAAATATGCCCTGGTGTTATGACCACTGTGAGGGAGCACAGGTTGTGCCACAAGCAGGATCCCACCAGAACCCTGAGGGCCCTAAAACCACTGCAAAAGGGCTCCTGGAGCCAGTCCTGGCGCCTTTGGTACCAGGCTCATATGTAGGAAGGAAGGGCTGTTCAAACTAGGTCCCATTTATGTACATGGGCCTTTAAATCCAACATGGAAGCACCCAAACAGTATAGTTCTAAGAACCAAGCCATGCGGTCTAGTGTTTTGGGTGTGGCAGGCCTGGAACTACTTTCCCTGGCACTACTTTACCTGGGCTATATAAACCACACCCTGACTGCAGAACACGCTTCGAGTTATTCTGCAACCCGCCGCGTTACACTCACTGTGTCCAGCTCCTGGTCTTCAGCATCTTCCTGTAATCCTGCAAGAACAAGAACAAGATTATTCTGCCTTACCTGAGAAAACACCATCTAGCACTCTGCATCTCAACTGGGCTGCAATCTATGGAATCTATGGAAACCAAGAGAAGAAGAAACATCACTCACCTGTGAGTACTAGCTTAAGGACTTCCGACGAACTGCTACCACAGCTGCTGTTCGAACATTGCGACCTGCAATAATGAGAAAGGGAAAAACAATATTAGAATGCGCGCTTCCAAAACATCGAATTCCAACAGTCTTACCTGAATTCCATCGCACTACACCACGCTTCCATACGGAGCATCACAGCAACATCTGCAAAGGAAAAGAGACATATTCAGGTTCGCTTTCAATATTAAACAACTGCACAGCTCTGTACTTACCTTAACAGATTCCAGGGGCCTGTTTTTCATCGCGCTCTCATCCACTCACAGCACCACAGCGGCCTGTCAGGAGAAGAAGAAGAAAACACAGGTTATCTTTAAAGGACAGGTTAGCTTTAAAGGACAATAAAGGCGCTGCGCTTCTTTTACCTAGAAAACGTGCCTCTCTATCTGGCACGCCAGCATCAAGACCTTTGCACCTGAAAACAAGGGGATAAAGACATTAACAAATTCCCACCATAAACAGAACAAAGACTTATAATTAACCAACCTACCTGCCAACCAGCAGATTCGGGGTCACAGCAGGCTTGAGCCCAAGGAAGGCGTACTGCACCAGTGAAGCAACTCGGGCAGCTCGCCAACAAACGCCAAGTGCCCCTGCACAAGAAACACAGGACGGATAGCTCACCCTACAAATAACTAAGGTGAGAAAAGAACCCAGTGGGAAGGGAATCGGTCAGAGGGAGGTGGGAGATTCACCCATTAGAGACAGTTATCACAAATCCTCCCTTCTGTAATTGCAGATTCATTATTCAGCACTGGGCAACTACGCATCGAGGGTTCCAGATCTCAGAGCCTTCCAGATGACCCCGGGGATATCAGGTGAGCGTAACACCTAGAGGGAGCAATATAACATGCCACAGCCACAACAGCACACACACAGCCTAATACACAACAGGTGAAACAACACCAACCTGCCCAACAACAGGCACAGCAGCAAATGGTGATGACACAACAACATCATGTCCAAACAGTGCAGCAACTAACACAACTACAAGAGAATTGATAACAACCTATGGACACAACAGTACCAATTACACAAATGGGATGGGTGACGATCATGGGACATAACCCCTACATGGGTAACGGACAAACATTATACCCCCAATAGGACAGCCCACAGACTACCTTGTTGTGTCCCATCCTGTCATTAACACCTAACCCTGCGGAGGAACCACTCATTAAGGTGGCAATAGGTGAGAAGACATTCTCCTTGACACAATGGCCACTAGATCATGCATAAGGGAGGGGAATTTTAAATTGTCAGGCAATGCCATGCACACTCAAGGATTTTCTGGGGCTCGAGGAGTCGTTCCATTTACTGATAACATCTCCGTATCTATCGGAGATCACAATTTATCTCTGCCATTGTTATACTCAAAACAAGCACCAGTGAACATACTCGGCAAGACATCATGAGCAGATTGAACATGATCATCTCATTCACTGACAAAGGCATAATATGCTCTACACCAGGCATACACATGCTCACAGCGAGACAGATACTTCAGGCTTATTGTGGTAAAAGTGTGCTAAGAGCGAGCCAGTGGACCCCGAATTATTCCAATATGGAACAGACATGGCGATACCATGGCTACCAAGCATTGCAGGTAAAGTATGGAGGAGACCGGCCGCCTATCTATTTAGACCAGAGACACCCGCAGGTGAGGAAGAAGGTACAGTAATGTCAGTGGATATTGAAAGGATAGTGGCAAGGCAAGAATGGATAGCCGTGCATGCTATGATTGGGGAGGGAAAGGCATGGAGAGCTATGATAGCACTGGCGGAGGGGTGTAGGTTAACGCAGGTATCAGACGAGGAACTGTTCTCAGAAGAGAGAGGAGATGGCGAGATTGTGTTTGGAATGAGCGTCTACATCTGGTAAAGAATGACATACAAAGAGGTAGCACAGAAAATGGCAATGGCACTGGAGGCACCCCCCCTACACCACCCAATATTTGTGAGGAAGATTTGGCTACTGTACCAGCCTCACTATGGATGAATAGTCCCTATGATGTGGGGTGCATTAAAAGCATTGGAGGTTTGAAGATCAAATAAAAAAATTGAGCAATATTACCCAGAGTTAGACAATACCCACTGTCAAAGGAAGCTTATGAAGAGATTTATGAGACAATAAGTGCCTTAATAGAGAGGGGTATCTTGGTACCATCAGAGTCACCATGTAAGAGGCAGAGTACCCAGTAGCAGCTAACGCAGCCACAATACTGTGCGGGATACCAGCAGAGTCCTCACGATTCACTTTGATTGACCTCAAGAATGCCTTTTTTTCAATACCCCTGCATCCGTAATCACAAGATCTGACAAGTTCCACATACCGCAACACAAAATGGAAACACACTAGGTTACCCCAAGGATATTGCAAATCACCATCCATTTTTAACAGGCTAATACAGATGGACCTGGGGAATGTCGAGCTTGAGAGCACAGTATTGTAGTATGTAGATGACATTCTCATTTGCAGCACTACCGAAGAGGAATGCAGAAAGGACTCTGTGAAGATGCTCACAGTGCTGGCTGAGAAAGGATATAAGGTTGACAAAGCAAAATTGCAATACTGCTAGCAACAGGTTGTATACATAGGTCATGTAATATCTCAAAAGGGGAGGAACATAGCACCACAAAGAGCACACACAATAATGAACACGCCGCAGCTACAGAGGGTGCGAGAATTACAGCAATTCCTGTGCAATTATTGCAGAGCATGGGTATTCGACTACAGCACATATATAAGACCCGTACCTAGCAGCCCTCAAGGAAGCATAAAGAGGGGGGAGAAAGTTGGGCTGGACAAGAGAAATGACTGATGCGTTCAATGAATTAAAAGAGGCCATGTCAACTGCACCAGCCCTGTGCACCCGAGTTATAAACGAGAATTACACATATTTTCTCACTGCGATGGTGCAGTAATGAAAGTAGTGCATACACAAAAGACAAGCTTGCGGCACACACCTCTTGCATTTTACAGCAGGCACCTAAACCCAGTAATGATGGGACACTTCCTGTGCGAACAACACCTGGCTGTTGCAGCATTCTCTGTAGAAAAGTCATCATCCATAACAATGGGATACTCAACTCAACACTGTATGTGGAGCACGCCCTTTTTTGCATTTCTGCATAAGCCAAAAAGTACACTTACTACCCAAAGAGCAACAGGATATGAGATAAAACTATCAGGCCCAGAACTGAAAATAGTGAGATGCAACAAGGTTAACCCAGCACATTTCATAGCATAAGAGGCAAAAGAGGGGGAACTCGCTCACGATTGTACACATGGCATTGAGTACTACTCATCCACTCGTAAGGTAGAGGAAGACGCCCTGTGGGGGGTGATGTTTTGTACATTGATGGGTGATCAACTATTGATCAGATCGATGGCATAAGAAGAATGGGAGCAGCTGTAGTGCGATTGAGGGAGGACTTGACGAGCGAGCCAGTGAGATGTGTTAAATTACCCCCACAATACTTAGCACAAGCAGCAGAACTAGTGGCCCTAATATTGGCACTGGAAGAGAGCAACCGCAAGAGAGTAACAATCTATTCAGATAGTGCCTGTTTCACGTCAACGGTACACTCAGGATTAATAAGATGGCTATGAAGGGGATTTAGGAGAGCAGATGGCACCTCAGTGCAACATGCTCTCCTCCTGGGTGAACTAATAGAAGAAATAACATACCCACATGAACTAGCACTGGTGAAATGTCAGGCAAATACAAACGGCAAGGATCCAATATCTAGAGGTAATGAGGCAGCAGACTCTCATGAAAAGCATGCTGCATAATTTTTGGAGATTTGGGACCTCCAAGAAAAACAAATAGAGAGGGGGAGGGCAAGACAGATGATAATGAAAGAAGGCTACACCCACCTCCCAGAAACACAGATTATGGAACTACAGGCAGCAGCACCAATGGCAGAGAAAGAAGTGTGGGTAAAAAGAGGATGCTCAAGGTCCCCAAGAGATGCACTATGGAGACAAAATAACACAAGAAAAGTTGTTATGCCCCTGACCCTGCTAAAGACAGCCCTAGCCGAACTGCACCACCCTACTCATACAGGAAAGGAGGTCTTTGCAGCACAAATAAAAAAGTCATGGTTCTACCCCGAATTGAATACGCATGTAGCAAACTTCATTAGCAATTGCCTCACCTGCCAACAATTTACGGCCGGTCACACATTACAAGTGACCAAAGGTATAATACCATGGCCTGAAGGACCCTTCCTACACCTCCATATTGACTATGTCGATATGATTAATGGACACCAGGGCTACCGATACATGATTGTGGTAGTGTGCCCCTTCTCAAGGTGGATCGAGGCAGGCCCATGCTCCCATGCTGACGCACTTCGGGCAGCAAAATTCCTGGTGAAGGAGGTGTTCGTGAGGTGGGGGTTTGTGAGGTACTAAGATCGGACAACGGCCCCCACTTTGCAAATGAACTTTTCCATCACATCACTGCATTGCTAGGGATCAAACATAAGTTTGCCTGTGCGTATCACCCACAAGCCAATGGCGTCTGCGAACACCTCAACGGCATCCTAAAGGAATCCATAGCGAAAACACAAAAGGCTACTAAAAAGAATTGGCTCTACTGCCTTCCTCTAGCCTTGTTCAATTTGCAAAACAAGCCCGGATCGGACCACGGGCGCCAAATGCACCTCCCATTACGCAAACACCCACAAGGGCCATGTACAACTGTGAAGGAGCTAATGATGTATTCGGAAGAGAAATGCATGAATATGTTACTTATCTGGGTACTATTGCCTCTTTTATTTCTCAACAGATCCGACGGACACAGGGTGGGTCAGAGAACGATCAACAAGAACGATCAACTGACCGCGAGTACCAAAGAGGATGGTATACGGTGAACGAGGAGGATAGTGTGTTATTGAGAGGTTTTAACCACAAATGGAACACCCCCGGTTTACTGGGCAACATATAATTCAAAGAGTGGCACCCAGAGCTGTCAAACTGGTAGTAAGAGACATTTGGAACCATAGCCACGACATCAAGCCCTGCAAACCACCAACCTCACCCCACCACAGCAGCGACCGGGCCAACGTGTCAGCAACTGTGACGACTGACAACGAAACATCACCTCTCAAGCATTAGATACCCCTAAGGACACAGACGAGTCACAGCCGGTAGCACACCCCATGCTCAGGAGATCGCGGTCACAAACTGTTCCCACTGCACAACTGATTGACATTTGATATGAAGATGCTATTGAAATAACACAGTGTGCAATAAAATAAGTTACTATCAGCAGTACGCACCACGCTATGTAACACATTCATTATATCTTCTCCTTTTTGTCTCGTACATGCCTGTTTTGCGGATTGTGATGTTATATGTGAATACATGCTAAAAGCCCACTAATCACTGCCAGGCTCAAATGTTATCTCCCATCGATTACCCAGAAGCACTGTCACACCAGTTCATATATGAGCTCAGAAGACCAACCCATTCAAGACATAGACCGCCACGTGTTTATTATAATGCCGTTGTTCAATTAATAGTACAGTCAGACCCACACCTTCACGAGGTCCTACCTGCTCTGCGAAGCAGGGCAGTAAGAAGGGTGTGGGAGGAACTTTTCGCATGGGCTTTGAATTATTACCTGATACACAGGGCTTAATTAACTGACAAATACTAAAAATAATAATGCAACATTTTCGACAAGTTCAGGCGGGCACCTGTATCATCCTGACTGAACAGCTGCAGGACAGCAGCATAGGTAAGGTCAACATGCCAGTGGTCGTAAAGATTGTGATTGAAATGTTATGGGTAATTCTGAGCACTGGACTGATAACTGCCATTGTCTGGCAGGCCTACTGTGCTTTGCAAGTATCTGCAACACCCAATACTAATATTTACCCTAGACAAGCTGCCAGGAGCACTGTGTTGGGTGGTACAGGCTCAGAGCAAAAGGTAAGAAGAGGTAAATGTAGTGTTTCCACCGCTGTAAACGTGGTCGACGCATATCTCACAGAAACAGCACACGTTTCAAACAACATGTGGTATAAACACATGTCTAAAATTGGTAAAGATACAATGAAGGACAACTGCTGCGTTTGTTCGTTGATTCCACAGAAACACATCAAACTGGATGACTTCCCCAAAATGGATGAAGGAAACAGAAGGAGGAGAAGGTCCCTGGGACAAACTGGCCACCCCTCCAAGGCTGACACCCCCACATACAAGGCACTGACAAGAGTGAAAAGACAAGGAGACTCTCTCACCGGAAACTACCTCTGGGGCACATCAGAAGCTGCCCTCAGCGAAATACCAGCCGCTCACAGACTGTTCAGTAGAGCGGCAATGTTCTTCTCCTTGATAATACATCCAGGGATACAAGCATATACGAACGCGAAATGGCTGCAGATAACCAGATGGGAACTGATGATAACAATAAGCTTGACGGTGAATGTATTCAACATCATAAAAGAAGAACTTAGAGCTATACGAATGGTGGCCTTACAGAACAGATATGTACTGGACCTCCTCACTGCAATGGATGCAAAGATTGGAAGTTCATGTTACATGTTCTACCCCGTGAATGAAGAAGATAATGACACACTATCAGAAGCGGTAGAAGATGCACGCAAAGATGGAGGAAGAAGCTAAAGCAACAAAACAGGATGGGAGCTGATTCTCGTACCTCTGGTCATGGATGCCATCATGACTAGAAGATGGCCTTAAAGTGTTAGCAGGGTGTATAATACTGGGACTGGCATCACTGCTGGGAATAAGAGTTTGTATGGCAAGATCAAAGCAGACAGCGGAAGAAATGATTGGAATGCATGTCTTCATGCCTACAGATGACAAATTACACCCAGACATGATCTTCAAAGAACAAGAAAGACTGTGCCAGCAGCTAATGGAAGCACACTTGTATCCACCATCAATAAAACTAGAGAATCCACAGAATCCGAAGATTTATTTTGTAAAATGGGTGTATTGTAAACCCGGTGGGTGATGTGTGTATATCTACTGGTCGTTTTAATATCATGTTAACCACTATGGCCATCTGGCAGGTATAACGAAGGTGTTGCGCCTATGAGACGACAAGAGAATAGATAATTTTGTGGTTGACAAGTCGACTAAAGGGGGACTGAAGAGGAGAAATGGGAGTGTCCCTTCCCTCAGGCCACGCCTCCTATTTAGAAGATTACATCACAGCTAAAGAACCACCGGCTGCGCGAGGCTGTACCTCCGCCCACTGCCCCGCACCCCGTGTCCATGCTCCATCTGCGAAACCAAGCCGCATCCCGTCCAAGATACACGACAGGAACCAAGACGGAGCTGGAAACGATTACATGGACCAGCTCCACTAAACCCCACGCAAGCTAAAGCTGCCATCGTTAGAGATGTCATGATGACTTAGCCACGTCAGACAGAAAATATATGGGCTGTCGCACACTTGGATCAGTCACACACCAATCTACATGAAGAAAATGTCCAGTGCTATGAGTTAGCGGACTGCATACACACACACATGTGCATCTTTATTATTTTTCACATAGGCCAGCAACTGCATCGCAGAAATACAAGACGCGAGCATATACACAAAGAGTTTGTGTATATGCTTGCAGATGCTTCATGCTACTAACGCCGTTGTTAGGACCCTATGGACAGACTGAAGCACAAGGGATCACACTAAGCACCACACACCCCCCCTACCCTCTGGACGGTAGGTTGGACGCACAACCCAAGCCGAAGTAGGCCTCAGAACAGAACCAACAGGCCAGAGATGGGCCACAGAGACCTCAGAGCTACAAGAAGCTGAGAGTGCAGAACAGCCCCTGGCCGGAGCCACCTCAGCCAAGGTCGCAATGTTGCAATCCACATTCTGCACTCACCAAGCCAAGGTGACACCTGCCACCGCCATGACTATCCGGAGGAAAAAAACAAATCAAACCATCATAATTCTGCCTCAGCAACAGTCTCCTAACATGTGACCTGGCCGAACTGACATAATGCCAATCCCCATAGACTGAAGGAGAACTGGTGTCCCGTGGATGTGCTGGGACCATGCTTGCAACAAAGTTGTAACAACCCATACACAGGCAGCGCTGGGAAAGGAGCACTCTAACGGCATCAGCAGAACATGTCCATTGTTTCTCACTGACACATAGTCATACATTGTTGCGAATACCAGGTACATCGCGGGTTGGGCACAAAGATGGTCCATGCTTGGGGGCTCGCTGATGGACCAATCAGGACAAGGGGGGCTAACCACTGACGACAATACCACATAACCAATCACTAACCCTCTCTATGTCTCACTTTCGGTGTAGTAATATTTGGGGACGAACTAAGCATACCACCTGACCTCCGATCCACCAATAACGCCTTTCTCCATATGGTCCTATACCAAACCTACCACTCGGGGAACCAACCCAGAGTGGCAATAGGTTTGGGGACAAGCTTTCTCAGGTGACGTAAATTGTAACTTCACGTAGGTACAAAACGTGCCTGTGAGCCCGACTCGTATGAGAAGTTGACTGGAACCTGCGCTCCATGGATTTGTCCATGCTTGTTTCTTCTAATAAATGGCACTAACTAATTGCTCTTGTGTGGACCCTTTACTTCTTTGGGGCGTGGAAGGAGTTAGGGCGTTCCGAGAGCTGGAGGTCCATGGACCCCAGGTACGGCTCTGCCGACCACCAGAACTTCCCCAAACAAGTGTATCTAATATTGTTGCAATGAGGTGCTAAGTCACTCTTACTAATTGCCCAATTAGGTTGTCTGCAGGTGGATAGAGTTGGAATATCATATGCAAATTACTAACCAATAGAGTAGGGCAATGTATGTCGCTCTCCTTAGGTTTGTAAATGGCAAGCGTGAGTAGGAGAATAGGGATTCGCATATATTTAATTTGGAATATATTGTAATTTTGTGGTTTTTGCCTATAAATGCTGCAGCACGATGTGCCGGGTTGAGATTTCTCAGCCTTTTGGTCACTTGAGACTAACTAACCTCCCAGACGATAATTGCATGCCTTAAAGAGATGTCTTTCTGAAATTTGAGCACCTCGTTATTGTTTCATTGAAGTATTGGAGTCAAACAGCGTATATGTGGGAATTACAATGGATGTGATAGGGAGGAGGTAAGGGAGAGTAATGCGAATGCTATGGAACACTCAGACAGTCCTATACTTTCTAGTTATTCACAAACATGGGGAAACATGTTTCATTCTAAGAGGTGCCAATAGTTAAACACTTTTAAACATGTTATGCCCACTTTGCTCGCTTTTTCATCAGGGGGTGTAACGTGTTTTAAAAAAGTGTACCGTGCTGTGATATTGTCAGCATGTGCGCAGAAAGGGAAACGTTTATGTTAATGTATTTGGGGGAAGTAAAATCCTTAGTAATCAAATTTAAATGTCTTATTTGAAACCTTACAAATATATAATGTATCCATGCCTAAATGCACACTCAGAGTGTCACAGATTACATTTTATTGTGAATTTTCTCTCCACACACTAAACAGAAATGTTGATTTTTAATTACAATGATTGGTACATTGTGCATTTCAGAAAATGTGTCCAGTAGGTTTTCCTCACAAAGAAATTACACCAGAATCCCACAGAAATTCCCTGAACCGATGCAAAGGTTATTGGTCGCAGTTTGTGAATAGTCAGAACAATTGTGCAGTTACTTGATCTGCGACATAAGGTCACAAACTGAGACTTTAAAAGTTTGCATGCACCCTCGGTGGTAATCGCACAAAGGGAGCACCCCGAAATATATATATGCTCTCTGTGAACAAAGTATGTGTGTAAACAGTCTACAAACCATTTCTTTAAGGTGCATTTGGCAAAATAATTGGGCTTGGAACAAGCCAAACGTGACAAACAAATATTGTACACAGCTAACAACGAATTAGAGATGAGTATACCAGTCACACAAACATAACAAATGGTCACATCCCAAATGAAAGTCACACAGCAGCCTTGGAAACTGAAAGTAGAAAGCAAATGAAGTATCCGTCTATGGTGGTCACAACTACAAGTGGGTAAAATTTACAAAAGCAAAATGATATAGGCACAAGTGACAGTGTGGCCTGTAGCACATTGCATACCCCGAAATGTTCTGCTGCTCCTTTGCATGTTTCGTGTATTTACTGGCACTACACATATCCCAATGTTTTATTGGCCCTTCTTGTTGTGCTTGGTATCACTACCTGTATTCAGAACTTTTGGGCAGCTTTCATTAAGGATCGTGTGAATGCTGTGAGATTTGCTAATTTAGCACTGACTGCAGTGGAGCAAAGCATCAGAATTTGACTTCTGTTTTCTCGATCCTGAATGATACACCCCTGACAAACTAGGACTGTGTCTCATTTCTCCAAGAACTTAACAGCACCCTCACAGACAACATCAACCTCCATGCATCAGTGAAACAACGCACCCCCAAGCCAAAACCTTCCACACCCTGGTACATATAAGTATAAGTATTCAACTTCAACAAATGAACCTTCAGAAAACAAGAAAAGACTTGGCCAAAGTCTTGCAGCACATCAGACCTTGCCCTGCTCAAGGAACCCCATGCTACACACAGACAACTCATCACCACTGCCAACGCCAACTACTCCCAAAATACCATAGCCGCAGCTGAAAATGAAAGCAGAACCCACTTCAAAGCCATAAAGCGCTGTATCAACCCTCTGCCTGGTCAACGGTACTGCACTTCATTGAAAAATCCACTGCCATCAACTCTTTCTTCCTCAACAAGATCAGCTTGATTCGCCAACACATTGTACGGTAGACCCAAAAACCAATCCATAAAAAACAATCCAAGGGGTCAATAAGGAGTGCTCGTTTTGAAAATATGGCTGGGAGTGTCAGTCAGCTCCATAGAATTGAAAACTGAAATATTGCTTGACACACCCATTTCAGTTTTATTGTGTAAAATCGCAAATTCTACATATATAACATTAATCAAATACAAGTAAACCCACATTTCCTATTGGCTAGCTCCTGTACAGAAATCTAAACATCACATATATTTTACTACCCCATTGCTTAATAACCTATCTGTAATGGCATGAATACAACCCTCTGTGAATGACCTAATTGTGCTGTCAGAAGAAAATACTTTGTTCTAATGTGCCAATTATATTCAGGTAACTTGTTGCAATGGATTATTCTTATGTGCCAAAGCAACTTGAGATAACTTGTGATGTGCATGCCCACACAGACCAAACACAGTACAAATGTGAATAGTAAAGTCAATACCGTGTGATAACAAAATGGTCACGATAATGCTTTCTCATGAGACTAGCCAATTTGGAAATCCCAAAGGGCTCCTTGACCTTGCAGCTGTACTCTTTGGCAACACCCCTTGAAACTGCAAACATGTTGCTTTCCTAGTGCGCATACTTCCCTGTCTCACTTGGAAACCAGGTGGCTTTCTAAAAAAAACACCAGAGGCACTGCTCTTTTGGATTCATTTCTCGTATTTATTTGCTCTATTTAGCTAGACACCTGTAGTTCCAATGATCCTGCCATTTCTCAATGGGGCAGTATATCCACAACCTAGCTCAATAAAATTCAGGCAATATCTCAACACCATGTCTTGTTCTTACCAGACTGCCCCTCACACCTGATGTACTAGTCTAATCATCAGAAGATAATGCATTATGTTCTCAGCTGCTGTTCACTGATTGACCTTGCACCATTAACTACTATCTTTGCAGTGCTTCTACCTCTCTCCAGGGTCCTTGGCTGCCTGAACATTCCCTGGAGGAAAGTAAGAAAACAATTTAATTAAATGAACAAAACAGAAGCTCCATGATGTAGCCTTATGTTCTAACTAACAGAAATTGCAACCGCTCACAAGGCCTAATCCATGATGGCAGACTCTTCCTAACACAGCCGACAACCCTTATGTTACTAAACATCAACATCTATCCTATTAAATGTTACACTATGTGGCACCTAAGCCACTGTTTCACTAATGACCAAAACAACATATTCTTAATTCTCCTAAATGCAAACAAAACACAACATAATACACTAATGCTAGTTACAAATCCCTTACACTATTGTGAGCCTAAACTCTAAACATTATGAACATTATTGTTGCTGCTCCTTCTTTCACTGTGTGGTGCTCCCTGAAGTGTTTTGAAGCCAACTACAAATAGCACATGTACAGAAATGTTATATCAAATGGCAGAAATGCTGACACTAAATACCCAGCTCCCTATGCTAATAAAATGCATGCAGTCTGAACCGCCTCCAATGGTTGGGACGTAGCACTTGCATCCCAACAGCATACACACTAACACCACAATTGATAGCACATTACACATCCTATCATGCAAAACCACAACAAACTGGACAGCTTTCAGTAGACAGTATGGAAGAACTCACTGCCACCCTAGAATCCCTCAAGGTATATCATACATGAATGACATCCTCCATGCCTGCATACTCAAGACCTTTCCGACTGAAGCACACCTACCTTACCTGACAATCATCAACAGCTGTATAACTCGAGGTACCTTCCCCTCAACCCTCAAGACTGGACAAAGTCTTCCCCATATCAAGAAACCAACACTGGATACTATAACCTCAGCAACTGCCACCCATCACTCATGTTCTCTTTCTAGGTAAGATCCTTGAGAAAGTTATAGTCATGCAACTGCTCCAAAACATTTAAGCCAACAACCTTGTTCAGTCCTACCAATCTGACTTCAGACCCAAATGCAGCACATACAAGGCTACCATCAAGATGATTGATGATGCCCTTAAAATCCTTAATGATGTTTATCCTAGCCTGTTGGTTCCCCTCAAGCTCACAGCAGCATTTAACAGAGAGACCACCAGACACTCACCGACAAGCTACATTGCTAAATGGCGGTCAGCAAGATTGTCCTGAGCTGGTTCATCCTCCTCTCCCCTGTGATCTTCAGTCTCGACATGGTAGCGCTCAGAAACCTATATGCTCAACCAAACATCCACCTCCACCAATATGCAGGTGACAGCACATCTATCTGAAAATATCCTCCTTAGAAGTCATTCATAGGCTCAAGCCTGCCTCGCGTTTATCTATTCCTGGATGTCCGGTGCTTACCTGACTTTCAACCCCTCCAAGACTGAATTACTACTGTTGTCCAATAACACCGGACAAACTTACATCCAAACCTTGATCTCTGCTATGAATCTCGAGGGCTTCGTACCACTGGTGCCAAGTCCCTTGGGTTTGACTTCGACAGACACCTCTCTTTCAAACAGCACATAGCAAGAAAGGCACAAATGGCTTTGTATAAGCTTTCTCTCCTGTGGAAAATCAAGCCTTTCATTCCAGAAAACAAATCCAGACCTGCTTTCCAAGCATTGGTCCTCTCCCACCAGGATGGTGGCAATAACATTTTGAAAGGCCTTATTAAGACTACCCTGGCATCAAAGGACTTTGCAAATTCAAGCACATCACTCCGACCCTGATCGAACTACACTGGATCGCGATGCAAGCCCATATCATCTTTAAATCTGGTTGCATCATCTAAAAGGCTGTCAAGCTGCATTATCCAAGCCACCTCACTGAGAAACACAGCATCTCCACTGAACTATGATCCACCAGAGGTAGGTGCATGTGTAGAGTTGAACTCCGCCGGTGCCAGAAGGAAATATCCAGAAGGGAGACCTTTTCTGCCTATGCCCGAGTCTCTGGAACCACCTCCCCATCAACATCAGACTCGCCCCCCTTGCTTCTAAAGTTCCAGGAGGAGTTCAAGACCCTCCTCTTCAATTAATGGCTCCACCCTAAAACATAGGTTCATTCACCCTCCACTCTCCATCCTATCTGGACTTGGGTGATCAGCTCCCCACTGTTCCTACCTGATTGATTGCAGATCTCTTGATACCAAAATGCATTTCCTACCCCTCGTTAGCTTCCTGCTCCCTTGTGTCTCTGCTTCCCTCATCATGTTCTTCCTCCTATGATTGTAAATCTCTCTGTTGCTTCCTGAAGATAGATCTGTGCTCAACACATTCCCTAATACTAATAATCTTAATGCATTGTTCATTAAGAACCATTAACACTTTTGGGGAATAGCCAGCTCTAAGTGGTTTTCATTTAAGCTATTAACTTTGGTCCAATAATTAAGAGTCACAGTGCCTTTGACTCACCTGGGGTACTATACATATTATGTATTGGGGAAGAACTGAAACACTAGGGTTCTTGCAAAGGCAGTTATTGGAAGTGCTTTAAAAGTTGTGTGTAGGGGATGAGGGTCAGCTTGTAGTGCATTATATTTGTGTACCCTTCTGTCTCGTGGGAGTGCAGACGTGCATGGGTCAACACCAATCACCTGACCTAGATCATTGAATAGACATTGGGGGTCATTACAAGTATGACGGTTTGGAAATAAGGGTGCTTGTAGCAACGTACCAGCACCCTTTTCGGAACACCACAATAACACTGTACCTGCCGGGTCCCAGGCACCGTTGTCATGAGAACAAAGACTCCTATGTAGTGGACATTTCTCTTCTGTGATAGGATGGTGAGCTAAAGACTCTAGTTGAGACTCTAACCCAGGATCTAGCCTGGTAGAGAGACACTCCCAGAATCCCCCTTGTTTGTGCATATTAAGTAGCTTTGGGTTTTCACCATAGGTTACTAGCGTAATCCAGACGTGGAACCTTGCTCACTGTTCTTAGAGAGGCACAGCTCCACCTCTCTGACGAGGCCCAACCAGGCCAAAACACGTGTCTGGGGTTGCTGTTGGTACTCTTGTTCAGAAGAGAATTGCCTGGTATTTTGGTGCTAGACTGCCTTTGGGTAGGATAAAGACCGATATGTAGTGGACATGTCTCTTCTGCAAAAGGATGGTGAGCTAAAGACTCTGGTTGAGACTCTAACCCGGGATATAGGCTGGAAGAGAGACACTCCCAGGACCCCCCTAACCCCTCCTTGTTTGCACATATTAAGTAGCTTTGGGTTTTCACCCTAAATTACTTGGGTAATCCAGAAGTGGAACCCTTGCTCACTGTTCTTAGAGAGGCATAGCTCCACCTCACTGATGAAGCCCACCCAGGCTGACACATGTGTCTGGGATTGCTGTTGGTACTCTTGTTAGGAAGAGAATTACCTGGCCTTTCAGTGCTGGACTGCCCTTGGGCAGGACAAAGACTGATATGTAGTGGAAATGTATCTTCTGTGAAAGGATGCTGAGCTAAAGACTCTGGTTGAGACTCTAACCTGGGATATAGGTTGGATGAGAGACACTCCCAGGACCCCCCGTGTTTGTGCATATTAAGTAGTTTGGGTTTTCAGCCTAAATTACTACAGTAATCCAGACATGGAAACTTTGCTCACTGGTCTTAGAGAGGCACAGCTCCACCCCACTGATGAGGCCCAACCAGGCTGACACATGTGCCTGGGGTTGCTGTTGGTACTCTTGTTCAAAAGAGAATTGCCTAGCATTTCAGTGCTGGACTGCCCAAGGGCAGGACAACGACTGATAGGTAGTGGACATTTCTCTTCTGTGAAAGGATAGTGAGCTAAAGACTCTGGTTGAGACTCCAACCCAGGGTACAGGCCGGTAGAGAGACACTCCCAGGACCCCACTTTTTTGAGGGGACAGTCTTTAACATTGTTTCACAAATGAATATGCTAAATATATGAGGGGCAGAATTGAAACACGTTGGTTCTCACACAGGTCTTACCTAGGAAATATTTTGAAATGTGTGTGTGTGTGGGAATATGGACATCTTTTATCACTGTATCTCATGTTTGCACATTCACTGCCGTTGTCTGCCCTTCTGTCACTTGTGGTGTGTGCCAACCAGTTTATGGGTCACAACCACATATGCCACCTAGACGTTTGGTTGGACAGCATCAGGAAGGGGATAGGCTGAATTATTTTTGCACAAATGCATATTGGTGGGGTCAGAACTGAAACACCTAGTTTCTCACACTCCTCTTACCTGCAAAATACATTGAAATGTGTGTGGGAGGGCGGGGTCCAGCTTGCATATTTTGAATATACACTGTGATTATCTACCCTCCTGTATCCTCACACTTGTATATGGATCACCACTCGCTTCACCTAGACCCTTGGTTAGACACTATAAGGAAGTGGAAAGGCAGAATAATTGAACCACAAATGTATACGGCTAAGTATTTGTGTGTCAGAATTGAAAAACCATGGTTCTCAAATAGGTCTTTCCCGGAAAAGACCTTGATATGTGTGTGGCCGAATAGGGCCAGCTTGTATTCTTGCATCTCATGTTTGCATATACATAGTCTTTGCCTGTGTCCATGTTACCTGTGGTGTATGCAGACTCGTGATTAGGTCAGTGCTTACCACCATTAACCCCGCCATGACTTTTTGTTAGACATTAAAACACAGGGGAAATGCTGAATTATTTTTTAACAAATGAATATGGCCAAGCATTTGGGAGGCAGAAAAACAGATCGTTCCTGGAAAATAAATTGAAATGAGTGTGGTGGAATAGAACCAGCTTATATTGTTGTATCTCTTGGCTGAATAATTGTTTCACAATTTAATAAGGCATTTCATTCAGGGGCAGAACTAAACAAGTTATCCAATAGGTCTTGTCTGGAAAATGCATTCTAATGTAATTGGGGTAACAGGCCCAGCTTGTTTTGTTGCATCTCATGTTCTACATGTGTTTGCCCTCCTGTCAATTGTGTGGTTTATTGACTTGTGTAGGGGTTAACAAAACTCACCCAATTTAGAACTTTAGTTAGTAGAGGCAACAGACCTCTACACGATCAGGTCTTCACCAAAATGCCAGGTGTAGCGGAAGTGACATCACACGACTCTTGACCTCTGATGACATCACAGGAAGTGATGTCATTTGACCCCACCCCAAAGTGACATCACAGGAAGCAATGGAACACAACCTTTTACCCCTTGACAGAACAGGAAGTGCCATTACATATCATTGCTCCTAAGTACACTACGAAAAATATGGTTATGATATCACTGTAATGTGATATACATTGCATACAAGAATGTATCACCATATGTATCGTTAATATCAGTGTGTATAGGCCCATATTACCAAATGACCGTGAATGGAAGCAGACGTCCAAGGTGTTATTATATAGAACTTACACTTAGGCGCTTTATGTAGAACCAATATGCATACAATATCTGTGTTGGTACTCATTTATCACCCTCAGAAGGATGAAAGGCTGAGTTGGCCTTGCCAGGATTCGTACCTGCAACCTGCTGATCACACACACACATCGCTGCAGCAAGCGCTCTACCCACTGAGATATCTTACCGGTTATAGCTATTTTACCGGCTATAGTAAAATGATCAATTACATGTCTGTTCTCAAAGTCAGAAAGAAAATTACACTATGTAGTGGATATCATTAAACTGGTAACTGAGATTTAACAGCAGGCCAGTTCATCTACAGGTCTGGTGCAAAGTTGTTCACATGTCAAGTCTGCATAGATCTACTGTTCAGGCTTCAGAGGTTGGCCTCACATGGCATCCCGTACTCTGGGCACTCGTTACCTCATACATGCAAATAAATATCCTGAACAGCATGCCATGGAGATAGGAAAGATAGACATATTAAGACAAGGTATTCATTGTGGCACAATGAAATCAAGGGCCACTTTATGTGCTATGGCCAAACATTTCTACACTGTACACAAGTTTTTAGGCAAAATGATTTTGTCAAGTGACCGAGGACACCAAGATGGAATATATTGTGATGATCGTAACAGAGACAACATCAGAAAAAAACATGCTAGAACTGCAACCTGCGAAAAGCAAAATACATAGTCTGAACTGAATGCTTATTCTACTTTAAATGATTTTTAGAGGTTTCTGTCTGCATTGTGAATTGCAGGTGTTTAAGAACAGACTCAGGGCCTGCTCACGAGTGGGGCGGTATCCTGGCTGGAATACCACCCTACTTTATTTGCGTTAGCGGCCACCCATCCAGCGGTATTGGCTTGGGCGTGTACGGGACCCAATGGGGAATGTTCAGTGCAATTACCATACGGTAATACCACTAACGGTAATTAGGCCAAAAAATTGCAATTTTTCCGGTGTGAGCTGGGGATAAACATGCCAGATTCAAGACTGGGCAGACCAGTAAATGCAGTGGTAACAGCAGTACCGCTGCATTTTAGGGCTACCACCCAACTGGTGATCAGGCCCTTTAATCAGTGACCCACCCACTTTAGTGTGCGAAATAAACCTTTAATGAGCCTAGCAATTATTGTATAGAATCGTGTTATTCCTATTCCTTCTAATTTAGGGTTACAGCTCAAAGTGGTACACTTGTGGAACCCCCTGCTTTTTTTTAAGAGGCCTGAACAAGAAAGCCTGCCTCTCCAGAAACAAAGAGCCACATGGCACTGGCCACAGCCCAGGAGTTTCCTTTTGAAAAAAAAGGATTTCTGATTTTTTTTAGGGATAGCAAGGGAGACAACAGGGGTAGCAAGGAACACCTCAGAAGTCGCAGATGCAACCCATGGCGACCCCTAAATGTACACAATATGGCTAGGTCTCTCAGGTGCTTATAATATTCTCTGTATTTTTCTTTTCAGAGAAAATACTACCATCACCAGCATGCATTGTATATCTGCAGCACTTTCGTTTGCAGATAAAATAAACTTGGAAGGTGCTGTTGATGACTGCTGCAGGCCATCCCAGGCTGTGCCTGTGGCGCTGGTAAGCAATGTTGTTCACCACAGTAAAGTCCAAATAGAAAAAGATGCTGACTGAAGTAGATGAATAAAAACAGCAATGGCACCCAACACATGCCGTGTCTCTGACTCAAAAGGAGGATAAAGATTCAGAAATGGATGAGGACTATTCTGGGATTGAGGAACATGATCATGCCCTTGAATCTGAGCCTGACATACTTTGCAGCTTATCACCACCATCTGACAAGCAAAAGACCTTCCCTAAAAGCATTGAGGTTTATGGTATGTTTGGAAGGAATATGCTGAAACTAAAGCCGCAACTGCAAGCCTATGTCCCACCTCCACACATGCCCCCAAACTAAATACAGCATGCCATCCCACTCAAATTAGCAGAGCAGTGTGGGACTGCTTCATTGTTGACAAAGCAAGGAGCAACATTGTGTTCTTGTTTTAATTGTGCAAAGGCTGGTGAGCATGGACAAGTTCGGATTACATAGGGTACATCAGCCCAGATTGCTCACACTGAAAACCACTACAAGTGGGTGTGAAGCAAAGTAGGCAAGAAACAATGAGGCACTGGTTGGCTGTTATTAAAGGAAGAAACAATGTAGGGTGTTTGTCCATAACAACAAACCCACACATATTAAAGGCAATGGGCCTCATTACAACAGTGGCGGTAAGGCAACAGCGGCGCCGGTAGTGCTACCCCTGCCGTTGTTACCATGCCACCACACTACAAGTTCTGCTCGCAGGTGTCGCTCTGCACGCCTGGTCAGACCAGGCGTACAGAATGGCACCCACAAGCAGAACTGGATGGTAGCAACGGTACCATTATGAAAGGTACCGCTGCTACCATTCTCCCCATTCCTATTGAACCCCATGGGGGATCAAATGGGAATGGGGACGTACTGGCTCCGGGTCCCGAACAAGGGGAATTACAGGCGTGCAAAGGTCGGAATGGCCCAGTAATTCCCCTTTAGGGAGACCCGGATCCGGACCCGAGTTTGGGGGTAGGCATGCCCTTATTAAGGGCCTGGCTACCTCCAACCTCGTAATGATGCCAAATGTCTTGGATTGGTTAGTGTTTAGGAATCTGCAGATCGATTCCATTCACACAGCCCCTGCATCTGATCCCATCAATCAACCATTCTTTTCCAGTTAACACTGCCTGGGAAATCAGTCTTGCAGGGAAACCAACCAGTAGAAATTTAAACAAAATTTGCCTGGAAGACCTTAACAATTGTCTTTGTAATATTATGACATGTACTAAAGATCTTGATGCCTCAGATTTTTTGGCGACCACTAAATAGGACCAAGTGATGCGGGAAATGCTTAATAAAGTGGCACCCGTTAAGACTAAGATGGTACGGAACAGGCACAACCATCAGAGTTGGTTCTCACCGGAGCTTATCAAATTAAAACGGGAGAAGAGGACTGCAGAATGTTGCTGGAATAAAGACAGGACAGAAGTAAATAAAGCAACCTGGAAAAATATAGAGAGGTGATACAGGGATTGCATATTTGAAGCTAAGATAAATGTCTTCATTGTTGAGATTGAGAGCTCTACTAACAATACAAAAAAAGGATGGAAATTTTGACCGCATTTAAAGTCAGTCCTGCTGTCTCCCACAGTGGACGATTGTTCCAACATTCAGAAAGCCTTTTTAGACAATATTGAAGGGGCACATACTAAAACGGCTTCAGACCCGGGTTCGGGTACACCGCCTGAGGATATTACAGCACCTGTGAGCAAGAATTCTCAACTCTTTGACTTTTCCTCCATTTCAGTGACGGCCATGGAGGAGATTTTAGGGAAAATGCATCCCACTTCCTGTGATGGTGATACTTTGGCCACTAACATCATTTTGAATAACATTGGTGCCTTTGCACCATTTCTTACAGATTTCACTAATGCCAACTTGCATCATGGGATCATCCCAGATGACGGTAAGCAGGTCTTTGTTACACCACTACTCAAAAAGACAGGCCTGGACCCGAAAAACTGGAACAACTATAGACCCATTAACAATGTCCTGTTTCTTTTAAAAGTTGTAGATTGGGTGGCCACGATGCAATTCCAAAAATATCAGGATATGGCCAAAATCCTAAATTCCAGACACTCCCATTTTAGGGCACATCATGGCACGCAGAGCACACTGCTAGATCTTCCAACAGAAATGTTGGACTGCAGGGATAGGAGGAAAGTAGGGATGCTGATGCTGCTCAATTTATCAGCAGCATTTGACCTCCTGGACCACATGAAACTGCTGGCCACATTGTCTTCTGTGGGTCAATGCTTGTCTCTGGCTATTGATTGGATGAGGTCCTTTCTGTCGGGTAGAATGTTGAGAGTATGTCTGCTCCAGAAATGTCTAACTGTGGAGCAGAAATGTCTAACTGTGGAGCATCCCAAAACATGTTTGGGGATGCTTGTGGTCTCGTGCAGAAGGGATGTGGCCTAGCAGTTCGGGCTGGACTGCCCCTTTTGGGATGGGGCCAAGCCTGATTTGCATATGGTCTTTCCCCTTCTGTAATTGCTTGGCAGGTGAAGAACGGTGGTCTGGAAGGTTACCCAGAGCAACGCCAGTGGTTAAGATTCATTCTAAACCTTCCAGCCATCACATGTTTGTTTTTGCTTTGTCACCCCGAGTGGGACGGGTATGCCCAGACGTGGGTCCCGTGCCTGCTGGGCCTAGGGACCCAAGCTACTCCTCACTGATGAGCCCCAACAAGGGCGAGACATGTTTGGGGATGCTTGTGGTCTTGTGCAGAAGGGATGTGGCCTAGCAGTTTGGGCTGGACTGCCCCTTTTGGAGTGGGGCCAAGCCTGATTTGCATATGGTCTTTCCCCTTCTGTAATGGCTTGGCAGGCGAAGAACGGTGGTCTGGAAGGTTGCCCAGAGCAACGCCAGTGGTTAAGATTCATTCTAAACCTTCCAGCCATCACATCTTTGTTTTTGCTTTGTCACCCCGAGTGGGATGGGTATGCCCAGACGTGGGTCCCGTGCCTGCTGGGCCTAGGGACCCTCTGTAATGCTCACCTGATTCCCACGGAGGCGCTGGTCTTGGCAGGAAGGTGTCTGTGACTCGAAAGGTGATGTGCAGGACTCGATGGGCTTCTGGGGTTGAACCTCTTCGCACTGTGTGTCGAACTCGTAGGGTGAGGTTTCTGCAGGTGAAAGAATATAGGGGTTAATGGTCTGGGTTGTTTAATGTCCCTCTTCCTCTCTCTCCCTAGCTTCTCCGTAGAGCCCCCAGGTCAACGTGCTCACCTTAGATAGGTGAATGCTGGGCTCTCCATCTGCGTCTGATGCAGGGCGCTGTTGCCAGTTCCTTCACTGGTGAAACATAGGCCTCTTGGACTCAGAGGACCGTTACCCTCGTTAATTGCACGAGCGGTGAGTTTCCAGACACCTTTTTAGTCTTTATAGTCTTTAGGTGCAAGGCACGTTAACATTGAACAGGACTTCGTATAATGCTTTTCTCCCTTTTTGCTTGCAGGACTCTTGAGGAAGATGGAATGAAGCGCCTGGAAATGCGTGAATAAATTCAAGCGCTCTAGCTGTCTTTTCCCTTGCAGCGTAGTTCGTGCTGAAGAGACACCGGAGTATTTGCAGGCGTTCTATTGCGAAGAGCGAGATGGGCGTAAGTAAATACCTGTCTAATGTCTCTTCTTTTGTCTTTCAGAAGTTGGTTTGCAGCGTCGGAGTCCGCGGAATGCCCGTAAGTAAATACAATGCTTTTATCTCCGCAGGCGGCGATGCAGCGTGAAGAATTCCAGAATTCACGGAGTGCCGGTAAGTAATGACAATGCTTTTGTCTTCACAGGCGAAAGTGCAGCGTGCCGAAATGACCACAGCCGATGGATCAGGTGAGTATGATTCTTGCAGATTCAGGATCGAAAGAAGAAAGGCTGGAACAGACTCGGTGAGCGTTCTGCTGCAGATGCAGAATAACGCGAAGCACGTTTCGTCTTTCGGGTGTGGTTTAAATAGCCTTGGAGTGATGAGGCGTCTTCCTCCACGGCCCCGCCTAGGTAAGAAAAGAGTTCCTGTTCCAGAAGCTTTCCCGTGCTGAATCCAGGGAATGGAGCTTGCCCCACCCAGGTAAGAAAGTAGTTCCTGTTCACAGAGGACTTCTAAGAGGCTGGTAAGTAAGCAGCATGGTCTGCTGCAGGTAAGTCCACCCAAACATCTGCACACATATTATGAGCCCAGCGCTTCCAGTGCCGGGACCGATGATTCTGATGAGCCTGGTGCCACCGGCGCCAGGACAAGGTCCAAAAGGTCCCCGTGGGGACCGGCTGTTGCCTAGGATTAGGGTTAGGGGCCTGCTTCCAAGGACGTTGGGCTGGTCCTGGCTCCTTGGAAGCAGTGATCATGACAGAACCCCCCCTCAAGGCCCCTCCTAAGCGTGTCTTCTCCGGGGGTTTTGGCTTGTCGGGGTGATTCAGATGGAATCTCTTGACCAGACGAGGTGCGTGGACATATTCTGAGGGTTCCCAAGACCTTTCCTGGGGGCCGTATCCTTTCCAATCAACCAGATAGTATAATTTAGATTTGGAGATTTTGGAGTCTAGGATGTTCTTTACTTCGAATTCGAGTTCTCCGTCTACCAAAACAGGTTCTGGGAGTTGAGTCAATCGGGTTTCTGGTTGTACTGGTTTTAATAAGGAGACATGGAATATGGATGTATTTTCATATGCGCAGGTAATTCCAATTTGACCGCCACCGGATTAACTATGGTAGAGATGGGGTAGGGTCCAAGGTATCTCAGGTTGAAGGTGCGGGGTCCTTTTAGAGGCAGGTGCTTAGTGGATAACCAGACCTGATCTCCTACTGCGTAGTGAGGGGCCTCTTTACGGTGTCGATCTGCTCCCTTTTTGACTTGAGCTTTAGCTCTTTGCAGATGGGCTGTGGCTTCCTTAAAAGCACAGGTAATCTCAGAGTGTAAATGATCCACAGCAGGTGTTTCGAATTCTTGGGGAGGATCCAGATTAGAGGTTCTAGGATGATGTCCGTATAATAGGAAGAAGGGAGTCTTCCCGGTTCCAGAATGAGTCGAATTGTTGTAAGCGTATTCAGCGATCCACAGAATATCCTTCCAAGGGTTTTCAGTTTGTTGGAGCATGCAACGCAGACATTGCTCTAGAGTCTGATTTGTCCTCTCGGTTTGTCCGTCAGTTTGGGGATGGTGACTGGTCGAAAGTCTTACATCAATTTGGGCTAGACGACAGCAACTTCGCCAAAAGTGGGAGATGAATTGACTTCCCCTATCGGAGATTAAAACCGAGGGAAAACCGTGTAATCGAACGATGTTTTCTAAGAATTCTCGGGCCAATACCGACGCCGAAGGTAGGCCCTTCAGGGGAATGAATTGAGCCATCTTGGAGAATAGATCCACGACTACTAAAATGGTATTATACCCTGAGCATGGAGGTAAATCCGTGATGAAATCCATGGACAGGGTATGCCATGGACAGGGAGGAATATCCAGAGGGTGTAAAAGGCCAGCTGGTTTCTCCTTCTGACTTTTATTCTGGGCACACACACCACAGGAGATTACAAAGTCTCTAATATCCTTCTTCCATGATGGCCACCAGAAATGTCTTTTGATCTTTTCCATGGTTTTGGTAATGCCAGGGTGAACCTCCATTAGAGAGTCATGATAACCGGAGATTACTTGTTTTTGTATTTTCTCACAGGACAAGTACAATCGTCCTTGGAAATATGGTAAGTCTTGATCCACTGAGAATTCTTTTCCCTTTAATTGCCAGTCCTGCAAATCGGCCGGAGTTAGGAGTGACTTGACTGTAGTCTTGATGTCTTCAAAGGATTGAGCGCTGACTAACCCCAAAATCCTTTGTTCTGGGATTATGGGTATTGGTTCTGGATTGGTCAACTGTTCATCTACTCCCATCCGAGAGAGGGCATCTGCTTTTCCGTTTTTACTGCCGGGTCGATAAGTAATTATAAAGTCAAACTCAGCCAGAAACAGAGCCCAGCGAAGCTGTCTGGAAGACTGAGCTTTGGCCCTCTTCAGATATTGTAGATTGCGGTGATCAGTCATTACGGTGACTGTGTGTCTGGCTCCCAAAAGATAATGTCGCCAGGCTTTAAAGGCCGATCTGATAGCTAAAAGTTCCTTGTCTGTAATGGAATAGTTGATCTCGGGAGCCGAGAATTTGCGGGACCAAAAGGCTACAGGATGTAATTGGTGTGTGACCGGATCTCTTTGTGATAAAACTGCCCCCATAGCAAGACTAGAAGCATCCGTTTCCACGATGTAGGGGAGTTCTGGGCGAGGATGTTTCAGAACAGGTGCAGAAATGAATTCAGCTTTTAAGTCCTGAAAAGCTTGTTCTGCTTCAGTAGACTATTCAAAACGTTTGTTCTTTTTTAACAGAGCGGTGATGGGCTGGACTATCCGAGAGAATTCAGGAATGAATCTGCGGTAAAAGTTAGCGAAGCCTAACATGCTTTGAACTCCTTTTACCGAGGTTGGTGATGGCCACTTGATGATTGCATCGACCTTCTTCGAATCCATATGAACCCCATTAGGTGACAATATGAATCCCAGGAACTCAACTTCAGTTACGTTGAAAACGCATTTTTCAAGCTTGGCAAAAAGGTTATGTTGACGCAGTCTCTCAAGAACCTTTTTAACGTGTCTCTGATGTTCCTCTTCAGATGATGAATAGACAAGGATGTAATCAATGTAGATAACAACACACACATCTATGAGTTCTCTAAGGACATCGTTCATAAAATACTGGAAAGCGGCAGGAGCGTTACAAAGTCCAAAGGGCATCACTTGATATTCGAATAGCCCATACTTGGTGCGGAAGGCCGTCTTCCATTCATCGCCTTCTTTTATTCGTACCAAGTGGTAGGCTCCTTTGAGATCCAACTTTGTATATATACATGCTTCTTTGACTTGGTCCAGGAGTTCAGGGATCAAAGGTAACGGGTATCTGTTTTTAACGGTGATTTGATTCAGGGCGTGGTAATCTATACAAGTCCTAAGGTCTCCTTCCTTTTTCGGAACGAAGAACAAAGCCGAGGAAGCTGGAGATTTAGAAGGACGGATAAACCCGTTAGCTAGGTATTGGTCCAGATATTGTCTGAGGTGAAGATTCTCTGGCTCGGTGAGGGCATAAATCCTACTGCAAGGAGGAGTTGTTCCGGGTATCAGGTCTATTTGACAGTCGTAAGACCTATGAGGAGGCAGGGTGTTAGCTTGATCATTCCGAAAGACATCTTGGAATTCCTGGTAGTCGGGAGGTAACGTAGGAACCTCAGAAGAGATTGCCGCCACTGAAACTTCAGGCCGAGGATAACAAGTGGTAAAACATTCTGGAAACTGAACCGTCTTTGCTCGCCAGTCGATCTGAGGATTGTGCTTCTCTAACCAAGGGATTCCCAGAATGATCTGGAACTGAGGGGCCTTGATCACATCGAACACGATTTTCTCCCGGTGTCCATCTTGGCTCACTAGCGTTACTTCTTGGGTGGCATGCGTTACTGGTCCGGAGGCTATCTCCGTGCCATCCACTGTAGTAATGGCGTCTTTTACTGCCTTAGGGACAAGGGGTAGATTCATCCTTGATGCCATTTCACGGTCCACATAATTGCCGATTGCTCCGCTGTCGATGTAAGCTTCTTTTTTTTTTATTTTTTTTATTTTATTGTTTTTTTAGATCAAACCTTTAAAATATTACGACAAACACATAAGACAAACATTTAACACAACCTTTCAACGAAATCATGATTCCAACATTATCCTGTTTACTTCTAGTGACCTCTTATGCCAGCATACTCAGATAACACCTAAGGTCACTGAGTCAAACATGGCTTTACACAACCTCTTTAGCTCACAGCCTATCAAGAGCATTTAGTCTCTCTTCAATTACTGCCAAGAAGGAAGTCAGAGGCAATATTAATTTCATATCCAAACCATTACACATTATCTGCCATGATTCCTCCGCACATATGGACTGATGGACATTATACCACTGGCTCATATGAATTGATCTTATGTCTTTTAGTGCTGGACAGAAAAGCACAAGATGTTTAAGTGACTCCAGATCTTTTTCACAAAGGCGACAGGTGGAATTAGCACCTACATTACATGGCCAGTGACTGGTCCTCTCCTTTGTTTTGAAGGCATTTAACCGGAATAACATAAACAGTCTTCTTGCTTTCGAGGTTAGAGAGCAATTCAAATACTTTTGAGGCACGTTGAAGGCTCTTGCTTCGACCGGAGAGTCTTTCATGGCGCTAGCCGACTTTCGCTCACTACATGTGGAAATCCAGTCGGCACGCCAGAGCTTCTCCTTTGCTGCCGTTGGATTTGCTAGAAGAGTTTCGATACTGAGGTTATATAGTGCCAACAGATCTTCACAACGTTTCACCCACTGAGATAGAATGTCACACCCTTTTACTGAGGCCTGGTGTAATATCTTGAATTGCAAGATTCCTTCCTCTATTCTGGATTTCCGAAATAAGGTTAGTTGATTCCAGCTGACTCGAGCATGCAATGATATTAACGCCAGTTCGTATCTTATACAAGCAGTCGATACCCCAATCGGTAGACTTAACGCTTTCATCCAGAACATGTGCTCCAAGGATGCCCAATGCTTTGATAAGCATCCAAACGCATTTTCCGCACTGTAAATCAGGATAGGTACCGCTTTCTGTTCATAAAAGTTACGCAGGGGGTACATCGAAAAACGGCCAAACTTTATGTGTATCACTAGACCCTGACAAGCTAGCTGGCCACCTTTCGTCTTGGATTCTACTTCCCAGGGCTCATCACAGATACTAGAATTCAGTATCATACCTAGGTACTTCACTTTTTTTGAAACCTTTAGCTGTACTTGATCTAGTTTCCACACATACTTTGTCGCATTTGCGGTTTGAGTCGTTCTTGAGTTCCCAAACACCAGTATTTCCGTCTTTGCTGCGTTGATCTTGAGATTGTTTGAGCTTACCTAACTTTGTACTGCATCTAGTTTCCGTTGAAGGCCAATCGGGGTTGCGTCTAAGATTGCTAAATCGTCGGCATACAGCAGCGAACTTATCCGTGAAGAATTGAGTTTAGGTGGAAACGCTCTCACGGAATAGATAGCCTCGCCGATATCAGAAATGAAGAGGCTAAAAATTGCTGCTGCCAACGGACATCCCTGTTTGACACCCTTATGTGTCTTAATTTATGCCGACAAGGAGCCTGATTGATCTAGGCGAATTGTAATGGAGGTATCTGTATGAAGCTCTTTAATCGCCGCTAATAGACCCACTGGAAAACCCCACTCCTCCATTTTCTGCCACAGCTTCTCGCGATCAATCATGTCGAAGGCGCTAGAGAAATCAATGAAAGCTAGGTACACCTTCGTGTTTGAGCGGAGGGCTTCCATCTTCAGTAGGTTTAGGACCAGCAGGTTCAATGAGCATCCGACCGATTTTACAAATCTGGCTTGTCTTTCGTCAACTCTCTTTGCTGTTATAGCCCAGTTGAGCAATTTGGTTTTCAGCAACGATGCATAAATCTTACCCAAGACATCCAGCAGCGCCACAGGTCGATAGTTTTTTGGTGATAATCTATCTCCTTTTTTGAATATGGGGACTATAATCCCAGTTTTCCATGAATTTGGCACTTGTTTTTGTGTATTAATTCTTCCAAATAGGTCGAAACAAAAATCAGTCCAGAGATCAGGGCACTGTTTAATCATGAAATTCGACAGGCCATCAGGGCCTGGTGCTCTGGAATTTTTAGCTCTCATGATTGCCTCTCGAATCTCATCCTTCGCAAAGTATAAATCCCATGGTACTGAATTAGGTCTTGAAGTAGCAGGAACTAACTGTTTGTGGTATAAAGCAGAAAAATGCTGCACCCACTCAGATTCAGATATCAGACTTACTTGCAAGGCTTCTTGCGGTGTTTCCATTTGATTAATAGTTCGCCAGAACTCTCTACTGTTCTTAGTGATTAGGATCTTCAACATTGCCTCTGCGTCTTGCTGAAGCAATATGCCTTTGTGACTTTTTATCCAGTTTTTGCAGGATTGTTTGGTTATCCGATTTTTTGCTGTTATTTCATGGACTGGCCCTTGCTTGTTTTTCCAGATTTCTGCCCTCATCAGTCTGTTGCGCTGCATTACCAACAGGTCGAAGCGATGTTTCTTCTGGAAAGACCAGTTTTTCATCCCGATGTTTTTAGCTTTGAATTGAGACAGAATGGACGCGTATTCAATCTCCTCGGGAGTTGATCTGAATTGAGCGCATATGTTGGCCACGTCACTTTCATCCAGTCTCACCCGGAGTCGATTTGATTCCACCAGCACTTTTGATTTCCATTTTTGGTTTTGTTCCTCTTTTGAGGTCGGAATGTTAATTCCAACAAATCGTGGTCGCTGTTGCTCATGGGGCGGATTTTCAAGGATTTTGCCCGCGCCTGCATGATATCTGAAGCAAAAATATAGTCGATGGTCGAAAAGTGACATTCACGCCACCACGTAGGCTGAGCTGGAATGTCTCCTTGTGTACATCCGTTTAGCATTGATAGACCTCTTACATTCAGTTCTTCTACCCAGGTATTCGCAAGTTGTCTCTTAATTGCATTCTGTGGCTTGCAAATATCAACATTTAAGTCGCCACAAACTAACAAGCAACCCCCTTTGTTTGACTCCAGTAAATTGTCAATTATTAATGTCACCTGGTCGATGAATGAGTATGTTCCAGTCCGGTAATGGTTCCAATATAGATAATTATATGGATCGCCTCCCCCACTTGTCGTGTTGCGTTGCTTTTGCCAATCTCACAAACTTGAATATAAGGCGTAAAATTGGCGGAATTTAATAACCGGTAACCTGAAGATCGTTTGATCATCGTTAAGAGACCAGATATAGGGCGTCCCTTTTCTGCTTTGATAGCGGGGTTCAGCGCACACTCAAATTCAGAAGACACTGGCGTTTCACACAACCACGTTTCTTGCAGGCAAATCAATTGTAAATCATGCAGCCAATCATTTTTTAGCAGATGTATGAATCCTCGCGTGTTCCATGAGGCAAAAGAACATAAGTGCACCGCGCTGGCCTTTAGGCATTAGCTGCGAGTATTAACGTACAGCGCCGAGGCCAACCACTTCCAGTCCTGCGTCGTATCTCTGTCCGATGGACTATTTACCATTGTCGGAGTAGTCATGTCTGCAGAGCCACCGTTGTTTATGGTGATTTTAATTTTCGCCATTGGACTTGTTCTCGCAATCTCTTCTTTATTGCCTGCGCTTACACTTCTTCGCGCAGAAACTGATGACCCCTCTCTAGACGCCGGCTCGTTCACGACAAGTTGCTCCTGCTGGATTTGATCTCTGGATTCAGCTCTATTTAATCTTTCTTTGACCCCTAAATTACCTTTTTGTGTTAACTGAGCTTGGGCGGTTCCGTCTTTCATCACTACTTTTTTGCACCTTACAGGATCCGATAATTTATAAGTGTCGAAACCTAGAGACAATAGCTCCTCAACAGATTCCAAAATTACGTTTGCGATTATGTTGGAATTTATATGTAGGATCACCTTATCCGTGCGTATCTCCTCCGGAAATTCAATAATACGCAGATCTTTAGAGCACAGGGATCGTAGCCTTGGCACATGATGAAGCAGCCTTAGCATATTTGATCGATTCAAAATTAATTTTTCACCACATTCCACCCTCTCCAGCATCAATTTAATTACGGGGCTTAACCCTACCGGGTGGGCTGAGTCGTGTCCGTTCCTGTATTTAAGTTTGATCTCCTTCACCTCAGGCTGCTGGTACTCGGTTTTCCATGATCTGGGAAAATCATCAACCTCCAGTGCAGCGGCCAGCTCACTTATTCCTTTTACGGCGTTTATCCTTATCAAGGGAGGCACACCTGTGCCACCAACGTTTTGACTCATTGTTGCCGCGCTTCTCGCCAGCCGCTCTCGTTTTTCTTGTAAGGTGACAACCTCCGGGCTCTTAGGCCCTTGCTCCCCCTCTACAGCCTCTCCTACGGGTAAGGCTATCACACATACCCTGTCACGGGACTCCGATGTTGAGATATTAGGTGGAGCTTGTTGCTTTCCCGGCAACTGGTCGTGAGAATTAGCAATGCCTACTACTGGCATTCTGAACTCACAAATCCTTCCTGAGTTTGAAGGCAACATGACTGCTTTCTGATCACCCGGCACGACAAGAGGTATTACCACAGGGACCTCTTGAATCGGATCCTTGTAAACTGATAATTCCAGTAGCTCCTGATCGTCCAGCTCGGATTCATTTTGTAGAGCCTCGGATCGTGGCGTGATGGTTCCTGTCAAGTCGACCTCAGCTTGTTTATTCACCTTGATTGTGTCTGCTAATTTTAGACTAGATGTGATCGCTTTGTCGACCAGTTGGAACATGTTGATGTTGCGAAGAAATTTTCGGGCTCCCTTTTGTTTCGACTTCTTACGAGCAGGCATGTTCTTTTCTTTTTTCGCTTGAGAGGGATTTTTTTTTCTTACTTCCCCAGTGTTTTTATTTTGGGCTACTACCAATGTACCTCCAAAAATGGGGAATAGGCCTGCAGGCTTTGTCGTGTCAACAGCCGCTTCATACAGGCATGAATCATCAGCCACTGCCTGTTGTATAAACAGCGAGCCAGATGCTTGTTGACCGTCATGCAAGGCGGGGTTTGATATATTTTTAGTTTGCATGAACGCTGATTGGAATGAGCATTCCAGTGAGCATAGCTGGTCTTCGCCTTTTTCAGATTCTTCACTGATGTTCTTCGAATTTTCTTCACCAGGTGCCTCGTGGAAAGCGGCATCGTTAGTTGAACTTTTTGGCAAGCCAATTGATTCCATTTGCCGGCTTGTCGGGTTCAAGTTGGTTTGAGGGGACTGATCTTTCCTATGGGATAATGGCGTTTGCTGACCGATATGCTCTGTGGACGTTGCAATAGTGAATGGAAGTGAGAGAAGAGTCGACTGCTCATTCATGTCCACGTGATCCATGTTACTTGCTCTGCCCATCTCCTCTCCTTTTAGGTGTTTGTTTGGTTTATGGAAGAGCGCCAACGCTTCTTTTGCAACCTCCGCAAACAGTTTTTTATCAATCATGTCATTCCGTTTGGCTTCATTAGCTGCTTCCATTCCTGCCAGTATATTTTGGTTTATCTCCTCTTGTTTTGACACCTGGCCTCTGTGCATTAACTCTAGGTGAACGAGTTTTGAGTTCACGAGAGCCAGCAGTGTTGTAACATCCTTCACATTTTCGTTTAATGTTTCATACAATTTAGTAAAAGGTGTCAGGGAGATTGCCATTGCGGATGTCAGGGCCATTAGTAGGTCATTCGATGGTACATGTACACACGGGGCTACAGATCCGCCACCAGAAATGTGCTGCGCATCGCGTGCAGATCGTGAGAGCCGAGCGCGTTCTCTTATTTTTGGGAATGGACGCGCCACAAACGATGAATCTCTTGACATTGGCTCGGCTGGCTTATCACTATTTGAGTTTAGACTTAACTGTGATTGATGTGTTTGATGTTGACTCTCAACCTCATGACCTTCAGTAGAATGACAGGGCAATCTTTTCTGGGAGTGATTCCTCAGAGGATCCACTTCTTAATTTTTTATAGTTACCAGCTCTCCATAAATCTCTATTGTCAATGGTCATGGTTCTACATTGACTACTCTGGGAACATTTTTGTGTCACATTTGGATCTGGGGTAGCCATCACTGACAGATTGCATGAACGTGATTTATTTAAATCGATCAGATTTTGCAAGACGGCAGAAACCACCTCCAACGAGTTCCTTCTATCGTTACAATTTACATTATCACTTACCGCACCTAGGCTACATTCACTTTGTAGTAATGTGTTTGGTGCTAGTAATGGCAAATAGGATCCATTGTATCTAAGGGGGTAGCAGGAACATTTTCAGATGTTGATGGAGCATTCATGACCACGCCTTGACCAGCTTGTGGCGTGCCATGCGAGTGCAAGTGCGTGGTTGCGTCATTCTGTCTCTCAGACTTCGTACATGCTTTGGTTACTTTCATCACTTTAGTTATGCCAACTTTCCGTGAGTCCCGAAAGGCCGCAGATGGAGGATCTACCGCGTTAGCAAGGACGGTTAGTCTGCTATCCAGACATGCCTCTTCCAAGTCCAGCTGACGCTGCCGAGCCTCCACGTCTGTGCCGTCATCACTCGCGGCCGCATCGGTCACAATGCCGCCACGGCCACCTGCATCATCGCTCGTGGCCGGAGTCGGCGCCACCGTGGAAGACGCCCGGATCTCCACGGCACCCTCCCGCGGTGAACCCGCGAAGCCTGTGCTCCTCTCACCATCTCCAGGCAGCGCCCGCGGGTCCGCCGCGGTGGACGGAGGGGCAAGCGCATCACCCAGTATGTTATCCATCAACTCATTACCCGTCGTGTGATCAACGATGCCCATCCGAGTCGTGAACTCAGCGGGTTGGTAAGATTAGGAGGCGGGGGCGGAGATAAGGAAGCGGAAAAATTAGATGAGTGTAAAAGCTCATTGGCTAGTAATGTCTTGCCCGGGGAGTCTTCAAAAACCTCTTCAACGAGCACAGCTGTCGTATCCTCACAAGTTTCTGATAATGAGCCACATGAATAGTATTGGCTCACCTGTTGTTGGCGGGCCCGCTTGACAGGGTGGTCCTCATATGTTGCCAAGCGTTTGACTTGGGCTCTAGTCCTCAAGGCTGGTGTAACTAGATCCATCAGGCCAAATTACAGTGACCCGGCGCCCTGCGCCACTCGCCAAACAGCAAACAGTATAGTCCACAGCCCTTTGGTCCTCAGGGCTTAGCGCCGCAAGGGCGCTGGAGGCGGCCTTATGTACCAGATGACCTAGGTCAGGTGACCTGACTCCTGGGTCAGTTGTTAAAGGTACAGGCACACGCACCTCTTCAATTCCCTCTTCCTCCTGGATAAGAGTCACTCGCCACAGCAAACAGTATAGTCCACAGCCGTTTGTTCCTCAGGGCTTAGCGCCGCAAGGGCGCTGGAGGTGGCCTTATGTACCAGATGACCTAGGTCAGGTGACCTGACTCCTGGGTCAGTTGTTAAAGGTACAGGCACACGCACCTCAATTCCCTCTTCCTCCTGGATAAGAGTCACTCGCCACAGCAAACAGTATAGTCCACAGCCCTTTGGTCCTCAGGGCTTAGCGCCGCAAGGGCGCTGGAGGCGGCCTTATGTACCAGATGACCTAGGCCAGGTGACCTGACTCCTGGGTCAGTTGTTAAAGGTAGAGGCACACGCACATCTTCAATTCCCTCTTCCTCCTGGATAAGAGTCACTCGCCACAGCAAACAGTATAGTCCACAGCCCTTTGATCCTCAGGGCTTAAGCTTCAATTGCATGCAAACGATCCGGACGTGCAGGACTAATGAGGACCATGGGCACCACGAAATGCGAGGTCACGGGACAGATCTTAACGCTCGGCAAGAGGACCTCTACACTTGCCGGGCTAGGTCGTTTCCCTGCTCAGAACTTGTGGTACTGGTATCTGCGGCTCCTACAGCCTTCTTAGCTGGTTTCACTGGACAGTCTCGAAGAAAGTGCCCTGAGTTCTCGAAATAGAGGCGTAATTGCAGCTGTCTTCTTCTTTCCCGCTCCTTTTGGCTTAAAGGACCTTTCATCCCCCCTATTTGCATGGGTTCCACAGTATCAGCTCCCTTAGTAGAAGTCTGTGGTTTAGAAAACACTCGGGTATCAAATTTAGAACGATCAGCCTTCCTGTTCTGTAATCTGTGGTCCAATTGGACGACTAAGTCAATATAGTCTGAACATTCTTGTGGAGGGTTCACAACTTGAGCTAACACATCCTTGAGTTCTCCACGCAGGCCTCTGTAGAAAAGCGTTATTCTCTTATCCTCGGGCCATTGAGTTACCACTATGAGTCTGTTGAATGAGGCTATATAGGTCAAGAGGTCTTGATTAACCTGTCGTAATGAAAGAAGTTCATTGTCCAAGGCCTGCCCTTGTGCATGTCTTGCAAACAGTTTCTCCATACTGGACTGGAAGGCCTGGAAATCATGTAGAACCGGATCATCCTGGGTGACTAAAGGGATCGACCAATCTGCGGCGCTGCCACTGAGATAAGAAAGCACGAAAGCCACTTTGGTCTGGTCTGTCGGGAATGCAGCTGGTCGACATAAGAAATGTAAGCAGCACTGGTTGATGAACACTGCAAATTTCTTTGGGTCACCAGAAAAACGTTTGGGCGGAGCCAAGGGCACATTACCAGGTAGATTGATTTGCACTGGATTTACAGATGATGCAGAAGGATAGCTTCCTCCTGGAGCGGGCAGAGGTGTCTGTCCTGCCTGCGTTTGTAGCAATTGGCTAGCAAGGTCCTCTGTTCGCTACTTGGAAATTATCAGTTCTCTTCTTAGAGAGCTTGTTTCCTGACGAGCTGCATGTACTTCTGCTCTTAATTCCCCGAGCAACTGGGTTAAGTGATCAGTGTCTGAGGTTTCCATTGCGCCTGGGTAGGAGTTTTGCGGTGGGCTTCGCGTTCTGTAACGCTCACCTGATTCCCACGGAGGCGCTGGTCTTGGCAGGAAGGTGTCTGTGACTCGAAAGGTGATGTGCAGGACTCGATGGGCTTCTGGGGTCGAACCTCTTCGCACTGTGTGTCGAACTCGTAGGGTGAGGTTTCTGCAGGTGAAAGAATATAGGGGTTAATGGTCTGGGTTGTTTAATGTCCCTCTTCCTCTCTCTCCCTAGCTTCTCCGTAGAGCCCCCAGGTCAACGTGCTCACCTTAGATAGGTGAATGCTGGGCTCTCCATCTGCGTCTGATGCAGGGCACTGTTGCCAGTTCCTTCACTGGTGAAACATAGGCCTCTTGGACTCAGAGGACCGTTACCCTCGTTAATTGCACGAGCGGTGAGTTTCCAGACACCTTTTTAGTCTTTATAGTCTTTAGGTGCAAGGCACGTTAACATTGAACAGGACTTCGTATAATGCTTTTCTCCCTTTTTGCTTGCAGGACTCTTGAGGAAGATGGAATGAAGCGCCTGGAAATGCGTGAATAAATGCAAGCGCTCTAGCTGTCTTTTCTCTTGCAGCGTAGTTCGTGCTGAAGAGACACCAGAGTATTTGCAGGCGTTCTATTGCGAAGAGCGCGATGGGCGTAAGTAAATACCTGTCTAATGTCTCTTCTTTTGTCTTTCAGAAGTTGGTTTGCAGCGCCGGAGTCCGTGGAATGTGCGTAAGTAAATACAATGCTTTTATCTCCGCAGGCGGCGATGCAGCGTGAAGAATTCCAGAATTCACGGAGTGCCGGTAAGTAATGACAATGCTTTTGTCTTCACAGGCGAAAGTGCAGCGTGCCGAAATGACCGCAGCCGATGGATCAGGTGAGTATGATTCTTGCAGATTCAGGATCGAACGAAGAAAGGCTGGAACAGACTCGGTGAGCGTTCTGCTGCAGATGCAGAATAACGCGAAGCACGTTTCGTCTTTCGGGTGTGGTTTAAATAGCCTTGGAGTGATGAGGCGTCTTCCTCCACGGCCCTGCCTAGGTAAGAAAAGAGTTCCAGTTCCAGAAGCTTTCCCGTGCTGAATCCAGGGAATGGAGCTTGCCCCACCCAGGTAAGAAAGTAGCTCCTGTTCACAGAGGACTTCTAAGAGGCTGGTAAGTAAGCAGCATGGCCTGCTGCAGGTAAGTCCACCCAAACATCTGCACACATATTATGAGCCTGGCGCTTCCAGTGCCGGGACCGATGATTCTGATGAGCCTGGTGCCACAGGCGCCAGGACAAGGTCCAAAAGGTCCCCGTGGGGACCGGCTGGTGCCTAGGATTAGGGTTAGGGGCCTGCTTCCAAGGACGTTGGGCTGGTCCTGGCTCCTTGGAAGCATTGATCATGACACCCGAGCTACTCCTCACTGATGAGCCCCAACAAGGGCGAAACATGTTTGGGGATGCTTGTGGTCTCGTGCAGAAGGGATGTGACCTAGCAGTTCGGGCTGGACTGCCCCTTTTGGGGTGGGGCCAAGCCTGATTTGCATATCGTCTTTCCCCTTCTGCAATGGCTTGGCAGGCGAAGAACGGTGGTCTGGAAGGTTGCCCAGAGCAGTGCCAGTGGTTAAGATTCATTCTAAACCTTCCAGCCATCACATCTTTGTTTTTGCTTTGTCACCCCGAGTGGGACGGGTATGCCCAGACGTGGGTCCCATGCCTGCTGGGCCTAGGGACCCAAGCTACTTCTCACTGATGAGCCCCAACAAGGGCGAAACATGTTTGGGGATGCTTGTGGTCTCGTGCAGAAGGGATGTGGCCTAGCAGTTCGGGCTGGACTAACCCTTTTGGGGTGGGGCCAAGACTGATTTGCATATGGTCTTTCCCCTTCTGTAATGGCTTGGCAACTGAAGAACGGTGGTCTGGAAGGTTGCCCAGAGCAACGCCAGTGGTTAAGATTCATTGTACACCTTCCAGCCATCACATCTTTATTTTAACTGTGGAGTTGGACATGGAGCATGTTTGACCATGGCTCTTTTTAATGTTTACTGCCTCCTTTGTGTGATATTCTTGACAGAGTAGGGGTCAGATTCACAAACTACTCAGATGACACTCAGCTGTTGATCAAATTGAGTGGGGACTATGCCAAGGATGTAAGGAAGGTCCAGATCATCTACCAATTGATCAACAACCCGATGACAGTGAACATGCTCTGCTTGAACAGTGCGAAGATAGAGTTAATGGTCTTTGGGTCTCCTCAAGCAAGAGCGAATCTGGGTCCAGGGTGTGCAAAATTGTTTATTGATGGTCACCACATTAAAACTTTAGAAAAAGGTAAAACCCTGGGTGTGATTGTGAACCACTCACTAGGGGTGGATGCTCAAGTGGAAAATGTTGTAAAGAAATCTCAATACAATTTTAGGCTATTTAAGTTGACAAAACCCTATGTCAGTAGCAAGAACTGTGAAACTTTGGTAAGAGCGATCATTATGCTACTTATAGACTATTTTAATGCTCTCCTTGGCGGAGCAAGTAAGAACGGTATACACAGTTTCCAGATTCTGTAAAATTACATGGTGTTTGAATTGATTCTGAAAAATTACATGGTGTTTGAATCATTAAAGATGTTCCTAAAAAGGACCACATAACATACGCCAGGAAGGAGCTTCATTGGTTGCCAGTGGTGTCCAGGATTACCTTTAAAATCCTCACACTAACACATAAATGTCTACATGGATCTGCAACAGTGTATCTGAAAAGTAGCCTTACCCTCCAATCACAGAGTAGAGCAAAAAGATCTAGTAATACCTTCCGGCTTATCTGCCCAAAGGCAAACAGAGCTAATGGCAAGGGACGCTCTTTCCCAGTTCTAGCTACTCTGGCTTGGAATGGGTACCCAGCCGAGATACATACAGGGCAGTGTCTCCACACATTTCGTAAGCAGCTCAAGACCATGCTATTCAATTAGAGAGACTCTCTTCCAGTGCCTTTTACTAGCTTTTCTGTTGTCCATGTTGTGAGTTGTTCTGTTCTCTGTTTTATGTGCACCCTGATGCATGCAGGCTGTGGCGGGTTATAAGCAATAAATACATAAATAAACATCAACATCAACTAATGCACAGGAGTTCAGGTAACGCATGCCAGCCAACGTTAATGAAGGATTCAGAAAATAAACACTTTACAGATGCAAACACCACATTTGCCGTCATCTCAAGGCTTTTACAAATATGCTTGGTATGGATCTGTTCCCATCCTCCCTTGTTGAGAACCCTGGCTTCTGATAACTGATGGCATGCTGTGGGATGTATTGACCCACTCCGATATGCTATGCAGCATCACCCTGCCAGTTATGGTGAAAGAAATGGCAACAATGGTGGCAAAACCCTTGTGCGTGTCACAAACCTACAAAAACCTACAAAACATGTGTGCTTCAGAACACAAAAAGAGGGATGCACAACCTGCCACCCCTGGTGCATGTGCGGTGGAATAGAGCACACCCTGCAGAAATGTGCCAGTGGACCCCATGACCAGCAAACAGAGTGCAGAGAGAGAAGCAGCACTTTGCAAGTGAAACCCCAAAATGTGCCTACAAATGACATTTTTTTTTGTTGCCAAAAACTCCAAAATACCCATAACACAACATTTCTTAACATTCAAAATCTTGCTTGGCGCTAAAATGTATGTAATCTAAGAAAGCATTGCGAACATACAAAGTCCTAATATGAAGAGCAAAACATTCTTCAGACAAACTGGATTGTCTGAAAACTGACAGCCCATGCCAAAATCTGGGTGCAGTACCCTGGGCTACCTGAATGACAGCTGTCAGATGAGTTACTGATGAAACTTTAAAGTGAGCTAAAACTAAAAGTCTGCTGGATTAGCAAACATAAAAAGGATTGCTGCCAAAAAGGAATACAGATCTTAGTTGTGTTTTTGATCCCACAGATTTTAAGGCTAAGAAAGTAATGCATTTATGCTTGATGCAACACATTTGTTTTTTGCTGGATTTAAGAAGTTAATTAGCCCGGTCAGCTGTGAGCTGCAAGAACTGGAAAAGCAGGTTTCTCCCAGAAGGAGGGCCTTCCTCTCAGCAGAAACTCATGGGGAGATTCTAATTGCGGGTTAGAACAGACTCTTGTCTACAGAAAGAGAAGGAACAATGACAGGCCTTTCAGCCCAGGAAGCGGAGGTGTGAAGTTGGTCGTAAACTCTCCTGGAAGGAGCTTCCCCCAAGGAGGGGCATGCACTGGACTCCCAGGAGAGACAAAGGGGTAGAGCCAAGCGACCATCTGCTGTTAAGAATTAACAATGAACAATTTTTAAAAGACTCATAACTTGTTATTCGAAGTGGTGAAAAATATACAAAGGACAGCGTTTTGAATCTTAATTGTGGCTGCACATTTTAAGAGGCGGCAGAACTGTGTAACATGTTCTGGACAGGAATGGCAATAGATGTGGTTTTATGTGAAATGTATTAACATTAGAATTGTGAAAATTTACACACACATCCCTATGTTAAACACACACATTTGTGGAACTTTGCATAAAGTTTGGAAATTGTGTTCATAGCGAAAAGGGCAACATTCTGTATAAAGTTGAGACAAGATCCCACAGCTGCGGGGTTTTGAGGAATAGCTGCTACATAAAATATGGCATCTTTGTGTGTGATTTGTATAAAGGTGACCAATGTAGAAATGTACATTTAGTATCAAATCCGATTTTGAGACCAGTGGCTAAAGGGAGTTCTCTGAGGACTGTAAAGCAAACCATAAAATGTGACATCACTCAAATTACAAGGCGGAGATGAATGTTTGATCCTATCCCATCTCACAGGGGCAAGCTTAAATAAGCCGGCCCATACACCCACTTTGTGATGTCATTTTAAAGCATAAATAGAGACAGCTGACAACACATAGGGACTCACTGATTCACTGACTTTCCTGATTCCGGCGAAGCACTTTGATCCAGCATTCTACATCCAGCTTTAATATTCTTCCAGATCCAGAGGCCAAGACTCTTGCCAGCAATAGAGAACTATTGATTTCAGCAAGGCCCAAATCCTCAAATGTATTCTCTCCACCCAGTGAAGCGCTGTGTGGTGTGAGAAGGCCTTTTGAACCAGTATCCTGAAATTCTCTGGCTTGCCACCACTAGGCTTGCCTGAGGAGCTCGCTATCCAGCTGATTCAAATATCCACAGACTAGTAGGACAGATCCTGTTCAAATCCGGCGACCGGCCTAGCTGATCCAACCCCGTGCCTGATGTGCTGTTCTTCCTAGACCAGATCCAATCCATGACCAGAACTGACGGTCCAATTTAATAACTTATCCTGTGAGTATCAATAGGAAGAACTGTGACCCATAGTATATTTGCATTGTCTTTTCCCTATCTCAAACCCATCCTATCTTTCATTCAGAACCAGTATTGTTAGAACTATCTTTGCGCTGACTTTTTTCTCATCTGAAGAAGTAGAGTTTCCACAGTAGGCGGGTTACACTGATCACGTGACTGTAAAGCATCTCTTTGGTATTCGCTTTTTCATAGTCATCCTCTAGTGTAAGCAAATCCATTTGTTATTTTCAAAGTGCATTTCCGTTTTCCATCCTTGCGCTTATTGGCAAAAACAACCCTTACTAAAACCTCTATAACTCCCTCAGTTTTTATGATAGAAACGAAATGTCAACTCCTACTTGTACCTAACATCCATAGCTATACATAGAAACCACAGTGCGATTCTCCTGTTATCGCAAATACCGCGCAAGGAAAAGTTTGCCGCAAATTACAATTCTGAGAAATGTTTACATGTGTGAAATAGCTTTAATTTGTTTCCGAATTGGACTTTAAGATTTCAAATGTTTTCTTTGGACTACATTTCTAACACTTTAAGTATTTTTGACCATATTTGGTGTTTTTACCCAGTCAATTCCAAAGACAATTTTAAATGCCATCCTGACAGCTGAAAAGTCAATTCCGTGTTTCTCTTGTGTTTTATGTGGGAAGGGGGGACTTATATTCTGTTTGATTTGTGCTATTCCTGAATACCTGCTCTCTCCTCCCATTTCTTTACATTGTCTATTGGGGGTTGAGGGATGTTGCAGGGGGAACCTTTAACCATAGTGCCATCTGTCCAAACCAAAACAAAAGTATTACTTTCTGTGCTGCATATGTTTTGGTGCTCATTACTTATTCCTAGTGTATTAAAGATATTATTCAGTGTTCTGTCACCCCACTGCTGATTGTTGTTTACCTACTAAAATATATTGTGATTAAATTTTAAATACATAAATAAATATTTACCTTTGCAAACTAGCTTGATTCCTGGTTCAGCGTGACCGGGGGGTCCAAGAGAAGGGTGTGATATGAGTGGTATATCGTTCAGACTATTGAACTCATAGCCAAAAATAAATAAGGATTTCAGTTGTGCACTACATGCTGGGCTTTGATTTGGGTGTGTGCCGGATTGAAATCACTTACAATGCACAGCATTAGAGTGGGATACCTGCATGGTCATAGGTTTGCACTGAGTGTCCTTTGCTAAGCCCCACACTGCACAGAAAACAAGCTATGACAATGATTTATCAAGCATAACAGGCCCTGCTGTATTTTCCAATGCACAAGACCAACTTGCAGTGCGCTATTTGCAGATGTTTTAGCAGAGCAAAGGTCTACCAAGCCATCAAATATGTGTGCAAAACTTCAAACACTTATCACTGAGTGGCTTGGCTAACTCTCTCTTGAGGTAGGCTCTGTCACTGCAAACATTAGTAGGAGTGTTTTGGCAGCACTGGACCAGAAAACCCACATCCCATGTAATCAACTGTTGTTATATGGCCCAACTATACCATCCTTGCTGATATGCTGAATTGTGCTCTCCAGATGTGCACACACTTTGGCCGCTCCTAGACTGATCGCAATGCATTCCCTACCAAACACCATCTGCTAGACCTCAAAGTACAGGTTTCTGCTCTCTGGAACGCCACTCCCTATATTCGTGAACACCTCCTCGAACAATGCCTTGCAATAATTGACTACAACATGGCATCCAAGCAACCCAAGACATTAGGCAGCGATGTTGTCTTGGTGAGCCAGTGGCACTTGTCTGAAAGGTGCTACAGTTGTTAAAGGAGGCAACTGTGAGGGTGAGTCATGAATAAGCAGGCCTCAGTAAAATACCCCCACTCATTTTACTGTGGAGAAGTGCCTGGGCACCTTGGGCTGTGCACAAGATGAAGCAGAGGATGGCGAAATAGGGATCCTATGTTGGAACATGTCCTTTAGGGCTGACCGACAAATCTTTGAAATTAAAAACAGTGACATGCATCTTCTTGCACTCTTCCGGGCCCACTTTTGTAGGACACCATGTCAGTACTTTTCCCAGATCAGAGGCCCGACCCGCTGTACTTATCCGGTGCAAAATAAATATAATAACCAAATTGCAGAAAGTCTTGAAAGACACAGACTGTGGTCCTGCTCTCACCTTAGCAGAGGAGGGGCTGGAGCGTTTCCCTGTGCAGGTGGTTACAGAAACCTCTGGTTTGACTACCACCTTTCAATTGTTGGCCTCTATGTTGAGTTTTGTCATCATGTTCAAGAACAGGTGCCTAGAGACTCAGACATGATAACAGCATATGCGCAGGATAAATGCTGTATAGGTGTGCTAGGCATGCCCCTCGAGGACTTCAAGAAAAGAAAGCTGTTTGTTGCCTGAGTTTTTGAAAAATGTGGTTGAAATGGCAGCCAGTGTCCTATCAGTATGTGTTTTCACTGCTGCTACAGTAAAAGTGAACGACAAGAGGACGTGCTTCATGACACCAGTCTTTTTTTAAATGAGCCTTCACTTCATACCCAAAACCCCTTTACTCCCAATTGAAATGAAAATGGCAGCAGCACTGGTGATGATGGATTGCAGCTGTGATATATTGTTCATTACAATACACAATGAACAGTCTTCTGGATTGCCTGCCACAGTTTGAGTGTACTTGTGTGATTTTTAATAAAATGCATAAAGCACAAACTAGTATCTACTTTTATTAAGTGGACTCTGCAATCTACCCTAAAAAGGAAACAGCATGTACCTATCTTTTCTGGGACTACCGTCTTCAATGGCCGTCTTCTGATGGGGTCCCAACACCAGCCCTCATAGAAAAAGAGACAAAGACATTCGAGGATTCTTCAGTGATGAGCTTCATCACCAACACTCGTAATCTTGCTCCGCTTGGCCTTATCCTTTGCTGCTCCCAATAGAAGGTGTACACCTGTCCTTTAGGTCCTCAGTCTCATGGCCTACTTCTGACATGTGTCAGTCTGGTACTCCTCTGGGCGGTGCTTCCTGGTGTGCTCACAGCAAGCAGCCAGCACAGTCACAATCACCATCTCCCGCACCCCAGCAGTCATTTATAGACCCGGGCATGAAGTTCACAGATAGTCAAGAACACCGTGCAGGCCAGTGCTGGAGCTATTTGGCTCCACATCCCAGTAGACCATTGAACTTCAGGGAACTGGTGAGCAGGGTTCAATGGCATGCTGATCATTATCATCATCATCCCAGGTTGTAGCAGGTTCCTGACTGAGGCACTTTAAGAAGTGCTGGTTGTGGGCACTGCTGTGCCACTCTTCATTTGATTTCTGGAGGTTGCCTCTGCGCTTGGCTCAGTGCCTATGGTCATTCGTGTGCCTGTGATTGGTTCTTGGACACCTTTTTTATATGTGGTGCCATTCCAGTTGTAGGCCATGACCGTCTTGCCAATGTAAAACATCCCAGTTCGGTTTCACCTTTCCACATCCTGACCATGGGAAGCAGCCTTCCTGGCAACTCCCACTAGACGGGTGAAGTGGCTCCATGACCATGAATTGGTGGCTGCTGGTCCAACTGTGCAGGAGTGGTGGTGGCAACTGGTTTGGTGGTTTAAGGCGCTTCTGGACCACTGGTTGTAGTGGCTGCTGATCTGGAAGTAGTTGTGGCTGCTGTTCCTGTAGTCGCATAAGCTGCTGTTCTGGTGGTGCTGGTGGTGGCCGCGATGGCTGGTCGAATAAAAGTGCTGTTGGCTGCTGGCCTGGCAGTGGTGGTGTATTTGTATTTGTATTTTCTTTATTTGTAAAGCGCGCCAGGCCCTGGGGCATCTGGGCACATATCTTAGGTTAGGTTACATGGACATGTATAGCAAGTACAACATAAAGCATGAGAAAGTGCAAATATAAGCAACAACGGGGGAGATAAGGCGGGCACAAAAAAATAGGAACTGGAAGGGGCCACAGGAATGAGGTCATATACATTCAAAATGTACAGTAGGAGGTATATACAGTTCATATACCATTAAATTTACAATAGCAGGTATATACAGAAGTGTGCCTAATTATGATCGGAAATGACCAGGGTGTGGCCTCCGTAGCGGGTAAGATCACTACTTGGTGGTGTTGTCGCAATCATATAGCCACAGTTTAGTTTTACATTTGAAGGCGTAGAAAGAAGTATCAAGCATAAGTGTAGTGGGCAGTGAGTTCCAAATTTGGTAGCTAACACCGGGAAGCTGCTACCACCCGCTTTCTGCAGTTTGAACCTTGGAAGGGCGAGACAGTTGGCTTGGGAAGTTCTCTGCGGTCGAATGGAGGTGCGGGGTAAAAATCATGTGGCAAGGTAGGTGCAATTTGTTGAGGTTCCGTTGGCTGGTCCCCAGATAGAGAGCGTTGCAATAATCAATCTTGGACATGAAAGTGTTCTGGCTAAGATGATACAGTTAGCCATGGAGAGAAAGGGGTGGCATGCGGTGATAAGTTTACACGTGTAGGCCGCGGCAGATGTAACAGAGTTGGTTTGTCTAGAAAGTGACAAGGTGGAATCAAGGTAGATACCAAGGGATTTGGTATCATTGGAGATCTTGATGGTGTCGCCGTCAATGATAAAAGACTTAAGTGCAGGATCAAGTTTGCTAAAATGAAATTGTGAGCCAAGGATGAGGAGCTCTGTTTTGTCATCATTAAGACAAAGCTCGTGTTGAGCCATCCAGGCCTGGATAACCATGTAAACGTCATTCAATGATTTAGTGTCCACTATATGGTCTCCAGTGATAGGGATGCGTATCTGGGTGTCGTTGGCATAGTTTGTGTAGGTGACACCCAGATAGTCAAGAATATCGAAAAGAGGTTTAGTGAACACTTTATAAAGTGTAGGCAACACACAAGAACCCTGGGGGACGCCCCAACGAACAGGTGAGGGCTCAGCAGCTGCAGAGGGGGAGAAGACCTGCATAGATCTATTGTCATGGAATGATCTAATCCAGGATGTGGCAGAGTCAGAAAAATTGGCCGCTGAAGTGAGGTGTTGGCAAAGGATACAGTGGTGACCAGGTCGAAGGCTGCAGAGAGGTCCAATAGGAGCAGCAGAGCCAGTTTCCCTTTGTCTTTCAAGTCCTCAATTTGTGTTTTCAAATCAATGAGGGCAGTTTCTGTTCCGTGCCTCGGCCGGAAGCCTGATTGCCTAAGACCAAGGAGTTTGTTGGATTCCAGGTACTCCTGTATCTGAAGTTAAGCAGTGTGATCCAAGATTTTAAGCAGGAATGGGACCGTAGTAATAGGCCTGTAGTTGGTAGCTATACTAGGGTCGAGGGAGGGCTTTTTGAGCAAGGGGATGACCCATGCATCTTTTAAGTTGTCAGGGACAATGCCTGTTTTGAAGGATGTATTGATGAGGGTGGTGATAAAAGGGGCTAATTCATGTGCTGCATCCTTGATAGTGAGGGCAGGGTACAGGTTGCCTTGGCAGTTTGATGGTTTGAGCTTGTTAATGATGTTTTCAACCTCTATGGTACTAAGAGGTGTGAAGCTGAAAGGCTTGTAAGTGGGGTAGGAGGAGATGGTGGTGCGAGTTCGAGGAGGTAGCTGGTCATCAGTCCTGAGACAGGTTTGTTTAGCATTTATTTTGGCCTGGAGTGTGGCAATTTTGCCCAGGAGAGCAGATCGTATGTTTGTACAACAGGTACTGTTTTTACTACAGGTGTCGCGGGGGGTTGCAGGAGATTCAAGTTCTTTGAGAATCTTGAAGAGCTCTTTGGTGTTAGATTTGGCTTCCAGAATGCGATTATTGTAAGTGTCTTTTTAAGCCTGGAAAATCGCCTCCTTGTAGTTAAGGGACGCAATGAACAAGGTGTCTTTGTTAGCGTCAGAGGGAAGGCTTTTCCAGCGGGATTCAGCCGTGCGTTTTTCTTTGCGGAGTTCTCTTAGGTGCGGGGTGTACCATGAATTAAGGTGAGCTCGGGTTTGGGTTTCCTAAGCTTAATTGGGGCAATGGTGTTCAGTGCTTTGAGCATGCACTGGTTGAAGGTGTCAACTAATACTGTAGGATCCATGCAAGATGATGCAGCATTGTTTAATGATGGGAGAATGAGAGGGAGCAGCTTTTCATTTGTTATGTCTCTTTTATTTCTGGTTTGAATGGCAGGGGCAATGTAGTGTTTCGGGCATTGGTCTGTGGCTTTAATGTTAAAGGTGATTGTGTGATGGTCTGACCATGCACATGATAAGTTGGCTTGTAGATTGATGCAGCAGTTAGAATCAGCTAGCCAATCGTGGGTTCTCCGTTTGGAATGCATAGGTTCCATAATATGGTGTACGAAGCCCAGGTCCATTAAGGTGTTGGCCAGATCAAGAGCAGAGGGGTCATTGGGGTCTTGGAATCCAAGGTTGAAGGCGACAAGTAAAATGATTTGTGATTTAGTTTTGGCTTTGTCAGCTATGATGGACATGATGTCATCTGAGAAGGTGGAGACGGGTCCAGGTGGACAGTATATTAGATGAAGGGTAACAGTTTGATTAGGTGAAATGGGAAGTTTGATCGATAGTAATTCTGCTGATGGGATTTGTTGGTTACTAATACTTCTGATGCCAATGGAGATTTTGTGGATGAAGGCGAGGCTCTGCCTTTTTTTTTTTTTCATAACAACATTTTATTGATTTTTGCAAAATAGTATATTGAGTACAACAATGCAATAAATCTCAGATACAACATCAATTGAAGCCTTTAGATACCTTTATAGGCTGGGGGTGAGAGAGACGGCGGGATCCTGGCTGTAGCAGTTGGGTCATCTTGGTCCCGATGGTTGTCCGACTTGATTCCAGCATGTTTGGGGTCATTCGAGTGGGCTACATTGGAGCCACCTTGTGAGTGGGGTTTCCTGGTGAGGGCTGGGTATTTGGCCGCATAATCGAAGAATGGGTCCCATATATTCAGAGTTCTATTTAGGGAGTCTGAACGTATTGCAGTGAATTTTTCCGCAACTGCTATGTCCCAATATTTGGCCCACCATAGGGCGATCGAGGGGCCATTTTTGTCTTTCCATAGTCTGGCCATTGCAATTTTCGCGGCTAGTAGTAGGTGATGGCATAGGCGAGGGATTTGGCCTGTGATCGGGACTGCGCCTTCTCCGGTTTCGCCTAGAAGGACTATTCCTGGGTCCCAAGGGATGGAGAGCCCGGATATTTCTTTGATGTGCTTCAGCACTTCCCTCCAAGATACCTCTGCCTTTGGGCAGGCCCACGTTAGGTGGAATAGAGATCCGGGGACCGGGCAGCCGCGCCATCATGTGTCGGGAATTTCAGGGTTGGCTTTATGGATTTGAGTAGGGGTGATATAGTATCTATAGCACAGTTTATAACCACCTTCCTTGTTCGTGACGCATTGCGAGCTTTTGTGCAATCCGGCCCAAATTTTCCCCCAGTGTTCTACTGCTATTTCCCGTCCAATGTCATTTTCCCATTCTGTCATATATCTTTCTTTCTTTGTCAGATCAGATCTGTCTAGGAGCTGGTATATTATGGAAATTCTGCCTCTGCTGGTCGGTGATGATATGTGAGTTCCAGTGCTGTTGGTTCTCTAGAACATTTGTCTCGAGTTCTCCTATGTGACATCCAATGCCTGATTTGAGAGTAACGGAATCTTTCCCGCTCACCCACTCCGAATTTTATTTTGCACCTATCGAATGTGATGGGTGAGCCTTCTTCCAGGAAGTCACCAGTTTTTGCCAGTCCCCCTGCTATCCAGGCCTGGAAAGCCCGTGGAGGGTTTCCTGGTGTGAATTCAGGGTTATTCCATATGGGGGACATGGGACCCAGGGCGCCTCGGACTCCCCATTTCCACGCTGCGGCTTTCCAGCATTGGGTCGTGACCATCGTGGCCGATAGGGGACCGGCATTTGCTTGTGGTTTTATCAATGGCAGGTTTGAGAGATCGTATAGTCTCTTCGATTTGTCGCCATTTCGGGGGGTCTACTTCTTGCACCCAGGAAAATGCCTGAGATAGTTGAGCGGCAAGTGAGTATCTGGCTAAATCAGGGACTCCCAGCCCCCCCTGTGATTTCCCTTTCAGCATAATTTGTTTGTTGATCCGGGGATCCTCCCCCCCAGATAAATTCCAGTATTTTCTTTTGTAGAGCCCGTATGGCAGGGGTAGGGATCTGTAATGGTAGTTCTGCACATTGGTATAGCCATCTGGGGATCAAGTTCATTTTGACAGTGGTAATTCGCCCAAACCAGGAGATTTTTTGCTGCTTCCACCTTTTGAGATCATTCTGTAGGGCACTGAGTAATTGTGGGATATTGTTTGAGTACAAACGCGATGGGTTTTTGGTGATACGAACTCCGAGGTATTCAATTGCCTCATTTGCCCAGGGGATTGGTGAGAGTGAGGAGAGAAGGACCCTCTCCTGGCAGGGAAGGTTGATGGGTAATGCTGAGGATTTGGACAGGTTGACCCTGAATCTCGATAAGGCCCCAAACTCCTCGATCTCCTTTCGCAGTGCCCCCAGGGAAGTTGACAGGTTTGTCGCGGTCAATAGCACATCATCGGCATATAGTGTGATTTTATACTCCTGGTCACCCACCTGAATTCCCTTCACGCCCTCGTTTTGTCTGATTCTAGCAGCAAAGGCTTCCATGGACAGAGCGAAGACTAGTGGTGATAATGATAAGCCCTGTCTGGTGCCTCTTGTGATGGGAATGAGATCTGACCTGGAGCCGTTAATTCGGAGTCGTGTGGTGGGGATTTGATAGTTGGCCATGACCCATGATGTGAAGTTGGGGCCGAAGCCAAAGCGTTGAAGGACTGCTTGGATATAGCCCCAGTCCACTCGGTCGAAGGCTTTGTGGGCATCTAGTGAGATCACTGCCATCCCCGTTTTCGATTTGTGGGCGCACTCAATTAGGTTAAATGTTCGCCGAATGTTGTCATGAGACCCTCTGCCAGGGATAAACCCTGTCTGATCTTGGTCGATTAAGCCTGGGAGGATCGGGCCTAGCCTTCTGACTAACACTTTGGCGAAAACTTTCCCGTCATTGTTTAAAAGTGATATCGGACGGTAGGAATCAGGCAGTTCGGGGTCCTTCCCGGGTTTGTGCAGCAGGACCGTGATTGATTCGGCCATGGATTTCGTGACTGATCTCTAAGTTAAGAAGGAGTTAAATAAGGCGGATAACTGGGGGGCCAGCACTCTGGAGAATTTCTTGTAGAAGTTTGCGGTCAGGCCATCTGGGCCGGGAGCGAAGGATTTGAGGGATTTGATGGGTTCTATGACTTCTTCGTCTACAATACGGGCTTCCAGATGTTCTAGTTGGGAGCAGTTGTGGGATGGCAGCACCCCCAGATATACTGGTAGGTCCTCCAGGTTCGTTGGCTCGCTGGTCATTATAGCTTTGTGGTATCTCATCAGTTCATTGATTTTATCTGTCTCAGAGAAAAGCACCTTTCCATTTTCCGCTCATAGTTTGAGTATGTTGTTTCGACTTTGGATCGCTCTTAGCTTCTGCACTAGTATCCTGTTTGCTTTGTTCCCTTTAGTGTAATAGAACTGTTTTGTATACGCTAGGGATGTGGCTGTCCGGTCGGCGCAATGCATTTCCAGGGCGGTCTTCGCCTTCCTCAAGGCTCGTTCGGATTTTCTTGAGTATTGAACTTTTAACTGTGATTCGTATAAGGATACTTCTTTTTCAAGTTTGGATGCAGCTATGTTTGAGGCCCTTCAATGTCCGTTCCAGCCCCTATCAGTACACCTCTGACCACTGCCTTCATTGTATCCCAGATTATGTTGATGGGGGATGTTTGCGTGGTGTTTTCCTTGAAGTAGTTGGAAATTGAGACCTCCACTTCAGCTCTTATACTGATATCTAGTAGGAGTGAGTCATTTAGCTTCGAGTACTTCTGGATGGGGTTTTTCTGGCCTGAGATGGCTATATTCATGGAGACTGGCACGTGGTCGGAGATCATGCATATGTGGATTTCTGCGTTGTTGACACATGGATAAAGGATGCCAGGGATTAGAATGAAGTCAATTCTCGAATATCCCTTGTGGACATTGGAGTAGTGCGTGTAGTCTCTTGAGGTATCATTTTGTATTCTCCAGATGTCTACTGTCTCTGTTTCTCTGAATAGCTTGGTAAGGCCAGGGCCTGCGTGTAGTCTGCCCTCGTAGGGGGAAGCGTTTTATCTAGCTGTGGGTTTGGTGTGGCATTGAAATCTCCACCTATGAACAAGTGGCCTTCACAGAAGGCTAAAATGATTGGGAGGATTTCACTGAGGAAGCTGTTTTGGGATGTGTTGGGGCTGTAGATTGACACAATCGTGATGGGAAGTTCCTCGAAGAAGCCTTTGAGTTGAAGGTACCGGCCCTCTGGGTCTCTCCTTATTGTGATATTAGACAGTGGGATTTTTGTCGCTGAGTAGAATTGCCACTCCCCTTTTATTGGAGCCAGAGGAGGCGAAGAAAGACTGCTTGAATCTCTTGAATTTTATGCGATGTTCATCTTCCGCTAGCAGATGTGTTTCTTGCAGTAGGACAATGCCTCCGGATAGGTGACCAAGGCGGTGTTCAACAGATCTGCGTTTTCTTGTTGAGTTCATCCCCTGGATATTCCAGGAGAGGATTCTTAATTCGTACAAGTTAACCATCTCTTGCGATGTAGTGTAGAATGTGTCTCATGAATCTTTCCCCCAGCCCATACTGTGAGTCTTGGATTGGATGTAGCGGTTGTATTGAGTTATGAATCTGATTTCGGTTGTTGTTGCATGTTGTATTATAGAGTCCTAGTGGCACCAATGCACTTGGTGTGGGCCAACTGGGCCACCGCGCTGAACCATGGAGAAGCTCGTCGGAGGTCACGCCTCTGTGCAAATGAATGTGCTCTGCTTTTTATAGCTCCGGAAGGGCCTTGGATGGCCTGAAATGGACCATGTGCCAGGGGTCTACGGACTCCTGGATCAGGGGGCCATTGCCATATGCTCATCCCCTCTCGCCGTCTTTCTTTGGAGGGCCTCTAAGTTTGCGCCGTCTGTTGGATTTGGACCACGTACCCCCCGGGGGGCCGTCCCGTTGAGGGCATACTGATTCGTCGGGTTCAGAGTTGGCATCCGCGTTGTTTATGCCCATGAGTTTCTCTGCCTCTTTCAACGACTGTATTTGTCTCTCTGATCCATCCCATTGGAATTTCACTGAAGTGGGGAATCCCCAGTGATATGGAATTTTCTTATCTTGCAGCCAGACCGTCAGGGGTCGCAGTGCTCTCCGTTTCTGGAGTGTTGAGTTTGTTAGGTCTTGGTAAAGTGAGATCGTGGACCCTCGGAAGGTGATCTGTCGCATTTGCCTTGCTTCCCGCATAATGTCCTCTTTTATTTGAAAGAAGTGTATCCTGGCCAACACATCTGGGGGAAGCGTGGAAGATTTCCTTGGAACTGTTCTGTGTACCTGGTCTAATTTGAGGGGGGAGTTTTCTGGAAGGGTGATGATGAATCGGAATAGATCCAATATGTAAGCTTTCAGTTCTGACTCTGGGACAGTGGCTGGGATACCTCGGACTCTGATGTTGTTTCTCCTTGATCAGTTTTCCAAATCCTCCTGTTTTGCTTCAAGGGCGATGCATCTCGCCTCAAGTGCGTCTATTCTGTCCTTGTCCAGTTCAATTTCAATTCTTTGGTCACAGACCTCATATTCTATTTCGGTGGTCCGGTGCTCCACTTCCCCCACTCTTTTGTCCAGTGAGTTTATTTTCTTAGTGACTTCCTCAGTACTTTTTTGGATTTCCCTGGTTAGGGCCGCTAGTAGGTCTTGCAGATCGGTTTTGGTTGCAACTTGTGGTGGAATGGGGTCTGATCCTGCAGATGAGGGAGTGCTGTTCTTGCTAGTGTCTTCCGGTGGGTCAGCTTTCTTGGCCCTTTCAGCTGCCGAGGTAGCCATGAGGGTGACGATGTCAGATTGTTTAGCTACCTTCCCACTTCTAGACATTTTTGTGGGTGGGAGGGTGTGACTGGAAACACCACAGTGTGGGTGAGACAATGAAGATTTTGTGAGATAAGGGAAGCTTTGGTGATGCATCTCCGAGTCCCAGGACGGCAACCGTCTGCGCTGAAGAGTATATATCTGGGGTTTGAAGAAAATCTGGAGGTGCCGGGATTCTAGATGGTTGGGGGAGGGGTTATGTTGGCTTGTAGGATAGATCCGATGTGGCCTGATGACCAGAGGCCCAGGAGGTCGGAGATCACTCCAGTTGCCCCCCTGGGTCAGGTAAAATGCCCTCCTCCCCCCGACTCCTCACCTCGTGATGCTGGCACTGGTGTGTTGCTGCACTGCTGTATGATGTTATGGCTCGGGGTCCCTCCGCGTCCCCAGGGAGGGAGGGAGGAGGGAGGGAATGCTCCGGAGCGAAGCTTTCTCCTCCCGGGATCCGCAGAACGCCCCTCGGAGGCCCCTCTGCGGGTGCGGGGGACTGGTCAGTCCAAGTCAGATGAGGGGGGGTCCGCGTCCCCGGGGCAGCCTGCGTGGATGGTGGGGGTTGCAACCTATGTAGGCCTGTGGAGCATGGGTCCAGGGGGCCCGAGGGCCAGAGATGCTGCGAGGTGGGGTGTGGGAGGCAGAGTACAGAGGGGAGATCAAGATCAGAGGGCTGTCCCAGGAATTGAGGTGCGAGTTCGAGTCCTCGGCTGGGGCCATGCTAGGAGCAGCAGCAGGGTTGGCAGGGGGAAAGATCTTCCACTGATGCTATTGTGAAGTGGGCAGGAGGCCCTGTTGCAGCGTCGGGTGATCCGGGATCCGAAGGGGAGAAGCAAGATGGCTGTCAGGCCTGGGGGATCTGTGGGTGCAGGAAAAGTAGCGGGTGCTCCTGGATGTGGGTATGGCAGAAACACCCGGGCTGATTGAGACGGCGTGTTAGGCACGCCTTTCACATTGTCCGGTGCCCCGAGCAGATGGGGTGAAGCTTGTGGGCCGGATCCCCAGCAGAGATAGTGGTCGCATTGCCCTGCTGCGTGGAGGAGGAGAGCGTGCACTCCTGGCGGGCTTGGCTAGCGCTGAGGCGCCCAGGCTCGGGTGGAACGGAAGAGGAGCTGATGGGCACCTGCGTGGGCTGTGTGCAAGTCGGCAGCTTGAGCGTGCACACCGCAGTGCCGCCTAATCCCGGAGCCTGGGAGGAAGGAGACAGGCTAGCGGTCGTGTCCCATTAGGTGGGGGATGGCGGGAAGCCGGCGGTCCTCCTGCCTTAAGGCGTAGTATTGCTTCGGTCGGCGCTGTATATTGAGTCCGGAGGCAGTGGGTCACATTAGCGGGCGGCGAGCGGGTTCATGCAGGTTCAGTATCTGCGGTGGCAGTTCGGCAGGGACGCTATGACTGCTCCGCCCCCTCTTGGGCGGCCTCCGGGCCTCGGAGCTGCGGCGGCCATTTCTCCGCTGAGTGGGTCCCGTGGCTGCTGAGAGGTCACATCGATCAGTTCCGGGATGAAACCGGGACCCACTCGGTCGGTGGGTGCAGAGGTGTTTCCCCCACCGGTGGAAGCAATCCCGGGCTCGAACGGGAGCGGAAAACAGTATTTATTTGAAAAGGCGCATTGGGCCAGGCGGGAGCTCTCATGCAAGCATACCAATCGAGTCGGCTCCTGGCCACGCCCTCGAGGCTCTGCCTTTTGATTGATTAGTGTTACGGTCACATCTGATAATAGTGTAGCCGGAAGGAATGGCGAGTGCTAATAAAGGCCCAGAGACAGCTTGTAGCCAGGTCTCTGTTATAGCCAAGAAGTCAAGGTCTTGCTTTGTGATGAAATCAGCAATGTCTAAGGCGTGCACAGAGAGTGGCATTAATCAGGCCACCTTTAATAAGTGTTTCTTTGGGGATGTCATTAGGCTGTGATGTTATGGTGTTCTGTGCACAGAGGCTGACTGCTGTGGCAGGGATTGCCTCTGGGGTTGGAAGGAAGGGCGGAGGAATCTTGAACCTAGTCTAGAATTCCTTAGCTGCAGGGTGCAAGGTTGATTAGGTGTTGGTTTAGTTAGTTGGAGCTGCTGGTGTGAAGGTGGTGGCTAGTCTGGCAGCTGCTGGTCTCATGGTGGTTGAAAATTATAGACCGGTGGTGGTAGTGGTGGATGCTATTGTGGCAGTGACAGGTATGGCGGATGCTGGACCGGCAGTAGGGGTGGCAGCTGCTGGTCAAGTGATGGTGGTGGCTGATGTTGGTATGGCAGTGGTGGATGTTGCTGGTCTGGTGGTGGTGGCTGAGGTGCTGTCTCCCCTCTGTTCTTCCATTTAGGTCCAGCTCCTGTTCACTGTCTGTAGTGCATACTCTGCTAGTATCAGAAGCCTCCATCATCTTGACTGGCAATGGAAAAAAATATATGTAGTGGAAGGGGTGTCACCCTGATATGCTTCCTCGTCGATGATGATGGCTTAGTTCAAGCCTGATTCTACAGTGAGTGTTGGATGCAGGCACAGTTTAGCTGGCATACATGTTTTTACTGAATCCAATACCCAAGAGCTGGAGTCCTTGCCTTTCATCTGCTGCTGCTGTTGGAAGTGGCATCAAGTCATGCTCCTTTTCATGTGGTGGTTTGCTGCACCCACTGTTAGCTGCGGATGTTGAATCTCCTCATGTAACCAAGCTAAATAAATTCATTTAAAAAAGAAGAGTGCGGTTGAAAGCTTATAATTGGTTATAACCCGTGGATCAAACCTGTGTTGCTCCACGTCATCTTGTTTCCAAGGCAAGTGCATTGCCCCTGAGCTATACTTCTGAAACGGAGTGGAGAAAGAGAGTAAGAAGAGAGTGAAAAGGGGGGAAACGTGGTGGCGGGGCTGCTGTTGGTACTGCTGGTGTGCTGCTGTCCACTGCTGCTGATGAAGATCCTTCTATCCTTCCTCCTCTCTCTAATTGTAACATGTATGGTGGTGACTGAGTCAATTTTATTGTTAGGACCTCATGAGCCAGTCAATTGCTTCAATTTGTTTGGTGGTTTACTTAACCTGAAGTGATTTATCAAATCAAAGCATGACACGGAGTGCTTGTGCGAGCAAGAGAAATGCATATTTCTCTCTGTCTGAAGCGAAACGTAATACAGATCTCAAGCGTGAGTAGGAGGAATGCATGCTTCCTAAGAAGTGAAACGTGTCGGCAAGCGCATGCACGAGAAAGCACGTGCTTGTCTTTGTCCATGGTGAATTGTGACACGAGGCTCATGCGCATGTAGGAAGAAAACAGGCGTTGCTTTTTAGGATGAAAATCATGACACAAAGTGCATGTGTGAGTAGGAGAAATACACGCTTTTCTATGGGAAATGGGAAGAATTATGCGAGGAACATGCCGAAAGAAAGTGAAGCGTACGCTTTATGAATGAATTCAAGCCATGTGCATTTGGTCCAAAAGTGTGTGAATCAATTTTGCCACAGCTTTGCTTGGTCATTTCGCTTCCTACTTCACCACCATTGTGTGCCAAGTGGAAAGGCAGAATAGAGCACAATGGGCCTCATTACGTCTATGGCGGTAAGGAAACAACAGCGCCGGTAGTGCTACCGGAGCCGTTCTTACCATGCCACCACATTACGAGTTCTGCTCGCGGGCGCCTCTCTGCACGCCTGATCAGACCATGCGTCTTGAGCAGCACCCGCGAGCAGAACAGGATGGTAGCAACGGTACTGTTATGAACGGTACCGCTGCTACTATCCTCCCCATTCCCATTGAGCCCTATACGGGCTCAATGGGAATGGGGACGTATCGGCTCCGGGTCCCGCGCAAGTCAAATTACTGGGCCCGCAAAGGTCGGAATGGCCCAGTTATTCCCCTTTCGCGGGACCCATGCCGACCCGAGTTTGGAGGTAGCCTTACCCTTATTAAGGGCATGGCTACCTCCAAACTCGTAATGAGGCTGAATGTCCTGGATTTCAGGTGGAAGCGGGTCCTTTCCCCACACACCCACGTTGATTAACAGTGTCTCAAAAGAAGAATTTCTTTTCAGTGGAGGTGCGTCGAGATATGTATGTCACAACTGTAGAATGGTGGCAACAAGGTAGGCACGGAAACGGGGTAGTGGAATAACATATATTTATTTAACTTAAAATACGTATATAACTATAAGTTTCAGCCACTCCAACCGTCGGTCTCGCCCCCGCTCGTCACACTCCATGGAATCCCCTGCACTGCAGCCTCAGTCCCCGCATCACGGGCCACAGGTGACGCCGTGGCTGTACTCTACACCCACATTCAGAGCATGTGCAATTTATATCTGTCTGATTCACATGTCCTAGGATTGACCACCTATTTTCGTAAACCATACATATCTCAGTATAGTGAGTACAATATGTTTAAGGGCATTTAGACTAATTTTCTAGTATTGTATACATTCTATTGTTAAGCACAACTCAGCCCTTTTCAGACTTCTCTGGGTATCGGAATCAAGAAATGTAAATAATCCTCTAGGATGTATAGAGTACCACCCCATGTTTTACTGGAGACGTGCCTGTTATGCCGGCTCTGCTGTGCCCATAGAAGGTGCAACTTTAGGAACTAGGGTGTTCTGGATCACCAGGGGCAAACTTTTTTACTTGGTACATGTCTGCTAGGATTTTGACTGGAACGGGTTCTAGCTTTTCTAACAACCTAGAGCCATCAGAACTACATAGACAGGAAAATAATGTATCATTTTATTCACATACGGTCAGCGGAATGTATTTTTGTATGGTGGAGGCCTCATCACGACCTCAGCGGTAACCCTTAAATCCGGCGGTAGCGCTATTACCGCCGGATTTAAGGGTCCGTCGGATCACGACTCCAAATACCGCCGGCGCAATAACAGCCGGCGCAAGGACAGCCGGCTGTACAAGCGCCGGCCATAACAGCGCCAGGAACCATTCGCGCTAAAACATCATCAATCACGAGTCCGGCGTAAGCGCTATTAGCGCCAGAAAAGCGGTGGATAATCCGCCGAAAATACCTCCAGCAAAAAGCTGGAGATAACAGAACACAGGCCACAGCAATAAGGGCCCAGGTGGAAGCAATGCAAATCAGAGGCCTACAAAGGACCCACCCATGCACAACACACCCTCCCCAACCCCAATACACCAGCAGGAGCAGGGAGGAGACAGCAATGAGGGCCCAGGTGGAAGCAATGCAAATCAGAGGCCTACAAAGGACCCACCCATGCACAACACACCCTCCCCAACACCATGCTGCCATTTGGAGCCGGGAGCCTTGATGTCGACTACTACCTGCTGCGCCTGGAGCTACAGAGGCCAGTCAACCAGGCCAGGGTCCTGGGAGTGTAGGGGGCAGTGGGGATGAGGAGAAGGAGGAGGAGAGCAGCACCAGCAAGGCGGCCAGCCATCCCCAGGGTCAGGCCAACACCCTGGGCCCTAACTGATGGTCAGTTGGTGACAGAATATCGGCTGGACAGGGCAACCATCACCCAGTTGGTGGACACAATCCAGGATGACATATGCAGCCGCATAGCCACCAGCTTGGCAGTACCTCCCCTAGTGAAGCTCGTGTCTGTGCTTCAATTACTTGGGACTGGCAGCTACCAACATACCGTTGCCATGATGCATGGAATGGCCCAGTACACATTCAGTGCCATGCTGGGACAGGTGCCTGATGCACTGTTGAATAATGTGAACGAACACATTGCATTGCCAGCCACACAGGCACAGGTGCACCAGCTTAAGGGTCAATTCTATGCCATTGCCCAAGTCCCAAATGTAATAGCAGCCCTGGACTGCACACATGTGGCACTTGTACCACCCCAGGCACATGAGGCTGCCTACAGAAACCGTAAACAGTACCATTCCCTCAACGTGCAGATGACATGTGGCCCTGACCTCACCTTCAGCCAATGCTGTGCCCGCTACCCAGGATCCACCCACGACTCCATGGTCCTATGCAACAGTACCCTGCCAGCGTACATGGAAAGGCACCGAGGCAAAAACACATGTCCACTGGGTGAGTACAAATGTATCCCACAAAGCATGTCAATCCACAACTGATGGTGCCTGTCACAGAATCCAGCATTCCCAATAGTCAGCAACATCACAGCAGCATACACATTCAAGCACCTTGCACGATGAACCTTGGACATGTCCTACACAGCAGAACACACCCATGCAGGATGTAAGACATGTGGTGGCACAGTGACATATGGAATCCCCACCACAACAAAGCCTCCTGTGTGAGTAGCATCATGGCTCACAACACTGACACAGTCCAGATATCCCACCCTGGCCATCCGACAGTAATGTAATTCCAAACCATGAGCTGGCACATCCACGAATGCCCCACACATAAGTAGGCCGAGTAATGACAATGCACATCCCACAGACACTGTCCCCAAAATGGCCATGGAAATGCATGGAGAACAGTACCGAATAGTGAAGAGCAGCAAATGCAAATGCAGCCAAATGGATTTGCAATGACACATGAGGCAGCCACTTCTGTCAAGCAGAAGTAGATGGAAGGGCCCCTCATCCTGCGACAAGTGAATGAGTACTGTTACATACAGAAACATAGGCGGACCAAGTGGAGAGTACCCCATTGATTCAATCGTGCCCGTAGGACAGCACACTCCACAATGTTATAGGCCACATGCCAAATATGGCAAAATCACACTGATGACAGGGCTCTGTACACCCACTGGACTTACCTTGTCCCCATACCGACTTCCTCTCCCCTGCAGGTGATTCTGGATATCCCCAATACACGTGGCTCATGACCCCTGTGCGTCACCCACACACAGCGGCGGAGTGGGCATACAACCTTGGCCATGCCCGTACACGGATTTGCGAGGAGAGGGCATTTGGACTGCTGAAGGCACGCTTCCTGTGCCTCGACCGCATGGGAGGGGCAATGATGTATGCACCAGAAAAAGCTTGAAAATTGTACTGTCATGTGCCATGCTGCACAACATCTGTTGTCGCAGAAATGTGCCACCGCCCCCTGATGCACATGTGCAGCCACCTGATGATGGTAGTGAGGGCGATGAAGTGCCAGAAGGTGTTGCACATGCACAAAGGGTTGGGCAGAGGGAAGGGAGGTCAGCCAGACAGGGATTGATTGATGGATTCCATTAGAAATGGGTAATAGGTAAATTGTGAACATGTCACTTCAACATCAAATTGCATTTGTTACAATCACTACTGTCCATGCATTGTGTTTTTTGTAACGTGATTTATTTTCCCTCCAACAATCCCCCCTCCCCCAGTGAACACCCAACAATCCCCCCTCCCCCCAGTGAACACCCAACAATCCCCCCGCCCCCCAGTGTACAACCCCCAACTGTGCAGTTGCCTCATCAGGCCAACAACAATGTTGCCATGCACCACTAGGATGGGCGCGGGTGCTTCCCTCTCCCAGGACCCTCCGGTGTGCGTGCCCTCAGGTGGCGCATGGACCGGCGCCTCGGAGATGGGTCTAGTGAACCCTCTGTGGGTGTTGTGGAAGTGGAGGGTGTGGAAGCGCTGGCCATCATGTGCTGGCGCATGAGGTTATTGGCTTCGCGTTGCTGTTCTGCCATTGCTGACACTGCCTCCCCGAATTTGCGGACTCGTTGCCCAAAGCCTGTCAGGGCATCGGTGCATTGTTGCACAACTTGCTGTGTGTGCGCATTGTCCCGCGCAATGTACCTGCACCCATGCCGGATGGATTTACTCACAGCCTTTATGTGCCGGCTCTGGACCCTTGCCATTCCTTCCACCCGGGCCTGTTTTGCCTCAATGATATCTAGTCGGCCCATGACTGCTGCCCCAGTGACAAAGGGCTCTCCTGGTGCGTCAGGTGGTGGACCACGAATTGGGCGCGGTGGGGGGAGGGAGGCTGCATGGCGACATGCCACCAGACAGGACTGGGATGCCTGGCTCAGATCGCTGGCCCTCTGGACTCCCATAGGACGGAGTGTCCACATCGGGCTGCGGTATGCTGCAGCGACGCACAGGCACATGGCAACTCCCTGCCTGGTGTCTGCCTGGCCTTGGGGTTCCATGGGGTGTTGACACCCCTTCTCAATCACTACTGCTTTGCGAGTGTTGTGCGGCGGCATTATGCCCACGTGGAGGTGTTGCTCCCACGTCGGGCTCCACTTCAGGCCTCTCTCCCTCGGCATCGGGGCTGTGGATATTGGCTTCTGGTGAGCTGCCGGTCATCTCCCTGCGGCCATGTGGCTGCCGCTGCTGTCTGGCGGCGCTGCGTTGGGGTGAGGTGGGTGTTCCCCTGTGTTGTCTCACATGGGTGCAGCGTCTTTAGTGGGTGCTGGTGCTGGTGGAGGCACGGTGTTGTGGGCGCATTGTCGGTGTGGCCTCATCGCCATCATCACCAGGCTGTTGGGATCGACCTGTGCCTGTGGGGTACATAGGGGGTGGTTTGAGTACAATGCTACATACATTTGTGTGATGCAGGTCATGCAAACAAGTGTGAATGAAGACAGTGACAATGACGCAGTCAACTTGCATTCCGTTCAGTCACCATGTGGTGCTTGTTGTGGATGTGCATGGAGGTACACTGCATGGGAACGCGTGGTTGGGGTGGACTGCGCTCAGGCTTTTGTGGTTGTGTTGATGCACAGTACCACTCTACGTAGCTGTCCTATGGGTATGGGAGTCTATCCCCTGCCCCTGTCATTCATGCACTGCATGTACAGGGTCGTCTAGGCATCCACTACCATTCTAGGGATGTGGCCCTCACTTACGGGTGTATGCAGTGCTTCAGACACATGTCTTCACTCTCATTCAGATGCATGTATTTGGGGATGGGACTCACCTGCCATTGGAATTATGCCAGTCCATGCCTCCGCTCCACCAATGCCCTCAATGGTTCCGACGTCGATGAGGCATGCCAATTTCTCCTCCTATGGTGTGAGGTCGGGTGGGGGGGTGGCCCTCCTCCTGTGCCCCTGCTTGCACTCCTGTGCTGGGACAGGATGCCTCACACTCACACGCGCAGGTCATTCAGCCGCTTGCGGCAGTCCTCCCCATCCCGGGGCACGCGCCCCACTGCACTGACCCTTTGTGCGACGGATCTCCATATTTGGCCTCTGCGCTGGGCGCTGGTTTTACGCTGCTGCAGCTCATTGTGGTACGTCAGTGCCTCCTCCACAAGTACCTCAAGCTCCTGGTCACTGATTTTGGGTTTTCTGACCCTGTCCAGTGCAGACTTGCCCCTAGTGCGCTCTTGACTCATTTTCAGGGTTCAGATCGCGTGGATGGCTTCCAGTGGCTGTGATATCCGACGGATTGGGATTTCCAAGATAGCCGCCGCTTTATTTCCCGTTCCGGCGGTGACGCGTTTCCTGCGCTCTATAAGCGCGCGCTAAAACCGCGCGCTTATAGCGTGAGGTGCCGGTAGCGCACGGTGTGCCGGATTTAACGGTTCGCACTAATCGCGCTAACGCCTTGGACCGGGGCGCGTGCACGATGTCTCGCTGGGTGCCTTGGCGTTAGCGCTATTTAGGTCCGGCGGATAATCCGCCACATTTACCGCCCAAGTCGTGATGAGGCCCCTGGTGAGAAATCCACCGAGAATTCGCGCTCATACCGCCGGCGGGAAATCCGCTGGCGGTATGAGCGCGAAATTTCCCCATTGAGCTCAATGGGGAATGGGGCATTCCCGAATGGGCTCAATGGGGAATGGGGTCTTCCAAGTCCGCCCAACTCGTGATCCCGCGCTATTAGCGCCGGGGGCTATAGCGGTCGCGCTAATAGCCCCTGCGCTAATACCGCCGGCGTTACCGCTGAGGTCGTGATGAGGCCCATGTCTAGAGCTTTGTCCTATGGTTTTGCTTTATAAATATACTCTGCCTTAAATTATTATGCCTCCAAAGGTATTAATGGTGGAGACTTCTTCTAGAGCATTGCTCCATTTGGTCTGTAAATATACCTTGTATTATCTTATTATGCTGCCCCGTTTATTAGAACTAACATATAACACTTAAAGTGCAAAACAATGACATATGTAACTGTTGTACCTGAAATGCATTCCTATTTTATAATTGTTTAAACCACTCTTACAATTGAATCTTCAAGACCCATCATCATATGCCATTGACCTGCTTTGTTATGACACATTAAGGTGTCATCATAACACACACAAATCTTTATACATTGGGCCTTATCACGACTTTGGCGTTAACCCTTAAATCCGGCGGTTGCGCTATTACCGCCGGATTTAAGGGTGCGCCAAATCAGTGCTTCGGCGGATTTCGCCCCAGCTCTGAGCTAGGGGGAAATCCGCCGAAAATTCGCGCTCATACCGCTGGCGGGAAATCCGCCGGCAGTATGAGCGCGAAATTTCCCCGTTGAGCCCAATGGGGAATGGGGCATTCCCGAATGGGCTCAATGGGGAATGGGGAATACCATTACCGCCGAACTCGTGATCCGGCGCTATTAGCGCCAGGGGATCGGCGGAAGGGCAGATAGCGCCGGCACTAATAGCGCCAGGGTTACCGCCCAAATCGTGATGAGGCCCAATGTATGCTAAAGAAAATACACAAGAAAAAAGGCATGTCATTTCTTCTAAGCAGACTTTTGGCCTCATTATACGGTAGGCGGAGAACCATGGCGCAATTAGCGCCATGGTTCATGCTGGTAAAATACCGGCACTGCCTTGGTGGAAATGGGAATTACCGCCCCATTCCAAGGTTGGAGGGGCGGTAATTCCCCCTTCCACCATTGCCCTTCCCCATTCCCATTTTTGCCCCATAGGGCATAATGGGAATGGGGAAGGCGCTAATTACGGCACCGCAAATTGCGGTACCGTAATTAGCTTCCTGGGTCCCTTTGCGGGTTGGTTTTTAACGCCTGCAAAAAGCAGCCGTTAAAATCCCCAACCCGCAAAGGGACCTCGTAGTAAGGCGGTAAGGATTTACCGGTACCGGTAAAATACCGGTAACGGTAAACCTCTACCGCCTACCGTGTAATGAGGCCCTTTGTCTTAACAATATCCATGCAGCAAGACCAGCTAGAAATTATACAAATACAATGCACACTTTTTGTTAAAATATCAAATAGAGAAAACATGTAAATTCAAACCAAGTCTTCTATTTAAAGTTTTTATTTATTTGATGGCTGCTTTTTTCTTGCGTCTAAAATGCATTGTACAACTCAGTGTCAGATAGTTAAGCTCCACTGAAGGCAAATAGTGAAGGATAATAATTCCTTCGCCTACTCACTGAATAGCATTCCAAATGTAGACCGTGCCTTCGTTTTCAAAAGAACCCTAAAGAAACAATGGAGACTCTAAGCTCACATCCTAGAGCACAAGGTATCCTCTCCAATGGCTTCTCCTGGCAGAATCACAGCGTGGGCCCTTCTTCACCACTTGCCTTGAGCCTTAGTTCTGTTTGCCATCTTATGTATCACCTATTGTGTTTTAACATCAGCAAACAATGTTGACTCTGTTTATCCGGTCTTCTCAAGTAGTCAGATGACTCCAGAGTGCAATGATGAAAAGGCAATAGTAATGAACTATAAAGAGCCCCTTTTTTGGAACAGGGAAACCAGTTATTTGATTAGTTTTGGGCATCCATGCAGAATTATGGCAACCCACCTTAAACCAATGAAAAGCAGCAGTGTTGACCTTTGTAAGAACTAGCTGCAGGGGGCTGGAAGATTGTTTCATTTTTAAATGTCTGTACTGTTTGCATGCCCCAATCCTATTCAGCATTTTCGATTCAGATTGTAATGTCTGTATGGCTCATCATGTGTGAAGTGGCACACATACTCTATCATTCACTGCAATGGTACTGAGAAATGTTTTACTTTGCTTCCAACCTTTGGCCGCTAGAGCCAAGTGTGACCTTCAAGATTTAAAAACAATTAATTTCTTTAAACAAATATTGCTCTGGTATGGCATGCATTCCCTAATTAGTTTTTATTTGCAGCATTCACTGCACAGTGCTGAATGAATATATATTGAATACAAGTATATTTTAAAATTATTATGAAATGCGTTCACCTAATACATTCAAAAATTATATTTCAGCACATCAAAAAGTCTAGATTTGCTAGTAGCACACATAGTGCATATACTGCTGCTTTTCACTATGAGCACAAGTCATCACAGTGTTTGAAAACCTGGCATGTAGGAACTGTACATTTAGTTGATTAATCAGTGCACTGTGCTTTGGAATCAATATGTAACTGCAGTGCTTAAAAACTTGTCATGCAGGAGCAATACCTTTAGTTGAGGTTTTTCTTACATGTTTCTTCTGTTTGGTTTGCTTTGTCCCTGGTATTTGTCTCACTCGTTTACACCCGTAAACACTGTCCGACCACTTTTACTCATCTTTCTGTTATGGTACACGCACCTTCTTGGGAATGCCTCCACCATCTGTAAATGCATTACTGTAAGTCATTTCCGATCCAAATGGACATCCCTGCTTTTCAAAGAAATGCAAATACACATTTAGTCAAGGCCTGAAATAGGGTGTTAATGTGCAGTCCTGAGAAGGTGGGGGAAATAATAACAGTCTGTTGCAGGATATACATCATATGAATCATTCATCATTTTGCAATGCCAGCACAATAGGATATTTTTGTATCTGTTTTATGTGTCTTGGTCTGAGCTGCTAAATGTTGATGTGTATGATGTCAAAGTGAGTGTGAGGCCATAATGGCATGTGCTGGCTATGAACCATCCCAAGGTTCCTGTGAGGGACCCTGATGTATACTAAGTCTCCTTCATAGAACAGGAACCACAGAAGGTAAGTAGTTTACATGTAAGTTTGTTCTACAGTTATTAAGTAGAGAAAGCACTGGGACATCCATCTAGCCCAGCACATTAGGTCCAACTGACACCAGTAGAACCCAGCACTCCAAACCACCACCAACACTCCACATAGAATGTCAGTGACATCATCACCACACCATCATAACAACACATAACCCATAATCAGGCCCCAGTATAGATTATGACACATCTCCCTCCTTACCACTGACACAACACTAAACCCATAATCCAGACCCAGCACAGACACAATATTGCAAGAAAAGTTATGAACCACTACTAGAACACCACACTTTGATTCCAAACTGCTCAACCACCACAAAGATGAAGGAACACCCCAATCATCACACAGAAATACATAGCTCATACCAGCTCAGAAACAACTCCCAACTGAGCCTATCCACTACACCACAAAATCTAGCCAAGATCTTAAATGGAAAACACAAGAAACTAAACCCAAACCACAGGCCGTCCCACAGCCTGAACACACACTCAGCTATAAATCCGCTGAAGAACAAAAACAAAGGAAGGAACCAAACCATCATCCTTCCCCGGTGTAGACCCCCCACACCACAACCAAACTAGCCCACTCGGCTTCTAAGCCCCACACAGACATGTGGCCACCATATCTATGTCCAACTCAAAAACTCCAAACCAAAACTCTGATCCTACTGCAGACATCACATCACCACACTATCCCCATAACTTACCTAGACAGCACCTAACTGCCCCTTCACCAAAACATAGAAAGCACCTCACTGCCCCTTAACCAAAACATAGACAGCACCTCACTGCCCCTTAACCGCAGCTTAGACAGCACCTCACTGCCCCTGAAGAGCGCCTAACTGCCCCTTAAACAAAACATGGACAGGTCCAGAGGTCCTCATGCGGTAGGGGTCGGGGTAGGCCTGTTATGATTGTTGTGTTTATGTTGTGGCCTCGGGGGGGTAGTTGTTTTTGGGTTGGGCCCTGGGTTAATGTTAGCGGTTTTGGGCTTGTATCATTGAATTTGGTTTAGGGATGTTACCTCCGTGTTCTGGTCTGCCGTATAGGGTATTCCCCTGGGTTTTCCTTTGTATACTGGTGGGTTAATGGTCACATTTTGTGATAGTCTTTTCTTTATTGCCAGGTCTGGCTGCATGTCTTGGGGGTGCGGAGCTGGCGCAGGGATTTTGGCGCTTTGTCATTATTTTGTGCATTAATGGACATGTGGGTGCGGGGTTGGCGCAGGGGACTTTAGCGCCATTTCATTTTACTTCCTTGCATTCTGTGGACATGTGGGTGTGGGGTGGGTGCGGGGACTTTAGCGCCATGTAAATTTTATTTGCCTTGCATTTCATGAACATGTGGGTGTGTGGGTTGGCGCAGGGACTTTGGAGCCATGTTCTTGATATATTTAATTATTGCTTACGGTGGGGGTTTTATGTGCTGTCATGTGGTGTTTTATGTTTGTTAGTAGGGGTATGCCCCCTGGTCATATGTTTGGGTGCCGTCAGTGATGGTCACAGGCAGTGGGGTGCTGTCTGGTGATTTTAAGGGCAGTGAGGTTCTGTCTATGTTGCGGTCAAGGGCAGTGAGGTTCTGTCTATGTTGCAGTCAAGGGCAGTGAGGTGCTGTCTAGGTTTTAGGTGACAGTGAGGTGCTCTCTAGTGGTTCAGGTGACAGTGAGGTGCTGTCTAGGGTGCGGTTAAGGGTCAGTGAGGTGCTGTCCGTGTTGTGGTTAAGGGGCGGTGAGGTGCTGTCTAGGATATGGTTAAGGGGCAGTGAGGTGCTGTCTATGGCGTGGTGTCTAGGTTTTAGTTAAGAGGCAGTTAGGTGGTGTCTAGGATATGGTTAAGGGGCATTGAGATGCTGTCTATGTTTCAGGTTGAGGGGCAGTGAGTGCTGTCTAGGTATTCAGGGGCAGTGAGGTGCTGTCTATGTTTTGGTTAAGGGGAAGTTAGGCGCTGTTCAAGGGCAGTGAGGTGCTGTCTAAATTGCGGTTAAGGGGCAGTGAAGTGCTGTCTATGTTTTGGTCAAGGGGCAGTGAGGTGCTATCTATGTTTCGGTTAGGGGGCAGTTAAGTGCTGTCTAGGTAAGTTATGGGGATAGTGTGGTGATGTGATGTCTGTGGTAGGATCAGAGTTTTGGTTTGGAGTTTTTGAGTTGGACATAGATATGGTGGCCACATGTCTGTGTGGGGCTTAGAAGTTGAGTTGGGTAGTTTGGTTGTGGTGTGGGGGGTCTCCACTGGGGAAGTATGATGGTTTGGTTCCTTCCATTGTTGTTGTTCTTCAGTGGGTTTATAGCTGAGTGGGTGTTCAGGCTTTGGGGACAGCTTGTGGTTTGGGTTTAGTTTCTTGTGTTTTCCATTTAAGATCTTGGCTAGATTTTGTGGTGTAGCGGATTGGCTCAGTTGGGAGTTGTTTCTGAGCTGGTATGAGCTATGATTTTTGTGTGACGATTGGGGTGTTCCTTCATCTTTGTGGTTGGTGAGCAGTTTGCAATCAAAGTTTGGTGTTCTAGTTGTGGTTCATAACTTTTCTTGCAATATTGCGTTTGTGCTGGGTCTCTATTATGGGTGTGGTGTTGTGTCAATGGTAAGGGGGGAGATGTGTCATAATCTGTGCTGGGGCCTGATTATGGGCTACGGGTTGTTATGATAGTGTGGAAATGTCACTGACATTCTATATGGAGTGTTGGTGGAGGTTTGGAATGCTGGGTTCTACTGGTGTCAGTTGGACCTAATGTGCTGGGCTGGATGGATGTCCCAGTGCTTTCTCTACTTAGCTGGAGAACAAACCTACATGCAAACTTACCTTCTGGTGGTTCTTGTCTTATGAAGAAGGAGGCTTAGTTTACATCAGACACATTTGTAAAGATGGGACCTGGGTGGTGGGGAATGGTGGGCGCTCCATTTATTTATTTATTTGTATGTATTGTTCGCTTGTTAGGTGCTTATACAGGAAGTAAATACTGTTTCAAAGTGCACACAGGGCCACAGGGAGGGGACAAGGGGAGTAGAAACAATAAAAATACATAAATATTAAATAGAGTTGGGGGGAGGACGAACCTTCTATGCATTGTGAGTGTTCAGAAAGTGCAAGTGCAAAAGGCAGGGGGAATGGGATAGGTGCTGAGGTCCTCATGGGAGAGCAACAGGTGAATTGCAATGTAAGGGAAGTGCGAGCCTCTAAGGGAACACCAAACAAGCTACTGTAAGATTAGCAGAGGAGAGAGGGAGGGGAGGAGGAGGTAAAGAGGAAGGTCTTGGGGAGCTTCCGGAATTTAAGAAAGTTCTGCTCAAGACAAAGAGGGACGGGGAGGCTGTTCCAAAGAATGGTGCCAGCTGAAGAAAAAGCGATCAAACTCATGCCCCCTGTTTAGCAAAATGTTTTATACACAAAGAGTTGGTGCCAGAGGAGCGCAGAGGTCTCGAGGGGGAATATTTTGTAAGAGAGAGTTGCAGATACTGTGGTCCCTGGCCCCAGACAGCCTTGTGGATGATACAGAGGAATGTGAATTTCATCTTTTTAGGGCAGGAGAGATGCTTTCCCTGAGCGTAAGACCAAGGATAAGTCTCGCTGCCCTATTCTGGATTAGCTGGCGGGGTCACAGAGTGGAAGAAAGTAGATTCAGGAGAATGCTGTTGCAATAGTCAAGCCTGGAGAGAACAGGGCTCGGGTAACATTGAGCTTCTGGGGGAAGGTGAAAAAAGTGGAATTCTTTTGAGAAGGAAGTGCTGAAAGTGTGACTACTTGGCAATGTCCTGAGTGTGAGGGAGGAGGGAGAGAGAGGAGTCGAAGATGACTCCATTTAACATCTTATGGATTTGCCGAAGGAAGGCATACCTGAGTTAGGACAGAGTTTACTTTTTCAACAATGGCGACGAGTTGGTCCTATGGAGATGAAAGGGCAACTCTTGTGAGATATGCTGGGGGAACATCTAACATAATGTGTGCATTGCCATGACCACACTTTAATTTGTGGGCATAGTGAGTAAACATGCCTAGGATGGCAAGTTGGTAATATGAAGAGTGTTCTTTCAGAACACCCCAGAGGTATTGAAGTGGCATAATAGATGCACATAATGTGTTTAGGGTATTGGGTGTGTGATGATGTGATGTGGTAAGAATCGGGGTGTGGGTTTCTGTTGAGGCGATGATGAGCATTGTACTAAATGGCATACAGAGGCAGAAATGGAGATATTGACAATGTTTCACAGTTATTGTGAAACAGTGGGTAATTGTCCTTTGTTTAAGGGATGGGGAGCATTGCCTGTGTGCATGCCGAGTTATTGGAACATACCGGATGTCGTGTGTGACGTGAAGTGTGAGCCATCAGTTGGCTCTAGAGCTATTGTAACAGGGCGAGCTCCATGTATAGTGTTGTTGAGGTACAGTGCTGGCCAGCAGTGGTCGTTTTAGTGGTTGAGGAATGAGTGGAGATATCGACAGTGGTTCACAGTTATTGTGAAACAGTTTGAAATCTCGCTAGCATGGTAAATCAGCATGGATGTGTGAGTGTTTAAGTTTATATATTTTGTTATCAGTGTATGCATGTGCTTGGGAAAGACGGGAGGTGTGTTGTATTTGTCTTATGTGTCTGTGTCTGAGATGCTCAAGGTTGATGTATATGATATCAGAGTGAGTGTGAGGTCATAGCGGAATGTGCTTCTCACGGTTCCAGTGAGGGAGCCATTTCGAGAGATGGGACCTGGGTGATGGGGATTGGTGGATCCTCCATTTAACAACTTATGGACCTGTTAAAGGAAACCTTGTAACATATTAAAGCAACTATAAAGACATATCTGAGTGATGTGAGGGCTTACTTTACAACAGATATACTGCTTGATGGCGAGGATGATGACGATGATGGGTAGTAATGACTCGTCCTGTATGATAGGCATCATGAAAGCATTACCTGCCGAGATTTTATCAGCAATCCATATGTTGCATATGTAAATAAAACATGAATTTAGGATTGAAAATAGACCAAAGTAAATGCATGTACACATATTTATTCCACTTTATTCAAATGTACACAATCATTGACCATTGCCAGCCCAACTCCCACTAATTCACTCTCCTATCCTAGTTGCTCATCGTACCCTTCCCTAGCCAAATCCCACTACCAAACTCCCTTGCCATCCTAGCTCACCCTACAAACTCCCCGGCCCTAGTAAAACTAACATAACTTACCTGCTGGCTCATCCTAGCCATCCTTAGCTCACCTCCTACTAATACACTCTCTTGGTGCAACTCTTTCCACTCTCAATTCCTCTGTCCCTTCTTGGCATGTCCCTTAGGAGAAAGAGGAGGGATGTTCATGACCCATTCTGACGTCCACCATTGGCTCCAAGTAATGGAACACTTTGGGGAAGTGTTCAACGAAGTAACAGAGGATGGCTTCTACCTCTGGAGGTAGGCCTATGCCCTTGGATGAACAATCATTTCCTGAATTTTGGATATCAAACCAAACCCATCCACCTAGGCTCAGTTACACCCTGAGTGTGCTGAACTTGCAAAGGTATAGCAGCTCTGTATACTGCATGCAGCAATCAGATACTGCTGAGATGCCTGTCCACATTTGGGTTTCCGACTGCACTAGTGTCTGCTTTTCAGAGTATAGTGCCTCAAACTGATGTGACACCAGCTGTTCTTGTATGCCATTGTGCCTATCTCACAGAGGTGAGACATCACCAGGTGATGGACAGCTGCACAGCAAAATCAGACACCTAGCCCCCATATTTTTACCCTGAGATTACTGATAATCAATGTGATCTTTATAAGGGTCTAGGTCTAGGTTGATCTCTAGGTTAGTGCTTTAAAGCAGATATAAATACAGAATCCTGTAAGTAACGGTGCAAAAGGGAGAACAATTTGAACACCTGCCCACTAAGAGTTATATCTCAACCTTTATATAACATAAAGTGTTTTAATCTTGGGCTCTTTTGTTGAATTGACCTTTTGCAACTAATGAATCAAAAATGTAAAATGATATATGGAAACTAAATGTAGAGAGTCAATCTAATTTTATAGTCATTATTCACATACACAAGGGTACAATTGACTATGTCCCTTTGTTTGCATCAGGCTATTTGAGAACAATATTCATTTAGACATATTATTTTGCAATCGATTTTTCTTTCAGTTAAAAGCTAGAAGTTTAGCAGGAGAGCAAGCTCTAATATCTTCGATGTCCAGATCCCATTATCCAAGTCCCAACTGTCAAACCCGACCTTCTAGCCCCCTTCCGTTCTGCATTACCTCACAAATTCTACAAGCACCTCACAGCACTCCCATTTATTCATGACACCACACACCTCCCTTCCTTAAAAAACAAAGAAACCACTCTACCAATCCAGCAAGACAGCCACGCAGAACCAACACCATACATACAAACAATACGCAACAGGAGAACTTACAATCGCAATAAGACCATCGCACCTCTTGCCCTTGCCTGCCACACCTGAGCACGACCTGATCACATAAGGGCACAACCTGCTCACAACAAGCAGATACCTAACCTACACTCATGATCATCAATACTACCTAACATTCGTATGCCAAGGTCTACCACACCCCAGCCACAGGACTGCCACTCCTGGGCACAACCACGCTCAACAAACCAGAGCAACCAACACAACACAACCAAAATCCTGTCATGCCACTAACTTCCAAAACACAACCACAGACCAACAGCCCAAATACCAACACACCCACCTCTCCCTAAGAAACACATAAATGCATGAAAGGACAGAAATGTGACTAACCAAACAAAGAACACACTAAACATAACACCACTGCAAGAGAGCAGCATGTTATGACAGATAAACGTGGATACCCATGGAAACATGTAACTACTCCTATCACCCAAAGACTGGTTATCTACACCAATGTTCAGACAACCCTCAAAATTACTTGAAAATAATATTAGTATTCAACTATTCCTGCTAACCGATTGTACTCTAGTGCACTAACTCCAGAACACCTACTAATAACCGGTGTCTGAACCTCCTACAACAACTACAATACACCTACACATAACTGGTGTAAGGAAGTGCTGCCAAAACAACTCCAAGCACCTGCAAACTACTGGTGTCAGAATGTCCTATGGAAACTCCAAAACACCTGCAAACAACTGGTGTCATTACAACGACCTACTCATAATTGGCATAACAATGTTCTGATAAAACTGCTCTCATGCATCTGAAAATCACTGGTTCACAACATTCTCCTCTACTATTGGTGCTACACAACTGCACAGATACTACAACTTCAACCCAAGTGCTACACAACTACACCACTATGACAAGACATTACCACTGATGCTACAGATCTGCACAAACACAACAAAACACTATCACTGGTGCAACACAATTGCACCAAAACACAACACTCCTCAATTACTACACAAAGGAGCATCACCTTTCCATGAGTGATGATCATACCAAAACATCCACAGCGTACGACCTACACTAAACGATACTCAACTCCCCAAATACATCCAGCTCACACCATTACAACACAACTGCACAATAGATGAAAACAATCCTGTGTCATGAAAAATAGAGGTGTTCCGGCACTACATTACATATGACACAGAGAAACATTTAGAAGAAAGCTAACTACATGTTCAAAAATTTCATCTACATGGCATACAGTCGTGTCGGGGGTTGCCTCGAAAAACTCAACAAAATATTACAAAAGTAGTCAAAAAGGTCACAATCCACCCCCAATTCCAACAACACAAAGTTCATTCATTGAAACATTTGAAACATTTGAGATGACTAGCGGAACTTTAATCAATTGCTCTGGTCGCCTACCCTGGTTCGCATGGGAAGCGCTACCTACCATGCCCCCGACAGAGCCTTGAACCACAGACTCACTGTTACACAAATGTTGCATATATTTTCCGAGAGGAACTGTACTACAGGCAATTTGAAACCACATGGTTCATTTTGGCTTCATTAGAAAATCATAAATTACAAGTGATTTTGAATTATAAAATGGTCATGCATTCATTAATCATTGGGGAGACCTGTGAGCTCTAATCAATGACCTCGAAAAATAACAACCACTGTATACCTCCTTCAGCACTGACCTGGGATCACAGACTCTGCACCAGTCACAGCAGCTTTCTCCGCAAACAAAATGACAACGCACGTTTTCTGCAAAAGCAAGCTTTTAAGGCCTATTTTACTGGGTTATGTCTGAATACTAAGTTTTATTATACTTACCTGTGCCACTGTACTTATGCATTAGTTTTATTATGGGGTTTCTTACAGAAGCATCAGAATGAGCCCCCCATAATTTTACAGTGGTGCTCTCGCATCTTATAAGTGCGCTCCTTCATACCGCGTTGAACTTGCATCTTTATTACACAGTATACACCATAAACCAATCTAGTACATGCAAGTGGCATTAAAGCATTTTTACTACATGTTGTACAAAAATTCCTGTCAGCGTACACTTGCACCAACCAGGCTACATAAAAATCAACATGTCACACCAAAACACCCAACCAACTTACACACAGCAATGCTGCATTACCACGTCAATAATCACCATACATGTAAACAACATAATCATTCAACACTAACAGGGCATTGAATGCATCACACCATCAATTAACAGTTTATAAATAAATCATGATCCGGTGTTCGAAAACATGTACTATTTCTTATTCCCGGCATAAATGATTAAGAACGCTATAATCTGTTCACTGCTTCCGAAATATGCATTCAAACACATGAAACAATGTGATCATGAATCTGCAACAAGCACATCACTCAAACCACTTCAAGATCACTCACTCATGAACCCACGCTTCAACCCACGTGGGGACCACAGAAGCACCGGCACCGTGACGGTCTGCCTACCTTGGCCGCTGTGCTGACTTGTGCTTTGCCGGTCAGAAACCAATTGTGCCAGTAAGCTTACCGACACCATTGTCTCCGGACCGGCAAAGTTGGAATGAGGCCCTATGTCACTAAAATGATAATTTTCTTGTTAGAGCTCGCCAATCAATTAATATGAATTTTTATATTTCCCTTGAATCAATTCTGGAACTTGATTAACTCTTCAATGTGTACTGTTAGTATAAACAAACATTTGTACATTACTTTCAATTATTAACAAGCCTTTAGATAGTATTATTCATAAAGTATATCATGATTCTTGAACGTATTATTTGCCTTTGTAAAGTGCATACCATGGTCGCAAAATCCCAGATTCTAGTTCATTGCATAATTCTTCAGTTCCATTTAAATTATGTTTCCTTGTTTGTTTTGTTTGTTTGTTTTTTTTGTTTATTGAATTTATAAGGCGCACCAGACCCGGGAGTAGCAGGGCGCAGCAAGGATATGCAAAGCGTACAAAGGTTACATAATGTACAAGCAATATATACGAATAGTCACATTACACAAGAGATAATACAATATCCAATATACAAATCGAGTTGCGCAGAGAGGCACAGTTATTTACATCTCAGTATGTAAGGATGTACAAAATTTACAATCTAGAAGCAGGTCGTACTAGCATACCAAAGTTTCAGAGGAGACTAATTCTCAGTCAGATTGAGGTGAGTGATGAGGTTCTTTCTAAAGAAAGAGTAGGGAAGGTCAGCTCTCAGCTTATGTGGCAGGGAATTCCAAAGTTTAGCGGTCTTCACGAAACTATTGCCACCAAGATTTTAATCTGGGTACTACCAAGCAATTAGTATTGACAGTTCTAGACAGTCTACTGGAAGTTCTTCTGGATATTCTGTCAATTAGGTAGCTCAGTGCAACGTTGTGTAGTGCTTTATGTGTCAGGGAGGCGATTTTTAGTTGTATTTTGTTATAGGTAGATAACCATTTGTGATGGCGTCTGATTGCAGAGATGTGCACTCTTTTGTTGATGCCTAGTGCAGCTCTGATGGCATTGTTTTGTAATATTTGGAGTTTTTGGATAATGGTTTTATTAGCACTACTGTAGAGAGCGTTACAGTAGTCTAGTCTTGAGAGAATTAATGCTCGGGCCAGTATAAGGCAACTGTCATTAGAAAGGAAGGGCCTACCTGCTCTAATCAGCTTACATGTGTAGGCTGTGGTAGAAGCCAGAGGGCCTCATTACAACTCAGGCGGTAAGGGGTTTACGGCGCCGTAAACAGCGCCGACCCTTACCGCCTGAGTACGAGGTCCCTTAGCGCCATGGAGGTTTTAACACCTGCTTTTTGCAGCCGTTAAGATCCATGGCGCTAAGGGACCTTGTCGTTAATTACGCCACCGTAATTTACGGTGGCGTAATTAATGCCTTCCCCACTCCCATTATGCCCTATGCGGCAAAAATGGGAATGGGGAAGGGTAAATGGGGATTGGGGACTTACTGCCCCACCAAACTCGGAATAGGGCGGTAAGTCCGCCAACCACCATGGCGTAAACATAGTTTACGCCATGGTGGTAAAGGTACGACCCAGGCGGTAACTTACCGCCTGGGTCGTAATGAGGCCCAGAGAGTTTAGTTGTTTATTAAAGGACATTGTTGCGTCAAGGTAGAAACCAACAGGCCGATTCATGGAATAATTAGCGCGGCGCAAGTGGCCAAAAACGTGCGATTCGCAGTGGAATAGCGAAAATCGCAGTGCAAGTGCGAAAATCACATGAAAAGCAGCGCACATCGATTCATGGAAGGCCGTGCGCGAGAAAACCATCGGATGTGCGCTAAAAAAGTGCGCGGCGCATGTTGGCGCACAGGTCATCTAACGGCGTGCGCCAGGTCACAGCGAAAATCGCACAGGCCACAGCGAAAATCGCACATAGCGCGGCGCACACAACAAAAGTAGGTGGAACACGGGGTGTAACACTCGGAATGGGGAACAACTTGCCAAAATGTGGGCGTCACGGGGGAAGTACAGGGTGCAAGTGCGCGGAACGCCAACACGCTCGCCTACAACACGTATTCATGGAATCGAATAGGGCAAAAAAGCGCACGGTCAAACCAGCGCACAGGCACAAACACGACCGCCACAAGAAAGCAGGCGGTAGCGTCCCTGCGCCTGTAATAAATGTGCGCTAAAAGGTGCGCCAACAAATAGCACCTATATACAGCCATGATGAATGTCCTATACTGTGGCCCTCCAGGACAAATGACGTGCAAAGGGGTACCCACAAACACGGACAACCGCTGACTGAAAAATAACGTGTGCGTGTATTCCGGGGTGCGCGGGAACTTTCACACGCGATTTGGCTGGGTACGTGGATCTCAGGGGTGCGCAGGAAGTCCCACACGCGATTTGGCTGGGTACGTGGATCTCAGGGGTGCGCGGGAAGTCCCACACGCGATTTGGCACGGTACGTGGATTTCAGGGTTGCGCGGGAAGTTCCACACGCGATTTGGCCGGGTACATGCGCAGGAATTTACACACGCGACTTGGCTGGGTACATGGATCTCAGGGGTGCGCGGGAAGTCTAACACGTGATTTGGCAGGGTACGTGGATTTCAGGGGTGCGCGGGAAGTTCCACACGCGATTTGGCCGGGTACGTGCGCGGGAATTTCCACACGTGACTTGGCTGGGTACGTGGATCTCAGGGGTGCGCAGGAAGTCTCACACGTGATTTGGCAGGGTATGTGGATTTCAGGGGTGCGCGGGAAGTTCCACACGCGATTTGGCCGGGTACGTGCGCGGGAATTCACACACGCGATTTGGCTGGGTACGTGGATCTCAGGGGTGCGCGGGAAGTCTCACAAGCGATTTGGCAGGGTACATGGATTTCAGGGGTGTGCGGGAAGTTCCACACGCGATTTGGCCGGGTACGTGCGCGGGAATTTACACACGCGATTTGGCTGGGTACGTGGATCTCAGGGGTGCGTGGGAAGTCTCACACGCGATTTGGCAGGGTACGTGGAATTCAGGGGTGCGCGGGAAGTTCCACACGCGATTTGGCCGGGTAGATGCGCGGGAATTTACACACGCGACTTGGCTGGGTACGTGGAGCTCAGGGGAGCGCGGGAAGTCCCACACGCGATTTGGCAGGGTACATGCATTTCAGGGGTGCGCGGGAAGTTCCACACGCGATTTGGCCGGGTACGTGCGCGGGAATTTACACACGCGATTTGGCTGGGTACGTGTATTTCAGGGGTACGCAGGAAATTCTACACGCAATTTGGCTGTGTGCTCCCAGGTATTCCCTGTACACCCTCCACGGCCCCTGCAGGCAGCCGACACCACAGAGGACTACCCTGCACACCTGCTCATGTCACCCAGCACCCCCACCCCCCAGCATCCAGGGGCAGCCTCCACCAGGCCCCCACCCTGTCTCCCACCACCCCCACCTCCCAGCCACCATGGGCAGCCCCCACCAGGCCCCCACTCATGTCTCCCACCCCCCAGCAGTGCAGGGGCAGCACCACCAGGCCCCCACTTATGGCCCCTATCACCCCCACCCCCCAGCCACCATGGGCTTTCCCCCACCAGGCCCCCACTCATGTCTCCCACCACCCCCACCCCCCAGCAGTGCAGGGGCAGCACCACCAGGCCCCCACTCATGTCCAACTCATGTCTTCCACCACCCCCACCCCCCACAGCCACCATGGGCATCCCCCACCAGGCCCCCACTCATGTCTCCCACCACCCCCACCCCCCAGCAGTGCAGGGGCAGCACCACCAGGCCCCCACCCATGTCTCCCACCACCCCCACCCACCATGGGCAGCCCCCACCAGGCCCCCACTCATGTCTGCCACCACCCCCACCCCCCAGCAGTGCAGGGGCAGCACCACCAGGCCCCCACTCATGTCCAACTCATGTCTCCCACCACCCCCACACCCCCAGCCACCATGGGCATCCCCCACCAGGCCACCACTCATGTCTCCCACCACCCCCACCCCCCAGCAGTGCAGGGGCAGCACCACCAGGCCCCCACTCATGTCCAACTCATGTCTCCCACCACCCCCACCCCCCCAGCCACCATGGGCATCCCTCACCAGGCCCCCACTCATGTCTCCCACCCACCCCCACCCCCCAGCCACCATGGGCAGCCCCCACCAGGCCCCCACTCATGTCTCCCACCCACCCCCAACCCCCAGCCACCATGGGCAGCCCCCACCAGGCCCCCACTCATGTCTCCCACCCACCCCCACCACCCAGCATCCAGGGGCACCCTCCAACAGGCCCCCACTCATGTCTCCCACCAACCCCACCCCCCAGCCACCATTGGCAGCCCCCACCAGGCCACCACTCATGTCTCCCACCCGCCCACACCCCCCAGCCACCAAGGGCAGCCCCCACCAGGCCCCCACTCATGTCTCCCACCACCCCCACCCCCGGCAGTGCAGGGGCAGCACCACCAAGCCCCCACTCATGTCCAACTCATGTCTCCCACCACCCCCCCAGCCACCATGGGCATCCCCCACCAGGCCCCCACTCATGTCTCCCACCACCCCCACCCCCCCCAGCTACCATGGGCATCCCCCACCAGGCCCCCACTCATGTCTCCCACCCCCCAGCAGTGCAGGGGCAGCACCACCAGGCCCCCACTTATGGCCCCTATCACCCCCACCCCCCAGCCACCATGGGCATCCCCCACCAGGCCCCCACTCATGTCTCCCACCACCCCCACCCCCCAGCAGTGCAGGGGCAGCACCACCAGGCCCCCACTCATGTCTCCCACCCACCCCCAACCCCAGCCACCATGGGCAGCCCCCACCAGGCCCCCACTCATGTCTCCCACCCACCCCCACCCCCCAGCCACCATGGGCAGCCCCCACCAGGCCCCCACTCATGTCTCTACCCACCCCCACCCCCCAGCATCCAGGGGCACCCTCCACCACCCCTACCCCCCAGCAGTGCAGGGGCAGCACCACCAGGCCCCCACTCATGTCTCCCACCCACCCCCAACCCCCAGCCACCATGGGCAGCCCCCACCAGGCCCCCACTCATGTCTCTACCCACCCCCACCCCCCAGCATCCAGGGGCACCCTCCACCAGCCCCCCACTCATGTCTCCCCCCACCCCCACCTCCCAGCCACCATGGGCATCCCCCACCAGGCCCCCACTCATGTCTCCCACCACCCCCACCCCCCAGCAGTGCAGGGGCAGCACCACCAGGCCCCCACTCATGTCTCCCACCCACCCCCACCCCCAGCCACCATGGGCAGCCCCCACCAGGCCCCCACTCATGTCTCCCACCCACCCCCACCCCCCAGCATCCTGGGGCACCCTCCACCAGGCCCCCACTCATGTCTCCCCCCACCCCCACCCCCCAGCCACCATGGGCATCCCCCACCAGGCCCCCACTCATGTCTCCCACCACCCCCACCCCCCAGCATCCAGGGGCACCCTCCACCAGGCCCCCACTCATGTCTCCCTCCACCCCCACCCCCCAGCCACCATGGGCATCCCCCACCAGGCCCCCACTCATGTCTCCCACCACCCCCACCCCCCAGCCACCATGGGCATCCCCCACCAGGCCCCCACTCATGTCTCCCACCACCCCCACCCCCCAGCAGTGCAGGGGCAGCCTCCACCAGGCCCCCACTTATGGCCCCTATCACCCCCACCCCCCAGCCACCATGGGCATCCCCCACCAGGCCCCCACTCATCTCTCCCACCACCCCCTACCCCCAGCAGTGCAGGGGCAGCACCACCAGGCCCCCACTCATGTCCAACTCATGTCTCCCACCACCCCCACCCCCCCAGCCACCATGGGCATCCCCCACCAGGCACCCACTCATGTCTCCCACCACCCCCACCCCCCCAGCCACCATGACATCCCCCACCAGGCCCCCACTCATGTCTCCCACCCCCCATCAGTGCAGGGGCAGCACCACCAGGCCCCCACTTATGGCCCCTATCACCCCCACCCCCCCAGCCACCATGGGCATCCCCCACCAGGCCCCCACTCATGTCTCCCACCACCCCAACCCCCCAGCATTGCAGGGGCAGCACCACCAGGCCCCCACTCATGTCCAACTCATGTCTCCCACCACCCCCAACCCCCCAGCCACCATGGGCATCCCCCACCAGGCCCCCACTCATGTCTCCCACCCACCCCCACCCCCCAGCCACCATGGACAGCCCCCACCAGGCCCCCACTCATGTCTCCCACCCACCCCCACCCCCCAGCCACCATGGGCAGCCCCCACCAGGCCCCACTCATGTCTCCCACCCACCCCCACCCCCCAGCATCTAGGGGCACCCTCCACCAGGCCCCCACTCATGTCTCCCACCACCCCCACCCCCCAGCCACCATGGGCATCCCCCACCAGGCCCCCACTCATGTCTCCCGCCACCCCCACCCCCAAGCCACCATGGGCATCCCCCACCAGGCCCCCACTCATGTCTCCCACCACACCCACCCCCCAGCAGTGCAGGGGCAGCACCACCAGACCCCCACTCATGTCTCCCACCCACCCCCACCCCCAGCCACCATGGGCAGCCCCCACCAGGCCCCCACTCAAGTCTCCCACCCACCCCCACCCCCCAGTATCCAGGGGCACCCTCCACCAGGCCCCCACTCATGTCTCCCCCCACCCCCACCCCCCAGCCACCATGGGCATCCCCCACCAGGCCCCCACTCATGTCTCCCGCCACCCCCACCCCCAAGCCACCATGGGCATCCCCCACCAGGCCCCCACTCATGTCTCCCACCACACCCACCCCCCAGCAGTGCAGGGGCAGCACCACCAGACCCCCACTCATGTCTCCCACCCACCCCCACCCCCAGCCACCATGGGCAGCCCCCACCAGGCCCCCACTCAAGTCTCCCACCCACCCCCACCCCCCAGCATCCAGGGGCACCCTCCACCAGGCCCCCACTCATGTCTCCCCCCACCCCCCAGCCACCATGGGCATCCCTCACCAGGCCCCCACTCATGTCTCCCACCACCCCCACCCCCCCCAGCTACCATGGGCAGCCCCCACAGGCCCCCATTCATGTCTCCCACCACCCCCACCCCCCAGCATCCAGGGGCACCCTCCACCAGGCCCCCACTCATGTCTCCTACCACCCCCACCCCCCAGCCACCATGGGCATCCCCCACCAGGCCCCCACTCATGTCTCCCACCCCCTCACTCCCCAGCAGTGCAGGGGCAGCACCACCAGGCCCCCACTCATGTCCAACTCATGTCGCCCACCACCCCCAACCCCCCAGCCACCATGGGCATCCCCCACCAGGCCCCCACTCATGTCTCCCACCCACCCCCACCCCCCAGCCACCATGGACAGCCCCCACCAGGCCCCCACTCATGTCTCCCCCCACCCCCACCCCCCAGCCACCATGGGCATCCCTCACCAGGCCCCCACTCATGTCTCCCACCACCCCCACCACCCCCAGCCACCATGGGCAGCCCCCACAGGCCCCCATTCATGTCTCCCACCACCCCCACCCCCCAGCATCCAGGGGCACCCTCCACCAGGCCCCCACTCATGTCTCCCACCACCCCCACCCCCCAGCCACCATGGGCATCCCCCACCAGGCCCCCACTCATGTCTCCCACCACCCCCACCCCCCAGCCACCATGGGCATCCCCCACCAGGCCCCCACTCATGTCTCCCACCACCCCCACCCCCAGCAGTGCAGGGGCAGCCTCCACCAGGCCCCCACTTATGGCCCCTATCACCCCCACCACCAAGCCACCATGGGCATCCCCCAGCAGGCCCCCACTCATGTCTCCAACCCCCTCACTCCCCAGCAGTGCAGGGGCAGCACCACCAGGCCCCCACTCATGTCCAACTCATGTCTCCCACCACCCCCACCCCTCCAGCCACCATGGGCATCCCCCACCAGGCATCCACTCATGTCTCCCACCACCCCCACCCCCCAGCCACCATGGCATCCCCCACCAGGCCCCCACTCATGTCTCCCACCCCCCAGCAGTGCAGGGGCAGCACCACCAGGCCCCCACTTATGGCCCCTATCACCCCACCCCCCAGCCACCATGGGCATCCCCCACCAGGCCCCCATTCATGTCCAACTCATGTTTTCCTCCACCCCCACCCCCCAGCCACCATGGGCATCCCCCACCAGGCCCCCACTCATGTCTCCCACCACCCCACCCCCCCAGCCACCATGGGCATCCCCCACCAGGCCCCCACTCATGTCTCCCACCACCCCCACCCCCCAGCAGTGCAGGGGCAGCACCACCAGGCCCCCACTCATGTCCAACTCATGTCTCCCACCACCCCCACCCCCCCAGCCTCCATGGGCATCCCTCACCAGGCCCCCACTCATGTCTCCCACCCACCCCCACCCCCCAGCCACCATGGGCAGTCCCCACCAGGCCCCCACTCATGTCTCCCACCCACCCCCACCCCTCAGCCACCATGGGCAGCCCCCACCAGGCCCCCACTCATGTCTCCCACCCACCCCCACCCCCCAGCATCCAGGGGCACCCTCCAACAGGCCCCCACGCATGTCTCCCACCACCCCCACCCCCCCAGCCACCATGACATCCCCCACCAGGGCCCCACTCATGTCTCCCACCCCCCATCAGTGCAGGGGCAGCACCACCAGCCCCCACTTATGGCCCCTATCACCCCCACCCCCCAGCCACCATGGGCATCCCCCACCAGGCCCCCACTCATGTCTCCCACCACCCCCACCCCCGAGCAGTGCAGGGGCAGCACCACCAGGCCCCCACTCATGTCCAACTCATGTCTCCCACCACCCCCAACCCCCCAGCCACCATGGGCATCCCCCACCAGGCCCCCACTCATGTCTCCCACCACCCCCACCCCCCAGCCACCATGGGCATCCCCCACCAGGCCCCCACTCATGTCTCCCACCACCCCCACCCCCCAGCAGTGCAGGGGCAGCACCACCAGACCCCCACTCATGTCTCCCACCCACCCCCACCCCCATCCACCATGGGCAGCCCCCACCAGGCCCCCACTCATGTCTCCCACCCACCCCCACCCCCCAGCATCCAGGGGCACCCTCCACCAGGCCCCCACTCATGTCTCCCCCCACCCCCACCCCCCAGCCACCATGGGCATCCCTCACCAGGCCCCCACTCATGTCTCCCACCACCCCCACCCCCCAGCCACCATGGGCATCCCCCACCAGGCCCCCACTCATGTCTCCCACCACCCCCACCCCCCAGCCACCATGGGCATCCCCCACCAGGCCCCCACTCATGTCTCCCACCACCCCCACCCCCAGCAGTGCAGGGGCAGCCTCCACCAGGCCCCCACTTATGGCCCCTATCACCCCCACCACCAAGCCACCATGGGCATCCCCCACCAGGCCCCCACTCATGTCTCCCGCCCCCCCCCACTCCCCAGCAGTGCAGGGGCAGCACCACCAGGCCCCCACTCATGTCCAACTCATGTCTCCCACCACCCCCACCCCTCCAGCCACCATGGGCATCCCCCACCAGGCATCCACTCATGTCTCCCACCACCCCCACCCCCCAGCCACCATGGCATCCCCCACCAGGCCCCCACTCATGTCTCCCACCCCCCAGCAGTGCAGGGGCAGCACCACCAGGCCCCCACTTATGCCCCCTATCACCCCCACCCCCCAGCCACCATGGGCATCCCCCACCAGGCCCCCACTCATGTCTCCCACCACCCCCACCCCCAGCAGTGCAGGGGCAGCCTCCACCAGGCCCCCACTTATGGCCCCTATCACCCCCACCACCCAGCCACCATGGGCATCCCCCACCAGGCCCCCACTCATGTCTCCCACCCCCCCACCCCCAGCAGTGCAGGGGCAGCACCACCAGGCCCCCACTCATGTCCAACTCATGTCTCCCACCACCCCCACCCCCCCAGCCACCATGGGCATCCCCCACCAGGCACCCACTCATGTCTCCCACCACCCCCACCCCCCCAGCCACCATGGCATCCCCCACCAGGCCCCCACTCATGTCTCCCACCCCCCAGCAGTGCAGGGGCAGCACCACCAGGCCCCCACTTATGGCCCCTATCACCCCCACCCCCCAGCCACCATGGGCATCCCCCACCAGGCCCCCACTCATGTCTCCCACCACCCCCACCCCCCAGCAGTGCAGGGGCAGCACCACCAGGCCCCCACTCATGTCCAACTTATGTCTCCCACCACCCCCAACCCCCCAGCCACCATGGGCATCCCCCACCAGGCCTCCACTCATGTCTCCCACCCACCCCAACCCCCCAGCCACCATGGACAGTCCCCACCAGGCCCCCACTCATGTCTCCCACCCATACCCACCCCCCAGCCACCATGGGCAGCCCCCACCAGGCCCCCACTCATGTCTCCCACCCACCCCCACCCCCCAGCATCCAGGGGCACCCTCCACCAGGCCCCCACTCATGTCTCCCACCACCCCCACCCCCCAGCCACCATGGGCATCCCCCACCAGGCCCCCACTCATGTCTCCCACCACCCCCACCCCCAGCCACCATGGGCATCCCCCACCAGGCCCCCACTCATGTCTCCCACCACCCCCACCCCCCCGCAGTGCAGGGGCAGCACCACCAGGCCCCCACTCATGTCTCCCACCCACCCCCACCCCCCAGCCACCATGGACAGCCTCCACCAGGACCACACTCATGTCTCCCACCCACCCCCACCCACCAGTATCCGGGGGCACCCTCCACCAGGCCCCCACTCATGTCTCCCCCCACCCCCACCCCCCAGCCACCATGGGCATCCCCCACCAGGCCCCCACTCATGTCTCCCACCACCCCCACCCCCCACCAGCCACCATGGGCAGCCCCCACCAGGCCCCCACTCATGTCTCCCACCACCCCCACCCCCCAGCCACCATGGGCATCCCCCACCAGACCCCCACTCATGTCTCCCACCACCCCCACCCCCCAGCCACCATGGGCATCCCCCCACCAGGCCCCCACTCATGTCTCCCACCACCCCCACCCCCCAGCAGTGCAGGGGCAGCCTCCACCAGGCCCCCACTTATGGCCCCTATCACCCCCACCCCCCAGCCACCATGGGCATCCCCCACCAGGCCCCCACTCATGTCTCCCACCACCCCCACCCCCCAGCAGTGCAGGGGCAGCACCACCAGGCCCCCACTTATGGCCCCTATCACCCCCACTACCCAGCCACCAAGTGCATCCCCCACCAGGCCCCCACTCATGTCTCCCACCACTCCCACCCACCAGCAGTGCAGGGGCAGCACCACCAGGCCCCCACTCATGTCCAATCCTTGTCTCCCACCACCCCCACCCCCCCCAGCCACCATGGGCATCCCCCGCCAGGCACCCACTAATGTCTCCCACCACCCCCACCTCCCCGCCATCATGGCATCTGCCACCAGGCCCCCACTCATGTCTCCCACCCCCCAGCAGTGCAGGGGCAGCACCACCAGGCCCCCACTTATGGCCCCTATCACCCCCACCCCCAGCCACCATGGGCATCCCCCACCAGGCCCCCACTCATGTCTCCCAGCACCCCCACCCCCCAGCAGTGCAGGGGCAGCACCACCAGGCCCCCACTCATGTTCAACTCATGTCTCCCACCACCCCCAGCCACCATGGGCATCCCCCACCAGGCCCCCACTCATGTCTCCCACCCACTCCCACCCCCCAGCCACCATGGACAGCCCCCACGAGGCCCCCACTCATGTCTCCCACCCATCCCCACCCCCCAGCCACCATGGGCAGCCCCCACCAGGCCCCCACTCATGTCTCCCACCCACCCCCACCCCCCAGCATCCAGGGGCACCCTCCACCAGGCCCCCACTCATGTCTGCCACCACCCCCACCCCCCAGCCACCATGGGCATCCCCCACCAGGCCCCCACTCATGTCTCCCACCAACCCCCACCCCCCAGCCACCATTGGCATCCCCCACCAGGCCCCCACTCATGTCTCCCACCACCCCCACCCCCCAGCCACCATGGACAGCCCCCACCAGGCCCCCACTTATGTCTCCCACCCACCCCCACCCCCCAGTATCCAGGGGCACCCTCCACCAGGCCCCCACTCATGTCTCCCCCCACCCCCCAGCCACCATGGGCATCCCCCACCAGGCCCCCACTCATGTCTCCCACCACCCCCACCCCCCCAGCCACCATGGGCAGCCCCCACCAGGCCCCCACTCATGTCTCCCACCACCCCCACCCCCCACATCCAGGGGCACCCTCCACCAGGCCCCCACTCATGTCTCCCACCACCCCCACCCCCCAGCCACCATGGGCATCCCCCACCAGGCCCCCACTCATGTCTCCCACCACCCCCACCCCCCAGCCACCATGGGCATCCCCCACCAGGCCCCCACTCATGTCTCCCACCACCCCCACCCCCCAGCAGTGCAGGGGCAGACTCCACCAGGCCCCCACTTATGGCCCCTATCACCCCCACCCCCCAGCCACCATGGGCATCCCCACCAGGCCCCCACTCATGTCTCCCACCACCCCCGCCCCCCAGCAGTGCAGGGGCAGCACCACCAGGCCCCCACTCATGTCCAACTCATTTCTCCCACCACCCCCACCCCCCCAGCCACCATGGGCATCCCCCACCAGGCACCCACTCATGTCTCCCACCCACCCCCACCCCCAGCCACCATGGGCAGCCCCCACCAGGCCCCCACTCATGTCTCCCACCCACCCCACCCCCCAGCCACCATGGGCAGCCCCCACCAGGCCCCCACTCATGTCTCCCACCCAACCCCACCCCCCAGCATCCAGGGGCACCCTCCACCAGGCCCCACTCATGTCTCCCACCACCCCCACCCCCCAGCCACCATGGGTATCCCCCACCAGGCCCCCACTCATGTCTCCCACCACCCCCACCCCCCCAGCCACCATGGGCAGCCCCCACCAGGCCCCCACTCATGTCTCCCACCACCCCCACCCCCCAGCATCCAGGGGCACCCTCCACCAGGCCCCCACTCATGTCTCCCACCATCCCCAGCCCCCAGCCACCATGGGCATCCCCCACCAGGCCCCCACTCATGTCTCCCACCACCCCCACCCCCCCAGCCACCATGGGCAGCCCCCACCAGGCCCCCACTCATGTCTCCCACCACCCCACCCCCCAGCATCCAGGGGCACCCTCCACCAGGCCCCCACTCATGTCTCCCACCACCCCCATCCCCCAGCCACCATGGGCATCCCCCACCAGGCCCCCACTCATGTCTCCCACCCATCCCCACCCCCCAGCCACCATGGGCAGCCCCCACCAGGCCCCCACTCATGTCTCCCACCCACCCCCACCCCCCAGCATCCAGGGGCACCCTCCACCAGGCCCCCACTCATGTCTGCCACCACCCCCACCCCCCAGCCACCATGGGCATCCCCCACCAGGCCCCCACTCATGTCTCCCACCAACCCCCACCCCCCAGCCACCATGGGCATCCCCCACCAGGCCCCCACTCATGTCTCCCACCACCCCCACCCCCCAGCCACCATGGACAGCCCCCACCAGGCCCCCACTTATGTCTCCCACCCACCCCCACCCCCCAGTATCCAGGGGCACCCTCCACCAGGCCCCCACTCATGTCTCCCCCCACCCCCACCCCCCAGCCACCATGGGCATCCCCCACCAGGCCCCCACTCATGTCTCCCACCACCCCCACCCCCCCAGCCACCATGGGCAGCCCCCACCAGGCCCCCACTCATGTCTCCCACCACCCCACCCCCCCACATCCAGGGGCACCCTCCACCAGGCCCCCACTCATGTCTCCCACCACCCCCACCCCCCAGCCGCCATGGGCATCCCCCACCAGGCCCCCACTCATGTCTCCCACCACTCCCACCCCCTAGCCACCATGGGCATCCCCCACCAGGCCCCCACTCATGTCTCCCACCACCCCCACCCCCCAGCAGTGCAGGGGCAGACTCCACCAGGCCCCCACTTATGGCCCCTATCACCCCCACCCCCCAGCCACCATGGGCATCCCCACCAGGCCCCCACTCATGTCTCCCACCACCCCCACCCCCCAGCAGTGCAGGGGCAGCACCACCAGGCCCCCACTCATGTCCAACTCATTTCTCCCACCACCCCCACCCCCCCAGCCACCATGGGCATCCCCCACCAGGCCCCCTCTCATGTCTCCCACCCACCCCCACCCCCAGCCACCATGGGCAGCCCCCACCAGGCCCCCACTCATGTCTCCCACCCACCCCCACCCCCCAGCCACCATGGGCAGCCCCCACCAGGCCCCCACTCATGTCTCCCACCCACCCCCACCCCCCAGCATCCAGGGGCACCCTCCACCAGGCCCCACTCATGTCTCCCACCACCCCCACCCCCCAGCCACCATGGGCATCCCCCACCAGGCCCCCACTCATGTCTCCCACCACCCCCACCCCCCCAGCCACCATGGGCAGCCCCCACCAGGCCCCCACTCATGTCTCCCACCACCCCCACCCCCCAGCATCCAGGGGCACCCTCCACCAGGCCCCCACTCATGTCTCCCACCATCCCCAGCCCCCAGCCACCATGGGCATCCCCCACCAGGCCCCCACTCATGTCTCCCACCACCCCCACCCCCCCAGCCACCATGGGCAGCCCCCACCAGGCCCCCACTCATGTCTCCCACCACCCCACCCCCCAGCATCCAGGGGCACCCTCCACCAGGCCCCCACTCATGTCTCCCACCACCCCCATCCCCCAGCCACCATGGGCATCCCCCACCAGGCCCCCACTCATGTCTCCCACCACCCTCACCCCCCAGCAGTGCAGGGGCAGCACCACCAGGCCCCCACTCATGTCCAACTCATGTCTCCCACCACCCCCACCCCCCCAGCCACCATGGGCATCCCCCACCAGGCCCCCACTCATGTCTCCCACCACCTCCACCCCAAGCAGTGCAGGGGCAGCACCACCAGGCCCCCACCCATGTCTCCCACCGCCCCCACCCCCCAGCCACCATGGGCAGCCCCCACCAGGCCCCCATGTCTCCCACAACCCCCACCCGCCAGCAGTGCAGGGGCAGCACCACCAGGCCCCCACTCATGTCCAACTCATGTCTCCCACCACCCCACCCCCCCAGCATCCAGGGGCACCCTCCACCAGGCCCCCACTCATGTCTCCCACCACCCCCACCCCCAGCATCCAGGGGCACCCTCCACCAGGCCCCCACTCATGTCCTCCTGCACCCAGGAACTCACAATCCCCAATCATGTGCGTTATGGTCAGCCTCCACAGCCAAAAGGCCCTACCAAGTAAACCATTCACCCACATGGAAATGGAAATTACATGTTACACCCCCAATGTTCATAAAGCAAATGAACCCATGTCCGTCACACACAATGGTTGCAAATGAATGGGAAAACACCCAACATGACATGCATGAAACCAATGAGATGATACCACACAGTGAAGTATGAAAACAAAATTGTATTAAAAAAAATTGAATGCAAATGAAATGAAACAAACTACAATGGCAATGAAAAAAAGATGAGCTGCATGTCCGTCCAAAAAAATCAAAACTACAAATCCCAATCCAAAAAATGTTGTTCAAAGTCACATTAAAAATAAAATCAATCCGAGAGAGAAAAATAAATGCAAAGACCATTGCTCCATGGAGAATAAATCAAAAATAAAAATATAAAACAATCCAATGAAGAACTATGTACAAAACATCCAAGGGTCCATGAGCACAACTGAACAAAGGAAACCTACAAAATACCCTAACTAAAATCCAACTATATAGAAAAAGTGGAGCAGTGTCCGTCGACTCCAAATCATAAGAAGAAACAAAGAAAACCTAAAACTAAAGAACTATATACAAAGGCGGCGGGCAAGTCCAGCGGCTCACTCCGTGGTGTTCCGGGCCAGGGCACCATCAAACTCCTCATCTATGTCCCAGAGGCGGTCCTGTTCCATGGCCCCGAGGGTCCGCAGGGACAACGCCATCTGCTCCTCCAACCCCCTGTGGATTGCCTCGAGGCACTCGGCCCGCCTCAAGGCCCTCCGCGTGGAGTTCTCCGCCCTGACCATCGTGAGTCGCGCCTCTTCCGCCCGCCGCCGCTCCGCACCTATCTGCTGGCCCAACCGCAGCCACACGGAAGACACTTCCTGTCCTGGGTCCTCCTGCCCTCCGGCCGATGCCTGCCCCTCCGATGTTGATGGCCCCGAGCCATGATGCCTCCCACGTTGACTCTGCGGCTGCCTCCGACGCAACTGCCTCTGCCAGCACGACGGCATCCAGGCTGATGGAATCCACCGACGCCGTCGTGCACGTGCCCTGCCTGATGATGCCGGCACATCCTCCATCTGCTGGGGTACAGTTGCTATGGTGTCCACCCCTGCTGGACCTCTGACTCCCGACTGTGGCAGGGATGGGATCCCCACCGAGCTGGCTGCATTGGTCAGGGCAGGTCCACAGGGGGCCCTGGTGGCATCTGGGCCGGAAGACGGCAAGGAGAACGACTGGCGTATAGCCTCCACAGAGGAGGAGAGGGCCGCTATATTGGCCGACACATGCAGGAAACCCCCGAACATGGAAGATCCCAATTGGGCCACGTCGGCACGGTGCTCTTCATGATGATGTATATGCTCCTCCCGGGAAGCACGCACGTCATCACGAATTGCACCCGCGCGCATCGCGACCCCAATCAGGACCTTCTCCATACGGACACGGATCCCCTCGTCCGCAGGTGGAGGGGAGTCAGATGACATGGACATCCCCTCTACCTGCGGACAGGCCTGGGACGGGGCATCCCTGCTGGTGCATGGTGGTGCACTCACAGGGTCAGGGACAGCGACATGCACAGGCCCCTCCACAGTGACCTGTACTGCCTCCTGCCCCTGCCCCTGGACTGCACCACTTGCACCAGCAGGGATGCCCCCACCAGGCCCCATGTGTGCCTCAGTGGCGGCCTCCTCCTCCTCTGTGGAAACCACCAACCTGGATGGCTCCTCACCGTCTTCCGCCGTAGCAGGCCCCTGTGGGGGCTCACCCACCCCTTCCGCTGCAGCCGTGGGGGCATCCCCACCGCCTTGCTCCACAGCGCCGTCTCCGCCCTCTTCTTCACTAGCCGCTGCGTAGAGGGAGACATAGAACACAAGCATCAGGGTACTGTTCAATGGTCCCCTAGACAGGAAGCAATAGCAGATGAGTACCACTGTCAAAGTACACTTCCATCATGTCCCTCCACAACACATGGGTCAGTCCAGGCAAAACACACACAGTAACAGGCATGGTGCATGCCATGGACATTTCCATACATGTCCAATGGACTCTTGAAACATACAATGATATGGAACTCACATGCATCATGGGTCATGCCCATCACATGCACACACTTCACCTCAGTCACATCCATCTGGCCTCATACACCCCAAACACAGCGGATACAAGGGTAACTAGGCTGCATCAGTGAATCTGTGCATTGTCACACACATGTGTCATGCATCCATGGCATTCACAAGTCACAGACACGCAGGTCAGGCACACAGACATGGCTACCATATATGTACCTGGCATCAGCACCCATCCCTCACCCCCACCCATGTCCAGGAACAGAGACTGGCATGCTCTCATGTGTAAAATCTGCATAGGGCTCCCCATTTCGCATTTAAACACATGCAACAACCATGTGGTTCACACATCACTGGTCGCACATGCATTACCATGATGTCCCTGCACACATACATGCATACATGGCCTATGTCACACATACAGGCAAGTATCAGACAACCAGCACACCGCAACATGCCCTGTCTCACACAGCAATGCTTGGACACTTACCGCTCAACTCCAGACGGGTCTCCCTCTCAAGGATCTGGGCGTGGAGCGCTGGGCGTACGCGTTCCAGGACCCTCATCTGGATGGAACTCATGCGGCCCCGGTCCCCCTCCACGAGGTGCCGGGCCTTCACGAGGGTCCTGGACCTCAAGTCCTCCCAGCGCTTCTTGATCTTCTGGACGTCGCGGGTTGCCACCCCCTCCGCGTTGATGGCAACCACACAGTCGGCCCAGATCCTCTCCGTCCTTCCTTGCTGGCGTGGGACGATCCAAAGAGGGCATCATACTGCCCCAGGACATGCTCCACCGGGACACCAACTTCGGTGGCAGTGAAGCTGGTGCCCCTCTGCCCCTCTGGCCTGGGGTTGCCACTGGTGCCAGATGTGGAAGTGCCCGACATGGCAACCCCAGAGGCAGGAGTGGGTGGGCAACAGGGTCCTGGGGCTGGGCTGTGGAGCGATGTTATCCCAGTCGGGAGTCTTCTGTTCCAGCAGGGGTGGACACAGCAACTGGACCCCTACAGATGGGTGATGTGCAGGCACCAAATGGCAGGGCACGGTGGCAGCAGGCAGGCAGGCAGGCAGCAGCAGCAGATGGCACGTGGGAGGCTGCTCAGGGGACTGGGGGGCAGTAATTCGGCCTTCTGGGCAGGAGCGTGGTCTTCCGTGTGTTTTCGCGTGGCCAGCTTGATACGGAGTGATTTGGCACGTGAAAATCCTGCACATCACCGTGAAATAAGAGGAAAGGCCCTTAGGGCGTAAGCGCGTCAGCACGCATACGCGATTCTATTGGACCAAAGGCCCTCAGCGCGTAAGCGCGTCTGTGACGTGACCCGCACGGGTGTTTCCCTCATAGCACGTGATGACGGAGCACACGTGGAAAGACTGCACGTCAGAGTGTCATCGCGTGTAATTGGACAAAAGTGCGCGTACACGCGATTGGCCTATGTACGTGTATTTCACGGGTGCGCGGGCACTTACACACGCGAGTACATCAGCGCACGTGTATACCGGGGTGCGCGGGAATTTCCACATGCTATTGGCCTGGGTACTGGATTTCAGGGGTGCGCGGGAAGTTTCACACGCGAGTACATCAGCGCACGTGTATACCGGGGTGCGCAGGAATTTCCACACGCTATTGGCCTGGGTACTGGATTTCAGGGGTGCGCGGGAAGTTTCACACGCGAGTACATCAGCGTACGTGTATACCGGGGTGCGCAGGAATTTCCACACGCTATTGGCCTGGGTACTGGATTTCAGGGATGCGCGGGAAGTTTCACACGCGAGTACATCAGAGCACGTGTATGCCGGGGTGCGCAGGAATTTCCACACACTATTGGCCTGCGTACTGGATTTCAGGGGTGCGCGGGAAGTTTCACACGCTCGCCTACAACACGCGCAAAGAAACACGTACGCCAGTAGGAAGCAGGCATACGTCGACCCGCGACGCATAAATTTGCGCGCAAAAAAAATAACAAGCTCAGACGCCAGGATGAATATACCGTTCTTAGCAGCAGTGGCCGTGGGCTACCAAAGGAGGAGGAGGAGGATAGTCAGGGCCAGAATATTCACACCCAGAACCAGCCTTTCGGGATGCCTGATGACCAGGTGTATGGGAGGTACAGGTTTCCACCACACATAATACTGGACCTGGAGAGTGAGTGGGAGGATGACCTCACATCACCCACCCTGTGCTCCCAAGCACTCAGCCCCCTGGAGAAGGTCCTCAATGTACTGCACTTCTTAGCCACTGGATCATTTCAGCGGACAAGTGCCATAGTGGGTGGGGTGTCACAGGCCACGCAGTCACGCTGCCTACACCAGGTCTTGAACATCATCACTGCACGCCCATCAGTCCGCAGGCACATATACCTGCCCAGAACACCTGCAGAAAGGCATTCTGCCGCCCTGGATTTTTACAGTGTGGCACGATTCCCCAAAGTGCTAGGTGCCATCGACTGCACCCATGTGGCTCTACGTCCCCCCAGGGCATCTGAGCACATCTATAGGAACCGCAAGCACTGGCATTCCATCAACGTGCAGGTAGTATGTAATGCCAAGGGAATCATCACCTCAGTATATGCCAACTATCCTGGGTCCACCCACCACAGCTTCATTTACCGAATGTCCACCCTAAGCCGGGACCTAGAAGCTGGGCGGCATGGCGATACATGGCTGCTTGGTGAGTATGAATGCCACTGCACATGCATGCATGTCAGATACTGAGCAAGGTCACAACCCCACCAATGATACCAATCACCACCTCCACAGGGGACAGTGCCTACCCTCTCAGCCCCCACATGATGACGCCAATTCGGAACCCCACCACGCAACCCGAGGTAAGATATAACACAGCCCACATTGCAACCCGGGGCATAGTGGAGCGCACATTCGGAGTGCTTAAGTCACGCTTTCGCTCCCTTGACCGTTCTGGCGGGCAGCTGTTATACGCTCGCCCAGTAGTGTGCAGGATCATAGTGGCAGCATGTGTCCTGCACAATGTTGCAACACGCCAGGGCCTGGCCGTGGACATGGTGGTGGCCCCACATCCCCAACCACATGCACGGCCGCTGCGCATCGGAGGGGAAAGGGCACGGGGGGAGGCAGCCCGTACACAGCTAGTGGCTAATTACTTCACATAGAAATCACACCCCTGTGGAGTGCACACTGCCCTGGCACATACCATCTGACAATCAATGATGACTCAACCTGACACCGATCCTGAATGTCTGGAGAATCAACCGTCAAAACCATATCAGCCTGAGATTGTTCACCTGGAAGTGTTACAATGTGTGCATCCCTACCTACACAGACACCACCAATGCAGTTTCGTGAAAAAACACATTCATGCAGCTAAAATGAATACCCACTTGCAAAATGCAACATGAGGACAGTGCCATGTCACACAAGCCATCCCCAGCACTGCCACACGACACACCGTGCCATGTCATGCTATGTGCAGGTAAACAAAGTAATCCCCATAACATGACACAAGTGTCACAATGTACAGTGTCCCTAATTGAAACTCGCGACACCTGAAATGCTCACAGTAATGCAGGACCAACAACACACTTGAGCAGGTATTTAGCAATAACACTTATCAGCTACTGACCCTCAAAACTACCATTAACATGACATTACGAATGTAAGGAATTAGTAGTCTCACCACCTGGAAATGCCTGCACTCCCACCACTTCCAACTGTACAGTGTTGCCGCCATGTAGAGTTGTAGGTGCACTGCTGCCAACATGGACCCCATCTCCAAAGTAGAGGGCCTTGTGTAGACATGAGGAAAGGACCTGCAAATTAGGAGGTAGACATGGATGATGAGTGTCATGATCTCTGCTTCCAAAAGGTCAGGGTTTTCCCAACTCCCTTGGAAGCAGATCCATAACCCAGGTTCCGAGTGCCAACCAGTCCCAATTGGGACCTTTTGGACCCAGTCCTGGCGCCAGTGGCACCAGGCTCATAAATATGCCCAGTCCCAGCGCTGGAAGCGCCGGGCTCATAATGCTTGGGTGGACTTACCTGCAGCAGACCATGCTGCTTACTTGCCTGCCAGTTGAGCCTCTGATCCGCTTCTGTTTGGAACTACTTTTCCTGTTGGGTGGGGCAGGAGCCACTCCCTAGATTCAGAACACTGGAACTCTTCTGGAAAGCAGGAACTCTTTTCTTACCTAGGCGTGGCCGTGGAAGGAGACACCTAAGCACTACAGGAGGCTATTTAAACCACACCCGATGGATGAATCTTGCTTTGCGTTATTCTGCATCCTCAGCAGCAGAACGCTCATCGTGTCTTCTGCATCTGATCCTGGGCCTAAGGAAAAAGGCTTACCATCCTGAATCCAGTCTTCAGCAACACCTATAAAGACAAGAAAGAACAGGTTAGCATTACGGTCTTCAGTGACAGCTCTTCACTTACCTGGTCCATCGGCTGCCACCAACGCCTCGTGCTGCATTCCGGCATCTGAAAGACAAAGGCTTACCTACTCTTCGTGCGCTCCGGAGGTCTTCACACTGCATTCCGGCATCTGAAAGACAAAAGCTTACCAACTCTTCACACGCTCCGGAGGCCTTCGGCGCTGCATCCCGCATCTGAAAGACAAAACAAGGTGCGTTTAAAGACATTGGGGAACTTTAATACTCACGTGCCATTACTCCTTTCCACATCTAACCCAGTGGGTATTCCGGCACCCTGCAGCCGCTCCGAACTTGTACCTGCAAAATAAAAAGACAGTTAGAGCGCATCGTGAAGCAGGCAACAAGCGCTTACTTACGTGCTTCCCGGCGCTTCTATTCATCACACGGGCTCCATCTTCAACTCACTTCAGCCCATCATCCGCCATCGCCGGAACCCTGCAAAACAAGAGACATCGTTACTAAAGACTTTAAAGACATTAGAATTACTCGAAATTTACCGTTCGTGCAGTAAACGACGGACAGCAGTCCTCTGAAGTCAAGAGGCCTGCTCCCCTTATCCAGTGAAGAAACTGGTTACAGCACCCTGCCTCGAGGCAGATGGAGAGCACGGCGTTCACTTACCTAAGGTGAGAGCGTTAACCTTTGGGGTTCTACAGGAGAAGAGAAAGGGAAGAAGAGAGAGACATTTAATAACCCAGTTCATTAATCCCATATTTTCTATCTGCAGACATCTTACCCTTCGAGTCAGACATACAGTGCATAGAGGTCCAGCCCAAAGAGCCAGCCGTGTGTTACACATCACCTTTGAAGATACGGTATACGTCCAGTCAAGACCGGCGCCTCTACGGGAATCAGGTGAGCGTTACAGAACGCAAAGCCTACCACAAAACTCCCGTCCAGGCGCTATGGAAACCTCGGATACCGACCAGCTAGCCCAGTTACTTGGGGAACTAAGGGCAGAAGTGCATGCAGCCCGTCAGGAAATGAACGCTTTAAGAAGGGAACTGATTATTTCCAAGGAGCGAACAGATGATCTCGCTAGACAATTGCTACAGTCACAAGCCGGACAGACCCCGTTACCCGCATCTGGGGGAAATCTTCCTTCTACATCCTCTATGAATCCAGTGCAGATCAACCTACCTGGGAATCTACCTCTGGCTCCGCCCGAATGATTTTCTGGTGACCCAAAGAGGTTTGCAGTATTTATCAATCAGTGCCGGTTGCATTTCTTATGCCGGCCAGCAGCCTTTCCAACTGATCAAGCTAAAGTGGCTTTCGTGCTTTCGTACCTTAGTGGCAATGCGGCAGACTGGTCGATCCCTCTAGTAAATCAAGATGATCCGGTCCTCCATGATTTTCAAGCTTTTCAGCTCAGTATGGAAAAACTGTTCGCAAGACATTCACAGGGGCAGGCCTTGGACAATGAGCTTCTTTCGTTGCGACAAGGTAATCAAGACCTTTTGGCTTATATTGCGTCTTTCAACAGACTGATAGTGGAAACTCAATGGCCTGAGGACAAAAGGATTACGCTGTTTTATAGAGGTCTACGTGGAGAGCTCAAAGATGTGTTAGCCCAAGTAGTGAATCCCCCACAAGATTGTTCGGACTATATAGACTTATTCGTTCAAATAGATCACAGACTGCAGAACAGGAAGGCCGATCGTTCCAAGTTTGATGCTCGAGTATTTTCCAAACCGCCAACTCCTTCCAAAGGAGTAGACTCCGGGGAACCCATGCAAATAGGGGGTCTGAAAGGTCCTCTAACACAAAAGGAGCGGGAAAGGAGAAAACAGTTGCAATTATGCCTCTATTGCGGAAACTCAGGGCACTTTCTTCGAGACTGTCCGGTGAAACCTGCCAAGAAGGCAGTAGGAGCTGCAGTTACCAAAGTTACAAACTCTGAGCAGGGAAACGACCTCGCCCGACAGGAATAGAGGTCCTCTTGCCGAGCGTGAAAACCAGTTCCGTGACCTCGCATTTCGTGATACCTATGGTCCTCATTAGCCCTGATAATCTGGATCGATTACATGCAATTGAAGCTTACGTCGACAGCGGTGCCATCGGCAATTATGTGGATCATGAAATGGTTTTGAGGATGAATCTAACTCTTTGTCCCAAGGCTGTAAAGGACGTCATTACTACGGTGGATGGTACGGAGATAGCCTCCGGGCCAGTAAGGCATACCACTCAAGAAGTGACGCTAGTAAGTCAAGATGGACACCATGAGAAGATCGTGTTCGATGTGATCAAGGCCCCTCAGTTTCAGATTATTCTAGGAATACCTTGGTTAGAGAAACACAATCCTCTGATCGATTGGCGAGCAAGAACGGTCCAGTTTCCAGAATGTGTCTCTACTTGTCACCCTCCACCTGGTGTTGCACTGGCAGCAATTTCTTCAGAGACTCCCCAGTTACCTCCCGAATACCTAGAATACCAAGATGTTTTCCGGAAGGATCAGGCTAACTCTCTACCTCCTCATAGGTCTTATGACTGCCAGATAGACCTGATACCTGGATCTACTCCTCCTTGTAGTAGAATTTATGCCCTCACCGAGCCTGAGAACCTTCACCTTCGACAATACCTGGATCAATACCTGGCAAATGGGTTTATTCGTCCTTCCAAGTCCCCTGCTTCTTCAGCTTTGTTCTTCGTTCCAAAAAAGGAAGGAGACCTTAGAACTTGTATAGATTATCGCTCCCTGAACCAGATCACCGTTAAGAATAGATATCCGTTACCTTTGATCCCTGAACTCCTGGACCAAGTCAGAAAAGCATGCATATATACAAAGCTGGATCTTAGAGGAGCTTACCACTTGGTACGAGTAAAAGAGGGCGATGAATGGAAGACGGCCTTCCGCACCAAGTATGGGCTATTTGAATATCAGGTCATGCCCTTCGGACTTTGCAATGCCCCGTCCACCTTTCAATATTTTATGAACGATGTCCTCAGAGAGCTCATAGATGTGTGTGTTGTTGTTTACATTGACGACATCCTTGTTTATTCTTCATCGGAATCTGAACATCGGAAACACGTGAAAATGTTCCTCGAAAGATTTCGTCAACACAAACTTTTCGCTAAGTTGGAAAAATGTGTTTTCAACGTGACTGAAGTTGAATTCTTGGGATTCATATTATCATCTGGCGGAGTGCGTATGGATTCAAAGAAGGTCGATGCAGTTCTCAAATGGCCATCACCATCCTCCGTAAAAGGTGTGCAAAGCATGTTAGGCTTCGCTAACTTTTACCGCAGGTTTATCCCCGAATTCTCTCGAATAGTCCAGCCCATCACTGCCTTGTTAAAGAAAAACAAACGTTTTTAATGGTCTACCGAGGCGGAACAAGCTTTCCAGGATTTGAAGACTAAATTTATCTCTGCACCAATCTTAAAACACCCTCGCCCCGAACTCCCCTACATCGTGGAAACTGATGCTTCAAGCCTTGCCATGGGGGCAGTTCTATCACAAAAGGACCCGGTAACCAATCAGTTGCATCCCGTGGCATTTTGGTCCCGCAAATTCTCGCCTCCTGAAATCAATTACACGATTACTGACAAGGAACTTCTGGCTATCAAGTCTGCCTTTAAGGCTTGGCGGCATTATCTGCTGGGGGCCCGACACACCGTTACTGTGATTACGGATCACCGAAACCTGCAATATTTGAAAACCGCAAAAGCCCAATCCTCTAGACAACTCCGTTGGGCATTATTCTTTGCCGAGTTTGACTTCATAATTACCTATCGACCTGGTACAAAAAACGGTAAAGCTGATGTCCTTTCTCGGATGGGAGTGGAAGAACACTTGATCAACCCTAAACCTGTACCAATCATTCCCGAATAAAGAATTCTGGGTGTAATCACCACAGAATCCATAGAGGAAGTTAAGGATAAAGCCAGGCAACTTGTAACTCCAGCAGACAAACAGAATTGGCATCTGCAGGGAAAGGAATTGCAGTAAAGGACAACTTATTGTATTTCCAAGAACGATTATACATACCCAGCACAGATTTACAGAAAAAAGTAATCTCTTGTTATCACGATTCTTTAATGGAAGGACATCCCGGTATGGCCAAGACCTCAGAAAAGATCAAGCGCTACTTCTGGTGGCCGTCTTGGAAAAAAGATATCAGAGACTTTATAATGTACTGTGGAGTATGCGCCCAAAACAAGAGTCAAAAGGAAAGACCAGCAGGCCTCTTATGCCCTATTGACATCCCACCTCGCCCTTGGCATACGCTTTCTATGGACTTCATCACCGATCTACCTCCATGCTCCGGATACAATACGATTCTAGTAATCGTGGACTTATTCTCCAAGATGGCGCATTTCATTCCGCTCAAAGGCTTGCCAACAGCAGCAACCCTGGCCCGAGAATTTCTCGAAAACATCGTCCGACTGCACGGTTTTCCTTCGGTTCTAATTTCGGATCGAGGTAGTCAATTTATTTCTCATTTTTGGCGAAGTTGCTGTCGGTCGGCTCAAATTGATGTGAGACTATCGACCAGTCACCACCCTCAGACCGACGGACAAACCGAGAGGACCAATCAAACTCTGGAACAGTATTTACGCTGCATGCTGCAACAAACTGAAAAAACTTGGAAAGACATCCTTTGGATAGCCGAATATGCCTACAATAACTCTGTCCATTCGGGAACTGGGAAAACCCCGTTTTTTCTTTTGTACGGCAGTCACCCTCGAACCTCGGAGTTGGATCCCCTCCAAGATCTTGAAACACCAGCAGTAGACTACCTGCATTCTACAATCACCCAAGCCTTTAAGGAAGCTGTTTCTCACCTTCAAAGGGCTAAAGAACAATACAAGAAAGGAGCAGATCAACATCGGAAGGAAGCCCCTCAATATCAAGTAGGGGATCAAGTCTGGTTATCCACCAAATATCTACCTCTAAAAGGGCCACGCACATTCAACCCAAGATACCTTGGTCCCTATTCCATCACTACCATAGTAAACCCAGTAGCGGTCAAGTTGGACTTTCCCCCGCACATGAAGATACATCCGGTCTTCCACGTCTCTCTATTAAAGCCTGTGCAACCTCAAACCCGACTAACCAAATCTCCAAAACCTATCCTAGTTGATGGAGAACTCGAGTTTGAAGTCAAAAGCATTCTGGACTCCAAGATCTCCAAATCTAAACTATTTTACCTAATTGACTGGAAAGGCTACGGCCCCCAAGTGTCGTAAAGGCAAACACTAATAAAGGAAAGCATAAAGTTGCTGCTGGAACAGGTGTGGGTAAGCCATTAAGTAGATGTCATTTGTGTCCAGGTTGCAGGTGTGCTTGGTGTAAAAGCAGGACAATTAGAAGCAGGAAGAGGCTTGTAGCAGGACTTCAAATCCCAGCAGCCTCCGGGCATAGGACCACAGCTCCAGCTGCCCAGCCGACTCTCTGGAGGAACAAGCCAGGCACACGGGACCTGCAAAAGGCCCAGGCAACGCCCAAGCCCACGCCCAAGGCATCGCACATGCGCAAGCGAGCTACCGCGCATGCGCAACCCGCGAACGCTTGTTCGCGCTTGAGATTGCATCGGACAGGACGCAGTCAGCTGAGCTCCGGCAAAACCTCCGTCGCGGGGCCCGTCCTCGCCGGAAAAACACCATCCTTGGCCCCGCGCCTCACGAGATAAGTGCCGCTCTAGTATCACTGCTACGGAAGTTTTCCGGAGCGGGTTTCTGACCAGTTTTGAATACTAACTTCTGGGAAGCGACCACGAGTGAATAGCGGAATGCTTCACCATACTAACTCCTAACTGCATGCTACGTTATGCTCGCCAGTTGCGGGCATTGTTTGGGCTGATTGGGAGACAGGATCTACACACTTCTGGGGGGCACGCGCTAACAGTTTCCTTTTTGTGTGTGTCAGGAACGGAAACGCCTCAGCCCTAGCAGCCTACGCCTCAGCCCTAGCAGTCTACAGAATCTGTCCAAACCGCAAGGGAGCAGGACGCTTGGCGAAGCCAGAGCTAAGTGCCAATAAGTTATTTGCCTATGCATGAAAACAGTCTGTCTTGTTGTGCACGCGCAGGAGTGCTCAATTCAGTATTTAGTTTTATTTTCATGAACAACTGGAGACACTGACTATTATCTGTTATGTTATTGTTTCTAACCTGCAACCCGAATTCCACCTCTGTGCTGATTATAACAGAGTGTGGGGCTACGACACCAAGTGGGTAACGCATGCATGAATGTGGAATGCATGTCTTGGTCTCAGAAAGGGTAGCGCATGTATGAGGGTATGCATGTGATGTGGAAAAAGCTGTGAAGGCTGCAATACCTCTGCCTATGTAACAGCTAGCCGAGGACAGAGCAAAGGAGCATGCTTTTCCTAGAAATCCCCTGCCTATCCATAACCGCTCCCTAAACCTCAACCCGGTGTACCTAATAACCCTCTACCCATCCAATCCAAGGACCCCAACCCTCTTTCCCCGTGGGGGTCGCGGTGACCTGCGTTTGCCTAATCCAGGCACCAAGACCGCCAAGGGGAGGTAGGAGTTCGTGCTGCTTCTGCGTGGAACGGAACTCGCCTTGACAGAAGCGCGAACCCACGTATATTTATACGCCCAAGTAGCACGAACTCCGAAACAAGACAATGGAGGACATAGCTCGTGTTTTAAACGACCTGCAGGCAGCACTAGACCTTACTAGGTAGGATTATGCTACCTTGACCACTCGAGTGCAGGAGCTTACCGCACAGGGAAGGCCACTCCCAGGGGGGCTCCCACCGACCCCGGTGCAGGTCCAGGTGACTACTGAGCCACCTATGCCCTTGGCTGCCCCAGAAAGGTACGGGGGGGACCCACACAAATACTCAGTATTCATGACACAATGCCAGTTGCACTTCCTCACAAAACCAAGTATATTTCGTACTGCACAATCCCGGACCGCTTTTCTTATTTCTTATCTTACGGGGGATGCCGCAGCCTGGGCAACCCCGTTGGTGCAAAAAGATGATGCCGTTTTGTATGATTGGGGGGAGTTCCAAGAAGAATTTGGGAAAATATTCAATAGGAAAGCAGCCTCATTGGTACGGGATCGGGAACTCCTCACTTTGCGACAAGGAAGCAAAGATTTGATTTCATATGTAACTACCTTCAATCGTCTGGTAGTGGAAGCCGAGTGGCCACACGAGAAGAAAATGGTTCTCTTCTATCAGGGACTTCGGGAGGAGCTAAAAGACTTGATATCACAAGTAGATCCCCAACCGACCACGTGTACAGCAATGATAGATCTGGCCTTACGCTTAGATCACCGTCAAAACGAAAGAAGGCAAGACAGAAGGAGATGGGAGAATAAATCAAACTCGGCTAAGCTGGACTATCAGAAAGGCCCGATCAGTTCCGGTAAGGCAGAAAGAACCCCAGAGTCAGAACCCATGCAGATAGGGTCAATTAGAGGACCGATTTCCAAAGAAGAAAGGGAGAAGCGGCGGCGAGAAAAGCTTTGCTTGTATTGTGGCAAAGCAGGACATTTCGTAAAGGAATGTGGAGTAAAACCAAATAAAATGTCATTGCAGGGAAGTTCCGGCATGCCTTCGGGAAACGCCAGTGCTCGCCAGTGAGAAGGGCAAATCTGTCGAGCCAAAACCATCACAACGCCCCTAAGCACACATTGGGTAATGTAACTTACAGCAGTAAAATACACATTACCGTCACAGGGATTCTACAGACACGTCAAGCTGATCAGCCCGTCACTCTCATGGTGGATTCAGGAGCCACGGGCAATTTTGTGGATGCAGCTTATGTTCAAAAGATGGGCTTACCAGTGCAATTTAAAGATGTACAAGAAGCAGTCTGTTCAGGCGATGGGTCTCCATTGAAGTCCGGGCCTGTGACGAAGCAAACGGGTGAGATGGTATTGGACATTCGAGGTCATAAGGAACTAATCAGATTTGATGTTATTGCGGCCCCCCAATTTGGATTCAACCTTGGTCTGCCTTGGCTCATGTTACACAATCCAGTCATTGACTGGAGTTATGGCACGGTTCGCTTTTCCTCAGAATATTGCAATACGCATTGCACCAAGAACGTGAAACACGCAGTGCAAGTGTTGGGGGCCACAAACGGAGATGACCGTAGCCTGTTAGGGGACTTGCCCCAAGAATATGAAGACTTCTGTGATGTTTTCAGCAAGGCAGCAGCCGAGACTTTACCACCTCATAGATCCTTTGACTGTAGGATTGATTTGGAACCCGGAGCCACCTTACCGTGCAGTCGGATATACGCCCTCACTGAGGCAGAAAACCGGCATCTTAAGGAGTACATAGACACCAACTTGCAAAATGGTTTCATCCGTCATTCTACTTCCCCAGTCTCCTCGCCATTATTCTTCGTCCCGAAGAAGACCGGAGACCTTAGGACGTGCATAGATTATAGGGCAATAAACCGGATCACGATTAAGAATCGATACCCACTCCCCCTGATACCAGTCTTATTGGACCAAGTACATGGAGAGACAATCTACACAAAACTGGAGCTACGCGGGGCCTACCATCTGGTGCGGGTGCGTCAAAGAGATGAATGGGAGACCGCCTTTAGGACGAAGTTCGGACTCTACGAATATCAGGTCATGCCATTCGGTCTCTCTAACGCACCCGCTGCCTTTCAACATTTTCTGGATGAGGTTCTGCGGGGATTTCTAGATATCTTCGTCGTGGTCTACATCGACGATATCCTGATTTACTCCCGTAATGAACAGGAACACATAGACCATGTGAAATCTGTATTACAACGTTTGCGTGAGCACCATCTATACGCCAAATTGGAAAAATGTACGTTTCATTGTACTACGGTGGAGTTTCTCGGGTTCGTTCTATCACCCGACGGAGTCAAGATGGATTCGCATAGAGTACAAGCAATTCTGGATTGGCCGGCCCCACGAAACGTCAAAGAAGTGCAATCCGTACTGGGGTTCGCGAACTTTTATCTTTTATCGAAGATTTATCCAGGGATTTGCGCAAAAAAGCTTAGCCATCACTCGATTGCTGAGGAAAGGAAAACCATTTGTGTGGGGGCCTGAGGCGGAACACAGTTTTCAACAATTGAAAGAAGCGTTTACTTCAGCGCCTGTTCTTCTCCATCCAGATCCCACGTTGCCTTTTTTGGTGGAAACAGACGCTTCTAGTTACGCATTGGGGGCTATATTGTCACAACGGGACCAGTCTGGACAATTACATCCGGTAGCCTACTATTCAAGAAAACTCAATTCTGCAGAACAGAACTACACCATCGCTGACCGTGAACTACTTGCTATCAAAGCCGCCTTTGCGGAATGGAGACACTATTTGTTAGGAGCAAGGCATACAATAACCGTACTAACGGATCATCGTAACCTTCAATTCTTAAAATCCGCACGAGCCCTTACCCCACGTCAACTACGGTGGGCCATGACCTTCGCGGACTTTGATTTCGTGGTAACATACCGCCCAGGTCAAGAGAATAAGAAAGCGGACCTGTTATCTAGGTATCCAGAGCCACCAAGCTGCCCTAACACTGATGTGGAAGCAAAACCTATAGTACCCTCAACTAAATTCATAGGAGGTACAACCAATACTTTATTGGAACAAATTGGTGATGCAATGACGGCACAGGAATTGCTCCAGTGGGAAGATCCGACACAGGAACGACAATTGAAAGAAGGGATACCGTATCAAGGTAAGGTCGTGTATTTACCAACGCAAAAACTGCGAACCCAAGCACTCAACTGGTGCCATGATTCGCCATTAGCGCGACATCCAGGCATTAATAAAACTCAGGAATTGATTCAACGACATTACTGGTGGCCGAACCTTCATAAGGAAGTTCGAGAATATGTAACTCAATGCGAAGTGTGTGCCCGGAACAAGACAGATCATAAGAAACCCATGAGTCTGCTTAGACCTTTACCAACACCATGTCAGCCATGGCATACCGTGTCACTGGACTTTATTGTGGAATTGCCTCCGGATCGGAATTACACAACCATACTAGCGGTAATAGACTCATTCACTAAACTCGCTCACTTTGTTCCTTGTCAAGGCCTACCGTCTGCGGGTGAGTTTGCGGACTTGTTCTTGCAGCACATAGTTCGATTGCATGGAGTACCACAACACATCATCTCAGATCGGGGGTCTCAGTTTACGTCCCAATTCTGGCGTCTCTTCTGTAAAAAGATTGGTATACAGTTACAGTTGTCCAGCAGTTACCCTCCCGAAACAGACGGACAGACCGAGCGCTTGAATCAAACTCTCGAACAGTATCTTCGTTGTTTTACACATGGGGCAGAAGAAAGTTGGCTGGACACCCTGTGGCTTGCAGAACTAGCATACAACAACGCACAACATACTGCCACTGGGTACTCACCGTTCTTCGCAACATATGGGTATAATCCACATGTGCAACCGTCTACCGCAGTACTTCCAGATACTTTACCATCAGTGCAGACAAGAATAAACTTGTTAACAGAAACTTGGAAAAAGGCTCATCAAAATTTGATAAAAGCTAAAATCACGAACAAACAATATGCTGATAAAAAGCGTCGAGCCAACCCAGACTATCAAATAGGTGATAAGGTGTGGCTTTCAACCAAGCATTTACGTATAGCAGGCCCCAAAAGCTAAAACCTCGTTTTATTGGCCCATTCTGCATCACACAAGTTGTAAACCCAGTGGCCATGCGACTGCATTTGCCTTCCCACATGAAGGTCCACCCTGTTTTTCATGTGGCTCTCTTGAAGCCTGCAGCCCCTCACATACGAATGCAAAGACCACCACCCATTGTAGTCGAGGGGTTTCCAGAATATGAGGTGAAGGCAATACTTAATTCACGAATACGGGGAGGCCAGTTGTCTTACGTCATAGATTGGGTGGGTTTTGGCCCCGAAGATAGATCATGGGAACCCGCCTCTAATGTGCATGCTCCGCGGCTCATGCGCCTGTTCCATCGCAACCACCCCTCTAACCCAGGCCCTTCGGTGGGGAGGGGGTGTACTGTCGTAAAGGCAAACACTAATAAAGGAAAGCATAAAGTTGCTGCTGGAACAGGTGTGGGTAAGCCATTAAGTAGATGTCATTTGTGTCCAGGTTGCAGGTGTGCTTGGTGTAAAAGCAGGACAATTAGAAGCAGGAAGAGGCTTGTAGCAGGACTTCAAATCCCAGCAGCCTCCGGGCATAGGACCACAGCTCCAGCTGCCCAGCCGACTCTCTGGAGGAACAAGCCAGGCACACGGGACCTGCAAAAGGCCCAGGCAACGCCCAAGCCCACGCCCAAGACATCGCGCATGCGCAAGCGAGCTACCGCGCATGCGCAACCCGCGAACGCTTGTTCGCGCTTGAGATTGCATCGGACAGGACGCAGTCAGCTGAGCTCCGGCAAAACCTCCCTCGCGGGGCCCGTCCTCGCCGGAAAAACACCATCCTTGGCCCCGCGCCTCACGAGATAAGTGCCGCTCTAGTATCACTGCTACGGAAGTTTTCCGGAGCGGGTTCCTGACCAGTTTTGAATACTAACTTCTGGGAAGCGACCACGAGTGAATAGCGGAACGCTTCACCATACTAACTCCTAACTGCATGCTACGTTATGCTCGCCAGTTGCGGGCATTGTTTGGGCTGATTGGGAGACAGGATCTACACACTTCTGGGGGGCACGCGCTAACAGTTTCCTTTTTGTGTGTGTCAGGAACAGAAACGCCTCAGCCCTAGCAGCCTACGCCTCAGCCCTAGCAGTCTACAGAATCTGTCCAAACCGCAAGGGAGCAGGACGCTTGGCGAAGCCAGAGCTAAGTGCCAATAAGTTATTTGCCTATGCATGAAAACAGTCTGTCTTGTTGTGCACGCGCAGGAGTGCTCAATTCAGTATTTAGTTTTATTTTCATGAACAACTGGAGACACTGACTATTATCTGTTATGTTATTGTTTCTAACCTGCAACCCGAATTCCACCTCTGTGCTGATTATAACAGAGTGTGGGGCTGCGACACCAAGTGGGTAACGCATGCATGAATGTGGAATGCATGTCTTGGTCTCAGAAAGGGTAACGCATGTATGAGGGTATGCATGTGATGTGGAAAAAGCCGTGAAGGCTGCAATACCTCTGCCTATGTAACAGCTAGCCGAGGACAGAGCAAAGGAGCATGCTTTTCCTAGAAATCCCCTGCCTATCCATAACCGCTCCCTAAACCTCAACCCGGTGTACCTAATAACCCTCTACCCATCCAATCCAAGGACCCCAACCCTCTTTCCCCGTGGGGGTCGCGGTGACCTGCGTTTGCCTAATCCAGGCACCAAGACCGCCAAGGGGAGGTAGGAGTTTGTGCTGCTTCTGCGTGGAACGGAACTCGCCTTGACACCAAGAGAGATCCTGGGAACCTGCTGAATATGTCCACGCTCCTCGCCTAATCAAAAGATTTCACCGAACATTTCCTGACAAGCCAACACCCCCAGAGAAGCCCGGTTTGGGAGGGGCCTTGAGGGGGGGTACTGTCATGATCTCTGCTTCCAAAAGGTCAGGGTTTTCCCAACTCCCTTGGAAGCAGATCCATAACCCAGGTTCCGAGTGCCAACCAGTCCCAATTGGGACCTTTTGGACCCAGTCCTGGCGCCAGTGGCACCAGGCTCATAAATATGCCCAGTCCCAGCGCTGGAAGCGCCGGGCTCATAATGCTTGGGTGGACTTACCTGCAGCAGACCATGCTGCTTACTTGCCTGCCAGTTGAGCCTCTGATCCGCTTCTGTTTGGAACTACTTTTCCTGTTGGGTGGGGCAGGAGCCACTCCCTAGATTCAGAACACTGGAACTCTTCTGGAAAGCAGGAACTCTTTTCTTACCTAGGCGTGGCCGTGGAAGGAGACACCTAAGCACTACAGGAGGCTATTTAAACCACACCCGATGGATGAATCTTGCTTTGCGTTATTCTGCATCCTCAGCAGCAGAACGCTCATCGTGTCTTTTGCATCTGATCCTGGGCCTAAGGAAAAAGGCTTACCATCCTGAATCCAGTCTTCAGCAACACCTATAAAGACAAGAAAGAACAGGTTAGCATTACGGTCTTCAGTGACAGCTCTTCACTTACCTGGTCCATCGGCTGCCACCAACGCCTCGTGCTGCATTCCGGCATCTGAAAGACAAAGGCTTACCTACTCTTCGTGCGCTCCGGAGGTCTTCACACTGCATTCCGGCATCTGAAAGACAAAAGCTTACCAACTCTTCGCACGCTCCGGAGGCCTTCGGCGCTGCATCCCGCATCTGAAAGACAAAACAAGGTGCGTTTAAAGACATTGGGGAACTTTAATACTCACGTGCCATTACTCCTTTCCACATCTAACCCAGTGGGTATTCCGGCACCCTGCAGCCGCTCCGAACTTGTACCTGCAAAATAAAAAGACAGTTAGAGCGCATCGTGAAGCAGGCAACAAGCGCTTACTTACGTGCTTCCAGGAGCTTCTATTCATCACACGGGCTCCATCTTCAACTCACTTCAGCCCGTCATCCGCCATCGCCGGAACCCTGCAAAACAAGAGACATTGTTACTAAAGACTTTAAAGACATTAGAATTACTCGAAACTTACCGTTCGTGCAGTAAACGACGGACAGCACTCCTCTGAAGTCAAGAGGCCTGCTCCCCTTATCCAGTGAAGAAACTGGTTACAGCACCCTGCCTCGAGGCAGATGGAGAGCACGGTGTTCACTTACCTAAGGTGAGAGCGTTAACCTTTGGGGTTCTACAGGAGAAGAGAAAGGGAAGAAGAGAGAGACATTCAATAACCCAGTTCATTAATCCCATATTTTCTATCTGCAGACATCTTACCCTTCGAGTCAGATATACAGTGCACAGAGGTCCAGCCCAAAGAGCCAGCCGTGTGTTACACATCACCTTTGAAGATACGGTATACGCCCAGTCAAGACCGGCGCCTCTACGGGAATCAGGTGAGCGTTACAATGAGTTACACATCAATGCAACATGCAGTGTACAACACAACAGCAATATGCACTAGGAATGTATACACAGTATTGACTAGACTACCCACACATGTAGTGGGAGTCCAATGTCACCATGTACGTCAATGTCACTTGAGCACACCCTTTGCAAGCCCATGGAAACGGGAAGCAGGAGGGGTGTGTGACAAAAACCCAAGCATCTGAACCAAATACATGACAAGCCTGCATGTGCCCAGCCACAATGCAGCGTATGCCCACAGGAGCCACAGAAGGCAACACATTGTCCCAAAAAAAATAAAAATAAAGATAAAAAAAAAATTTTAAAAATCAAAAATGGCCATTAATGGGCCCGTGGGGGTTGGGGAGGCCTCACAGGAGGTCCGAGGACAGGGTGCACACCAAAACCCACCTGTGTGGATCTTGCGAAAAAAAAACACCTCCATGGGCTCATGGCCCACACGGCTACCCTATTGTGGGAGTATCACTGCTGTCGCTATTATCACCCTGTGCAGCTGCATCCGTAGGTGGTTGCACTATGGGAGGCAGCCCACGCAAGGCCCTAGTCTGTTCCTCCATGGCTGCAAGCATGCGGGTGTGGTTGGTCTCGTTCTGGAGGATGAGTGTGCGGAGGTCCCCATGCAACAACTCACGGGATGCCCGGACCTCCGCCCTAGTTGCCTGCATCTCAGCTGAAAGCGTACGGGTGAGACGCTCCAGCTGCTGTTCTGTCCTTCGGTTTATTGAAGCCTCAAGCTCAACAAGAGTCGTCCTGAGGTGAAGGAGCTCCAGCCTCAGGGCTGCCCTGTGGCCCTGGGACTCTATGGAGATGGCTTCCTGCAGAGTCGCCAGTGCCGCCCGCCTGTCCCTGTTGGACGCCAACATGTCCTCCCTGTGTGACTGGCAGATGGAGTCAGTTGCCTGCTGTAGTCGCTCCATCAGCCTTTCGGGGGGGACAATGGAAGTGGCCACCCTATCCATGGCCTGAGCCATCATCTCTGATGATGCTGCCTGTTGGGTTGCCATACCGTAAATGGATTGCTCCCATGCGGTATTGCCAGGTGGCGTACGGCCACCACGTCGGCGGGCACCACACCTGTCTGGGGCAAGGCGAACTGCGCCTTGCTGTGCCAGCACTGCCTGAGGCTGCAGGACTGCATTCCCCCTCTGATCTGCTGGCCCAGCAACAGGATCAGATGTCGCGGAGTGTGACCCTGCATCCGTAACCACCAAAGGTGTAGCTGCCAACACTGACATCCCCATTGAGGGTTCTGTCCCTGGTGCAGGTGGGTGGGACAGAACAGAATCCCTCCCAGGAACACTCACCTGCGACGGCACGTAGGTCTCATCATCCGAATCAACACCTGAGTACAGCTCGGGGGAGGTGCAGCCAGAGACACCCCTTGAGAGCACGACCTGCAGCAGTTGTGGGTTCTCACCCACCACCACACCACGTCCCTCACTGGTGGTCGGTCGGCCCTCGGACCCCTCCTGGGTCTGCACCATCTCCACAACCCCAGCAGTATCAGGTGCGTCTTCCCCTGCAAAGACATAAAAGCAAACAAATGGAAACAGGCATTAGCACCATGGCACACAATGAGGGCTGAGAAGCAACAGAACCAGTACTTGATTGACACATGTCCCACATGACTAAAACCCTCCCATGCATGCACCCTCACTGCGTATGAAGGGCAGGCAAATGGCACACACTGATGACACCAAGATGGAAGATGAACACATGTTCTGCATGCTGCCTGGCAGTGGCATCACACATTGGCCTGTGATTGCCAGGTGAAATACACATGCCATCACACATATGGCATGCACCATTGCTATTGAGTGAAGATGGAGAGGAGGGCAGCACTTATTCATTCAGTCCAGTTCCCTCATGTAATAGCTTTTCTAATTCAAACAGGTCTGATTTTTCACCTGGAGCTGCCAGTCCAAAATGGTCCGATTGCACAGGGACATGTGTGAACAAATGATATCCAGGTAACAAAGTCACTCCACTTTACCATAGCCATGTCAGACATGTGACTAGAGGACTGAGAAATGCCTAGTAAAAGTGGTGGAATGCAAAAAATCTGCCTGAATGAACATAGAAAAATAAGCAACAATGTTGTGGCAAGGTGACACTTCAAGGGCAACTGGCGTGCTGTTGGGCTAGATGTCTACTGTTGGCAGAAGGGATACTGCTATGGCCAAATGCTGCTGCGCAGAATGTATTGCATGAAGCACATGGGTGACCCAAACGACTCAGGCGCACACACCCTCACCTGGCACACAAACAGAAGCCCTCACACACACACCATGCACATGGATGACACACACATGCATGTGCACTCACCGGACAATGCCTCATAATCAGGCAGATCTCCCACGCCTTGGATCTGTTCCTCCGTGACGTAGATCCCAGCGACTGACTCATGTGGAGTGAGTTCCATGTCTTCTACTGGAGACCCACCTCCAGTCACTAGAGTTGCGGCATGACTTGAGGCCAGCTTATTCTTTGCCCTGCGCTTTAGGTCATTCCAGCGCTTATAGCAATCATTGGCTGTGCGCCTCACGATTCCAAGGGCACTTACGATGTCCGCAACGGTCTGCCAGTGTGCCTGGCGTTGTGCAGGTGTGGTCTTGGATCCTGCAACAATGACCATCTCGTTATCATGTGCGGACACATACTCGACAAGTGCATTCAGTTCGGCATCCGTGAAGCTATGCTTACTCGACGGGCCGGACTGTGTAGCCGTGTCTGGGGCATCAGCCTGTGCCGGACGAGCACTCTTCTTCTTCCTCTTGGAAGGTGGTGGTGATCCTGAGTGTCCTGCGCCGCTCTGGACACTGAGGGCAGGAGCCCTGGTGGACTCTGTATCAGGAGTGTGGGATTGCACACTCAGCATGGGGGTTGGTGCAGGCATTGGCTCAAGTGTAATGATGTCAGGGGGAATGTCAGCAGGATGGACTAGGACCGACACTGTCCTGGCTGGGTGTGTGAGAGCTTGGGTGGATGGAGCCGCAGCTGCCCCTGCAGCCTCTCCACCCTGCCTACTTGGGGCAGCAGATGACCTTGCTGCCCCCGATCCACGTGGCCTGATGACATCAACGTGCACCAGCGCACGTGTCATAGGCCTGCTGACCTGGAAATCAGCCATGGAGTCAGCCAGGTCTGGTGCCACAATGGGCTGGTCCAACAAGAGCTAAGCATGGATGGTGTCAGCCACATCAGCCTCAACCAGGGGGGGGGGATTATGGGTGCTCATGACTGGTCCTCCACACATTGGGGGACAGGGTCACCCTGCAAGTAACGACCACGTCCCCTATCGGATCCACCACGGCCACCACTTGTGGCTCGTCCACCTTTGCCACCCTTACGGATTCCTCGCCTCCCAACCATGGCACTGATGTTAATGCGCGTATGGGAGTGGCTGTAAACTATTGTCCTGGGCAATTGGGGGTCAAAGGGGTTGGGTACCAGATGGTAATTGTACCCTAGTGCTCTTGCAAGGCTGATTGTAACCCCTGGGGAAAGATGACGGGTCACGCAATGCACAGGAAGCCCAAAAAAGGGAGATGACGTGCACGCAACCCCTCCTAGACCACGTGTGCGGAAAAAAAAAACCTGCACTACCCTGTGGCACCCAGTAACACAAGAATGAACATATGCGTGTCACACGCAGCCTAGAATTACCTCTGAAGGGGTAGGCTACACACGGGGCAAGCACAGATGTTAGATACGTGCGTGACTCACCGTCTGCCAGGAAAAAGAGCGTGAAAAAGAAGCGCGTTTGGTTGGCAACACCCCCGCCAAAAGAAAAATTGTACGCTGTCTGAGGAGACAGGACAACAGTAGAAGGGAACACTGTTTGAGGGAACAGGCCCAGGAAAACCAGAAAAAGAGAAAAAAAGAGAAAAAGCTGTCAGAGGTAACAGGGAGTACGAACTTGAAACGCCGTGAAGTAAATCGCGTGTGAACCGACAAGAAGTACAGATTTCACCCACTCGCTCTCCACGAAAAGCACGTACAAGGAAATGGTGTTCTACACGTACCTTTTATGCAGGCCCACACATCCAGCGTCACTTCCGCGTGTACACGCTAGGGCCTTTTCCACCAATTACACGCTTTGTCACTTCCGCGTGTACGCGCTATTTCCACCAATTACACGCTTTGTCACTTCCGCGTGTACGCGCTATTTCCACCATTTACACGCTTTGTCACTTCCGCGTGTACGCGCTCTTTTCACCAATTACACGCCTTGTCACTTCTGCGTGTACGCGCTATTTCCACCAATTACACGCTTTGTCACTTCTGCGTGCACGCGCTCTTTCCACCAATTACACGCTTTGTCACTTCCGCGTGTATGCGCTATTTCCACCAATTACACGCTTTGACACTCGGACGTGTCTTTAATTTTTTTAACACGCAACATTTCAAACGTGTGCCATATTCAACGTGCACGTGACTTCATAGACCCGCATACGCTGGTGGCCTTTGGGCCAATGAATGTACAGACGTGTGCTGACGCGCTTACGCGCTAAGGGCCTTTCCCTCGAATTACACGCAGACGTGCTGGATTTTCACGTGCAAAATCACTCCGTATCAAGCTGGCCACGCGTTCACACACGGAAGACCACGCTCCTGCCCAGAAGGCCGAATTACTGCCACCCAGAGCCCTGAGCACGCTCCCACCTGCCATCTGCTGCTGCCTGACTGCCTGCTGCCCACGTGCCCTGCCATTTGCTGCCTGCACATCAGCCAGGGGTGCTGTTGCTGTGACCACCCCTGCTGGAACCAAAGACTCCCGACTGCTTTTCCATCGCCCCACAGCCCAGCCCCAGGACCCAGTTGCCCACCCACTCCTGCCTCTGGGGTTGCCATGTCGGGCACTGCAACATCTGGCACCAGTGGCAACCCCTGGCCAAGGAGGCAGAGGGGCACCAGCTTCACTGCCACTGAAGTTGGTGTCCTGGTGGAGCATGTCCTGGGGCAGTATGATGCCCTCTTTGGAAGGTTGCGCGCCGACAAGGAAGGACGGACTCGGATCTGGATGGACATCGTGACTGCCATCAACACGGAGGAGGTGGCAGTCCGCGACTACGAACGTGTCAGGAAGCGCTGGGAGGACTTCAGGTCCAGGACCCTCAACAAGGCCTGGCGCCTCCTGAAGGCAGCGGATGCTAAGGGGCGCTGGGGCCACTTGTCGGAAGATCAGATGAGGGTCCTGGAACGCATATCCCCAGCGCTCCACGTCCAGGTCCTTGAGAGGCAGACCCGTCTGGAGTCGAGCGGTAAGTGTACATGCATCCTGATTGTAAGCTGTGCGTGTGGTGTGCCAGGAGTGTGCAGGTTGAACATGTATTTTTATGTGGGCAAGTAGGGGGGGTGTACAGGGCCGTGAGGGTGACACATGCGAGGGGTCTCATGTGTGACACATGGATGGTGCTTGTGTGTGTGGGCTTGCATGGCACAGGATGTGGAGGAATGATTGTCAGGTGTGACATGGATGTCGATCGGAACACTGCGACAGTTGGCGGAGGTGTACACATGCATGCAAGTTTGGTGGTGTGTGTGCATGTGTAGTGTACTCCTTATGTTTCATGTGATGTGTGGATGACCTTTGGCTGCTCATGCTGTTGTATGTGAATGGATGGTGCTGGCTGTTGCAATATGCCTGTGGTATGGCTCATGTGTGCAAGTTGAAATGACATGTGTGTTGGGGATTGTGATGCCATGTCTGAGGTTTACCAATGCCACTCATGTATGACTGTCATGTGTGTATGAGTCCATTGGACAGTGCCCTGATGCCTGTGTTTTCTTTCTCCCTGTCTGCAGCGTCAACTGATGAAGAGGGCGGAGAAGGTGCTGTGGTGCACAGCGCAGGGGTCGCACCACCAGCCGGAGACGCAAGGCCCGGATCCCCTCCCAGGTTCTGATCTCGTCGGGGAGTGAGGAGTCCGGTGCCGTGTCCCAGGCCACAGCTGCCGAGGGGAGGTCCAAGAGGTGGAGGTTGGAGTTGGACTCCTCGGCAGCAGAAGGGGCAGCTGGGACCCCACAGGGCCCAACGGAGGAAGATGGCACGGAGTCATCCAGGTTGGTGGGGGGTTTGGAGGAGGAGGAGGCCATGCAAGCGACAGAGGCGGGGTCTGGAGGTGGGGATTCCACTGGTGCTAGTGGTGCAGTGCAGGATCTGGGACAGGAGGCAGCACAGGCCGCCGCGGAGGTGCCTGTGTGCAATCCTGTCCCTGCTCCTGTCACTGCATCATCTTGCACCAGCGGGGATGCCTACCTCCAGACCCGTTCCCAGGGAGGGGATTGGCTTACAACACCTGGCCTTCCTCTCCCTGCGGATGTGGCTATCCTGCACCAGGTTGAGCCTGTCCAGGGTGGGGTGGCGTTGCGTCAACGGGCCATGCGAGCTGACCTGCAGTGTTTTCATGATGAGTCTGCACGTCTTCTTGCATGGCTCGTTGACTGCGTTGACCCACTGGGACAGCTCACCAGGGCTGGATTCCTCCGTTTCCTGGACCTTGTTCCGACCCCCTCCTCCACGGAACCCCCTATGCCCCAGTCGTCCTCCATGCCATCTTCCCACCAATGTGTCACCTGGGTGCCCTGTGGAGCTGCCTCGACCGTGCGGCCAGGCTGGTGGACAACAGATCCCTGCCACAGTCGGGAGTCGGACGTCCAGCAGGGGTGGCCACATCAACGACTGCACCCCAGCTGGAGAAGGATGTGCAGGCACCATCGGACAGGGCACATGGACAGCAGCAGCTGCAGCAGCAGGAGGCTGTAGGTGGGAGCCACGATAGCTTGGGGCCTTCAACATCAGAGGGGCAGGCATCGGCCGGAGGGCAGGAGGACCCTGGACGGGAAGTGTCTTCCGTGTGGCAGCGGTTGGGCCATGCCATAGATGCGGAGCGGCAGCGGGCAGAAGAGGCGCGGCTCACGATGGTCAGGGAGGAAAACTCCATGCGGAGGGCCCTGAGGCGGGCCGAGTGCCTCGAGGCAATCCGCAGGGAGTTGGAGGTGAACATGTCGGCGTCCCTGCGGACCCTCGGGGCCATGGAACAGGACCGCCTCCTTGACATGGACGAGGAGTTCGATGATGCCCTGGCCCGGAACACCACTAAGTGAGCCGCTGGACTGGCCCGCCGCCATTGTATATAGTTATTTAGTGATAGGTTTCCTTTATAGTTTATTTTTATTTGGTGTCGTCGGACACTGCTCCGCCTTTTGTATATATTTCAATTTTAGATAGGTTTTTTGGTAGGTTTCATTTATTCTGTTGGGATGATGGACCCTGAATACTTTATACATAGTTGGACTTTGGATTTGGATATTTTTTTTACTATGGATATTTTTTTCCATGGAGCAATGGTTTTCATTTTCTTTTTTCCCTTCATTTCCTTTTTATGGAATTGAACTTTGGAAGACATTTTTTAGGATTATCATTTATTGATTTTAATTTGAAAAGGGACAGCCAGCTTAATTTTGTTTTTTTTTTACTTGTGTATTATGTTTCATTTTGATTGCCATTACTGTTGTTATTAATACATTATTTGGATTTTTTAATTCTTCAATGTGTGGTTTCATCTCATTGTTTTCATGCATGTCATGATATGGGTTTTCAGGTTCACTTGCAACCATTATGTGTGTGTGAGACACATGTGTTGATTTACATTGTTTCCATTGGAGTAGTATCATGGGTGCATGTAATACTTGGTTGTGTCTTTGGGCTGTGGTGGCTGGCCATGAGGCCCATGCTTGAGGATTGTCAGGGCCTGTGGGCAGGGGGACATGGGTGGGAGCCTGGTGGAGGCTGCCCATGGTGGCTGGGGGGTGGGGGTGGTGGGAGACATGGGTGGGGGCCTGGTGGGGGATGCCCATGGTGGCTGGGGGGGTAGGGGTGGTGGGAGACATGAGTGGGGGCCTGGTGGAGGCTGCCCATGGTGGCTGGGGGGTGGGGGTGGTGGGAGACATGAGTGGGGGCCTGGTGGGGGATGCCCATGGTGGCTGGGGGGGTGGGGTGGTGGGAGACATGAGTTGGACATGAGTGGGGGCCTGGTGGTGCTGCCCCTGCACTGCTGGGGGGTGGGGGTGGTGGGAGACATGGGTGGTGGCCTGGTGGGGGATGCCCCTGCACTGCTGCGGGGGGTGGGGGTGGTGGGAGACATGAGTGGGGGCCTGGTGGAGGCTGCCCATGGTGGCTGGGGGGTGGGGGTGGTGGGAGACATGAGTGGGGGCATGGTGGGGGATGCCCATGGTGGCTGGGGGGGTGGGGTGGTGGGAGACATGAGTTGGACATGAGTGGGGGCCTGGTGGTGCTGCCCCTGCACTGCTGGGGGCTGGGGGTGGTGGGAGACATGAGCGGGGGCATGGTGGAGGCTGCCCATGGTGGCTGGGGGGTGGGGGTGGTGGGAGACATGGGTGGGGGCCTGGTGGGGGCTGCCCATGGTGGCTGGGGGGTGGGGGTGGGTGGGAGACATGAGTGGGGGCCTGCTGGGAGATGCCCATGGTGGCTGGGGGGGTGGGGGTGGTGGTAGACATGAGTGGGGGCCTGGTGGAGGCTGCCCATGGTGGCTGGGGGGTGGGGGTGGTGGGAGACATGGGTGGGGGCCTGGTGGAGGCTGCCCCTGCACTGCTGGGGGGTGGGGGTGGTGGGAGACATGAGTGGGGGCCTGGTGGGGGCTGCCCATGGTGGCTTGGGGTGCGTGGGAGACATGAGTGGGGGCCTGGTGGGGGATGCCCATGGTGGCTGGGGGGGTGGGGGTGGTGGGAGACATGAGTTGGACATGAGTGGGGGCCTGGTGGTGCTGACCCTGCACTGCTGGGGGGTGGGGGTGGTGGGAGACATGAGTGGGGGCCTGGTGGAGGCTGCCCATGGTGGCTGGGGGGTGGGGGTGGTGGGAGACATGGGTGGGGGCCTGGTGGGGGATGCCCCTGCACTGCTGGGGGGGTGGGGTTGGTGGGAGACATGAGTGGGGGCCTGGTGGAGGCTGCCCATGGTGGCTGGGGGGTGGGGGTGGTGGGAGACATGGGTGGGGGCCTGGTGGGGGATGCCCATGGTGGCTGGGGGGGTGGGGGTGGTGGGAGACATGAGTTGGACATGAGTGGGGGCCTGGTGGAGGCTGACCATGGTGGCTGGGGGGTGGGGGTGGTGGGAGACATGGGTGGGGGCCTGGTGGAGGCTGCCCCTGGATGCTGGGGTGTGGGGGTGGGTGGGAGACATGAGTGGGGGCCTGGTGGAGGGTGCCCCTGGATGCTGGGGGGTGGGGGTGGGTGGAAGACATGAGTGGGGGCCTGGTGGGGGCTGCCCATCGTGGCTGGGGGGTGGGGGTGGGTGGGAGACATGAGTGGGTGCCTGGTGGGGGCTGCCCATGGTGGCTGGGGGGTGGGGGTGGGTGGGAGACATGAGTGGGGGCCTGGTGGGGGATGCCCATGGTGGCTGGGGTGTGGGGGTGGTGGGAGACATGAGTGGGGGCCTGGTGGAGGCTGCCCATGGTGGCTGGGGTGTGGGGGTGGTGGGAGACATGGGTGGTGGCCTGGTGGGGGATGCCACTGCACTGCTGGGGGGTTGGGGGTAGTGGGAGACATGAGTGGGGGCCTGTTGGGGGATGCCCATGGTGGCTGGGGGGTGGGCGTGGTGGGAGACATGAGTGGTGGCCTGGTGGGGGATGCCCATGGTGGCTGGGGGGGTGGGGGTGGTGTGAGACATGAGTTGGACATGAGTGGGGGCCTGGTGGTGCTGCCCCTGCACTGCTGGGGGGTGGGGGTGGTGGGAGACATGGGTGGGGGCTTGGTGGGGGATGCCCATGGTGGCTGGGGGTGGGAGTGGTGGTAGACATGGGTGGGGGCCTGGTGGAGGCTGCCCATGGTGGCTGGGGGGTGGGGGTGGTGGGAGACATGGGTGGGGGCCTGGTGGGGGATGCCCATGGTGGCTGGGGGGTGGGGGTGGTGGTAGACATGGGTGGGGGCCTGGTGGAGGCTGCCCCTGCACTGCTGGGGGGTGGGGGTGGTGGTAGACATGAGTGGGGGCCTGGTGGAGGCTGCCCATGGTGGCTGGGGGGTGGGGGTGGTGGGAGACATGGGTGGGGGCCTGGTGGGGGCTGCCCATGGTCGCTGGGGGGTGGGGGTGATGGGAGACATGAGTGGGGGCCTGGTGGGGGATGCCCATGGTGGCTGGGGGGTGGGGGTGGTGGGAGACATGAGTGGGGGCCTGGTGGGGGTTGCCCATGGTGGCTGGGGGGTGGGGATGGGTGGGAGACATGAGTGGGGGCCTGGTAGGGGATGCCCATGGTGGATGGGGGGGTGGGGTGGTGGGAGACATGAGTGGGGGCCTGGTGGAGGCTGCCCATGGTGGCTGGGGGTGGGGATGGTGGGAGACATGGGTGGGGGGGCCCGTTGGGGACTGCCCATGGTGGCTGGGGGGTGGGGGGGTGGGAGACATGAGTGGGGGCCTGGTGGGGGCTGCCCATGGTGGCTGGGCGGTGGGGGTGCTTTGGGAGACATGAGTGGGGGCCTGGCGGGGAATGCCCATGGTGGCTGGAGGGGTGGGGGTGGTGGGAGACATGAGTTGGACATGAGTGGGGGCCTGGTGGTGCTGCCCCTGCACTGCTGGGGGTGGGGGTGGTGGGAGATATGAGTGGGGGCCTGGTGGAGGCTGCCCATGGTGGTTGCGGGGTGGGGGTGGTGTTAGACATGGGTGGGGGCCTGGTAGGGGCTGCCCATGGTGGCTGGGGGGTGGGGGTGGTGGGAGACATGAGTGGGGGCCTGGTGGGGGATGCCCATGGTGGCTGGTGGGGTGGGGGTGGTGGGAGACATGAGTTGGACATGAGTGGGGGCCTGGTGGTGCTGCCCCTGCACTGCTGGGGGGTGGGGGTGGTGGGAGACATGAGTGGGGGCCTGGTGGAGGCTGCCCATGGTGGCTCCGGGGTGGGGGTGGTGGGAGACATGGGTGGGGGCCTGGTGGGGGATGCCCCTGCACTGCTGGGGGGGTGGGGGTGGTGGGGGACATGAGTGGGGGCCTGGTGGCGGCTGCCCATTGTGGCTGGGGGGTGGGGGTCGTGGGAGACATGGGTGGGGGCCTGGTGGGGGATGCCCATGGTGGCTGGGGGGTGGGTGTGGTGGTAGACATGGGTGGGGGCCTGGTGGAGGCTGCCCCTGCACTTATGGGGGGTGGGGGTGGTGGGAGACAAGAGTGGGGGCCTGGTGGGGGATGCCCATGGTGGCTGGGGGGTGGGGGTGGTGGGAGACATGAGTGGGGGCCTGGTGGAGGCTGCCCATGGTGGCTGGGGGGTGGGGGTGGTGGGAGACATGGGTGGTGGCCTGGTGGGGGATGCCCCTGCACTGCTGGGGTGTGGGGGTAGTGGGAGACATGAGTGGGGGCCTGGTGGAGGCTGCCCATGGTGGCTGGGGGGTGGGCGTGGTGGGAGACATGAGTGGGGGCCTGGTGGGGGATGCCCATGGTGGCTGGGGGGGTGGGGGTGGTGTGAGACATGAGTTGGGCATGAGTGGGGGCCTGGTGGTGCTGCCCCTGCACTGCTGGGGGTGGGGGTGGTGGGAGACATGGGTGGGGGCCTGGTGGGGGATGCCCATGGTGGCTGGGGGGTGGGGGTGGGTGGGAGACATGAGTGGGGGCCTGCTGGGAGATGCCCATGGTGGCTGGGGGGGTGGGGGTGGTGGTAGACATGAGTGGGGGCCTGGTGGAGGCTGCCCATGGTGGCTGGGGGGTGGGGGTGGTGGGAGACATGGGTGGGGGCCTGGTGGAGGCTGCCCCTGCACTGCTGGGGGGTGGGGGTGGTGGGAGACATGAGTGGGGGCCTGGTGGGGGCTGCCCATGGTGGCTTGGGGTGGGTGGGAGACATGAGTGGGGGCCTGGTGGGGGATGCCCATGGTGGCTGGGGGGGTGGGGGTGGTGGGAGACATGAGTTGGACATGAGTGGGGGCCTGGTGGTGCTGACCCTGCACTGCTGGGGGGTGGGGGTGGTGGGAGACATGAGTGGGGGCCTGGTGGAGGCTGCCCATGGTGGCTGGGGGGTGGGGGTGGTGGGAGACATGGGTGGGGGCCTGGTGGGGGATGCCCCTGCACTGCTGGGGGGTGGGGTTGGTGGGAGACATGAGTGGGGGCCTGGTGGAGGCTGCCCATGGTGGCTGGGGGGTGGTGGTGGTGGGAGACATGGGTGGGGGCCTGGTGGGGGATGCCCATGGTGGCTGGGGGGTGGGGGTGGTGGTAGACATGGGTGGGGGCCTGGTGGAGGCTGCCCCTGCACTGCTGGGACGGTGGGGGTGGTGGGAGACATGAGTGGGGGCCTGGTGGTGGCTGCCCATGGTGGCTGGGGGGTGGGGGTGGTGGGAGACATGGGTGGGGGCCTGCTGGGTGCTGCCCATGGTGGCTGGGGGATGGGGGTGGTGGGAGACATGAGTGGGGGCCTGGTGGGGGATGCCCATGGTGGCTGGGGGTGGGGGTGGGTGGGAGACATGAGTGGGGGCCTGGTGGGGGATGCCCATGGTGGCTGGGGGGGTGGGGGTGGTGGGAGACATGAGTGGGGGCCTGGTGGAGGCTGCCCATTGTGGCTGGGGGGTGGGGGTGGTGGGAGACATGGGTGGTGGCCTGGTGGGGGATACCCCTGCACTGCTGGGGGGTGGGGGTGGTGGGAGATATGAGTGGGGGCCTGGTGGAGGCTGCCCATGTTGGCTGGGGGGTGGGGGTGGTGGGAGACATGAGTGGGGGCCTGGTGGGGGATGCCCATGGTGGCTGGGGGGGTGGGGGTGGTGGGAGACATGAGTTGGACATGAGTGGGGGCCTGGTGGAGGCTGCCCATGGTGGCTGGGGGGTGGGGGTGGTGGGAGACATGGGTGGGGGCCTGGTGGATGCTGCCCCTGGATGCTGGGGTGTGGGGGTGGGTGGGAGACATGAGTGGGGGCCTGGTGGAGGGTGCTCCTGGATGCTGGGGGGTGGGGGTGGGTGGAAGACATGAGTGGGGGCCTGGTGGGGGCTGCCCATCGTGGCTGGGGGGTGTGGGTGGGTGGGAGACATGAGTGGGTGCCTGGTGGGGGCTGCCCATGGTGGCTGGGGGGTGGGGGTGGGAGGGAGACATGAGTGGGGGCCTGGTGGGGGATGCCCATGGTGGCTGGGGTGTGGGGGTGGTGGGAGACATGAGTGGGGGCCTGGTGGAGGCTGCCCATGGTGGCTGGGGGGTGGGGGTGGTGGGAGACATGGGTGGTGGCCTGGTGGGGGATGCCCCTGCACTGCTGGCGGGGTGGGGGTAGTGGGAGACATGAGTGGGGGCCTGGTGGGGGATGCCCATGGTGGCTGGGGGGTGGGCGTGGTGGGAGACATGAGTGGGGGCCTGGTGGGGGATGCCCATGGTGGCTGGGGGGGTGGGGGTGGTGTGAGACATGAGTTGGACATGAGTGGGGGCCTGGTGGTGCTGCCCCTGCACTGCTGGGGGGTGGGGTGGTGGGAGACATGGGTGGGGGCCTGGTGGGGGATGCCCATGGTGGCTGGGGGTGGGAGTGGTGGTAGACATGGGTGGGGGCCTGGTGGAGGCTGCCCATGGTGGCTGGGGGGTGGGGGTGGTGGGAGACATGGGTGGGGGCCTGGTGGGGGATGCCCATGGTGGCTGGGGGGTGGGGGTGGTGGTAGACATGGGTGGGGGCCTGGTGGAGGCTGCCCCTGCACTGCTGGGGGGTGGGGGTGGTGGGAGACATGAGTGGGGGCCTGGTGGAGGCTGCCCATGGTGGCTGGGGGGTGGGGGTGGTGGGAGACATGGGTGGGGGCCTGGTGGGGGCTGCCCATGGTCGCTGGGGGGTGGGGGTGATGGGAGACATGAGTGGGGGCCTGGTGGGGGATGCCCATGGTGGCTGGGGGGTGGGGGTGGTGGGAGACATGAGTGGGGGCCTGGTGGGGGTTGCCCATGGTGGCTGGGGGGTGGGGGTGGGTGGGAGACATGAGTGGGGGCCTGGTAGGGGATGCCCATGGTGGATGGGGGGGTGGGGTGGTGGGAGACATGAGTGGGGGCCTGGTGGGGGATGCCCATGGTGGCTGGGGGGTGGGGGTGGTGGGAGACATGAGTGGGGGCCTGGTGGAGGCTGCCCATGGTGGCTGGGGGGTGGGGGTGGTGGGAGACATGGGTGGGGGGCCCGTTGGGGACTGCCCATGGTGGCTGGGGGGTGGGGGGGTGGGAGACATGAGTGGGGGCCTGGTGGGGGCTGCCCATGGTGGCTGGGCGATGGGGGTGCTTTGGGAGACATGAGTGGGGGCCTGGTGGGGAATGCCGATGGTGGCTGGAGGGGTGGGGGTGGTGGCAGACATGAGTTGGACATGAGTGGGGGCCTGGTGGTGCTGCCCCTGCACTGCTGGGGGTGGGGGTGGTGGGAGACATGAGTGGGGGCCTGGTGGAGGCTGCCCATGGTGGCTGCGGGGTGGGGGTGGTGTTAGACATGGGTGGGGGCCTGGTGGGGGCTGCCCATGGTGGCTGGGGGGTGGGGGTGGTGGGAGACATGAGTGGGGGCCTGGTGGGGGATGCCCATGGTGGCTGGTGGGGTGGGGGTGGTGGGAGACATGAGTTGGACATGAGTGGGGGCCTGGTGGTGCTGCCCCTGCACTGCTGGTGGGTGGGGGCGGTGGGAGACATGAGTGGGGGCCTGGTGGAGGCTGCCCATGGTGGCTCCGGGGTGGGGGTGGTGGGAGACATGGGTGGGGGCCTGGTGGGGGATGCCCCTGCACTGCTGGGGGGGTGGGGGTGGTGGGGGGACATGAGTGGGGGCCTGGTGGAGGCTGCCCATGGTGGCTGGGGGGTGGGGGTGGTGGGAGACATGGGTGGGGGCCTGGTGGGGGATGCCCATGGTGGCTGGGGGTGGGTGTGGTGGTAGACATGGGTGGGGCCTGGTGGAGGCTGCCCCTGCACTTATGGGGTGGGTGGGGGTGGTGGGAGACAAGAGTGGGGGCCTGGTGGGGGATGCCCATGGTGGCTGGGGGGTGGGGGTGGTGGGAGACATGAGTGGGGGCCTGGTGGAGGCTGCCCATGGTGGCTGGGGGGTGGGGGTGGTGGGAGACATGGGTGGTGGCCTGGTGGGGGATGCCCCTGCACTGCTGGGGTGTGGGGGTAGTGGGAGACATGAGTGGGGGCCTGGTGGAGGCTGCCCATGGTGGCTGGGGGGTGGGCGTGGTGGGAGACATGAGTGGGGGCCTGGTGGGGGATGCCCATGGTGGCTGGGGGGGTGGGGGTGGTGTGAGACATGAGTTGGGCATGAGTGGGGGCCTGGTGGTGCTGCCCCTGCACTGCTGGGGGTGGGGGTGGTGGGAGACATGGGTGGGGGCCTGGTGGGGGATGCCCATGGTGGCTGGGGGGTGGGGGTGGTGGTAGACATGGGTGGGGGCCTGGTGGAGGCTGCCCATGGTGGCTGGGGGGTAGGGGTGGTGGGAGACATGGGTGGGGGCCTGGTGGGGGATGCCCATTGTGGCTGGGGGTGGGGGTGGTGGTAGACATGGGTGGGGGCCTGGTGGAGGCTGCCCCTGCACTGCTGGGGGGGTGGGGGTGGTGGGAGACATGAGTGGGGGCCTGGTGGAGGCTGCCCATGGTGGCTGGGGGGTGGGGGTGGTGGGAGACATGGGTGGGGGCCTGGTGGGGGCTGCCCATGGTGGCTGGGGGGTGGGGGTGGTGGGAGACATGAGTGGGGGCCTGGTGGGGGATGCCCATGGTGGCTGGGGGGTGGGGGTGGTGGGAGACATGAGTGGGGGCCTGGTGGGGGCTGCCCATGGTGGCTGGGGGGTGGGGTGGGTGGGAGACATGATTGGGGGCCTGGTGGGGGATGCCCATGGTGGCTGGGGGGGTGGGGGTTGTGGGAAACATGAGTGGGGGCCTGGTGGAGGCTGCCCATGGTGGCTGGGGGGTGGGGGTGGTGGGAGACATGGGTGGTGGCCTGGTGGGGGATGCCCCTGCACTGCTGGGGGGGTGGGGTGGTGGGAGACATGAGTGGGGGCCTGGTGGAGGCTGCCCATGGTGGCTGGGGGGTGGGGGTGGTGGGAGACATGGGTGGGGGCCCGGTGGGGACTGCGCATGGTGGCTGGGGGGTGGGGGGGTGGGAGACATGAGTGGGGGCCTGGTGGGGGATGCCCATGGTGGCTGGGGGGTGGGGGGTGGGAGACATGAGTGGGGGCCTGGTGGGGGATGCCCATGGTGGCTGGGGGGTGGGGGTGATGGGAGACATGAGTTGGACATGAGTGGGGGCCTGGTGGTGCTGCCCCTGCACTGCTGGGGGGTGGGGGTGGTGGGAGACATGAGTGGGGGCCTGGTGGAGGCTGCCCATGGTTGCTGCTGGGTGGGGGTGGTGTTAGACATGGGTGGGGGCCTGGTGGGGGCTGCCCATGGTGGCTGGGGGGTGGGGGTGGTGGGAGACATGAGTGGGGGCCTGGTGGGGGATGCCCATGGTGGCTGGTGGGGTGGGGGTGGTGGGAGACATGAGTTGGACATGAGTGGGGGCCTGGTGGTGCTGCCCCTGCACTGCTGGGGGGTGGGGGTGGTGGGAGACATGAGTGGGGGCCTGGTGGAGGCTGCCCATGGTGGCTCCGGGGTGGGGGTGGTGGGAGACATGGGTGGGGGCCTGGTGGGGGATGCCCCTGCACTGCTGGGGGGTGGGGGTGGTAGGGGACATGAGTGGGGGCCTGGTGGAGGCTGCCCATGGTGGCTGGGGGGTGGGGGTGGTGGGAGACATGGGTGGGGGCCTGGTGGGGGATGCCTATGGTGGCTGGGGGGTGGGGGTGGTGGTAGACATGGGTGGGGGCCTGGTGGAGGCTGCCCCTGCACTTATGGGGGGGTGGGGGTGGTGGGAGACAAGAGTGGGGGCCTGGTGGAGGCTGTTTATGGTGGCTGGGGGGAGGGGGTGGTGGGAGACATGGGTGGGGGCCTGGTGGGTGCTGCCCATGGTGGCTGGGTGGTGGGGGTGGTGGGAGACATGAGTGGGGGCCTGGTGGGGATGCCCATGGTGGCTGGAGGGGTGGGGGTGGTGGGAGACATGAGTGGGGGCCTGGTGGGGGATGGCCATGGTGGCTGGGGGATGGGGGTGGTGGGAGACATGGGTGGTGGCCTGGTGTGGGATGCCCCTGCACTGCTGGGGGGGTGGGGATGGTGGGAGACATGAGTGGGGGCCTGGTGGAGGCTGCCCATGGTGGCTGGGGGGTGGGGGTGGTGGGAGACATGAGTGGGGGCCTGGTGGGGGATGCCCATGGTGGCTGGGGGGGCGGTGGGAGACATGAGTGGGGGCCTGGTGGAGGCTGCCCATGGTGGCTGGGGGGTGGGGGTGGTGGGAGACATGGGTGGGGGCCTGTTGGAGGCTGCCCCTGCACTGCTGGGGGGGTGGGGGTGGAGGGAGACATTAGTGGGGGCCTGGTGGGGGCTGCCCATGGTGGCTGGGGGTGGGGGTGGTGGGAGACATGAGTGGGGGCCTGGTGGGGGATGCCCATGGTGGCAGGGGGGGTGGGGGTGGTGGGAGACATGAGTTGGACATGAGTGGGGGCCTGGTGGTGCTGCCCCTGCACTGCTGGGGGGTGGGGGTGGTGGGAGACATGAGTGGGGGCCTGGTGGAGGCTGCCCATGGTGGCTGGGGGTGGGGGTGGAGGGAGACATGGGTGGGGGCCCGGTGGGGGATGCCCCTGCACTGCTGGGGGGGTGGGGGTGGTAGGAGACATGAGTGGGGGCCTGGTGGAGGCTGCCCATGGTGGCTGGGGTGTGGGGGTGGTGGGAGACATGGGTGGGGGCCTGGTGGGGGATGCCCATGGTGGCTTGGGGGTGGGGGTGGTGGTAGACATGGGTGGGGGCCTGTGGAGGCTGCCCCTGCACTGCTGGGGGGTGGGGGTGGTGGGAGACATGAGTGGGGGCCTGGTGGAGGCTGCCCATGGTGGCTGAGGGGTCGGGGTGGTGGGAGACATGGGTGGGGGCCTGGTGGGGGCTGCCCATGGTGGCTGGGCGGTGGGGGGGTGGGAGACATGAGTGGGGGCCTGGTGGGGGATGCCCATGGTGGCTGGGGGTGGTGGCAGACATGAGTGGGGGCCTGGTGGGGGATGCCCATGGTGGCTGGGGGGTGGGGGTGGTGGGAGACAGGAGTGGGGGCCTGGTGGGGGCTGCCCATGGTGGCTGGGGGGTGGGGGTGCGTGGGAGACATGAGTGGGGGCCTGGTGGGGGATGCCCATGGTGGCTGGGGGGGTGGGGGTGGTGGGAGACATGAGTTGGACATGAGTGGGGGCCTGGTGGTGCTGCCCCAGCACTGCTGGGGGGTGGGGGTGGTGGGAGACATGAGTGGGGGCCTGGTGGAGGCTGCCCATGATGGCTGCGGGGTGGGGGTGGTGGGAGACATGGGTGGGGACCTGGTGGAGGCTGCCCATGGTGGCTGGGGGGTGGGGGTGGTGGGAGACATGAGTTGGACATGAGTGGGGGCCTGGTGGTGCAGCCCCTGCACTGCTGGGGGTGGGGGTGGTGGGAGACATGAGTGGGGGCCTGGTGGAGGCTGCCTATGGTGGCTCCGGGGTGGGGGTGGTGGGAGACTTGGGTGGGGGCCTGGTGGGGGATGCCCCTGCACTGCTGGGGGGGTGGGGGTGGTGGGGGACATGAGTGGGGCCTGGTGGAGGCTGCCCATGGTGGCTGGGGGGTGGGGGTGGTGGGAGACATGGGTGGGGGCCTGGTGGGGGATGCCCATGGTGGCTGGGGGGTGGGGGTGGTGGTAGACATGGGTGGGGGCCTGGTGGAGGCTGCCCCTGCACTTATGGGGGTGGGGGTGGTGGGAGACAAGAGTGGGGGCCTGGTGGAGGCTGCCTATGGTGGCTGGGGGGTGGGGGTGGTGGGAGACATGGGTGGGGGCCTGGTGGGCGCTGCCCATGGTGGCTGGGGGGTGGGGGTGGTGGGAGACATGAGTGGGGGCCTGGTGGGGGATGCCCATGGTGGCTGGGGGGGTGGGGGTGGTGGGAGACATAAGTTGGGGCCTGGTGGGGGATGGCCATGGTGGCTGGGGGATGGGGGTGGTGGGAGACATGGGTGGTGGCCTGGTGGGGGATGCCCCTGCACTGCTGTGGGGGTGGGGATGGTGGGAGACATGAGTGGGGGCCTGGTGGAGGCTACCCATGGTGGCTGGGGGGTGTGGGTGGTGGGAGACATGAGTGGGGGCCTGGTGGGGGATGCCCATGGTGGCTGGGAGGGTGGTCGGAGACATGAGTGGGGGCCTGGATGAGGCTGCCCATGGTGGCTGGGGGGTGGGGGTGGTGGGAGACATGGGTGGGGGCCTGGTGGAGGCTGCCCCTGCACTGCTGGGGGGTGGGGTGGTGGGAAACTTGAGTGGGTGCCTGGTGGGGACTGCCCATGGTGGCTGGGGTGGGGGGGGTGGTGGGAGACATGAGTGGGGGCCTGGTGGGGGATGCCCATGGTGGCTGGTGGGGTGGGGTTGGTGGGAGACATGAGTTGGACATGAATGGGGGCCTGGTGGTGCTGCCCCTGCACTGCTGGGGGGTGGGGGTGGTGGGAGACATGAGTGGGGGCCTGGTGGAGGCTGCCCATGGTGGCTCCGGGGTGGGGGTGGTGGGAGACATGGGTGGGGGCCTGGTGGTGCTGCCCCTGCACTGCTGGGGGGTGGGGGGTGGTGGGGGACATGAGTGGGGCCTGGTGGAGGCTGCCCATGGTGGCTGGGGGGTGGGGGTGGTGGGAGACATGGGTGGGGGCCTGGTGGAGGCTGCCCATGGTGGCTGGGGGGTAGGGGTGGTGGGAGACATGGGTGGGGGCCTGGTGGGGGATGGCCATTGTGGCTGGGGGTGGGGGTGGTGGTAGACATGGGTGGGGGCCTGGTGGAGGCTGCCCCTGCACTGCTGGGGGGTGGGGGTGGTGGGAGACATGAGTGGGGGCCTGGTGGAGGCTGCCCATGGTGGCTGGGGGGTGGGGGTGGTGGGAGACATGGGTGGGGGCCTGGTGGGGGATGCCCATGGTGGCTGGGGGGTGGGGTGGTGGTAGACATGGGTGGGGGCCTGGTGGAGGCTGCCCATGGTCGCTGGGGGGTAGGGGTGGTGGGAGACATGGGTGGGGGCCTGGTGGGGGATGCCCATTGTGGCTGGGGGGTGGGGGTGGTGGTAGACATGGGTGGGGGCCTGGTGGAGGCTGCCCCTGCACTGCTGGGGGGTGGGGGTGGTGGGAGACATGAGTGGGGGCCTGGTGGAGGCTGCCCATGGTGGCTGGGGGGTGGGGGTGGTGGGAGACATGGGTGGGGGCCTGGTGGGGGCTGCCCATGGTGGCTGGGGGTGGGGGTGGTGGGAGACATGAGTGGGGGCCTGGTGGGGGATGCCCATGGTGGCTGGGGGGGTGGGGGTGGTGGGAGACATGAGTGTGGGCCTGGTGGGGGCTGCCCATGGTGGCTGGGGGGTGGGGGTGGGTGGGAGACATGAGTGTGGGGCCTGGTGGGGATGCCCATGGTGGCTGGGGGGGTGGGGGTTGTGGGAAACATGAGTGGGGGCCTGGTGGAGGCTGCCCATGGTGGCTGGGGGTGGGGGTGGTGGGAGACATGGGTGGTAGCCTGGTGGGGGATGCCCCTGCACTGCTGGGGGGTGGGGTGGTGGGAGACATGAGTGGGGCCTGGTGGGGGATGCCCATGGTGGCTGGGGGGTGGGGGTGGTGGGAGACATGAGTGGGGGCCTGGTGGAGGCTGCCCATGGTGGCTGGGGGTGGTGGGAGACATGGGTGGGGGCTCGGTGGGGACTGCGCATGGGGGCTGGGGGGTGGGGGGGTGGGAGACATGAGTGGGGGCCTGGTGAGGGATGCCCATGGTGGCTGGGGGGTGGGGGTGGTGGGAGACATGAGTGGGGGCCTGGTGGGGGCTGCCCATCGAAGCTGGATGGTGGGGGTGGTGGGAGACATGAGTGGGGGCCTGGTGGGGGATGCCCATGGTGGCTGGGGGGGGTGGTGGTGGTGGGAGACATGAGTTGGACATGAGTGGGGGCCTGGTGGTGCTGCCCCTGCACTGCTGGGGGGTGGGGGTGGTGGGAGACATGAGTGGGGGCCTGGTGGAGGCTGCCCATGGTTGCTGCTGGGTGGGGGTGGTGTTAGACATGGGTGGGGGCTGCCCATGGTGGCTGGGGGGTGGGGGTGGTGGGAGATATGAGTGGGGGCCTGGTGGGGGATGCCCATGGTGGCTGGTGGGGTGGGGGTGGTGGGGAGACATGAGTTGGACATGAGTGGGGGCCTGGTGGTGCTGCCCCTGCACTGCTGGGGGGTGGGGGTGGTGGGAGACATGAGTGGGGGCCTGGTGGAGGCTGCCCATGGTGGCTCCGGGGTGGGGGTGGTGGGAGACATGGGTGGGGGCCTGGTGGTGCTGCCCCTGCACTGCTGGGGGGTGGGGGTGGTGGGAGACATGGGTGGGGGCCTGGTGGGGGATGCCCATGGTGGCTGGGGGGTGGGGGTGGTGGTAGACATGGGTGGGGGCCTGGTGGAGGCTGCCCATGGTGGCTGGGGGGTAGGGGTGGTGGGAGACATGGGTGGGGGCCTGGTGGGGGATGGCCATTGTGGCTGGGGGGTGGGGGTGGTGGTAGACATGGGTGGGGGCCTGGTGGAGGCTGCCCCTGCACTGCTGGGGGGGTGGGGGTGGTGGGAGACATGAGTGGGGGCCTGGTGGGAGGCTGCCCATGGTGGCTGGGGGGTGGGGGTGGTGGGAGACATGGGTGGGGGCCTGGTGGGGGCTGCCCATGGTGGCTGGGGGGTGGGGGTGGTGGGAGACATGAGTGGGGGCCTGGTGGGGGATGCCCATGGTGGCTGGGGGGTGGGGGTGGTGGGAGACATGAGTGGGGGCCTGGTGGGGGCTGCCCATGGTGGCTGGGGGTGGGGGTGGGTGGGAGACATGAGTGGGGGCCTGGTGGGGGATGCCCATGGTGGCTGGGGGGGTGGGGGTTGTGGGAAACATGAGTGGGGGTCTGGTGGAGGCTGCCCATGGTGGCTGGGGGGTGGGGGGTGGTGGGAGACATGGGTGGTGGCCTGGTGGGGGAAGCCTCTGCACTACTGGGGGGGTGGGGTGGTGGGAGACATGAGTGGGGGCCTGGTGGGGGATGCCCATGGTGGCTGGGGGTTGGGGGTGGTGGGAGACAAGAGTGGGGGCCTGGTGGAGGCTGCCAATGGTGGCTGGGGGGTGGGGGTGGTGGAGACATGGGTGGGGGCCCGGTGGGGACTGCGCATGGTGGCTGGGGGGTGGGGGGTGGGAGACATGAGTGGGGGCCTGGTGGGGGATGCCCATGGTGGCTGGGGGGTGGGTGGGTGGTGGGAGACATGAGTGGGGGCCTGGTGGGGGCTGCCCATCGTGGCTGGGTGGTGGGGGTGGGTGGAGACTGAGTGGGGCCTGGTGGGGTGGGGGG